>NC_070552.1:3009926-3611912 GCF_026873545.1 Fusarium falciforme | reverse complement strand
CCTAACCCTAACCCTAACCCTAACCCTAACCCTAACCCTAACCCTAACCCTAACCCTAACCCTAACCCTAACCCTAACCCTAACCCTAACCCTAACCCTAACCCTAACCCTAACCCTAACCCTAACCCTAACCCTAACCCTAGCGACGCCGCCAGCGCTTGACCCCGTCAGCGTTTACCTCCAGCCCTGCTCAGCGTTTAACCCCGTCAGCGTTTAGCCCCGTCAGCGCTTACCTCCCGCACTGTTTAGCCCCTGACCCCAGTAGCGCTTGCTCTTGTCTTTCTTTCTTACTTACTTAACTAACCACTTACACTAGCGGTTCGCCTCCGCCTGCCTTACACCAACCCTTACGTCAGTGGTTAGCCCCTTCCTTCCCTCTCCCACAGCACTTTTGTCTTCACTCCTTATTTTGTCTTCACTCCTTAACTCCTCTCTTACCCCAGATCTTACCTTACTTCTCTCCCGCCCACTGGCGGTTACTTTTACCTTCCTAACCCTCGCCTCACACCCTCTGTCCTTTTCTCTCCTTACCTACTTAACTAGAACTTACTAGCACTTAGCTTTACCTCTCTAACTCTTCTCTCCTGGACAGTAGCGGTTACCTTCACCTTCCCAACTCTCCTCTCCTAGACAGCAGCGGTTAGTTTTTACTTTCCAACTCTTCCCCCCCGGACAGCAGCGGTTAGTCTTGCTTCTTTAACTCCTTTACCTCGTACCTTCTCACACCCTCTCTTTGTTTCTTTTCCTACTTGTGCTAGACGTCAGGGCCTTTACAACACTAACCTCCTTACCCGTTCTAACCCTAACTCTCCTTTTCCCCCTAACCCTAGCCCGACATTGGGGTAGGGTTAGGGTTAGGGTTAGACTTAGGGTTAAGGCTAGGGCCAAGCTTGGGGTAACGGCTAAGCAGTCCTTGTCTCTCTTTGGTCTAACCCTCTGAAACACCCGCTAGGCTCTTACCTTCCCCGATTAAATGAAAATTTAACGTTTTGCTTTAGGGTTAGGGTTAGGGTTAGGGCTAAATACCCCCTCTAGTCTCTTTCAGCCAATACTTCCTAGGGGCTACCCTAGGGTTAGGCCTAAGTTGGGGGTTTTTTTTTTTTTCTTTTCTTAACTAACCCCTTAAAGCCAACTTTTCTAATTACTTCCTAGCTTAAAGCAAAACTAAGGGTTAGGGTTATATACTTTTCCTTAATTTCTCTCATTTTTAACCCTAGGGTTAGGGTTATATACTCTTCCTTATTTTTCTTTTCTTTTATTCTCCGGCTAGGCCTATATACTTCCCCTTTTTTTTCTTACCTTAAGGTTAGGGTTATATATATATATATCTTCTATTATCCTAGGGTTATCCTAAGAAGATTTCTTTTTTATTATTAAGACTTTTTATCTTTTTTTTCCTTTCTTTTATTTAAATATCTAATACTATTTTACTAATAATAACTAACCTCTTTTTATATTACCCTCCCTTTATCTTATTCTCCCCTCGGTAGTTGCCATTATGGCTGCCTGCTGTGCCGCGTTGACCTGGTCACCTTGCCGTCGTCTTCGTGATACCCTCATGTGCCAGCCCCATCTCGACCTTAGTAACTTTGAGAGCGAAAAGGCGCTTCAGCTTAGTGGTCAGAGCGATCCCTCTGACTAAGGGACAGACCCGGGTTCGAGTCTCGGAAGCGTCTAGCCAGCCTCAAAGAGCTTTTTTTGCTGATTAGAATGATATTATTTTTGCCTACCCTGGACTACTATATCTTTCTCTTTTTCGTCTTTCTTCTACTTCTTTTATTTTTACCTCCTCTTATATTATTTATACCATCTCCTATAAGCATTCTAATTATATAGTTAAAGCCAGCTATTATCACCAAGTCCTATTCGTATGTATAGTTACCGTTAAGTATTATGTGGGTAGTATACCTACTGTGGGAGCCCCCCCCTTCTCTCTCTCTCTCTCTCTCATATACTCCTTTGTTTTTTTATTTTTATTTTCCCTTCCTATTATTGCCTATCACATCACATTATATATCATTATATATAACTAGTCAAACGTATTACACTATGCGTAAAACATAGTAATTAACTAAGCTCTTGAGTTTGTCTCCACTTGAGCACTAGATCAAAGACGGCCATAGCATTGGTCATCTCTCGCCCGCATACCAACTTGCTATGCTTACGGCCCAGCCAGTCAGCATAGTCATCCCGACCTTTGAAGTCTCGACCGGCAGCCTCCTGGACTTGCGACCATATATCTGCCTCCGTCACGGCGGCCAACGCCATAGGGACTACAGCATGCTTCCACCGACATGATGCTCCTTTGGTCTCGTAACCGTCCCGACAGAGCTCCTGCGATACGTGACAGTAGAAGCAGCTCAAGAAACGTGCCTGTGGATCCTTCTTGTAGTTGACCAGACCCTGAAAGATCATGCAGCTGGAGAAGGACAGATCCTTCTCTGCTGTGGCACCACAGGTACCCCACTGGTGCCCGGCCTCCTTGACGCCATCGAACATCCAGCAGATGCGGCAGCCCATCTTGCCAAGCTCCTCTATCTCCTCCAAGGCGGCCTCGAAACGTTCTAGAGCGAGGGCATCGCGCCTGCCGCGGGCATGTGATGCTATGATACCCTGCGAGGATAGCTCACTCTTCCACAACAGCTCATCGCGGCGGCAATTATCGCATCGGACGGCATCGAGATCTCCACAGTCCCGTAGGTCACCGTCCAAGCATTGGCCAAGGAGGCGGCGACGGCAACCTTGTGTCCGGATCAGACTGCGTACCTCGCGCGTGCTCAAGTCTAGGTAGCTGTCGCGGATATGGTCCTCAACCGGCCAGTCCTTCTCCTCGACGACTATCTCTGCGGTGACGGGCTCCCCAGCTCGCCCGCCCCGCCCCGCCTCCTGGGCGTAGTCGATGATGCTGAATGGGGCCTCGAGATGGATGACATGGACGATGCCTGCAACATCAAGGCCCGTGCCTAGAGCCGCGGTAGCCACGATGTAGGGTGTTTCGCCGTTGACCCATGCCTGGAAGCCCTGCTCGCGCTGGGCAAGGAACTGCGCATCGCTATCATCGCGCTGAGCGTGATAGTAATGGCAACCAAGCTGCCGGGCAAGCGCTCTACACTTCGCGTGGCTGGTGCAGTATATGACCCCCTTCTCCCCCGGTGCTAGACGTGGGAGCCGGGCGTCCACCAGCCTCTTCACCTCCATGACGCCCCGTCCGTTACGGACGCGAAGGACGGAGTACCGCACGTTCAGCCGATGGCTCGAAGCCCGTATGTAGAGCGGAGCCTGGAGCTGCATGGCTTCTTCGAAGTCGCGTTGACGGAGCGGCGGCAGGGTCCCAGTGAGGAATACGAAGGGACACCCCAAGCTCCGCAGGAGAACGAGGCACCGGAGCTTCGCGCGGTAGGTTTCGGCGGCAGTGAATGACAGATGGCACTCGTCAATGACCACTCGGTCCAGCCTTCCCCTGACACTCAGATCAGCGGCCCACTGCAGGAAGTCATCGGTGACAGCCGCCTCGGCCGAGACCAGCGTAACCCTGGGCCAAGATTCACGCGCCTCGGGCCAGGACTTGCAGTCTAGGCCGGCATCGACGCAGCGTGTGACTAGCTGCCTCTTCAACTCGGCGAACGGAGCCACCACGATGGTCACGCCTGCACCTGCCAGCATAGCCGGGACCATGAAGACCAAGCTCTTCCCGCCGCCCGTTGGCAGCACGGCAACCAGCGGGCTCTGCTTCGCCGCGGCCAACCTGACGGCCTCTTCTTGCTGGGGTGACCGAAACTGGGCAGCGTCATCACGCAGGACAGCCCGGAGTGCCCGCAGGATCATGTCGTCCTTCTTCTTGTCCCCCACTGCTGCTGTCATACCTGCCCTTAGCTTCTCGAGCGAGGCGATCTTGGCCCGCTTCCGGGGAGGGTGGCACTTCTTCTCCTCGCCGCCAGACTCGGCCGCACCCTTGCGCTTCGAGGACGAAGTTGACGGCGGCGGCTCCAAGGCCGATTGCTGCTGCGCGTCGCAGCCGAGGAACTTGTGCCAACGACGGCTCACCTGCCCGAATATGTCCAGAGACTCGGCCGTCAAGCGCTTCAGCACATCGATCGTGACACCGTAGTTGGCGGCTGTCTGGCCGGTGTGACAGGCAGCCAGATCGTCCGGCGCCTCGTACTGCTCCGACTCGTCATCGTCGTCGCCGTCCTCAAAGTCTGCCCGAGCGGCCCCCCGGTCGCGAGCGTGCTTCTTGCTGATGGCGATGGCGATGTGGCGCCAGTCTTGGAGCGTGATCCTGCGGCCGATATAGTGGGAGGTCCACTTCCCCATGGCCCCAGACATACGACTGCTCTCCCATGGCCCCGTCTCGTTATGCCAGATGAAGTCGCTCGGCGGTGCCATCTTGCCATATAGCTCCCATCTGTCCGCCTCCCAGCGATCCGTCAGCGGTCGGATGTAGACCATGTACATCACGAGCAGCTGCCCGATCCTCTCCGGCAGGAAGCGGGGGATCACCTTCGGCGAGTCGAAGTGGGCCAGAGACTTGTGGTACTGGGTGACGAGCACAACATCGCCGTCGATGACAAAGACGTTGCGGTCCCTGTTGATGCCGTTGACCAGGCGCAGGCCCGTGATCTCTTCCCCTCGGCTGGGCTGGCCGCCGGTGATGTGGGAGAGGAGCAGCAGAAACTCCTCGAACTTCTTCACCAGCTTCAGGTACTTCCTGATGCCCGCCCACTTCCACTCGCCCGCTCGATCTAGGAACTCTGTCTTCCGCGAGCCCATGACGAGGTCCTCGAGCATCTCGACCTCCTTGCCAGCGAGGTCGTTGGTATGGATGAAGGACCGGCCTCGTCTTGTATGGGTGAGGTCATCCTCAATGCCGGCCAGAGGAAGGATGAAACGCTCGTCGTCGCCCTCCTTGAACATCAACTGACCCCACAGCAGGTCCTCGGCGTCTTTCGTCATCCTAGCCACCATGTGACGAATCTTCTCCATCAGGATCGGCTTGCCCATGAAGTACATCATCTCGCCGTCCTTGCTCCAGGACACCATCAGCCGGCTACCAGTCTCCTGCGCGATCTTCCTTCCGTATAACAGCAAGCTGAGCGTATAGCCCATGGGAGAGTATGTCGCCTTGCAAAGCCAGGCGTCTCGAACCTGGGCGAACCGTTGCGCGAGGTCCGTCATCCCGGCCCGCTCCCGGGTGGGTATAGCCCACTCTCCCAGCAGCGCCCGCCCCGTGAAGACGAGTCCCGCAAGCACGTAGGTGAATAGGTGGGCAGGTCGGAGCTGCCCCGTCTCGCCGTCGATTCCCAGCACCCCGACGAAGTGCCACAGCGGGCTCGCAAAAGGGTCCCCGTCGAGCCGCTGCATCCAGAAGTCCGCCAGAATCTGCAATATCTCTTCCTGCAGCCCCTCGCCCGACTGTTCCTCGTCCTGCAGATGCGCCCAGAGCAGCTCGAGGCTGGCCCTCTGTGCAGGCGTGAAGCGAAAGCCGTGTTCGGCAAACAGCGCATCCTCCTCCAGCGACAGCACGTTGAGGCAATAGCATAAGAACCGCTTCACATATACCAGGTAGCGATCCATGCTGGTCTTCTCCTGCAGCGGCCCAAACGGTCGGCTGTGGGCATCGTGAGGGTGGGGGCTGGCCAGGAGCAGGCGGGTCATCAGGGGCATGCTCTTTAACCCGCCGATGCAGCGGTCGAAGAATAGACGATCTAGAGCCGTGGCCATCCGTCGCAGCTCGTCGTCGTCACAGCCGGGCATCCTGCTGCAGGCTTGGATATCCACCAGATTCCTCCCGGCGAAGTGGGCTGACCAGCCGGTCCTCTTCAGCCAGTTCGTCGTCTCGTGCCTCAGGATCCCCTCCTCCATGACCTTCTGCATCTTCTCCTGCTCCTCCTGCTGCAGTGACCACCCTTGGGTGATGTCGGCGATCATCGTCTGATCTTCCGGGTGCGTCTGCTGCCTGTCTGCCATCGTCGCTCTTCTCCCCCTGCCGACCGGCGTCGGAGGATCTCCTGCTGCCGAGACAGCATCATCGTTACCGCTGGTCGAGATTCTTACGCAGAAGTAGTAAATCGCCCTCTTTGGACCTGTAAAGAAGGTTTGCAGATAGACGCCGGTCCAGAGGCCCGCCTGCGCCTTGGCTCCCTTTATGTTGTGCTCGCCGTTGAGGTGAACCCGCAGGCACTTCCAGCTCGGCGTGAGGTGCCTGCAACCCGGCCAGGTGCAAGCGAAGCCCCGGTGAACGACGAGACCCTTGACGGCCCGGGTCGGGTTTGACGCACCGTGCTGGACGAGCTGCTCCAATGCCGGCCCTTGCAGCTGTAGACCCTTATGGCGGTGGATGATATCGCTGCGGGCCCGATGGTCGATGTCTGGGTGACGGTCCCTCAAGTGACCCTCGAGGCTGCAGACCGCATAGCCGTGAAAGGCGCAGATCAACGACCGGTATTCGCCATTATATATAAGCCACCCTTCTCCCGGTTTGGTGGCTTCTGCATGAACACAGCTGGCGGACTCTCCTGTATCTTCTTGCCGCTCCGGTTCGTTGCCGCCGGGCGAGTCTGTGGGACGCCCTCGGGCCATGGCTGCGATCTGGACTATGTCGAGCCCTTCCCTACCTCCCTCTGGTTCCTCCTCTTAGGATACTGTACGTGCAGTCCTTGTTTCCCTTCTTTCTTTCTTTTCTTGATAGTCTCTCCCTCGAATGATTGCCGCTTGCTGGGAAACTGCTCGGTCGTCCTTAGTTGCGCTCATTTTATAGACTCATGTCCATATGAAAAGGATATCCCTCGTTCACCCGGTCGGTCGCGAGAAGGCTGGCCTTGGGAGACGCGTTCTGTTGTATTTCCCTCCTTTGCTTGCTTTTTCCTTAACCCTGAAGTTGCCCTTCCCTTTATCCTGATTGGCTGCAGCATGAAATGGTAGTTTGGGACTGGTAGTTTGGCCCCCCTGCCCGCGTCTGGGACCCACCCCCGCGTGTATCCCTGCATGCCCATTCGTCCGTGCCCCTGACCCCGAAATGGTAGTTTGGCCCAAACTACCACTGGCCTCCCGGTTAGGCTTTTTCCTTATAACACTGTGTCCTCGTATACCGTGGTCGTTTCTAGATGTGTGATTGGCAGCTCGAGTACTTGCCGCGCCTGTGTATTGTGAAGTTGTCGCCTGCGATTCTCCTCCCACTGCTGGCAAGCTCTTGCTGGCTTGATGGATAAACTCGTGCCATCTAGTGGACGCCCATTCATATGCGCGGAGGAGTGACGGCTGGAGTTGATGTGGATATGCGCCATCGAGTCCATACGTGATACCCCGTTGTAGAGGACGATGTCCGCTTTGCCAGGCAAAGACGACATCTGGATCCGCTTTGGAACTAAGATCATCATAGCGGTTGAATGGTGAGTGCACCTCTTGAACATGCTTTTCGGTGATTCCGATCGCGAGCTGGCGGTACATTCGAGCGCTGACTTCGCGGTTCCACACCTGCTTTGAAGCGCTCTTTAGTATCGCAGTTAGGCGAGATGGTACCCATGCCTTGCCATTATTTTGGAAAAGCAGCTGTTTTGACGGCAAAGGCCCATGTGGATCAGATTGTCCAAACTGCTCCCGCCGTAGCAAGTTCGCAAGCCTGCGTATACAGACAAGGTATTTGAGGGCAATAATGGCTAACCGAGATGGCAGGAATCGAACAACGTAGAATTCTTGGTTTGTTGACCGCTTAGCCTTATGATGCCGAACTGTGTAGACGACAGACTTGTTCCAAACGAAGATCCCGCGGATTGCTGAAGGGCTGTTCTCAACCGTCAGGCTCAGCAGTTCGAGTAACCGCGGTGCCTGCCCACAAGCGGTGAGAAGGCTGCCACCGATCATTTCTTCCAGTTTAGCCGTCGATTTGAGATATGATGCAACAGCCGCCCACCTCCACTGGCCGTTTCTCGATAGTCTGGCAGTACGTGTAGTGCATGACCGCACAAGAAGAACCTTGTACATGTCTTCGAACTTGTTCTCTGGGTGTAGGACAAAGGAATACCCCGGTTGTGTGTTTGTCATGTCGTCCTTGATCCTACTGAGATCAAAATTAGGTTCCAACCCGAACATCAATTCATTGCATAGCTCTTCAGCGCGCGTAATAAAATGACTAGGAAGCCGTCGAAAATCCTCCATCGATAGACTGAATTCGTCTCCGAACGAAACTCTCTGCCCATCATCGCTCCAATGGAGGAAGAAGGTCGGCGGCTCGGTTCGCGCGATCCTATGACCAAAGTTTCGAAGACTGTGCAGCTCTGCGAAGGAGGATGGTGATCCAGCTACCATGTATTCTTGTCGAACTTTGTTCAAACACTCGAGCTGCTGAGTAGATGGCCTCTGTCGTATCCCAAGTGAAGGGTAGGGACATAGAGGCAAAGCATATTCCAAGAATAGGAGACGCTGTACGTATATGAGGCCGGATAAGTATGGGCAGTACTGTCGAGCCAAGCGGAACTGTCGACAATCGGTGGAAAACCCTAGGACACCACTAAAGTAAACGAGAAGTGTAGACCCTGGATCTCCATCCAGGAATGTTTCGGTGCTGAGAGCGATGCTGACCTGAAAGAGAAGCTCGAGAAATTCTTTGAGAGACTCTCCAAGTATGTCTTGCCTGCCGGAAAGAACGTTGACCGTGGAGTCTGGAGTTGCGACAGAGGCTCCTTCATGTGTTGCGTCGGCTAGCCACTCTTCGAACTCTCCTTCACTCTCTTCCTCTTCAGAATCCTCATACTCTGCATCACTACCCTCAATGCCATCCATAGAGCTGCTATCATCCATGCTAGAAAGAAGATCGTGGTGTGGCATATCCTCGTAACTACACGTGGAATGCTGCCTCGCCTGGAAACTGCAGTGATAAGGCTGGCAACTATCATCGACGGTTTCGCTCATTTCAGGCCATTTTCCTTGTCTGCTATCAATAAGTTCCCATACTCTGTGCTCCCACAAACACTCTAGTCGTTGCAATACGTCGGGAGAAAGATAAATTCGTAGCTCTTGCTCTCTTAGAGTTGCCGGCATTAGGTAGCCTCTCAGCACGAAGGAAATAAATCGTTTCCATAAAAGTCGATATTTCTTTCTAGTGTTTGGTTCGGCCATCAGAGCAAAAGGCTTCGGCTGATAGCTTGTGGGGTTAGCACTGAGCAGCCAACAGCGAAGTAAGCGGCTAGTGTTTTGAACTGTAAGTTCACAGCGATCGAGCATCAGGTCCACGGCTCCAAGCACACACAGTATCTTCATTTCGTCCTCTCCTGAGCTGATGACATCACCATCGCCATCGCGTGGTCCTTGACCGAGGATGAAATTGGAACTGGACCTGAAATCGATATCGCGAAAGGACGGGATCCGGGTCATTGCCAGTAGGATGTCCCTCCGAACATTGTTGTAGATGATTGGCCACCGCGTGCGCTCTAACCAGAGGCTCGTACCTGCGAATGAATTGTCGCCGAGTGCCTTGCCGTAAACACGTGGCTGCTTTTCATCATGCTGATATTTTTGCTCCCTTTCTAGTACCTCTCGTAAATGCGCTCGCGTCTCTGGGTTCAACTGAGAAAGTGCAGAAGAATCATCAATAGCAGCTCTGGTCTGCGTCCCCGTGCGAGTGTAACCGGCTATTTTGCGGCCAACCTCAAACCATCCGCTGGCCCGTCTGGATGGGAAAAACCGTTGGCAAAGAACCCCTTCTCTCCATGGAAGCTCAACTTCCAATTCACTACCGATTTGCCTGGGCCTCCCACGACTTTTTGGGTTCTTCCAATGCTGGCAACCGTGACAATGTGCCTTGATTTTCTTTAAATGCTTGACGATATAAGGACATTTCCGGCACTTGAGTCCATCTGGCTTCGGCGGAGTGAGGAAGGGGACTTCACTGATGGTAGGGGGAGGAAATTGAAACTCTTCCAGTCCTGACTGATCTTTGATTACACCAGGGATGCTTCCGATGACTTCGGCCACTCTTCGTCGCTCTGTAGGTGGTATATCCCGATGTCGTGTTTGTAAATGAGTAGGTACCTCGTTTGATACGCAGGCGAATTCGCATTTCTTACAGACAGGAATTCGATATGTTTCGAGATAGATAAAGGGCTCCATGGCGTGGAAATGCTTCGGAAATTGTTACATGGAGTATTCTCGATAGCTCTCATGAGTTCGTACAAGTAGGACGTGTTTGCTCGGATATACTACGCGTCGCGCTCCTTATGTAATGAGCCTACGAGGTCGTGATTGGTAGTCACGAAAAAGAACTCTACCCCTGTCGCTTAAAGGAACTCTACCCCCTGTAGAGTGGGGCGCAAAAAGGAACTCTACTAGAGTTCCAGAGGTAATCATCCTGTAGGACATAGGAGAAAAGAAAGCCGAAAGTCAGTGGGCGGTCGAATCGCCTGAAGACCTGTTGCCCCTATCCAAATGCTATCAATGTCCCAGTGTCGTGATATCGAAACTCCTGACCGCAAAAGCGGAACTTGCGATTTTTGGAAAGATAGGGGTCGGGTTGGCTGATCAGACAGAAAGCTTCGCCACTGGTGAAAATAGTCGTTGGTGTTGTAGGAGACGCTGTCGCCAAAGGCCTCTGAGAGGGGCGGAAGGAAGTTCTGCAGATGCTGAGCAACCTCTTGAAGGGTTTGAGCATGCTCTGTTTCATTCCCTTCGGCCGGGGTCGAACCTGAAATAAGCTTTTCTTAGCATCGCACGTTGAAATAAACATCGGCCGTTGTATCCGAACTTACAACGACATGTTGGGCTGAAAGAATGCCGGAACACCTGGTCGTACACTACGCTACCACGCTCAACGAATTCGGGATTGTCATGAATTCCCTGCGTGTGTAGAGCTTGGATGAAACACGCCAACGCTGAGGAACTGGGCACATGTGGATAGAATTGTGGGGGAAAGGCCTCCGGTTGGTGCCTTACACGGGCAGCTAGAAACGAGTCGGAATGACCGGGTCCTGATAAAAGGAATGGGCGCGTGTTCTGGCGTACAGCGCCTAGGCAACTGGAACCAACGTTGGAAGCGGACAATGCCACTGCTGGCGCTGCCGTAAAGCCGGTCTCAGGTGCCATGACCGGACCGTACGAGTGTGGAAGCGGTCGTCGCGAGGGGGGCCTCGTTGATGATGATGACGATAGGGTGTCATCCCCAGTGGCGTGCGTCGTTGTAGGAGCCTCTGAATTAGGAATGAAAGATGCTGCTTGACTTATTGGCGGAGCGGTGACCCCCCGGAGCTCATTATCTCGGCATGATGATTCCTCCAGCTCGTTGCCTGGATACAGGGTAGTCTCCCGAGGATGAAGTATGCCCGTTCCGGCTAAAGTCGAGTTAGAAGAAAATGTCAATCATTTGAGCGGGAGGATGAGAAAAGAGAAAGCGAAGGACAATAATGATAGGGGAAAGCTTCATCGGGACCAGGCAAAACCATACTTTCGGTAACTAGGAGTGTATTGTTGGCGTTGTTCATCTGGCAGGCTGTAGAGTGATGCGAATAGTGTTGGACACGTCCGATCTGCTGGTTTGGGTGTTATTGCTTGAGCCTTTGCTTTTGTTTGCGTTCTCGAGCACGTGCTCGCTTTTCTTCAAGAGAAAGTGCCCGGCGACCCATCTTCCGAGAATGCAACAGAATGTTTCCTCACGCACAATTTGTCAAGCCTCAATAATCTTCTGGGTTCGCAACCCTTTTGACTTCATCGCTCGTCGACGATGATGGTGGCTGGAGTTGTGATGCAGCAGCCCCTTTTACTTTGATTTTCCCCTGGACGGTTTGATATATCCAATCGTCAACCGACGTGCTTGCTTTTTTTTCAGCCACCTACGAAAGTCCAAGAGAAATTATCTACAAACGCGAAACCTTCGGTGCCTCAATCTAGGATATTTATTGGGCAATGATTATTCCCAAACATGAAGGAAATGAAGCGGCGTCATCTCCAAGGATGAGGGTTGCATCTGTCCGGATTAATATTTATTGCAGTTTTCCCTTTATCTTATCTTATCTTATCATTTGCCAAGTAAAGAGCAGGGGTGCTGCTGTTGAACAGAGATCGCGCTCGCTGAGTGGAGACTGCTCGTTTTTGTCCGCGGTATGATTGGCTGTTTATTTTAGTCGTGGTCTGATTGGCTGAGCCCTTCCAAACACAATCGAAAACCGACAACCTAAACCCATCACCTATCCCTATCCCCTCCAGCCATCATAGATGATCTCCATATCATAGGGGGGCTTTCATGCAGCACGTTTACAGCCTCTGCCGTGCTCGAGATAATTCCGTTCGACCGCCCCCATCAAGTTCAGCTGGGCGAGCATCCTACTCGCGTAAGAGTTGAGCAATTCTCTCTTGTCGTCCGGCTTCAGCATGTTGCAGAGGGGTCTAGGTATTGCCTTAATAAGAAGTGCTAACCCACGTTGGACACAGAACTCACGAGCTGCATACGACGTCAGCATAAACTATAATTTCAAAGTTGATGAGTTGTGGGGGGTTCGAGTTTGGCTTACCCTCTGCAGAGGTCAAGAACTTCCGTGTTAGCCGCTACAACGACACCTATTCACCCGGCCCGCAACAGGTTCACTTACAAGCTAAAAGAGCAAAAGAGGGAAGTGTCAGCCATTAGTCCGACTGCTATCCGCCTAGTTTGTATCGGCTTCACTTACATACTAGAGCATCGGAAGACGCAATTGTCAGCCATCAGTCCAACCAGCCATCAGTCCAACCAGCCATCAGTCCAACCAGCCATCCGCCCAGATTGCATCGGCTTTACTCACGTGCTAGAGTATTGAAAAATGCAATTATCAGCCATTAGTCCAACCAGCCATCTGCCCAGATTACATCGGCTTCACTTACATCCTAGAGCATCGGAAGACGCAATTATCAGCCGCCAGTCCAAATACTATCCGCCTAGCTTATATCGGCTTCACTTACATGCTGGAGCATCGGGGGGCGCAATTGTCAGCCATCAGTCCAACCAGCCATCTGCCCAGATTGCATCGGCTTCACCTACAGGCTAGAAAGCCGAAAAATGCAATTATTAGCCATCAGTCCAACTAGCCATCCGCCTAGCTTATATCGGCTTCACTTACTCCCTAGAGCATTAAAAGACGCAATTATTAGCCATCAGTCCAACTACTATCCACCTAGCTTACATCGGCTTCACTTATAAACTAGAATATCAAAAGACGCAATTATTAGCCATCAGTCCAACCACCTATTCACCCGGCCTGCAATAGGTTCACTTACAAGCTAAAAAAGCAAAAGAGGGGAGTATTAGCCATCAGTCCAACCAGCCATCTGCCCAAATTGCATCGGCTTTACTTATAAACTAGAATATTAAAAGACGCAATTATCAGCCATTAGTCCAACTACTATCCGCCTAGTTTATATCGGCTTTACTTATAAGCTAGAGCATTAAAAAATGCAATTATCAGCCATTAGCCCAACTAGCCATCCGCCCAGATGGCATCGGCTTTACTTATATCCTAGAGCATCGGAAGACGTAATTGCCATTAGTCCAACCAGCTATCCGCCTAGCTTATGCCAGCTTCACTTATAATCTAGAGCATCAAAAGACGTAATTGTTAGCCATTAGTCTAACTAGCCATTCGCCCAGATTGCATCAGCTTCACTTACAAACTAGAATATTAAAAGACGCAATTATCAGCCATTAGTCCAACCACCTATTCACCCGGCCTGCAATAGGTTTACTTACTCCCTAGAGCATTAAAAGACGCAATTGTCAGCCATCAGTCCAACTACTATCTACCTAGCTTATATCGGCTTCACTTACAAACTAGAATATCAAAAGACGCAATTATCAGCCATCAGTCTAACTAGCTATCCGCCTAGCTTATATTGGCTTTACTTACTCCCTAGAGCATTAAAAGACGCAATTGTTAGCCATTAGTCTAACTAGCTATCCGCCTAGCTTATATTGGCTTTACTTACTCCCTAGAGCATTGAAAGACGCAATTATTAGCCATTAGTCTAACTACTATCCACCTAGCTTGCATTGGCTTCACTTACAAACTAGAATATCAAAAGACGCAATTATTAGCCATTAGTCCAACCACCCATTTACCTAGCCTGCAATAGGTTTACTTATAAGCTAAAAGAGCAAAAGAGGGGAGTGTTAGCCATCAGTCTAACTAGCTATGCGCCTAGCTTGCATTAGCTTTACTTATAGGCTAGAGCATCGGAAGACGTAATTATCAGCCATTAGTCCAACTAGCTATCTGCCTAGATTACATTAGCTTTACTTACTTCCTAGAGCATCGGGAGACGCAATTATTAGCTATTAGTCCAACCAACCATCTACCCAAATTATATCGGCTTCACTTACATCCTAGAGCATCAAAAAATGCAATTATCAGCCATTAGTCTAACTACTATCCGCCTAGTTTATATCGGCTTTACTTATATCCTAGAGCATTGAAAGGCGTAATTATCGGCCATTAGTCTAACTAACCATCTGCCTAAATTATATTGGCTTTACTTATATCCTAGAGCATTAAAAAATGCAATTATTAGCCATTAGTCTAACTAGCTATCCGCCTAGATTACATCGGCTTCACTTACTTCCTAGAGTATTGAAAGGCGTAATTATTAGCCATTAGTCTAACTAGCCATCTGCCTAGATTGCATTGGCTTTACCTATAGGCTAGAAAGTCAAAAAATGCAATTATCAGCCATTAGTCCAACTAGCTATCCGCCTAGATTGCATTGGCTTTACTTATATACTAGAGCATTAGAAGACGTAATTGTCAGCCATTAGTCTAACCAGCTATCCGTCTAGATTGCATCGACTTTACTTATATACTAGAGCATCGGGAGACGTAATTATCAGCTATTAGTCCAAATACTATCTGCCTAGCTTACATCGGCTTTACCTATAGGCTAGAAAGCCGAAAAATGCAATTGTCAGCTATTAGTCCAACTATTATCCGCCTAGTTTATATCGGCTTTACTTATAAGCTAGAGCATTAAAAAATGCAATTATTAGCCATCAGCCTAACCAGCTATCCGCCTAGATAGCATTGGCTTTACTTACTCCCTAGAGTATCGAAAGACGTAATTGTTAGCCATTAGTCTAACTAGCCATCCGCCTAGATTGCATTGGCTTCACTTATATCCTAGAGCATCGGAAGACGCAATTATCAGCCGTCAGTCCAAATACTATCCGCCTAGCTTGCATTGGCTTCACTTACATATTAGAGCATCGGGAGACATAATTGTCAGCCATTAGTCCAACCAGCTATCCGCCTAGCTTGTATCGGCTTCACTTACTCCCTAGAGCATCGAGAGACGTAATTATTAGCTGTCAGTCTAATTACTATGCGCCTAGCTTGCATCGGCTTTACTTACATACTAGAGCATCGGGAGACGCAATTATCAGCCATTAGTCCAACTAGCCATTCGCCTAGATTGCATCGGCTTTACTTATAGGCTAGAGCATCGGGAGACGTAATTATCAGCCATCAGTCTAACTAGCCATCCGCCTAGATTGCATCGGCTTTACCTATAGGCTAGAAAGTCGAAAAATGCAATTGTTAGCCATTAGTCTAACTAGCCATCCGCCCAGATTGCATCGGCTTCACTTACTTCCTAGAGCATCGAAAGGCGTAATTATCAGCCATCAGTCCAATACCTATCCCATCCGTTCGTGTGAGATCTACTTACCAACTTGTACTTGTAATCTCTCTTAGCCCCTTTGCTGAGTAACAGCGCTACTACCGATGCTTGCCCGTTTTGCACTGCCCAAGACAGCGGCGTCCATCCATTCGAGTCCTTGGAGTCGACACTAATCCCGTCTCCTCCGTTCAAATATTCCCGCAATTCTTCCTCCATCCCATACCTCGACATGATGTGAAGAACAGTGGTCCCCTCACCAGGGCAGCGACGATTCCATTTATCCAATACCCGGTAAACGGACACCCATCGTTTGATAATATCGGGCTCAGGCCACTCCAAAGTTAACAGACGGTCTGCAGCGATTTTGCTGGCGTGGTCAACCCATGAGGTGGTAGCATACTGCAAGAGTGGAAATTTGGACATCATGTCGTTCCGGCTAAGCCTCACTGACTGATCGATCTCTGCCATCTCCAAGTAGCGGAGACAGGTCTTATACAGCAGATTGTGCGCCACGTGTTGGGATCTCGAGGTCTCGTTCAACCTCGACAGGGTCCCCTGGAAAAAGTCCTTCACTGTCTGGTGGATGAATTGGACAACCTTCTCGTCTGGCGTCACCTCAACAAGGCCCTTGCTGAGTTTTCCGATGTCAGTGGCTCGGTAAGTCGCTTCTTCTCGGTACTGATCCATTGACTGGTCATGGCGATCAGCATCGATCAGCATGGCCCATTGCAGTTCAGATGGTTCCAACGGCCGCATGGCGAAGGTGATCCATTGGAAGAGTTTGAGAGAGTCCTCGCCCATATTTGAGGTTAGTTTGTCGTAGAGTTCGTCCAGCTCTCGGGGCAGTTCAAGAATCGCGTCCTGGATCTTCCCCAGCGTGACTGGCTCCGGACCTTCCTGGACTTCACGAACCTTGCGAACCGCAATACAAGCCCACAGGAACATGCCATTAGCGCGTTCCGTGATCAACTTCGCAACATTTTGCTGCCTAGCCAGCTGTTCGTTGACATAAGTCGATATGTCCTTGATGTTTTCAACATCGACACGTATTTCGTCCATGTCTGACAGACTCAGTGTCTGATTAGAGCGAATTGTGAAGCATATGCGAAGTGGCTTCAGACAGGACGAGAGGGAAGACAGGAAGTCCCTGAATCGCTTCGCTATGTCGGGCCCATAGCTGTTGTCACATTCATCTAATGCGTCGACGAATAGCCAGACTGGACGGGTCTCCAAGGCCTTTTCAAGTGTTTTTTCGAAAACATCTCGTAGATGCTTCTCCTCACTCTCTGCATCAACAGCGCTCTGCCATTGACGCCAAGTGTGGCCATGATCAAGTGCGTCGGGGATCGCTTGGAGCACCTGATGGGAAAGTGACCGAAAAAGACCACGTGGTGTTCTCTGAAGCTCACTGCCGCGGCCGTGGAAGAAGAACGAGAGAGTGAGAGGGTTCCCTCCATCAGTTCGTGGCGTCTTGACGCTAGCATACCGTAGCAGTGTTGACTTTCCCGAGCCAGGCTTCCCTTTGATGCAGAGGAGGCCGTGATGCCTACTGGTCCACCTATCGTACGTCTTGTGTCCCAGAAGCCAGTCGCATGTTCCTGACGCAGCGAGGCCTATGTCATGGGACCGACTGTTCATACCGGTAAACTCTAAGGACGTCATGAGTTGTTGGCGCGGGTCCGACTTGGCTGTTTCGAGCAATGACTTAGAGGATGTGGAACAAAAGCAGGGTCTGATAGTTTCATACAATCCTGATGACAACACTGATTAATGGTAATATGCCCATCGCCGTGATTCTCGTTGTGATCGCGCCCGACCCTATTTCCTGCCGTGTTGTCGCCTGAACCGGAGTGGCTCTGGTTGACCGGGCCTTCGTTCGGTAGCGAATGATTCATCTTGGAGGCTTCCTTGGTAGCTTTCTAGGCTTGCGAGAGGTGGGCTTCGGTAGCAGGGCCAACAGTTTGAAAAGCAGGCTCGCTCTCATGTAGTTATGTTCGGTAGAATGATGACCATCATACAGGGGATATTATCGCAGAACGTGGAAGGGAAGGGAAAGGGGCGAGAAGGGGGTCAGTACGGCGGATTTCGCGACACTGAGACGGCAATGGCTATGTGGGGATTGGCAGTCGCTGGATTTGGGGCACTGGTTCTCGACTCTCCCTCCTGCTACCCCGCTCGTTTTTAGATTGACCGCAGTCCAATCATGGGGTGGCGTTAGCGCTTATCTTGATCTTGGCGTACCAGGTTCTAAACTTGGCAGTGGCTGCTGGGCTAGTTCCAGGTCATGATTGGCCACGGCTCGCTATCGTCACATAACATGGACTGAAACGAGGTCAGACCACGGTGAAGTGCGGGGCTTCACAGCCAACCCCCTGACGAGGCCACAATTTTGCCTCGACAGGGGAGTCCGGCACCCTTCAAAGGCATTCCGAAAGAGGTTCATGCGAACATGGTCTCCTCTTTTAATACGGGGCGCTCTCTCTCGATTTTCCGACCACCTCTGGGAGACATTCCCCCAATCGACAGGCCCGATTCCCCGGTAGGAGAGACCTGAACGTAACTGTACCAGAGGCTGGTTACCTGAGCTGACACTCCCCACTCCAGACGCAATTGGCGTTTTGCGACCTCCGCACACATCCAACCCTGACCAAGAATGACGTCCATCGAGACCAAGGATCTGATCTCTGTCAACGAAGAGATCGAGGACATATACAACCAAGGTGTCAAAGGCATCGAAGGCCTGCCGCAGTCCTTCGACAATGTGGCAAAATGGCTTCCACTTGTTCGACGCCTCCTCGAAACTGTCGGGCATGTTTATCTAGACGAACAAGCCCGCTTAGCCATTGAGAGCATTATGAAGACGTGCGAATCCAACGCAGTTCGACTGCGGAGAGTATTCAAGGCCGTCGCTGCGTGGGAGGATGCATTCATACAAGAAGAGTACTTGACGGTGATGAAACGCATCAGTGATGGAAAGCCCGTGGAAACCGTAGCACGCGAGATGATGGAAGGCGTGCGAGATTTGGCAATGCATGACGGTGTCAAGGCGGCGACCGAGGCCCAAGTTGCAAAGCTCCTTACGGCTATCAAGGAACTTTCCAACATTGAGCCTTTGCCGTCGACTCAAGGTTCTGTCAGCCAGCATCATTCTGGCTCTGGCGATAATGTTGCGGGGAACAAGGTGATGGGTAACCATAACGAGAATCATGGTTCTGGTCCGGCTTATTTTGGCAGCTACACCCAGAATCTTCCAAAGTAGTCTTGACTAGCCTATTCATAGAAGTCATGGCCTTAATACATTATACGCCTGCGTTCCTGGATTGTCTTGCCGGACGGTACCTCGGTCAAAGCGCTCAGCTGCCGCCGAAGTTTGGGGACGCGACGCCACGCTTTAGGTTAAGACAGTAACATATGCCGACCGGCAACGAGCACCCCGCGAAAGAGCTCGTAGAAACCCTCGATATCATCCCCGACGACTCCCGTGACCGAGAATATGTGATGGAAGTTCGCTGCTGATTGGGATAGATACTAGACCAGGTACCAATAATGTTTTCAATCTTGTGATACATGGTTACCAGCCACGAGACGTTTTAATCTACTGTTCAAACGACCACCAGCCCGAAGCGACCAGCTGGTTCAGCCGTCATTACTCAATCGCCGCGTGATTCTGCCGGCCCCACCAGTGCTTGTTGGTGGCTGATGAATTTCAGCTCTGTTGAGAAACGACGTGCAGGGGCCTCTGAGACACAAATGGGGCAGCATCTTTCCAATCACAGCCCGCTTATGTACCACGCAGTGTAGTCAGCTGACCAACACGCTTGCTTGGTGCAACCCATCGCAAGGTGTCGAACTGCCTCCAATGATATCTCTGTCCCTTCCCAAGGCCCATCTTCTGAGCACAACCCCTATCCAGACATCAGGCTCTCTGTACCAGATTGACAGTGAACACCCCCTACGTCAACTTCCATCAATCTCTACCAATACTCGGCTTATCCGGCCACCAACTCGCTGCTCAACCATGTCCGGCTTGGAGATTGTAGGCCTGATCTCTGCCGTCATATCGATTGTCGAGGCCGTCGAGATTGTATACAATGGTATCAGGGACACCAGGAATCTCCCACGGGCCTTTCGCGAGGTGGCTAAGAAGCTCCCGCTTGTCCGGGACACTCTCCGGATTGCCGAGCGACAGATCGGGGCCAGCACAGATGATGAAGCATGTCAGGCGGTAAAGACGGTCGTGGAGAGTTGCAAGGTGAAGGCGGAGGAACTGAAGGACATCTTCGATGCCGTCTCTGCCTCAGATAATGCCTCCAGGTTCGAGCGTTATCGAGTGGCCGTGCGGCGTTTCGGCAAGGGATCTCTGGTGGAGACTTTGGCTCAGGAGTTGATGGAGGAAGTTCGGTTGCTTGGTACGAATCGTGCAGTCCAAGCGGCAACCGAAGCCCAAGCTGCGGAACTCCTCAAGGCTATCGAGGAATTGTCCAGCATGGAGCCTTCGCTGCCGGATGAGAAATCTGTCAGTCAGCACCATTCTGGCTCCGGTGATAATGTTGCGGGGAACAAGTACCAAGGGAATCACAATGTCTATAGCGGCTCTGGCACTGCATATTTCGGTGGAGTTACACAGTAGCTCGCATCGATGTCATCTCACAAGAATTTACATGCCCCGATTTATTGCCTCCACGCCGTGACAGCTGTAGGAGCCTATGCAGACAAGTCCAAGGTGAGGGAGTGTTTCCGCGACTCCTCCGTCACCCATCTATGAGGACATGGAGATGTTCAACAGAAAAAAACCCAGCGACTCCATTCTTGGGGAATGACCGCCCGGCTCGGCCATGCGGCGGGATTGACGTCGCCTCAGAGGAATGTTGTCTGATTCCGCAGAAGCCCCGGGGACGGGCAACACGATCACGCCCATGTTCCTGGGCGAAAAATTGTCTGGCGTCTTGTCTAAAATCTGAGATAGGGCGCTCGCGTACTTCTGCGACATGCGGAAAACGGCGGTGTTCGTCTGTGGACTCAGTACGGTCTAACTATCCCCAAGTTATTGTCTGATCCTCCATGCCCATGTCTCCCTTTTTGGCCATTTGTTTCGGGTATCGTGTCTTCAAGCACCCGACTTCCGGTTGAGCAGCTGGAGGGCCGGGAATCCGGGGCGGGCGGGAGTTTCGCTTGCTGCTCCGAGAAGACCTCAACGTCTCCGACGGCATGCCCCTTATTTGGTCGAGCGAGCGACGATTCGGTCTCGTGGACATCTAGGGGCCAACGTCGGTCCTGCGGGGACCACAGTGACCTGGAGGCTGGTCAGGGCGCAACGCGTTGCGACCGGCTATAAGCCGGCACGGCCGTTGAGGACCAGACTGGTCTGGGAGACAAGGGCTACTGAGCGCCTGGTTCATGCCCAGCTTGAAGGAACTATGATTGGTCGGCTTTGCCGGCTTGTACCCACCTCGGTATGTTCTAGGCGGCTAATGGTTGGCCAGAGATTTCCCGCTCCTCCCTCGAGAGCGCAAGCTCAGATGCGGCCATCAACAGCAACCTGCATACGACAACCTGGCTCTGAGAGATTGGCGATATCCATTCGGCGGGAAAATCGCGGGACAGATGAATACTTCATCAGGGTTTGGTGTGAGGATGTACGTATTGGGTTGTTACTCTTCGTTTCAACAAAGCAAAAGTACAGTTGCTGGCAGAAGTTGTGGAGAGGGGCGAGAGGAGGGGCATCCAGGTCAATTAGGTTGAGGCTCGTGGCGTGGCTTTTGCGCCGGCCATTTTCTATAGGCGCAGGTCGGGAACGAGGCGATGAGCTTATCAGGCTTGCTTTTGTCATAGCCACCTGCACACAAACCCGCGCCAATAACCCTTGCAGATTCAAGATCTGGCAGAAGTTGTGCTGTCTCGAGGATTTAATGGGTGTTGGTGTGGGTATCCACCGCACGGCCTGTGTCTATATTCGGGCATGATCTGACAGTTGTGCCTGCCTTCAAAGTGCTATCACTCCGCCTTTTTCCTCGTGTCTCCTGCCCCAATCTAGGCTGGTGACGGTTTTTCACGCTAATCCACTTTTTGAGGGCCGAAAGCCGAAATTAATCTGGAAATGTCCAAGAACAGGGACCAATTGTAAGAATGAGCAGTAAGGCATCAGGCAGCCATGGATGGTGTCGCTGCCAGACCCATGCGCACAACCAGCCACCAGTTGGCACTGCCACCGCCACCTCAACAACTTCGCAGAAGAACGCTCTATCGGAGCCCTGGTACCCTGTAGCCAGATGTAGCTGGCACGATATGACTTACGTCAACTCTCCCCTGTAAAAAATTTGTCTTCCCCGCAGCTGTTAGCAGCCTGCTAGTGGAAGGCGTTTTTCAGGCCACCCTACCACGCTTCTGCCCTTGAGGTCCCATCGGGGCCCTAACAGGCACAGAGAACGACTTGTGGTCGGATGCGACAGCAATTGTAGACAGGTTAGCTTAGCACGTCCTGTGTTTCCTTAGGAGACTTCTCGGGTCTCATGGCCCCCGGGGCGGAAAATACACATACATACATGCATACATACATACAGGTCCCAGGAAGCAACAGGAGTATGTAGCATACGCTCATTTGCATTTATGTAATCGCGGATACGATGTTGTGATCTGAGCCCTACTTGCCGTCTGGCCTCATTCCTCCGTACCACCAAGAGTGATCCATAATAATGATCCACAACACCAAGAGCTTGATCACTGACCACACTACCCCCCCGGCTTGACCAAAGCAACTTGCAGTTTAGATGGCAAAGTGCATGACTATCCTGTCGTGCTGCAGGTTTGAGCATCAGGCAGCAATGGGCTGATGCATTTCCGCCATTGTTGGCTGAGAAAACACCGCATCCTGCCTGTTTTATCTGTCTTGGCTGCTGCGGGGAGACAAGCAACTCGGTCGTATCGTGTGAGGTAAGACAGGAAGCTTGGTTGCAACACCAATTTTTTTTTTTTTTTTTTTTTTTTGCTATGAAGGCCATCTATAGAATAGTGGGCTTCTTTCAATCAAGCCCCCTACCACGATTTGATCTGGCAAAGGTGTGCGGGTTAAGCGATGGTTTCAGGTAAGTGCAACCTTCAGTGTCAGCTTGGGACTTAGAGAAGATGACGACGGCCAATGATTCCCAATCCCGTCGCACTTGCCGCTGGGTCGACAGTTCACCCCCTCACCGCGCCACCACGATTTCTTGACGACGTGGAATACCCCTTCCACACCAGCCAGAGCCCGGCAAGCTAACATACGCTTTCCCGGCCTCGGGATCGCCTACCCCCACGCCCGTGATCAAGCGCAACCGAGGGTCCAATACCCATGTGTCCCCGCCACGACTTGATCAGCTTTAGGCACCTGTTTGGCGCGTGCTCATGTCCGCCCTGCTTGTACGTAGTAAGGCTCGACCACTGCGACAGGGCTGTTGTGGCTGCAGCTGGTTAAACAAGCTGCCAATGGGGGTCTTCGACAAGGGTCCCGATCAAAACCAAAAATGGTAATGGATCGACGCAGTTTTCTCTTTCCCCAGAGAAACGTAGATCACCTTAACTGTCATAAGATAATCATGGTAGAGCCTCTGGCCTTTCTGGAGCTTGACGCGTTTGCCGCTGAACGCACGCCCCCAGACGCGTTTCCTATGTCTAATGTCTTGTCACACACCTCGGGGGCCAGTAGGTCTTGTTCGTACCCTCAGCTGCTCAAGCAATGGTCCATTCGTGTCTTCGTTTCTGTCTGATCAGCATGCATAAGTGCGGGCCAACTTTCCTCATGCACTGCTACTTTTTCTTGCCGCCCACCTCCCTTTGTGACAGATTCTCAAGCCAGAGCCCTCGACTGCTGTTCAATGTGGCTGCCGCCATCATGTCGGCAACTCGTTTCTCTCTTGTCATTCGTCGGGCGCTCCACAGCCTATGTTCTCCAGGCGGTCAATCGCACTGGACCGTACCTATCGTGACAAGCCAGATATGACGAGCGGCCCCAAACTCGCAGGCGCCCCGGATTCTGAGAGGGGCGAGCACTCCCTGAGGAGTTAGGCCCGCCGACTAAGGATTAAGGGTGCGGCGAGGTTAGAAGTGGGCTCTAAGGTTATGAGACTGAATGTCGAGTGATTGTCGCACAACTAAACCACGGCTACTCTCGAACCCAAGAATGAGAAAACATTTATACAAGCACCGATATCTTCCGGCGCGAAATGCTGGCCGCCAAACAACCTGCAGCTCCTCTGCTTTCGTCCCGTGCTCGCTGCGGGTCCTAGCGACGATTTCTCCAACAACCTATTCACAGACCTGGCACTGTACGTGTTCCAGCTGGCCCTGCGCCAACCTGCGCACTGACGGGAGGTTGCATCTAGGCTGCCAGTCCTCTTCGGAGAAAGGGCCACTACACAATATGAGCCAAGCCATGGGCTGGGCCGACAATGTTATTCTGGCAATAGGCCCGCTGGGCAAAATCACCGCTATCGTTGGCGCCATCTGGGTCGGAGGTTCGTCGTGGCTCAAAGCCATCACTGGTAGAGCGAGAGAGAGCCGTGCTATCCTCGCTCCGGCTGCTATCTGGTTAGCATATCGGCAGGGTGCTTTTATTCTATAGTCAGCTTCTACGTCTCCTTCGTGTTCTTATACTAGCCATGTCAAGATGATCGAGCTTCTTGCTCCAGGCGCTGCCGCCGAGAAGCAACGCCATGCCGGCCGAAGTCCAATGTGGTGGTCGTGGCGCGCCGGCAACGTTCTGCAAGAAGGACCTTAATGCTTTTACTCAGAATTTACATTTCATAAGTGGGACCCGAAGTTTTAGAGTTATCCTTCTCTTTGCATTTGGTCGCGAAACCTTCCGCACTTCGACCCTTTCATAGACCGGTAAGACGGCCAAAGTCTTTGCTGCTTTGTTGTTGATGCTCGTAATCGCCTGAAGTGTTACAAGCCGCCTGGCTTTCGGCCGTAAGCAACCCTATAACGGAAGAAGGGGTGGTTTGCCCTGGAGCAGAGCCCGTATCGTCGCTGCGCACAGTAACTTGAGGGGAACTCTATTTCGTCTTATTCCTCGTGGGGAGTGGCAGCTCCCACGGGGAATGCCGGACTAGACGGCTCTCACAAATACACACTGAATTTCTCCGTCAACCAACTCAAGAGATTGCAAGTAGTCCTCGGCGATGCAGGTCTGGATCCAACTCCAACAACCCATCCCAAGCGGTATTAGATTTTCGTTTCTTCGTCCTACCCTGCGGTTGAACTTCAACTTCTGTCTCTGATGAGGCTTCGCCGGGCGGCCATATGCTATCTTGATATCCACTGTCTCCATCCCATTCATCGCTACTGCTCCACTCCCTTGCCCATTCGTCCTCCTTTGGCCGCCTGTTGTCTTCTTCCCGTTGCCTATCGATATCAATCCAAGATCTCTTCTTCGGACTTTCACTCAAAGACCTTGAAGCAGTATATATGGCCCGACATCTTTCTGGGCTAGCCTCCTGCACCTCATGCTCAGATTTGCCGGGGTCCCACACGAGGATTAGATGATGCCTCTGTTGCGTAAAGAAAGTCGCGGAAGACAGTTGGCGAGAAAGCCGTCAAGGCAAATCGGGCAAAGAGGCACTCGGCCGACACTGTCGATGGCAGGGTGTGGACTCGCCAGTTATGCCGTAGCCTTGGAAGCTATCTGCTCGGCGTAGAGTTGAAGACGTGAGCGATAAGGCCCAGTCTGAGAAGCTGTATTAGGAGGGATATTGTCATTCTCAAGCTCGCCGTCCGGCGCTTGTCGCCTTCGGGTGAAGTTGACTCGGCTTCGGATTATCTCGGCACCACCACCCTTTCGCCCTCATCCGAGAACTTCTTCGAGCGTGGCTCCTTTAGCACTAGGCAGAAGTGGCGCTTGTCAAATATTTTGTAGATATCGTTGCGCAGCGGAATGTGGTTCGTCGGGGCGTTAACCCGGTCCGTGGAAAAACACGTTCGTCTCTCCGTATCTGTCCATGCCATAGCGAGCGTCAGTCTCACCTTTAAACCAAGGTTTCATTTTAGAGTAAGGTTACTATACAGTTCTCTTACATTGCGATGTGGTCCCCTGAACGCCAGCCCGACTGCGCAGATGGAACCAGATGGGCTGATACCACCCTGTCGGCATACCTAGTTGCTGAGAGAGCAATGCCGTTATTGATACCGACTCGCTCTGGCTCAGCACCCGAGGAAAGATTCCGTTGGAGCCTGGCCCATAAGGGAGGCAAGGCATTGTGAGGGAAGCGCCAGTCATTGAAACGAGCGAGGGCAGGATACGGTTCGTCTGTAAAGGCTGGGGGGAGGTGATAGAAGTCCAGACGGACCTTAAACCTGTTGATGTACGCCCTTCGCGGCACATCTCAGATAACCCCTCGACCAAGGCCTTGCCTGTATCTTTCCTGAGACCGGCCAATAAATGCCGGTCCCTCTTTGGCAGCCGCGTTGCCAGGCTTATAGACAAAACCGATCGTCCCAGACAGTCTGAAATACGCTGGGGCTATCACCCTTTCCGTGCCTGCAACAGACAGCCTCCTTGCTGACGCTGTGGCAAAACTGGTCACAATCTCCGAAGCGGAGGAAGTGTTGAGATCCATTGTTTAACGGACCAGTGGCTATTCAGATCCATTAGTGGCGAGGATGTGGATGTCTTCTTGTCAATAGTTTCCGCTGGTTAGCACCAGTCTTTCTTCTTCTTTAATCAACACAACATGCTCATTTCAACAGGAAGAACCGGAGCACCTTAGGCCTGGTTCACCAAGAAAGCGCCGCATAGTCCTTATCACCTGCCCTTACAACTAGGAATAGACATTCACAGATACGCAAGAGCGACAGAAAGCCACTTAGGATCTTTCAGACTAACATCGGCAAATCCCCCCGGCCCACGACTGCGCCCTGGCGCTGGCCGATTCCAAACGATACGACATCATCCTTCTGCAAGAACTATGGACGACTTGCATAGACGCCCGCTTTCTGACCAAAACCAGCCCAGCATACGACACATTCACACCTGTCGAGACATGAGATGGTAATGACGCTCGGCCTGGAGTTATGATTGTTGGAGATCACGAGTGTGAGGCGACCAAGGCGGTGGCAAAGTATGGAAGGAGGAACACTCTACAAGAGACCGTTCCTGTACATAAATAGCGGTTCACTACTGCACTTCAAGATAGAAAAATGAACAACGCCGTCTTCTCATTTCAACAGATACTTCTACAGCTGCACCATGTGCTCAAATTGACCGCTTAACTGCAGGTACACCGCGCCATCATCATTGCTGCCGCGACGGTCGTCTGCTCGCTAGACCATATGTTAACCTCGAAGAAAAAGATAATGGGATTTCAAGACCCCCACAGCGGAAGAGTTCGAAAAGGGAGCAAGTCTACCTGCATCAGTATCAAATCCGGCCAGTTTACGTTTAACAAATGTCCTGTCATGATGATGCTGCTAACTATATTACGGCTTGTCAATATGATGCTCTCTGAATACCATCTTCATCATCCCAATATCCTCGGAAAATGCCCCGCTGACTTGACCTCGATCACTTGGCCTCGCCGCCGGCTTGCTGCAATTTCCTGTCTCTGGCTTCCATCTTCGCTTGTTCGGCACCAGCTGAGCCAACGGACGTCGAGGTGGCTCCAACAGCAGCAGCGCTCTTTCAAAGTCAATCATCATGACCCCATTGACCTCCGCATTGAACAGCATGTTTGCCGTTCGTACATCCTTGTGGACTACTCCCTGTTGGTGCATTGCGCGCAACGACCGCATCGCCTTCTCTTCGAGCTGTTCCTCCACACCCTCCACACCCTCCACACCACCCACACCACCCACACCACTCACATCGCCCATAATCCCTGTCGGATCAAGCTCATATCCTCCCCACGACAGAAATGTCATGTGCATCACATAGACTCGGTGGTCATAGTAATAAATCCTGTTCATCAATCCGAGGTTGATAGCCCCAAGGAACACGGGCACATGTATGCCTTGGATGGGTCGCAGTCGTTCGTAAACCGCCGCCTCGTGCTCAAGGTCTTTAACAAATGCCCGAACCGTGCCCTTGCTGACGAAGGTATAGCCATACGCAAGCAAGATCACTTTGAACAGTACGCCGCGCGCACCACCCTGTCCCAACGGCGTGATCCCGTCGTCTAATGACCGTTCTAGCTGCTCCCAGAGAAGCTCAAGGAAGTTAGCGTGATCGATTGGATGGCGGGCACAGGTGCGGCTTGGGCCACGGCAGTGGCTGCGGTGATTGTTGGGCTGCCTGCTGTGAAGTGACACGTTCGGGCATCTGGGGTCGAGGACACCGCCCTTGATGAGCCCTAAAAGGCACTTTTGGGTGCAGTACGGCCTGTCTTGTTCGTTGTCGTTGCTTCCTCCTCCTCCTCCTCCTCCACCCCGCGGCCGTTGCGCCAGAATTCGCTGACTGCGTCGAGTTCTCTGGCCTCCTGACCCTCCTCGATGTGATCGCCGCTCTGTCGGGCTCGGTGTGTCTGGAAAATTGCGCGCTGACTCGTCATCAGATGATTCTCCTGGATCCCTTTGTGCATGTTCCTTCACGGGCTCATCCCCCACACGTCGCCGTCTTTTTCCTCGGAGAAGGTAAGGAGATCGGTCGACACCCTCGTAAGCTTCTGGTTGGTAGCCGGGTGAGCTCTTCGGCGCATGTCGTTCGTCCTCCGGAATCGATCGTAGCGTCGTCTCGAAATCTTCCGTCCACGTCTTCAATTTCTCAGTAGCTTGGCGGCGCTCATCTTGCCCATGCAACCGTCGCTCACCCGGCAGACCAAGCGCCATGAGACTAAAGGCCAGATACTGACCTACTGCCGTGCACAGGTGAAATTGATCAGGGTGGGCCGCCGACACCTCCGCATCCGGCTCTGCCAGGTGGTACAAAAGCGTCTCGGGCTCCCGCCAGTCAATCTTGAGAAACACGACCGCCTCGCCCGTGGTCAATAGACCATACTCGAGTCCGCCCTCGATCATGTAGTGGTAGGTCTGCGTGACAGCGGCTGCAGTCAGCTTCTCCGCATGATACTGGAAACGCGCATCGGGGTCCACGGACGTCGGGATCGTCTTCCGGTTGACCACGTCCTTGTATATATTGATCGGGCGTAGACCGAGACGAAGGTGCGGCGCGGTCAGTTTGTGAGGCGTCTTGTACTCAGAAATGTAGATCATCGTACGTCTAGTCGAGCCAGCGTTGTCGGATCGGTAGATGCAGATCTGATCGGGTCGTAACTGGTTGAGATCGAGTCTGTGGTCTGGCGTAGAGGGTGGCGTCGATGGAGTGTCGCGGTCGACAACCTCCTCAGCCAAGTCGCTGATGGCGTGCGCATGGTTCTCGAAAATGATGCCGTTTCCTAGATGAAATGCACTTCTGACCTCTTCCACCTCTTTGAGCTGATCCACGATCGCCTTGACTGGATCCTCGACGCTGTGGTGGAGGAAGTTCTCAAGTGTCTTCTCATCTGCTATCTTGCGCTTCGCGAGTCTGTTTCCTAAGCCGGAGAGGAAGGATCGGTTCTCGAAAACGCGACGATCGGCAGGGAAGGTGTCGTAGAGGGTGCCGAACGTGATCCTCTGTTGGTGCAGGAAGTCGGGCCACGGTCGAAGATTTGTGGGACACCATTTGTTTCGCGGATTAGTGATGGGGCCCTTCGAGGTCAATTTCTGGTTCCGTTCAATATTGAAGCTGGAGAATACAAGGGAGTGGCAGCCAGTGATGTATTCGTCGAGGGTGGTGGGTTGGGTTTGCTGCTCTGACGCTTCGGCGCGTTGTTGTTCCCTCTCGGCGCGTTGCTGTTCCTTCTCGGCTCGTTTTTGCTCTTCTCGACGCCCTCTCTCGGCTTCCTCGGCGCGTTGTCGTTCCTTATCGGCCTTTTGTCGTGCTTCTTGAAGGAGCCTTTGAAGCTCTTCCATGCTGTTTGGATCACCCATATTCAATGAATAAAATCAGAGAACACCGATGAAGCCCGCGTTCGAAGTGAGCTGTTGACCAGTCGCGTGTGCCTTGGTTTTTTAGAAAGCATGTTGACGGCTGATGTGGGTAGTGGATAAGAAGCTTTGTTGCGAGGGGTTACGGCTAGTCGCCTCCACCAGACAGACTTTCGGCCGAACTTTTTCCGCGCCGAGGCCTGGACGGGGAAGGGAAAAAAACAAAAAGAACACGGCCCATGAACTCCTGCACTCGGAAGGGGCCAGCTAATGCCTGAGCTAATTGATTGGTTAGTGAATCATGGATAATAACAAAAGATATGAGGTGGCTTACAACCAAAGCTTGGGATTCAAAGGATCCCAGGTGAGAGGGGGGCTGACATAAATATTCAGATGCTTTCTCGAGCTAGAAGAAAGAGAAGACATTTTTCCGAGGCTGGGGTTAGATGTGTCTGGATGAATACTTATTGCGGTTCATCTCTTATCTACCAGTACTTACGTAGTACGAAATCGTAGTGGGGCAGTGAGAGAGAAACTGTTGACCCCGTGCAGATCGCTTAGAGCCGACTAGATGGTCCGCGTTATTTATTCGCCCACAGGAAAAACTTGCTGCTGCATTGCAGATGTTGGTTGTGACCGAGCTTGCTGTCTTGCCTCGCACAATACGAAGATCCATGAGTTGCTTGTCTACCGGCAGTAGCCAAGGCAGATAAAACCGGCGGGTGGCGGTGTTTCCTCAGCCAACGATCCCAGAAATGCATTGACCTATCGCTGCCTGATGCTCAAATCTGCAGCATACCAAAACAGTCATGCACTTTACCGTCCGAACTGCACCTTGCTTTGGTCGAGTTGAGGTGGCTTACTAGGGCGCGTGATCGTGCTACGTTGGAAGGAGGCCCGTGCAGTGGTCAGAGATCAAAGACGTGCATCCTGACGAGACATTGGATCTGGGAGGGGAGAGTATGACGCCATTAATGCAGGGGGACAGGTCGTCTTGTGGATGATTATTATGGATCACTCTCTGTGGTACGGATGGGATGACCCCTGTGACAATGGAGAGGCATGGTTGGTTGAAACTTAGGAACGGGCCCCGTTTCGGTCTTTAATACTTGAGTAGGGTTGAGGAACGATTACTGGCTTCGGAGGGACGGAAGCGCTTGTTGAGAGTTTGCGAGCTGATGGGGAAAAAGCAAATAAGAGCTCAACCCGGCACTTGCTATCTCAGCGCCGCCAGGTAAAATACAGCGATCTAGGGTAGGTGCAAAGAACAATCGCGACAAGCGATCGCGGTGGAAAAGTAAACCCGGCGACGAAGGATACATGATAACCTCTTAATGAACCAAGCGGCCCCTCAAAATCATATGTATTGCATCTTGAATTCATGCTATGTAGGGTGATAAAGTCTAGGTTGTGCGCAATATAATGATGTCTGCTACTATCCGGTCGTTTAGTCTCGACAGTGCTTGCTTGACTACTCGTGAGGCCAGTTCTATGGGCAAAACGAAACTTACCCTTGTTTAAGACATCGTTGTGGAGCCTACCAGGATACCGTCCGGTTCAAGCCATGCTATCATTGGCTAAAGTCATCAGTATATCGAACTGCCCCTGTTCATACTCAGTTCAGCTAGCTGTTTCAGGAAATCACTGTGGAGCAAACAAGGATGCCGTCCGGTCCAAGCCCTCCTTTCATTGGTTTGAGGTCTAGGCCAAGCGACCAGGGTGTAACGATATTTCGTAAGCAGCCTCTGAGCTCAGACCATGCTTTCGTCTCGACACCGAGTTAGATGCTTTCTTTTGCGTGTCTGTTAGCCAACGATAAAATAAAAAATGACTCTATAGAAATTGATCAATCAATTGCTTTCTTCTCTATCGTTTTATACACATATCGCTAGATGCATCGTTGTGGTTGAATTTTGACAAAATAAAATGCCTCTGTCGACTACCCGCGCGAATTCCATCGAGTCCCCCAGGACTCAAGCCTGGGGGGAGCCCGATTCGCATGTCCTATATGGACTTCCCGGGTCACACGTTAGCCCGTGAGTCAGGGTGGCTCCCAGCGTGCCATAATTCATCGACCATTCTCGTCCAGGGGTCGCATGGCATACAGAGTGTGCTCAATGTAGGCCATCTGCTCATTGGCCCATTCCGTGACCTTTTGAAGGTTCACAACCTCTGAGCTACAGTGCCCTGGCTTTTCGTTGCCAATCGTCTTTTCGTACTTTTCCTTCAACAACTCTGCGGCGATACGGGCACGCTCAGAGAGGACATGCAATCGGTAGGTTGTCCACTGGTAGTAAAGCTCTGGCAGCAGGGACTTGTTGCGGATATCCCCATTGGTCGATTCATCGAGAAGTACTGGGTTCTTGGGTCTGAAAGAAGTCACAATGGTGATGCGCTCTGGCATGTTTCCAGCTGGTGCTGCCGTGTGTGTAATATGGCGTCCTTGAAGCAAGACTGCGCAGCCCTATGGATAGGTCGACCCGTTAGAAACAGTCATTCACACAAGTACGGGGATCTTACCATCTGCGGCGACTTGACCTTGAGGGTCGTTCCATCACCTCCCATGAGCTCGGTTTCCCCACCAACCATGTGCCTCGCATCACTCAGCATCACCACGCAAACGAAAGGGTACGCGTCTTCGTGCCACTCGATAATTGGCTTTGTCTGGTCTGTCACGACCTTTGGGCGGGAGCGGGCATTCTCGAACTCGGCAATAGCTTCCTCGCTGGCCTCAGGGGGCTCGACGGGGGTCGAGTAGATGCCAGGGACTCCATTTGGTCCGAGTTGAACATTGGTGTGGCTGATCTCATAGTCATAGACAGGCACCAACTCCACTCCGGCAATATCGCTGAGGATCTTAAGGACCTCGGGGGAGTTCCAGAACTTGTGGATGAAGGGGGCGTACCGAGGCGCCATGCCCCGGAGCTGAACCGACCCTGGGCGGGTATGATAGAGACAGTTACCTAGCACCTCGGTTGAAAATAACTCTCGGCGGTGTTGCAGGACGGCGTCTCTTGAGAGGAGAGGGAAGGGCTCTGTTGATGCGACCGAGGAGATTGGTGTACTCTTGAGATGGAGATCCTCCATGGTCAGGACCTTGGAAGGTGGGCTGTAGGCGATATGCTTCTTTGCATCGAAACAAGAATCGCCCAGGAGCCCTGAGCCGGAGGCGGAGCCCGCCGGGGCAGCGGCCATGGATTCGACTGATGCAGTGGACATTGTATGAGGTTTTTGCGAGGGGGAGGTGTACAAGCTCAGATTTATTCTGCTCGTGATACTCGTTGTATGGATGAAACTCTAGAGTAGACGAGCTGTACACTTAAATAATGGTCTCTCCCTCAAAAACGGGTAATCTGGCCAAAACTGGAAGCATCACATGTATCGTGATTTCAGCCCATGGGTCACGAGTGGGTAAACTCACAGATATGATCCTTCACGATGCCAGCCCTTAACTACCAGAAAGGGTCACTCTACCCGATATCATGCACTTCGTCTATCTCGCATGCGCACTTCCCCTCTTGTTGTTGCAAGAGAAATGTTGTTGGAGGTGGGGTCTGGCTGCCATAGCCCTCAAGTGCGCACCACCTTCACGCACGTCTTGTCTGAAGAAAGCCTCTTTGGGAGGGGCGTGCATCTGATCCTGACTAGGCTGTTTCTAGTGCAGACGTGAAGCTACAACCGTAATGTGTAGACTCTGGCGATCGGTTATGCGCCATCGATAGCCCATTCTGCGTGCACCTCACTGGGTGGCAAGGGATCCGATGTGCAGTAGTTGCAGTAGTTACTTAGGCCTCTATTTGGGCGATCTTGGGTCCAAGTCTTCGTTGCGTCACTTCTACGTTATTTCCGTTGGGCTGCTCTGAAGCTCCCCTGGGCCCCCATCGCCCGTTTTGATCCGGCCGGGGGGGGCAGGAATTGCTCAGTGAGTCATAATCCCGCAAAGATGAACTCATTGGAGGATTGCTAATGATTGACTTTACTGTATGCTCGTGGATAAGCTTCAGGCAACTACCGTACAAACTGGTTGACAAAATCCGCCCCAAGCCCAACCTCTTCGTAATGCTTTCGGGCCTTGGACAGTTTGCTATAGACATCCTCCACATCGACTGGGTTTCCATCGGGATCAACATAGATATACGCCCCCGTGACATGAAACATTGTCACCATCTCCTTCACATCATCCGGAACCTCCAACGTATGAATATCACCTGGTGGCTCAAAGGCATAGCCACCCTCAGTCGCCCACCAAGGGTGCTCCAAGTAGTGCCAGCGACCCTTTAATACAGTGGCATGGACAGGCCCTGCGTGTCGGTGCCGCGAGAGGATCCCAGACTTGCGAACGCGCAGGATATTAACGAAATAGCCCTGAGACACGGAGAGGAGCAAGGGACGAAACCAGACGTCAGGCGCCTGAGGGACCCAGAGCCGCTCGTCGCACTCGAGGTCGAAGACGCCGGGCACGACGACGTCCTCGGGGACGTTGGGGAGGGGAGGGCCGCGGTAGGCGATTCTGGCCTCCTCTCCCGAGATGGACTCTTTTGCGCCGTCGAAGACGGATTTGGACTTGGTCGGAGCCACCTGGGCCGGTTTCTCTTGAGCAGAAATGGTTTGAGTTTCGGTCGACATGTTGGAGTGTTTGGAGGAATGCAACTTGTCTAAGGTAGTAGTTGATATTAGGTAGAGTGAAGTTGATGAGGCCAAACACAACGAGCGGTTGAAGATAAATACTGCTGGCTGGTCTCAGCGAGCTTCCTTAATTGACTACCTCATCTTGTGTACATCTTGGCAAATGTAGAGCCCCAGATGGAAGTCTCCTCTGCTTGCGATCCCGGCCAAGTAGGCACTTGGGGGCTTCGGGGAGTGGTCTCATGGGGCTTCCCGAATCGGAACGGTAGCACCATGTCGTCCCTCAACGAGGAGTTGTTGTTGTGCAAGACAAGGTAACCAAGTAATCGATGGGTCTCATCGAGTTTCCCGAACCGGAATGGTGGCCCTATCTCCCCGCGAAGTGTCTAGAAGATGCGGGATAAGATCAGTTACCAGCTAGCCGGGCTGGTTATCTGTTGGTGCCTCTCTTTCCCCGCAAACTTATCCGGTGATCCGGGCATGGTCTCATCCAGCTTCCCAAATAGGCCAACCTCGATTCCTCTCTTCTCCAACTGACTCGCATCTCCCCTCACGCTTATCCATCTTTGGCCAGTACGTGAGTCTGCATTACAGATTACAAATGCTAAGCCAGATGTTGGTCTCCCCCACAACCCACCATAATCCTGGGGTTAACCCGGAGTCGTCACCCACCCCCATCCCCATCCTTATCTTGCCAGGGACTCTGAGGTGCGGGGTGGAGCGTCAATTCTGATCCGTGGTCTCATTTCAACTTCCACGTTCTTCCAAAGGATCCCAACGAGTAGATTGCACCGAGACCGCGGCAGCATCGCCGGATCACACCATCCGTCAGTTGCGTTTCGTTGCTGCAAGGCCCAAAGATGCCTCCACGGCGTGCTTATCGGCCCAAAGTCAAAGGTGTGTGTTTCTCGCCCGCATTTGGAAGGGTGCCTGACCGCGGCAGGTTGCTACGAATGCTCACAACGCCGCATATCCTGTGACCGCACTGAGCCGCAATGTTCCAAATGCGTTGCCAAGGGGCTGAAATGCAGCGGCCTTGAAACGCGGTATCGGTTCACCAAGGGTATCGCCACACGTGGCAAGTGGGTAGGGCGAACGATCCAGTCCGTCTATCAAGAGTATGTCCAGGAAGGGAAGGAATTTGCGCGTGCCTCCAGTACCAAGTCTCTAACTTTCCAAGATGCTACCCCTTCTCGACCAGCCAGCAGCAACGGGGGCTCGATGTGCCTGGTGAGAAAAAGCCCGAACCGCTTGGTAGATCCAAGCGCGACAGCAAGACATCTCAGCCCCCAAACGGGGTGGGCGTATTTGGAGTCCTCGACTTTGGACCTCGGATAGACGATGTAGCTGTGCTAGAACCGACCGCCGAGGGGGCCATGTCTCCGGACTCTGCACACAATGCCAATAGTCGTCTTGTCAAGACGTTTGGGTCCCCGAACGACACGTCAAAGCCAGTCAAGCTAGACATCAACGTCCAGGAACTCTCAGTTCCTTTGGTGGATTCGTCTGGTTTCTCAAGCTCAGAAGGTGTGGTGGAATACTGGGATGAGCTCGGTGATCTTTTGGGGCACGGCGATCCCAAAACGAATCAAGGGCATCTCCTCGAAGTTTCAGATCACTCCGAGTCTTTGACATTCGAGATTGTACCCTATGACATAGCGTCGTGGAAAAGGGAACTTCTCCTGCACTGTGAGTTGCCCCAGTAGACCTGACACGTCAAGTACTGACATGACAAGACTCTGACTCGATTGCCGGGGACATGATATGCATCGACGGGCGGCACAATGGGTGGCGCTACATACTCCTACCGATGGCTCTTTCAGATGATCTGGTAATGAACGCAGTTCTCACAACCTCAGCCTTCCACCTAGCCACTAGAAAAACCAGTCTATCAACCTGGAATGGGACGGCCGAGATGTCACTCGGCGAATGTCAGGCGGCCGACTACTCGTTTCCAGAATTGCTCTACAGACGCACTATCCGAAGCTTGAAGGAGCGAAGAGACGTTGTTAGCGGCGACGATGAGGCCAACAAGTCTGTTCTCATGGCTATCCTGGTTCTCCTCTCGGCGGTCCAAGTGAACGGAGGGGACGAGTTCCCCACGCTGTACGCCATGATGCGGGCCTTGGTCGATGTGTTGGGAGGCGAAAACCGGCTGTGTGGAAGCGATCTTGGAGATTTCATGATTCGCCAAATGAGAAAGTGAGTCAAGGTGTCTCAATATCAACGCGACCAGACTGCAGTGGCAGAGAAGAAGACTGGCACGCTAACAGGTTCGAGCAGGATGCGCGTCTACGCGGCGCCGTTGCTCAGCGAAGATGCCGGCTGCGGGACATTCTCTTCCCCAGATAATTGGAACCAGATCTTTGAGTGTCTGCAGTTTTGCTCCCGGCAGAAGCCCGAGCATGCTACTTGCACCGCCCTCGTTGCAGATATGCTCCAGCAGGCACACGACATCTATCTGAGCGAAGCAAGTCACGACCCCTCGATGCCCCATTCCTTTCAACTGTTTGAAGATTCCATCTGTCGCTTGAACAGGTTCAGGCGTTCCTTCGAGGATTTTCCCGACGACGCTCCGGGAAAACATGCCCTGGTGTGGCCGACGTTCATAGCTGCGTCTTGTAGCATTCTGGATGAGCACAAGGAATTCTTCAAGGCGGCTCTGCTAAGATTTCACAGCCGCAGCAGGTTCAACAATATCTTGAGAGGCTTGGAACATCTGCAGTATTTATGGGATAGGAGAAATCAGGGTGAACGTTGGACACAGCTTCTGGCGCAATCACGCTTCTTCATGGCTTGATTGTTATTACCGACAATTCACACACGCTCTGTACTTTACGTTTCGCAACACTGCAATGGAAGCCAAGTCAATTCAAATGCTATTCTACTTGGGAGAGATGATCCAACCCATTCACAGCTTGCTAGTAATCTCGCCACGCCACGAAGCGACCCTGGCATCCGTCAAGAGCATGGAGCGAGGGTACGCCTCAGGCACGTCCTCTCCAAAAAACAGGTGCGCCAGCAGCTGGGCCGACTTGAACGCCCTGATCATGCCTGTGGCGTGGTACGACGCGCACACCCATTGATGAGTGCGATTGTGGAAGGGCAAGCGGCCTACAAAGGGATTGCCATCGTGCGTAAACGCGACAATGCCACTCCAGCCATGTGTCTTGTCCATGTTGGCGCCAAAGTCGAAGACGACAGGGGTTACGGCTCCAAGATGCTTCTGGGGGAGCAGATCGACCGCTGTATCATCTGCAGTGGCTCTTCGACCGGTGTTTGCGCGTCCCAGGATGTATGAGCCGTCTTTTCTGTGGATGATTGCATCGTAGTCCTTCTCGCCATACCTAATCCACCACGAATTCTTGCGACGCTCGGCGGGCTCCTTGGGCATCCAACGCTGCGCATTTGCACGTACAGGAGATACGAAAGGACGCAGCTCCGGGACCAGGTGGCCGATCCAGGCGTTGTTGGCGTGGATGACGTGTGCGGCCTTGATGTCTCCCCGTGTGGTGGTGACAGTAGCGAATTCCTCGTTATCGCGATCGGTGATTGAGGTGACGACGGTGTTTGTCTGTATCAAGAGGCCCTTTTCCTCGACGAACTTCTCAAACAGCCCACTGACGAATTTGTACGGCCACATTGAGCCAGCACGCATGCCGACGGCTCCGATGCAATCGCGAGGACAGTTTCGGGCGCGGAGGCTGTCGGGAGAGTCGTAAAAGGTATAGCGATCTGCGAGGGCAGGGCTGTACCTCCGCATGTCCTCAACGGCTTTTTGGGCATCGCGCAAGGCCTTCTCGTCAAAGTAGACATCCAGCCCTTCCAGGATGTCCAGATCGCATTCGATCTTGTTCTCCTTGGCACACTTGGCCAGCTCATCTAGGTGGCCGTGCTCGTACTCCATGATCTTGACAGCTTCCTCAGGTCCAAAAACCTTCTTCCGGTCGTACCACACCCCGGGGCTAAAGGGCTTGATGTGCCCCGCATTTCGCCCAGTGGCTCCCGAGCATAGATCGCGAGCCTCGACTACAACGATCTTGAGGTTCGTCCCGCGCTTGACCAGCAACTCGTAGCAGAGACTGGCCGCCGTCAGGCCCGAGCCGATGATGACAATGTCGGCGGAATCATGCCAAGTGGACTGTAGCTTGCTGATCTTGGAGTTGTGCGTGAACCAGAAGGGCTGGGTTGGTGTCTTGGCTGGGAAGCCGGGGTCGATGACGCCTTTTTCGTAGATTCCGTCCTTAGAGAGAGACATTTCCTGCGGTTGACGAAGAGTTGGTGAGCTGAATGGGTTGGGTAGAAGTTGATGATTGACTAAGAGCAGAAGCGTTTTAGATGCTATATATGTAAATACTGGTCGGGACCTTGCTCCGATCCGGTTGTTGGGTTAATCTCTCCTCGACTTACTATTTTGGCCGAGTCGGTCTGGTCCCTCGTTGCGGGGGACTCATTCAAGCTTCCTTTTTGGAAGCCTCATTTTACCTTCCCATTCAAGCGCTCATTTGAGCTGCCTATTCTAAAGTGGCAATCCCACACCAAGAGCCAGCTGACCAAGAGCGGAGGCGACTCCCAAGACCCAACAGGAGCTGGTGAGGCTACATTATTGGCTTGGTCCGGCTTTGCGGGGAGCTACATCACATCCGACGGATCTAATTCTGAGGCCTGAACCTCGGTCGGGCCCTTGGGGCATCTTTGGCTAATCAAGTGAGCCCTCACCCTTGTTTCTTGCCTAGACCTCGCTGCGATCGGGTCCCTTACCACGAATGTCAATAGCTAGTGTAGGAGCCACACACAACGATCGATCGGCCAATTTCACTTCCATTGGTGCTGAGCGAGTGTCTACTACGGTATCGGGTAAAGAAAAGCCACTGTGTATCTTATCTTCTTATTTACCGATACAAGCTTAATAAGTCTGATAAGATGAAAAAAGATTCTTTTTAGAGCCACGTGATAAAGCTCATTAGCACCGTAGGATCACAAAAAGGCGGGGCCCGCTACGTAAAGGGAGCCCCTACTTGTGCCCGATGCCGTAGTATGCCGTCCATGATAATTTACAAAGCTGCTGAGCGTTTCTTGCCGCACCCCTTTTTGGCAGTCACTTCCATCTCGACCTTCATCTCGTCCGTGTACAGAGTGGCCTCGAACATCATGCTCGCTGGAAGAACATCTCCAAACCACTTTCTCAACACTGGCCAGATCTTGGGGAACTCCTTGCGGTCTGGGAGGATATACACGACCCTCACGACATCCGACATGGAAGAGCCGGCTTCAGTCAGAACCTTGTTGATATTGGCCAGCACCTGCTCTGCCTGCTCAACCAGGTCATCAGAAATCTCGCCCGTCTGGTAATTGTATCTACCATGGCAATGTTTGTTAGTGGAGAAACGACAAGGCCTTGTCTTCGCTTGGGCAGTTACCCTGTGGTGCCGGAAAGCATGATCCAGTCATCTACAACGACGGCGCGGGAGTAGGCCATCTGGGCCTCCATCTGGGAGCCGGAGCTGATGTTGATGCGGGACATTGTGGGCTGGGTTTTGGAAACGTGCTTGAGAAAGAATACACCTTGATAGAGTAAGCCTTTGCTGCACTGACGCGGCAACTACCGTGCTTTATAACAACCCAATTCTCAGAATCACCATGATGGTCAGAAAAGGCGATGCTTTGCTTGGCGATATGCCGAGCATGTCCGAAGTGGCCCTACTCCCGCCCGCGATCGCCCCATGCTTTGAAACTCTTTGAGTGTTTGTGTCTTGGCCGAACTGACTTCAGGAGCCGCTAAAAACCGTTCGTAGCATCACCAACAAGATGCGTTTTACGTGATGAAGCTGCGTCCTTTCCCCCTTTTCCCAATTAAGCCATCTCCAAGACCCTTCTCTTCGGGGAAGTGGGCCCAGTTCAGTCTCACCGACCTGCCAATTCGGGAAGCTCGATGAGACCAGCCAAGCGCAGCTGGGCCAACTCAGTAGCGCGATTTGGGGACGGCAAGATACCACCTATCTGAGCAGGGGGGCCATCTCGGAAGATACGGCCAGGGAGGCTGGTTCCCTCCACTTTCCTCCAGGATATTGGAGAGTGCGGGGGTGGTGCTCAGGCCAGCGGGCCTGGGGTAAACCTTACTGCTTGGGGTTTGGGCTGGATAACAGAGATAGAGGTTGCCAGTCTGAGCTGGGGCACACATCAGCGACGATACGACTTTCGAGCCAGACTTCAAGATATAAAGGCCTGTCAAGTTGCCTGGGAAAAGAAAAGTTGTTTCGTTACGCTCCCACTCTTCGTCTTGCACCTTGAACACGCAACTGGGCGCTGTCCCTCTTCACATCCTCCCACTCTGTCCTCCCTCTCTCGTACCCCATCACATCGAATCACTCGCAACTCGACCTCAACTTTTCGCAATGGATAACTCGAGCGTAAAAAGACCCTCGAGGGATGCCGAAAAGTCCGGTCCCGAACGCGAGTTCTATCGCACCGAGACGATCCAGAATGGCGACCAGATGCCGTCCGTCGCTGAGGAAACACACCGAGGCTTCAAGCCCCGTCACACTCAGATGATTGCCCTCGGTGGCACGATTGGTACCTCGCTCTTCCTCGGGACCGGCCAGACACTTCTAGTTGGTGGCCCGGCCTACTTTATCACCGCATACATCGCCCTGTCCTTCGTCATCTACGGTGTCATGACAGGCATGGCTGAGATGGCCACCTTCCATCCGGTGGCCGGCTCCACCATGAGCTTTTATGGAAACAAATATGTCTCCCGAAGCCTTGGTCTCGCCATGGGTTACCTTTACTGGTATACCCTTGGCGTACTGGTCCCGTATGAGCTTGTCGCATCCTCTATTCTTATCGACTACTGGGGCTCCAACATTAGCCCGGCGGTCTGGATCACGGTGATTCTCGTCATCATCGTATCGGTCAACGCCATGCCAGTTCAATACTTTGGCGAGTTTGAGTTTTGGGCGGCTGGTATGAAGGTCATCTTGATCGTCGGCCTCATCATTCTATCTATCGTCCTCTTCTTCGGCGGCGACCCGACACACGATGCCCTATATTTCCGTTTCTGGAAGGATCCCGGAGCCGTGAATACATATATCGTCGACGACGGGGTGGGATACTTTATTTCCCTCTTGCAGTCCTTCGTCCTCGCTTCCTTCGCCTTTGTGCTCGCGCCGGAGCAGCTTATCGTCACGGCTGGCGAGATGCAGAACCCTCGACGAAACCTACCTCGAGCCGCACGCCGATACCTATGGAGATTCATCATCCTATACATCCCGGCTGTTCTCGGTATCAGCGTTATCTGTGCCTCGGATGACCCGATGCTTGGTAAATCTGGGGCATCAAGTTCGCCATTCGTCATCGCCATCAAGAATGCCAAAATCCCAGTTCTCGATAGCATCGTTAACGCGATGATCGTACTCTCTGCATCGACAGCTGGTAACGCCTTCCTTTATTCCTCTTCTCGAAACCTATACTCGCTCGCGGTTGCCGGAAACGCGCCTGCGATATTCAAGCGATGTAACAAACATGGTCTTCCTTATGTGGCTGTGGCTGCCAGTGCGTCTTTGAGTGTGCTGGCGTATCTCAGTCTATCGGAGACGAGTTCGTCTGTGTTCACTTGGCTCATCAGTCTAACGAACACCTCCGGCTATCTCAGCTGGATGTGCTCTGGCGTCATTTATATTCGCTATCAGAAGACGATCCGTTACCACGGGCTTCAGCCGCCATTTCGATCCCGCGTCCAGCCCTGGGGGATGCATGCCGGAACTATCACTTCTACCCTCCTCCTCCTCTTGAATGGCTTTACAGTTTTCTTCCCGTCGAAGTGGTCTGCTGCCTCTTTCCTTACCAGCTACATTGGCATCGCTGCGTTTCTTTGCATCTGGCTCGGCCACAGATTTTATCACTGGAGTGATCCCTGGTTCAGACGACCCGAAGACATCGACATGAGGGAAGGGCTGGATGAAGCTTTGGAAACCGAACATCCGATTCCGAACAGAAGTAAATTTTTGCGAGCTATTCATGCCCTCTACGAGTAACCGCAAGCTATATTTCTGGGCACTCAAGACCACCTTGGACGTGTGGGATATTGCCACAACTATCAAGCTCATTCAATCAAATTTCAGATTACCGCAACCGAAGCACAGAAGTGTCCATTGTTTGCATGGCGGAGTTACATGCTAGTATTCGTAGTACTTGCTGTCTTTAATCGCCCGTGCTAGCCATAAATTCGTCCATCGCCACCGTGCTGTTGACATGGTTACAGTTTCTGTACCGTAAGTATGTGGTAAGACAGGGTAAGACATGCAAGGAAAAGTTGTAATTCTTAATACAATAGCAGTATTAGAACTCAATACCTTGAGATGTCATGCCCTTTATTATCGGCCCCTCTTAAATGCAATCCGAAACACCTCGGGTTGGTTGCGCTCAGATACTTGCGCGCAGCACCAAAGTACACACCTAGGGTAACCCTACCATATATTATAAAAGTGCCTTGGTTAAGGCACATTTAATTTATATGGGCGTTTAGCGCGACGCTAGCAGCTCACCCTAGAAGGCATATTTTTTTCCTTACCTAAGGCATATTTTTAAGAAAACTAGGTTCCTAGCCTTATATAAAGATAAAAATTAGTTATAAGGTAAAATCCCTTATGATTAATTAATTCTAGCTCACCTTATATCTATAACTTACTTTACTCCTAAGATATTAGCCTAACCCTAATATTTAGAGGTTTTTTAATATAGCTTACCCCTATTTAAGCTATGCCTTATCTAACCTAGCCTAGAAGCTCTAGTAACTAAATCCGCGCATAGAAGTATGGTCGGGTTAGCGAGGTCGCGTGGGACTTAGTAAAATCATAGACTAGGTAAAAAAATTAATATTTACATTTATTAAAAATCTAAAAAAAGTTTATTTTATATAAAAAATATATTTTTTAGGTATAAAGACAGTTACTTTATATACTTAGCTATTTAATTCTTATTTTAATCCTTTACTATGCGTATTATATTAATTAAATAATAGAAATTACTAAGAGAATCTAATTCTATCTCTATAGTATAGCTCTTAGGCTATTAAATATAGTTAGATCTCTCTTTACTTCTAGCTAATAAAACTTACTATTCGCGGCGATAGTATCCCTATTAGAAACAGTAGTCTAATAATATCGCATATTAATAGCAATAATATCCCTACTAATAATTCAGCAGCAATATTGCCCCCTTATATGATTTAAAATCCTACTTAAGAATTAAAGACTGAAACGGGGCCCGTTTCTGCTTTTTAACCAATTATGCCTCTCTATTCTCACAGGGGTTATCCCATATCGAAACGGGGCCTATTCTCATTTCCGACTCTAAACTGGGATCGCGAAACGGGGCCTATTTTCGCGTCGCGTTAGTCTATGTTAACTAAGTCAACTCTTTTTATACCTCCCTCTAACGTACTTAATAAGCAAGTAAGCCAGACAAGCAAGTAAGCTAAAAATCCTAACCTTCCTACTAGAGATCGCAATAAAAACGCCATAAACTATTTAATTAATTAAAACTACTTACTATACTTTTCCCCAGACGTCTTAATTACTACCTAATAGGTCCTTGTATTATACCCGGGCTTACCGCAGATACTATAGCGCTAAATACCTAGTCTAACTGACCTTCTTTAACTATTACTCCTCGACGATTTAGCCACTACCTACGCATCTATATCCATTTAATTAATTGCTTGCCTTCTCTCTTCTATTATTATAACCCCTCTTTTCTATAATCTAGTTCTTTTTGCCCTCTAGCACCGGCTTAGTATCTTATTTACCTCTCAAAGGTCTTTAATCTTAGCCCTTAATAATACAATCTTATACATATTTCCCTTTATTACCTTTATAAGAGACTTTATAGCCTCTATAATTAACTCTGGGGAGCTACTATGATGCCTTTTGATTTATCTTTCGAGGTATTTAGACTGAGATTTGGCCTTAAGTATGGTCTTTGGGGTCCTTAAGACCCAAGGGGTAGAGGGTTTAACCCCCTCCTCGGTAGGCATTGGAGTCTATAGCTGCATATTAAGCTTTAAGACTATAGCTTCTGGGTCAAGGGGAATAAGGCTAGCTCCTTTAAAAGCCCCCTTGATATTTCTTTCCGTCATAGTGGACTTATATGCTGCGTAGAAGGCTAGAAAGAACTTAGTCTTTAAAACATAGGTTATAAAGCATCTAATTAATCGCTTTATTTCTTAATTATAAGCTCGCTTTAGTATACTAAAGTACCTAATATTAAGGGGCTAGAGTAGATAAGATAAATAAGGTAGTATATAAAGCTAAATAATCTTTTTTTCCTTATAATATCTCTTAAATTTAATAAATTAATAATTTTTATATCTATTAAGGATTAAGAGATAATAGGAATTAATTAATTAATTAGTTATATATTGGTTAAAGTGCTTAAGCTACTTAAGGCTAGTCTTATTATTAGTCTAGCTATTTTAGGTTATTGTAATAGCCTAATCGCCTAGGAGGTTACTATCCTGGTATTAGTTGGCAAGGTAATATTAGCCCGCACTAATAATAAATAGCTAGATCGCCTAGCCTTTTATATTAATTGCTTAAATAACTATAATCTATTCTTGGTTTCTAGGCTATACTAATTTCGGCTTTAAATGCCTTTCTAAGCCTATAATAACTATTCTGCTTATAATTATACCTATAAGAAAGCTAGTCTTATTAAAGTTATAGATATTATTTAATTAGATATTATATTTCGCGATTATATTTGCTATAAGCTAAAACCAATCGTAGATAATAGTTAGATCTTTATACTTAGCTCTCTAGTAGTCATATTTATAAAAGAAACACGTCTTAAGCTCTTAATATCACTTAATAAAGTTTAAAGCCTAATATATACTAATTAGTGGCGCATCGCAGTTAGCAAGTAATTAATCAGCTATTTCTTTTATACCACGAAGCCGGGGGGGAAATCCTCGTGAATCTAGGTTAAGAATAAAATAAATAAGGATCTCTTCCTCTAGATTAGATAGCCGACGTGATTTCTGGATGGTATTGCGCCGAGACTGGATGCCCTTTTGCCGGCGACCTAGAGTACAACGATTGACTATATATATCTCTGCAGCGCGTCGGATACGTAGGTTTGGGTTATTTTGAAGGGCCTGAAGGGCAAGGAGCATTCTAGCTTCATAATTAGACTGTGACATGCTGGTTGGTTGAGAATCAATTGATCAAATAGAGATGATGTAGGTTGAGGGATTTTTGGCTTACTTGCTTGTCTGGCTCACTTGCTTATCAAGTACGTTAGTAGGAGTAGTAATAGTAGAAGCAGTAGTAGAGGAATGTCTCTAGACGCGATGCATACACGGGCCATATTTAAGGTAATTTAATAAAATACAACAGGACGCGACGCATACACGGACGACCCAGCAACGTGCATAGACCAGTTTCTATCTAATTAATCGAATTACCAGCACGACTGCGTACAGTAGTAGTAGTAGTAGGTCCCAATTCAACAACTACAACCCATTCCAAACATAGCTTTTAGCAACTACAAATGCTACCCGCTGGTTCCCTATAACTACCCCGTATTCGCCTTCATCAAGCCTCCATGTCCTTTCCTGATCGTCCCAATAACCACATGCCACGTTGAGATCGATCTCCATTTCGATGTGCTGAGTCTCACCAGGCTTCAGCAATATCTTCGTAAAGCCTTTTAGCTCCCGTTCCGGTCTCCAGACCTTCGTCTTTTTAGTAGGGCTAACGAATAGTTGAATAGTCTCTTTTCCCGGAACTGAGCCAGTGTTCTGAACATCGAGGGAACACCGAAGTAACCCAGTTCTCAAGTCCTCGTCCACCGCTACCTGCAAGTTCGTATGGTCAAAGGTAGTGTAGGATAATCCATGACCGAATGGCCACCTGACTCGGTCGTGGCAGTTTGATGCACGATAACCGACGCCAAGCCCCTCTGCGTATCGAAGAAATGGATCGCCTTCCTCCGATGTCTTGGCTGGAAAATGTCCATAACTCGGCCAATCTTGCAAGGTCTTGAACCAAGTTGTGGCCAGGCGCCCGCTAGGGCAAGCATGGCCGAAGAGAAGATCGACAGTAGCGTTAGCACCCTCTTGGCCAGGAAAATGGGCGAGCAGAAGGGCGTCGACATCTTCGATGAATGCGCTGACGTCTATCGGATTTCCGCAATGCATGACCACAATGGTCTTCTTGGACACAGCCGCTACTGCCTTGATAAGTCTCGTCTGGTTGTCCGGCATGCGGATATCTTCAAGATCGAACCCCTCCGACTCGTATTGATCATTTCTTCCAGCGTAAATAATGGTGGCATCGGAGGATCGTGCTATCTCGACGGCTTCGGCGATCGCGGCATCTTCGGAATAAGCCTCTTCAAAGCCCAGGGTAGCAGCATAAGGGGTGGGTTCGTCAACACGAAGTTCCCTAGGGCCATCCATACTCAAGTGAATTTCATATGTGACCCCAGCATCCATGAAGAGTTGAACTCGTGATTCCAACAAGATATGATTGAAGATGAATTGCTCAGTCGTGATGCTTATCTCTTGGCCCGACAGCACTTCTTCATGGTTGACGGACAACAAGAAAGCACCCGTGCATCTGACGGCCAAGGTATGAGTGCCGGACGTAGCTGGCGTTATTTTTGTTGACATCTCCAGGCGGGAGCCAGCCGGGTTCAGTCCTTTCTTGTCAAACTCGCCCAGCATCCACACGGAGGCGTCTTTCTGGGACTCCTCGAGTACTGGCTCACTATCGCCTTGGTTGTAGTACTTGATGTTGACCCCTGGCTTTCCTTCGTCAGATGTAGGTTTCTCGTGCGCTATCATGGGGATTATTCTCCGAGTTCTCACACCCCGGGAGTATTGAATCATGCCGGATGACATCTTCTCAAGGGCGTCCAGAGGGGATTGCCTGTACTGCGGAACGCAGGATGCGCTGCCACCTCCAGTAATCACAGGCTCCGCTGCATACTCGCCAACTACAGCTATCCGTTGCGATTGCGATGTTTCCAACGGTAAAACACTGTTCTCGTTTCGGAGAAGGACCATACCACTGATCGCAACTTCGCGGGCCAGTTTGTTTGTATCGTCGTCTGCTTCGGAACACTCTGCTGTAAACCCAAGACAAGCGCGGGTTCGGTCACGGAGCTGCAAGGCTCTTGAGGCCAGAGTGTCAATCTCGGCCTCAGCGATGCGCCCCGTTTTGACCGCCTCGACGAGTTTGGCTCCTCTGAAAACAGGAAGCGGCATCTCAATATCAATCCCGGCTTTGACTGATTCAACGGTTGCATGTGTTCCGAACCAATCAGACATGGTAATGCCTTCAAAACCCCATTCTTGCCGCAAGACACGTTGCGTGAGGTCTTGATTCTGGCTACAAAATTGGCCGTCGAGTTTGTTGTAGCTGCTACATGTTAGCTCAATACCCAGCTAGATCATTATAAATCCACCCACGCAGTCATGATCCCTTCTGGGCTCGATCTCCGCAGGAGATGTTGCCATGCCGCGAGATATATCTCACGGACTGTACGGCTATCAATAGACTCTTGCACATCGTAGTACCGTCGCAAAGTTTCCGAGTCGTTGCACACGAAGTGCTTAGGGCAGGATCCGACACCCAGAGATCGGATACCATTAACAAGAGCTGCTGCCAGCTGACCGGAAAGGAGAGGATCCTCGCTGAAACACTCAAAATTCCGACCGGCTCGTGGATCGCGGTGGATATTGATGGTCGGTCCAAGGACAACTTGGGCACCTTTCATGCGAGCCTGCTGCGCAAGATGCGTGCCTACGCGATATAATAGCTTCGAATCCCACGTTGATGCATAGCAAATCGTGTTAGGAAATGATGCGGTTGTTATAGTTAGTTCGAGGCCTGATGGGCGGATCCCCGAAGTCGAGTCGGCAACCTGAACAGTCTCGTTAGTAAACAGTCGACGACATTCATGAAAGAACAAATGCTCACTCTGATCGGCGGTACGTCGAGCCTAGGCACGCCAGCAATTGTTGAAAAATCCTGCCCGGACAGAAGTGAAACCTTTTCCTCGAGTGTGAGTGCAGGAAGTAGGGAGGAAAAGTCCCGATCAGTTGATGACAGACTCATGTCTGATTGATGGATTGTGGCTGGTATGATGGCAAATGAGAGCAAATAATGTGATCAGAAACATTGAGTATCATCATGGGAAAGCAAGATTTAGCCTGAATTATATTCAATAAACTGCTCGGCGCAAAGCTGAGCCGAGGGAGCAGGGGTGAAGCGGGGTCCGGAAATGCCGAGTCGGATACATCTATCGCTGACTCGGGGTAGCAAGCACCGAGCTCAATATCTGAACATCCCACCCCTGCATCTATCCCCACGGGAGAGAGAGAGCGTGTGGGGAAGTCGGAAATCCCGAGCACTAGTGAACCATCACCCATCCAGGTAAGGGGTTCCATGACTCTTTGTCGATGCTTAAAACAGGTTCGAGGTTTTGCTCACAAACCCTTCCTCTCATATTATCCCAGTTTCAAAGACATCAAGTCGATTCATATCATTGTTATTTGCCATTCAAGTTGAAGCAGCGAGATCAGCCTCTTTCGTCGCAGGACAATTTCCGAATATGTCGGACAGCAAGGACGAGATCACAGCCGTGAAGCCGGGGGCAGTCCATGACGAGCATGTCGTAATTGAACAAGACTCACTGACAACTTGGCAATGCCTCAAGGCTAATCCTAAGATTGTCATGTGGACGCTTTGGGCCAACAGTCAGTCCTGCTTATTCCTTTCTGCGTTCAAGTGCTGATCATCGGCCCAGTCGGCCCTCTCATGGTTGGATATGAGAATCTAGCAATGTCAGTTTGTCTGGCTATGCCCGCCTTCCAGTGAGTAGTTCCCTCCATAGCGATACCATCCCCTGCCGCCTCATATGTTTACCAATTTCTTTGCAGGATGCGATTTGCCACCCCAGTCAATGGCACACTTATCATTCCTGCCTACTGGCAGTCGCTCTGGAGCGCCATGTACAATGTTACAACTATGCTCGGTTCCATGTCGGCCGGTTTTTGTCAGGATCGGTTCGGTCGGCGGTCCGTCTTCCTGGCCTCGATCTTGATCGCTGTTGCTGGCATTTCTCTGGTCTTTACTTCAAATACTCCCCCCGAGTTTCTCGGTGGTAAGATCGTCTCTGGTTATGCCATGGGCTTGATCCTCGCCGGCACACAGACTTGGGTATCGGAGGTTGCACCATTACCAATGCGAGGAATTGCCTTATCAACATACGCGATTATGCTGGTAAGTATTGTCTTTGCCGCCGACTCGTCCTTGTCGCTGCTAACACTTTCACAGAACCTCGGACTTTTGCTTGCTATTTCCGTCACCTTTAGTCGAGTGTCGATCATGAATGACTCTGCATTCCGTGTCGTCTTTGCCGTTGCCTGGTGTTTTCCAGGCTTGCTAGCACTAGGGTTGCCTTTCATGCCCGAATCGCCTTACTGGCTGACGTCCAAGAACCGACACGAAGAAGCTCGCCGTGCTCTTGAGCGCTTGTCCCCGGCTGGCCAAGAAATCGAGCCCCAACTTGTACAAATCCAGCATTCGATCGAAACCGAACGTCGGCTTGCGGCTGAGAAAACATCCTACCTTGAGCTATTCCGCGGTACGAATTTGCGCCGTTCCCGCATTCTCCTCATATGCATGTACATGCCTCAGGTTGCTGGAGCCGTGCTATCCTCCAACGCACCATATTTCCTCTCTCAGACCGGCATGGACAACAATCTGATTGTCAAGATCCTTCAAGTCGCTGTTAGCCTTGGTGTTGTCTCAGCTGTCTTGAATGTTGTCGCCATGACAAAGTTCAGTCACCGGACTCTTATGTTCTCCGGGGTCGGTGTCTGCTTGGCCTTCTACTTGGCCATGGGTATTGCAGGTACCATGGCTCGTACATCGACCACGCTTACTGTCATTGGCGTTGCAGTTGCCTTTCCCAGCATCTCTTATGGTCCCACAGTCGGGGCATCCATGGCTGTGGCTGGAGAGGTGTCATCAATCAAGCTCCGATCCAAGTCTCTGGCAGTAGGTCAAGCTTTTTCCTCCATCGTCTCTACAGTTTGGACAATTGTCTTGCCCTACATGTTTAATCAAGATGAAGCAGATATGGGCGGAAATATTGGCTGGATATTTTTTGGAATGTCTGCTGTTTACCTCGTCATTTTATATTTTGACGTTCCCAACACCAGAGGTCGGAGCTACGAGGAGTTGGATCTCATGTTTGAGAAGAAACTACCTGCAAAGAGATTCAGCTCCTATAAGTTCGACGACGAAGGCGAGATTGCGGGTTAGGTCGACTATTTATGTATGTGTTACTCTACAGTGTGGTGTTGCTCTGGAGAGATACCTACCATATATTGTAATCGGGGGTTGGCCAACCTAAGGTTTTTTTATATGGGGATTTAGCGAGGCGCTAGCAGCTCACCTATGAAGCCCAGGTTCTATACCCTATTAACCCCAGGTGTCCTAAAAAATTAGATTCCTATTACCGCAAGAGCCTAAAAGTTAATAAGAAGATAAAAGAGTATTTAGTTAGGTTATTCTAATTAATATAATACCTATAATATACTTTAATTAATAAGATATTAACTTAACCCTTAGATTTGGGGTTATTTTCAGGTAGTTTACCCCTATTTAAGCTATGCCCTTTATGTCCTAGCCCTAATAAAATCCCTCGCGTCATTTAGCAACTAACGAACTCATTTAGGTAGGAAATAAAAGGGCGCTAGCATAACAGAGGGCAGCTAATAAATTATAATAGGGGTAACTAATAAACTCCAGTTTACCTATTTCTAGTATCCCTAATAATTATAGCTTATATTAGCTAATAACTAATAATTAATTTAATATAAGAAATTCTTTAGCGCTTATATAATATAAATATATTAATAAGTAAAATAAATATTAATTAATAATTAATAAAATAGCTCTTATAATAATTATAATAAGTTAAAAATAAAATAAAATATAAAATAAATATTTATAAATTAATTAATATTAATATTAATATATATATTTATAAGTTTTATACTTTAGTGGCAAGTTTATATTAAGATTATTTTTTTAATAATTATTAAGCAATAAGGTTAATAAGTATAGGTTTAGTTATTATAGCTAATAATAAAACTTCTTAATTTATAAAGTATAATAATAATTATAACATACATGATAAGCATGCGCTGCAGGCAAGTATGCGCCGTACTTTTCCTAACCTCATGATTAAAATCGCAATAAAAACACTATAAACCATTTAATTAATCTATACTACTCATTATACTCTTCCCTAGATATCTTAATCACTACCTAACACATTCTTATATTATAACCAGGCTTGCCGCAGACACCATAATGCCAAATACTTAATCGCGCTAACCTCCCTAGGCCACCACTCCTTAACGATTTAGCCACTACCTATATATTAATATCCATCTGATTAATTACTTACCTTCCTTTCTCTACCGTTATTACCCCTCTTTTCTATAATCTAATCCTTTTTACCCTCCAGCGCTAGCTTAGTATCTTATTTACCTATTCTAGGTCTTTAACCCTAGCCTTTAATAAGGCAACCTTATACATAATTATTTTTATTCCTTTAAAAGAAAACCATATAGCTTCTAGAATTAACTCTGGGGAGTTACTTTTATGCCTTCTAACTCGTCTCTTAAGGTATTTTGACTAAGATTGAGCCTTAAGTATAGTCTTTGGGGTCTTTAAGACCCAAGGGGTCAACGGTTTAGCCTCCTCCTCGGTAGGCATTGGAGTCCATAGCTACATATTAAGCTTTAAGATAATACTTTCTAGGTTAAGAAGAATAAGCCTAGCCCCTCTAAAGGCTAATTTGATATTCTTTTCTATTATAGTGGCCTAAAATGCGGCGTAGAAGGCTAAGAAGAACTTAGTCTTTGAAACATGGGTAATAAAGCATCTGATTAGATACTCTATTTCTCGGCCATAAGTATTCTTAAGCATACTAAAGTACCTAATATTAAGGGGCTAAAGTAAGTAAGATAAATAGGGAGGTATATAAAGCTAGATAATCTTATTATCCTAGTAATATCTCTTAAATTTAATTAAGTAATAACTTTTATGGCTATTAAGGATTAAGAGATAATAAGAACTAATTAATCAATTAGTTATATACTAGTTAAAGTGCTTAAGCTACTTAAGACTAGTCTCATTATTAGTCTAGCTATTTTAGGTTATTGTAATAGCCTAATCGCCCGGGAGGTTACTTTCTTAATACTAGTTGGTAAGGTAATATTAGCCTATACTAATAATAAACAGCGGGATTAGCTAGCCTTTCGCATTAATTACTTAAATAACTATAATCTATTCCCGGTTTCTAGGCTATACTGATTTTAGCTTTTTATGCTTATCTATGCCTATAATAACTATTCCGTTCTAAATTATACCTATTATAAAGCTAGTCTTATTAATATTATAGATATTATTTAATTAGATACTATACTTCGCGATTATGTTTACTACGAGCTAAAACTAATCGCAGATAATAGTTAGATCTTTATATTTAGCTCTCTAGTAGTTATATTTATAAAAAAAACACATCTTAAGCTCTTAATATTACGTAACGAAGTTATAAGCCTAGTACTTGCCGACAGGTGGTGCATCGCGGTTAGCGAGCAATTGGTTAGCTATTTCTTTAATAGCACGTAGTCGGGGAGAAAATCCTCGCAAATCTAGATCAAGAATGAATTAAACTATAATCTATTCCTCTAGATTAGATAATCGATGTAACTTTAGGATTTAATCGCGTCTTAATTGAATGCCATTCTGACGGCGACGTAAGGCCCAGTAGTTAACTTAGTATAGCCTAGCAGTGCCTCAGAGACCTAATTTTGGATTATTTTAGAGGGCTTAAAGTGCAAAAAGCATTTGATATTTAGAATAAGATTAAGGCATAATTTTTGGTTAAGAATCAATTGATTAAAAAGTAATAATAGAAGGTAAGAGATTTTTAGTACACATACTTGGATGGTGCACAAGCTTATTATGTATGTTATAATAATTAACTTAGACTATCTTAAAGTTTTTATAGCTTAATAAGATAGGCTTACCCCTAAGTTAACTATGAAATCCTAATTAGGCTAGTATATAACTATAAAAATTAAATAAAGTTAATATATAATTACTAAATTCTAGTTAGCTAGAGGTTTTAAGCAATAAGTCTAGAATAGGCTAGCGTATTAACTACGAAACTTAAAAAGGATAATTTTAACTAATCTAATAGCTTCGTGCACAAGGCATATCACGGGGTGTAGAATATATGAAAAGTGAAGCATGGCTGCTGAGATGGGTTTCTCTTAGATGGTGCGAGCTAGAATTTAATGTAACAGGCAAAAGGGACAAATTTGATGGTATCAACAGTAATATTGGCAAGAATCTAGCGTGGCTATGACTGGTCCGCTCTGTCCAGTCTCTCAAGTGTTGGAGCTAAAGAATATGTACATGGTGGAAACAACTTTGGCCCCGGCTTAAGCCTCAGCCGAAGTCTTCTTATTCCTTCGGAAACCCACCAGCTGGGCCATCTCGGTCCAGAAGCCTACCGGGGGCTCGGTAAAGGAGTTCTCGTAGGCCTCGATCTGGGGTCGCTCCCAGACCAGGTCGACCTCGTGGGGCCGGATATAGCGGGTGCGCTTAAAGAGCTTCCACCCGCCAAAGAGAAGAACAGCAAGGATCTGCATCGAGTAGTTCTGGAAAAAGACCTCTACATCAAACTTTGGTCGGAAGGCGTAGTATCCGTACGTAAGAACGATGATAAACTGGATGACCAGGGCGATGTAGGCTCCGTAAGGCTGGAAGTATCCGTAGTAGGGACGCTCCGTCTTTCGGTCGACGCCCTGGGCAATGCAAGCCTTGTGGTAGTTGATATAGGTGATGGACATGACCATGAAGGTAATCAGACCACCACCGGTGACGATGCTGATGAGCCAGCCCAGAACCTTGGCAGAGCCGTTGGCGACCTGGAGGAACGAGAGGAAGGGAAAGCACATGACGACACAGAAGCAGTAGACGGGGACGCCGGCCTTGTTGCAGTATCGGAGGAATCGAGGGGCACGGCCTTCAAGAGCCAACGAGTAGAGGGCTCTAGTAGCACAGTAGGTATAGGTATTTCCGGCAGAGAAGATGGAGGTGAGGATCAAAAAGTTGACGAGGTGAGGCAGGCCCTTGACGCCAAGGTTGGTCATGGCAATGACATAGGGAGACGCAGCCGCACTGCCAGAGCTACCGCTTCCAAAGTAGATCTCGACGAGAGCAGGGTCGTTGTAGGCGCACACGATGCCGACGGCCAGGGCACCAATAATAAAGAAGATGCAGAATCGGTAGTAGACGGTCTTGAAGGCCGACTTGATATAGTAGGTAGGGCGCTGGGCCTCGGCAGAGACCATCGAGATGTACTCGGGTCCGACGATGGTGAAGGAGGCACTCCAGAGGGCGGCGAGGAAGCCTTCAAACCGGCCTTTATCACCTCCGCTGAGGTATATAGCAAATGACCCGGGGTTTGAGAAATGCTTGAAGCCGTCTACATGGTGGTCAGCAATGGTCAACAGAATAGAGAGATGTCTGCACTTACAAGCATCATGCTGTGGGTTGCCTCCGCACATTGTGACAAAGGTAAAGGTAAAGAGGATAAAGATGAGGATGAGTTTACCTCCCGAGAGCCAGAATTCAGCCTCGCCGTAGAAGCGGACCGCGAGGACGTTGAGAAGTCTGGCGTTGGATTGTCAGTAACGAGATGCAACTAGCGGGCACGGAGCATGAGCAAGAGCTTACCCATAGCAGACAATGACGGCAGCGCAAACCCCAGCCGTAGGTCCAGGGTTTGTCACGGTGTCGTTCCAGAAGGAGATAACAAAGGTCAGGGCGGTGATCTCAAAGGGGATAATCAGTGCCTCGTAGAGGAAGAAGTTCCAGCCGGCGAGGAAGCCTAGTGCATCATCGACCCAGTATCCAGCTAGGCGGACGAATCCACCGGCGACGGGCATGTAGGTATTCATCTCGGCGATCGAGTTGTTGACGAGGGCGAGGACGAGCGAGTAGAGGGTGTAGGCGATCAGGAGGCTGCCGGGGCCGCCCTTGGCGAGGCCGCCTCCGATGGAGATGAAGAGAGCCGTCCCGATGGAGCCGCCGGCGGCGATGAGCTGGATCTGGCGGTTGTTGAGGCGCCGGTGGAGGTGGCCCATGTTGCCGACGTCGCCATGCTGGAGGCTGCCGGCGTCGGCAAAGTCGGCCTTAGGGTGCTTCTCCTCGTCTACGTTCATGGCTGCGAGTGGATAGCTGAAGGAGGAAGGGAGGAAAAGACAATGGGAGAGGGAGCTGTGAGGACAGGGAAAAGAGAGGCGGGAAAAAGAAAGGATAGACAGGAATACAAGGCCATTAAATAGACCAAGCTCAGAGATAGCAAACTCCAAAATCCTGGGTTGCGTCGCACTCAATTGGCGTTGGACCTGAACCCTGCTTATCTCGAGCCCATGATTACACCTCCCCCTCCAACAGATAGCCATCCCCCGCGCTACTAGCGATGGATGGGGAAACGCCTGCCGGACACTTTGCCAAGGTTCCAGGCCTTGAACGATCCGGCGAGCCGGTGCATCAGCATCTCCATGACCTTCAAGTCTGACAGTCGTCTTTTCTCCACAGAACCCCAGTCCCTCGGCGGAACCGACAAAGCAAAGAGTCTGGGGAAGAAGAGTCTGGAGGGCTATACGTACCACCTCGCTCGACTCCAAAACCTCGAGCCATCCCATCGCCACATGGTCAGGCAATCATGCCCCCTTCCGGCCTAGCCTCCAGCCATTAGAGCTCGTTAGCCCGGCGCTATGGGAATCCGGGGAGGTTGGGGGAGGCCGAGCTGAAGGTCTTCTCCGAGAGCAGGTCTTGGCGGGTTACATGTGATGGCACCCATGCAAGGGAAGAAGCCTCTGCGGGAAATACCTTGCAGGCCAACGACGCTGTTACAGCTCGCCACAGAAAACCTCGACGGGGACGCCACTGACTTCTCTAGATTCTACGCGTTTTGGGGGCTCTCCGAGCAAGTCCCGAAGTCGAGGAGCCATATCTGATATCAGAATCCTTATCTACGTACGGTCCACTTCCTCCTTGCCTCTGATTCAAGACCGTGCTGATCCTACTAAACAACAGCAGGACCTCGGAATCAGATACCGATCCCTGCCCTCTAGTGTGGCGTAACCTGTTGGCCCTTGCCTCCGCACCATCCCTCATCCCCCTCACGGAATCTCCGCAGCCTAGCCGCATCCCTCCAACTTCTCCAATCAGTCCCCCATGGTTCTCGTTCAGCTGCATGGGCCTCCCTGCTGGGCCGTTCTGCGGACTAACGTCACGAATGAGAGCCACCAGCCCGTTGACTGGCTACTCGGGTTCCGAAGCCGAAGCATAAATAAGCTTCCCCGAGACGAGGCTTACTCTCCCGTACAACTGACAAGTCAGGGAGAGGCAAGACAAGCAGGGCACTTACCGCGTTACCCGGGCTGGAAAAAAAGATCCCCGCGGAGCCTTTTACTGGCTGTGGCAACATATTATCGTAGCCTAGCCCCGAAGCTAACAGCCTGCGGCGGTCAGCTTCTTTTAAAGCCATCACGGCGGCTTCTGCGGCGGTTCTTTCTCTTTTCGCCTTCACAGCAGCGCCTCCACGAAGGCGCAGTCTACTATCATCACGAAGCTTACGAAGTCAGCCTACTACTACCGGTATAACCTTCTCATGTTGAATTAGGCCCTGTACGCAACAAGCTCACGTGGAACCCGAAGAAGGAAATTGGCCCAATTAGGCAAGAAGGAGGGGAGCTGCGTATCTCATAAGTGGCGATGACCTCAGACAGTCGGATTGAACTCAACAAGAACAACAACACAATTGTAGTCATCTTGGTGCCACACGTGCTTTCCGACACCTCAAGTCCTACTGCCGCTCTTCTTTCTCTCGGGCCTCTACCTATTGGAGAAGTGGCATGCATAATGATATTACACAGACAGCCACCTCAAGGGAAAATATCACCCTATGATACCTTAATTATCAGAACAGCGTTATAGATCTATTACAAGATCAGCAGGTCTAGTATCTTAGCCTTGCACCCTTAGATACAAAGATAACGAGAGAGAATAAAAAATAAGGAGGATACATAAAAGGAACCTAATAAATACTTAAGATTATCCTAATATTATCTTTTATTATCAGTGACCTAGTGAGGGCGCGCTATCTAATAGATCTTAAGTATATTAATAAGGTTTCTTATATTTATCTTCCTTATTCTTAATTCTCCTTCGTGTCTTTATATCTAAGGGTATAAGTGTCACGGCCTCAAGAAAGGTCGCCAGCACGTGACATAAGCGGGTCCTAGGCCGACCAATCACGGTTGGATCACTGGGAGCGCATCGCGATCCAGCCCAACACCGAAGTATATAGTACACGCTCATTAGCACTTCCTTATGTAGTAGCTACCTCAGCTATCAATACAACTTGGTTACACTCAATACCTTGAGCACATTACCAGACGTGACTTATATCCCGTTCAAGAACAACACCAGCATTCCCTCTGCCAACATAAACCAGTGCGACCGGTTTACCCCCCCTTAGGACCTACACGATCGTCATAATAAGGCTAAGATACTAGACCTGCTAATCTTGTAATAGATCTATAACACTATTCTGATAATTAAGGTATCATAGGGTAATATCTTCCCTTGAGGTAACTACCTATATAATATCATTATGCATGCCACTTCTCTAATAAGTATCGCTATAGTCAGCCAATAGATAAGTAGTGGGAGACAATTGCGGAGACTATGGCGTCCCTATGCATGCCACGGAAAATATATAAAGATAGTATATTTAAGTAATGGGTGAAAGGCAGGATAGCAAAAATAATAGTGATGGGCAGTGAACTCAAGCGGTATCTGCGGCTAGAATCGCAAGAAACTGAGGATCTAATCGAGTGGTGGATGGCTTGCTAGGGGCAATTCCCGATGCTCAGCCAGCTGGCTCTTGATATACTCGCTATACCAGCCATGGCAACTAATTGCGAGAGGTCGTTCAGTCACGCAAAGTTGGTATTGACGTCGTAGAGGCTTTTCATAACTGCGGAAACATTAGAGAGGTTACAATGCCTCAAGAACTAGATCAGGCATGGTGCCATGAAGCTAGGCGCTATAGCACCTGGGAGAGATGGGTTATAATGGGAGATTAGAAGTAGTATAGAGAGCACAGATGCTGATATTTGAAGTATTTGATCAAATATTTCAAACGATAAATCTAGCCTTGCGGGCTATCAAATATTCCAAATATGACCCCGGATTTGATTTGTTTCATTTAAGGGCAGCGCTGCCTCCACCTCGACGACCATGTCGTTCCTTACGTGTATCCCTGCAAGATCACGCTCTCCACTACTGTAGCTCCTAGAGCTGCGCAGGTGACTGGAAATGACAGTCTGGATAGGCTCTGGTCCATCGCCGAAGCCTTGATCTGAATCTGCCAACTGGTGCGTCGAGCTCGACTCGTCCACGTCCTTCTCCTTGTTTGTCCGTATCGTGGTGAGCTTGATGGCGTAGCTGTGTGTGGTACGACTGACGGGATGGCTGCTGCCGTAGGAGGAGAGGAAGGACGCGGGGAGGATGCGGCGGAAGACGGGTCGAAGAAGAGGGAAGCAGGCTGTGAATAGAGTTAGCAAGATGGAGCGGAGAGTTTGATGACAGAGGGATTCACCAGAGACAATGGCCACGTTAACTTCAACACCCCCCCAGATGAAGTTGAGGCAAGTATCGTGGGGCATTTGCGTGGTGTTATCGTCATAGTTGATTGACTCGACGAGGACGAAGATGGAGGCGATACAGACACTAGATGATCAGCAATTGGGAGACCTTAGGGGTCATGGAAGGGGCCTACACAGCGCCGATGAGGAACAGACCAATGACCGCAAGCTTCTGGCCAAGTCGCAGACGAAGCTTGCCGACCTCAATAACCGGCAAGATCAAGATGGCAATGTCCATAACGAAATGGGTCAGGACAGTGCCAAAGAAGAACTGCGACTCATCGATGCCGCAGTACCCATCAACCGACTTGTCCCAGAAGAAGGTCAATGGGATACATTGCAGAGAAACCATAAAGATTCGAAGCAAGATCCATAGAAGACAGATGGTGAGCATGATCTGGATCGGGACTCGAATCTTGGAGTGCTTGAAGAGGCGCCAGTAGAGGGAGAGGATGGTAAACTTGGACGACGCTATCGAGAAGGCGTAGCAGTACTCGCAGACCAACATGAGGAGCCTGTTGCGGACGAGTATGTTTTCTCTCTCATCGCCGGAGAGAGAGTCTTCGAGGTACTGACCCAGATACCAATGAGCGGTCCCTAACAACAGTCAGTACTGGCACATGCTCTCGGTGTAGAGGCATTGTATTTACATGCGATGATCACGCTGTTGTAAGCGCTGGCAAATACCTTCAAACCATCAGTATATCACTTCAAAGTAAACTCACGACAGACTCACAAAGGCCGACACGCAAAAGTAATCATCAAACCACCAGGCCTGCTTCGTCATGCGGCGCGCAAAAACCCTCAGGATCAGCGCAGCAAAGGCCGCACCCCAGGTGATGGAGATGCCGGCGTAGGCGTTCGCTTGGAGCCCAGCCATGGTTTTTGACTTAGTCTCACGAGGTCGTGGTCATCAAAAGATGGTTTGGGATTAGACTACACCTGACAGAAAGAAAGATCGACGGCACGGGACCAAGTAGTCACCAAGTCGCAGACAAGGCAACCCAGAAGGCAAATGCAAGGCGACCAGGCGGGGGGCCTGATCTGCATTTGAACGCCTCGCCAGCGCCCAACTTGCGGGGGAGGAGACGCAGTCAACATTCGGCCAGGCCTCGCCAAGACTCTGGGGAGAAACGGCAACAAGCCCAGTCTTGGCTGCGAAGCCCTGGATTAAGGGGCAGAGGCTTCGAACGGGACATTCTGGCTGCTGGGCTTTGCGGGGGAGGGTCACAGCGAGGGTGCTTTGTGGATAGTCTCACCGCGGAGGGTTTGATAAAATCCGGGGAAAGTCAGGCCCCCGCAACCTCTACAGTTGATAAGGGTCCTGGCTGGAAGCGAGGCCGGGGCTAACACCATTTAGCTATCGATCCCAGGATAAAGTGCATGCTCAAAGGGCCGGGTAACGCGGGTTCTAATTAAGGGGGGCAAAACTGCGAATGGTCGATTGGCTGAAGTTTGTTGGTTTCAGAAGCCGATCCTGACAAGAGCCTGACTCGACTTCTGCCGCCCTGGTTTGCCAAAACCTGTTTTTGGTGGCACGGCAGAGGAAGGCTCAGCTCTTGGCGACTATGGCTTGAATGGCAAATATACCCGGCTGTGTTGAGCTCTCTTGTGAGCCGAGTTCAGCTGCGGATGGATGAGTCCACAGGCTGTCCACGAGCAATGATGGACAAGAAGCAGCATGACCGTTGACCAAGTGGATCAAGCCCAAACTTCCCCCGATTCAAACTCGCAGACAAAGACGTTGCAGTTACATTGGCTCTGGACGAGGCGCGTTCTGGAATCCTCAAAGCCATCGTTCCATGCCTGCCGAACGATGTCATCACCGACACCTGGATTGGCCGCTAGGTGCTTAGCCCGGTCTGAAATGCATGACAATTCAGTTGAAATGGCGTCAAACCCCGGGCGCAGACCAGCGCCTGGTCAGTTCGCGCAATCCAGACTCCGAGATCCCATCCACGTGCTCGGGATCTGTTCCCGAGATGCATCGACCTTCGGGAACTAGACACGCCACGGGCCATCTGACTGTTGTGGCTCCATCATCTCTGTCGCTTCATATGGAGAAATGGGAGTTAGGGATGACGGTGAGTTCCGAAAACAAAATCTTGTCAGAACAGAGAAAATATGACATGAATAATAGAGCAAGAAAAATGCGATCAAATGAGACTAGTCCCATATTTTTCACTATCTTGTGGAATAAGTTATCGTGGTTTGGAATATTAAATGGATTGAAGAGTTGGTCGCTGACATAAGAAAGTCTTGGCTCACGGCTCCCACTGGAACGGCGCCCAGGCGCCGCAATAAAATCAGCGCCCGGGCGCCGCGATAAGATGTTAGCGGGGCATCCTGTCTTTTGATTGGCCACCAGCTCCAAATTCAACCCCAGCAAAACAATTCATCGTTTATGTACTCCACGGGCGGCCATGCTCATGTAACAATGAATGGATTGGAATATTTACACTATAGAATACCGCGCTTCTTGAACTCTTGTATCCTCTTCTGCCTCCCTAAAAATATCCGCCATGCCGCGTCGAGATTTTTCTTTGTTATTGTTTTCTAGCTGCCGCTGGACCTGAGCATCCGTGCGTCGAACTTCTTCACAGTCCCAGTCGATGAAGGCCATCATTTCTTCTCTCGTCCATTCTCTTCGCCCTCCTTGTGGCAAATAACAAAATCGTCCCATTTGCTTATAGTCTTGGCACCAAGCGTACGTTTCCTTGCTGTACCGTTGCGGAAGACCCATTGCCCCACGGTATGCCTGGTTGGTCTTTAGGCTCCCAGCAGGTTGGCTCTTGTACCATGCAGCTCTCGCAGCGACATATCGTTGATATACAGCCTCAGGCGCATAATACGGCAGCACCCGTGCTTTTCGGCTTGTCGGTAGTGAGGATGAAGGTAGTGGCGTTGACTGTGATGGCATGGGCAGTTCTGGTTCCTCTGAGGCCCGTGATGGCTGCGGCGATGTGCCCTCCACTACTATAGTATCCTGGCACTGGGCTTCTTCTACATTGATGGGCTGATCAATCGAAGAGCACGGGATTCGGCTCTGACTGGCCAGTGCATTTTCAGCCTCCTGAGACCAGCCAGCTAACATCTGCGTTGACGTGGTTAAGGATTCAGCTAAATGCGAGGCTGACGACTCTAACAAAACCTCTTCTTGTCTCAGGGGGCATGACTTTGACGTCCTTGAATGGCCTACAATATGACACCTTGAGCATTTCGGAGGTGCTGGCTTTGCCAATCGTTCAAACGCGCTTGGTTCCCGTTGGGTGCTCGGCTGTGCAATATTCGTGTTCATGGTGCCTGTTTTAACCCTATTGGGTTCAAGGATAGGCTGTGGATGTGTCCCGCTGCGTTTGAGATGCCACTGGCGATGGAAATCATGCATTTGTAGAACCTGATTTCTCTCTTGCAGTGCCTTGATCGTGTGAACACAAGGCAGACCATGTGACCTGGTGAGGTCCCCGTACAGAGTGGCGAAGAGAATGGATCCTTCTTGTCCAGCAACTTTCGCTGCTTTTCGACCTTTTTCATGGCCTCGTGGGAGATCCAACCATGTAGAGCACTGAACAAGCCTGCGCCGAGATGCTCTGTTGGTTTTCGAGTCTGCTGCCTGGCCTGTATTGACTGCAGCTCTGACAACTGATTCTCGACTGCGTGCTTAATGGTTCTCCAGACATCGAAAAGGTCGAAATTGCTTGTTTTTAGGTATGACTTCAATAGTGCATGGATGCCTTCAACATGTGAAGTAACTGCAAGCGATCCTTTGTACAGTAGTAAACTCACTTCGCCTCCACCCCTCTCTTGAGACCCAAATCCTCATGTTCATCAATCCAGTCCACATTTTTAGTAAATGCCGCAAAGGTCTTCTCTAGATTATCGACGTGCATGCCTAGACCCGCCATGATATAATCCATCTCATTAAAATCGCGAGAATCTAGGCCAAACTTCCTCAAAAGGTTGTCCCGCACGTCCTCGTCTTGGATGGTCAAATCGACACCCATAGAGGCGGCGAACTGGAGCGCCAGGGTTCTTGCGACTGTGTCCCAGGCCTGTCTGAAACTGTCAAAGTCGTCCTTCACTACACATCTAGTCAGTCACATACACCCAGAATGGAGCTGCTGTGAGATTCGACGTCCACCTACCTTGTTTGACTCGATCCCTGTACTCCTTATGATCCAGCGACTTGTTGCCCGCGACCAACGCTGCAGCGCAACCGGCCACAACAATAGCGAACATGGGCAAACCAGTGAGAGCATAAGCGCCCCAGATAGCTGCGCCGACGCCGCCAACACTACCGATGGCATAGGCGGTGGATCTGGTGGCCGAATGTCTCTTCACCACAGCATCCAGAAGCCCGGTCTGGTTCAGATTGATGGTCAGTTCCTGGCCATGGCGCCGTGCGGCATCGGCCCGTACTAGGTGCGTCCAGATCTTGGACACGTCTATGGCCTCGCCTTTGCCCCTTACGAGTCAGCGTCTTGGGTCTATGTCTCTGCCAACGACGACAATCCCAGGGAATGGACGTGGCTCTACCTTGACTTTCAGACCTCTCGTAAGCCCGATTCAGCGACCTAAGCAGGGTGATGAGTGTTTCCGTCGTTTCTTTAAACCGGCAGTAGCTATTTGCGGTGCCCGCTGTGGCAATGGCTTCTGGAATCTCAGATTGGGCTGTGAGCCACTCGAAAAAGTTGCGTAGCGCATCAGTTACTCTTTGCTGCGTATAATTTAGCTGATGCCTGCGAAAAGTTCGAGATGGCGACGTACAATTCCGGTGTCATTCGGAGGACGGTCTGGCGCAGCCTGTGGAGCAGCTTGTGGTGCAGCTCCATTCGACTGAGGAGCTGGCCCACTTCTGCCGGCGGTCCCGGGCCGATCTACTACATTTCAGCTTCGTCTGTGGTGCTTGGAGCTGCTAGATGGGGTGCTTACTGTTGGAACCCGAGATTTCGCACCCAAACCAAGACGAAATATAACGGGCAGCGGTGCATGTCGACGCCACAGGTATCGATAGGGTGGTTTGGATACTGCATTGAGCCAGAATCCGTGAGCATATTCGCAGAGAGCAACATGTGTTGGATTTGTGGGGATTACTCACATTCCCGTGCCAATATCGCCCCAGGACTCTTCTCTCGGGAGCCGAAGCTCCCTGTCCATTGTCTGGCTGAAAGCTCTCGTCACCATGACCTTGGCGAAATGGTTACGCGTGACCTTTCCATTAGGGCTGCAGACGAAGCAGTTGTAGAAATCCAGCGTCTTGTGAAGCTCCGTTCGGAAATACGCCCTAACCAAGCCGCCGTAATGTTCGTCTCGGAATGCGGTGATGACGTCCTCTTCGTCGACCTCGGGGCCCGCATCCTGGCGTACTGACACGTATATCTAGAACCACCGGCGGACGGCTTAGCATCCTAATTCATCCCATATCGGGGGGCAGCCTTACTGTGCGTGGAACTATGAGAGTCTGGCGTCTGTTTGCCGGGATGGATGCTCTTATGCGCAGTACTTGGGCGAAGCCGGGGCTAAGACGCCCTTCGAGGTGCCGCGCCATCGCCTGGTTGCCGTGAAATGTCTCGGTCACCGGGCTGTCGCTGAAATGCCATGCTTGGAAGCAATATGTGTGGGGCTCAGGGCTCCGTTCTATTCCACGTTCCTGTGAGCCCGCGACTGCATCATCTTTCCGCGTCATCACGGGCAATCTTCAAGCTCTGGGCGAGGCAAGTTGAACAGTGAGCCAGAGAGATCAGGGTACGCCGGTTTCTGGCATGGCGGGAAGAAACTGCGAGAGCCTCTTGGATGATGTGACCCCAAGAAACGTTTTTCCGGCTGTGCCATCATGGCACCCTTCACCAGAAGGCTCTGCGAATTGGGAGCTTGATTCGCCCAACACGTAGTGTTGGTGATTGCAAAGTGCAATATACCGTAGTCCGAGTATCCCGACGGCCACGTGTAGCCGCATGATGCCCAATCGCATTCTGAGATGGTGTCACTCTTGCGTTTCGGTAGCATGCTTGAAGCTGAAAGGGGACGAGGGGGTTATCAATGTGCTCAAATGACGTGGCCGACGTTCAGTTTCACCGCCTTTCCTTCTCTTATTCCATTTCTCTCGTGCTTGAAACATCACGAGTCAATCTTGAGGGGCAGATGGCCACCATGGAGGATTCTACTGCGCTGATTGCCGGGCCTCACGTCGAGCACACCCAGCCCAAAGACAGATATCTATATCCCCAAAATGACGCTCTGCCGCCTTCAGGCGATGTTGATGTGGATATCGACGAAGCCTGGCGTCGTTTTGAAGTAGCGAGGAGATCAGCAGAGTTCTATATGGATAGGTATTTCCAGCACCTCAAAGCTGGATCTGCCCGGCCAGAGACTGCGCCAAACTCGCATTTCGGTATTGTTCCCCTCACTGCCATTGGGGTTTGACTCGGTACCAGCAGTCCTTCAAACTAACCACCAGACACTTCAGATGCAGTTGAGACTCGAGGAGAACAGCTGCGTAACGGCAGATACTGGGGCATGAAAGCGGCTAGAGACTGCCTCATCAGGGACCTGAACGAGATGAGCCTCTGGATCGAGCAATTGGCATTGTCGCGGCAGCCGGAAGTCAGAATCCCTATCGGTGTGGCTTTCTTCTCGTGAGTACCTCTTCCACGTGCTGGGTGATGGATCCTCATACTTTGGTGCATTAGGGGAATGGCAATATCTGGTCTTCAACAGGTCAGATCAGAGCTACTCCAGGCGGTGGTATGCGTCGGAACAGGAGCGGCGCTGCTGACGTTAGTGTCGTCGTTGGGGTACATGCTCCATGGGATAGGCCGGCGGGAAGCGTACTCGCATTACAAGGAGTCCATTTCCCAGTGCCTGGATGCTGCGTATGGCTGGACCTTGACGGATGGTCATCAAAGCGTGGTGAGGAAGCATCAGTATCAGTTGTTAAGAGGGTTGAGCTGAATGCTCGGCGTCACGCACGACAAGGTTGCGGATATTCTCTTCGCATATATTCATCGCCCCAGAACTGTTTTCTTGATTTACAATTGGAGGGCCTCGCAGGATGCAAAGCAACGCTTGCCACTGATGGAGCTACGGGGGAGGACTTGTAAGACATAAAACCCTTGAAATCTATTTGACGAGTATCGCTTAAAGTCCATTAGTACGCAAAGTGCAAAGTCAACGGCATAATTCGCGAAGGGCGGCTTGTGTTAACGCTTGCGGACGCCAATATTCATACGACCTAGCTAGCTTAAGCGGATCAGCCGAAGCCAACGCCTGCGCATCTCTCCGAAACAGGAGCGTATTGTCAATTTATCCAAGCTTAGTTCAGCTTTGATCATCACTTAATTCTATCAGCCCGAGTACCTGCTCGCTACATGGTCACTCATTATTCTAACCGCTAAAAGCGGCGGCACCTGCTGCCAGATTTGGCGGCCCTAACAGCGCTTTCTCGACTTTATTGTGCAATAAAGACGAAATGGTATCGCCTCCCGGATCCACGTCTTGAGCAACACAAAGAGACACGGAGTATCGTTTGATCACTCACCACCGCTCGGACCCCCATCAAACATAGCACGGCCGATCTCGCGTCCCCGCAACCCCCAGTAAGCCACCTCAGCTCGACCAAGGCAACGTCCAGTTCGGACAGCAAAGTGCATGACTCTTTTGGTGTTGCTGCAGGTTTGAGTATCAGGCAGCAGTGGGTCAATGCATTCCTGGCTACGTTAGTTGAGAAAATACCGCATCTTGCCGGTTTATCCGCCTTAGCTGCTGCGGGGAGACAAGCAACTCAAGGGTCTTCGTATCGTGGGAGGTAAGACAGGCAGCCTGGTTACAACTAACACCCGCAATGCAGCAGTCAGTTTGTTGCTTAGAGGGCGACTCGACAACGCAGATCATCTATTAGGCTCTAAGCGATCGGCACGGGGCGGGCCGGTTTATCCCACCACGATTTGACCTGACAGGATTTTGCGGGGTACCCAGGGGGCTGACTAATGATAGGCCGCCCCTCTGTTCATCACAGAGGGGGCATCACAACCTGTAACTGCGTCACTGCTGTAACCGCCTTGCGCACCATAATTACCTCATTTCTCCACGAATTAAAGTCCAATCTCAATAAAAATACTATCAATAAATAGCGCTTAATCTGATCAATTGATTCTGTCAATTTGAGTCTTCTTGAGGCTATTTCCACATTGTTGTGTGTAAGTGAATGTGATGCCTAGTCTCGGGCCCGCGACGGCGGCACGGGAATTGTCATCCCGGCCACCACAATGCACGCCTCGACCCTCTCGTCATCCGAGTAGTTATTAGACACGCGATCATAGCCGAATCCGCCCCAATCTTCTCGGCGTGATAGATCCTCTTCCTGATCGCTATTTTCAGGCGAATAATCCCCTCTTCCGGCCGCCAAAGCGGCTTGTGTGAATCCTTCGATCTGTGTGTTCATGATGACCTCAATATCTTCACAATCCTCCTCCTCGTTGCCGAGCAACAGCGGCGTCAAGTCTCCTGATGATACCGAGAGCACATCTTCAGGTATGTTATCTAGCTGACCTCGCAAGGCTGCCGCCTCTCGCAAGGCTGCAGCCTTGTCAAGGTCGGCCAAATAGTCGGCGGCCTCGGGAATAGCTTCAAGAACATGCCGACCCCAAATTCGATACTGGAAGTCCCGTTTTTCCTCGTCAGCTTCAATCCAAAGGCGCCTGCGGTTCCGTAAGGTCTCCTTTTCCGTCTCAGACATTATTCTCTGGCGGTTGGCCTCCTGTGAAGCCATCGCGGCCGCTTCTGCGGCCGCCTTTTCCCTCTTTGCTTTCACAGCCGCGCCGCCACGGAGGCGCGGCCGGCCATCGTCACGAAGTCTCTGGAGGACATTATTCTGCTGCCGGGTCAGCCTTTTTGACTCTAGTCTCTGGTCTTCTTCCTCTCGTGCTTCAACCATACGCTTTAACTCTCCTACAGTAAAAGCACCATCTTTGACGCCCTTAATTTGGCGTCGACTTCGTGTGCGGCGTCCCTCGAGTCGTATACGGTTCTTCTGTAACGTGATGACATTCTCCTGTGACTTTTGCGTCACAATGGCGAGATCAACACACGCTTCAGCGCTCCGGATAACCTTCCGCGTTGGTGTATCAAGGAGGGATATAGACCTTTGAACAGAGCGATCAGAGAGTTGCTTTTTGACTCTCCTCGGGGTCACCTTATCCCTGTTTAATGTCACTGGGAATAGAGGCTTTTGTCGCTCTTCAGCGTGCCGGCGGAGCGGACCTAGGATAACTTCTGGGTTAATAGGGAAGATGCCTGACCTTTCAAAGCCAACGTATATATAACAGGCCTTAAATGCGGCTGCATACATACGATTCCACTGGTTCAGAAAGTCAAATCGAGAGATCTGTATACCGCCGGCTATCATGAAGTCCCTGAGAGCGCATTTTTGTTCATTTTTAAGGTGTTGATAGACGCCAACGTCAAGAGGTTGCATACGATGACTCATATGACTTGGGACGCGGTACGGGATAATATCAAACATTCCACAATACCAGATAAATTCAGGATCCTCATGAGCGGAAAAGGAGTCCATCAGCAGGAGCCGGTACGAGGTCGGTGCCTTCTTGACTTGGTAACGAGGTTTGAACGCATATTCCTCGTCAAATTGGGACTTGGTGATAGTCGTCGGGTAGCCAAACCACTCCTCAATAGAGGATCCGGCGAAGGTCTCGCTGGCGGCAAAGGAACAGCGGTTAAAGTGTTGTAGCCACTGGACAGCTCGATGAGAGTTATTGTAACCCATATCCGTGAATGTGAGGACAACCCGCTCGTCAATATCGGCATGCGTATATTCCTCTAATAATATCTTCGCCGTGAGTATTAGGAACGAAGGAATTGACCTCCCAGCTGCGCTGACGGCATCAACAGACGTCAAAGACTCCTTATTCCCGGGCTGAAAGACAGTCGTCCGTGAGTTTCGTTTCATCCGGGTAGAAAAGAGCTTTGGGCTACCATTTACCCACCCAATTTGTAAGGGGGTCTCGTCAAAGTTCCAAAGATCGCACTTTTGGATACCAAGGGTGCTCATTAAGGCGTCGAATTCCTTGAACCAATTGTCGATGTGTTGTACATCTGTCTCGGCGGCGGCACGGGTGACTTCTTGGACCTTTGGGGACTTATGTTGAAGCTCTGGATGACGCTTTTTAAACCTCCGTACCCACGATACTGATACAGGAGACTGTGAGTTGTCAAATCGGTGTCCCCGAAGGAAGCTGGCGTAGTTACGAATGGAGGCTTCTGACACAGCAAAAGCGCTGCTCTCAACTGAGCGGATACAGGTCACCAAAGCCCGTTCTTCCGGCCCAGTCAGCGCTGACGGAGTCCCTCCTTTGGAGTCAGAAGGCAGCGGTTTCCCAGCTTTCAATAGATATATATATTTCTTAGTCAGGGAGGTATTTGCGTGGTGAAGCGCGGCGGTGTCACTGATGCTGTATTTGGCTGGGGAGGGGTTCGCCCGAGTTGTCGGTGGCGTGGATGGCCCGGATAGATACGCATGCGCCGCACGCGCCGCAGCGGCGCTTTCTTTGGCTGAAAATCGAGGCATAGTTAATTTCAATTGAAAATAAGATCTGACTTTAATTTGAAGCTATTCGGACCTCAATTCGTGGAGAAATGAGGCAATTACGGTGCGCAAGGCGGTTACAGCAGTGACGCAGTTACAGGTTGTGATGCCCCCTCTGTGATGAACAGAGGGGCGGCCTATCATTAGTCAGCCCCCTGGGTACTCGGGAAGGCTAAGACGCTATCCACGTCGAAGGTAACCCTAGCATCATTCGAGACCCTCTCATCTTTATCTAAGTAAATGTGAGGTATCTCGGCTCTCGAGTTAATACCACAAAAGACTTGTCTTCTAGTTTCGGGACTTATTCTTCCGGCTAGGTTATCTTTCTGGCGTGCGATGATTTCATTGCTAAGAACGTCAGGGCCTAATTCGGGTATAAACTCTAGGTACATAGCGAGGCTGATCTATTCATTGGGATCTTTCATATAGTTACGCTATGCCGCTAGATAGCAGTCGTTATAGCATCCTTGAAATTTAATAAGTTATTCTACTAGCTCTTATGCGAGGTGCCCAACTAGATCTGGCTCGCTATTCTCCATTTATGGTAAGATCTCCGAGGTCATATTAAAAGTAACAGCCTAGCCCACGCCCAGGCTCTCATATCTCGGGCTAGATACCGCATCTATAGCCTCTACGAAAGTCCTAACATCGGTCATAATATACTCTTCTATATCTTATAATAGTTAAGGATCAACTAGGGGTAAGAACCGAGAGATATCTATCTTATCTGGCTCTAGTGTATCGGTGGGATTAGCCATATTATAAGAGTCGCTGAATATGTTCACCCATCTGGCGCCTCCTCTTAATGGTAGAGGAAGCAGAGGGAAAACTAGGCTATGAGAGTCGGCGTATACTGTATCGCATGGCACGGGGGCCGCATTCTGCCGTCTCGCCCGTCTCCGCTTTACATCCGCCGCAGCCTTAGCTTCGGATATGGAATATCTTCGAGGCCTACTATAATTACACTATACTACTAGTATGGCATTAAAAGTAAGAAATTTTAACTTTCGCTAGTAAAATTAATAGTTCTTAATTACAGTACTTATACTTATTTATCTCCTTACCTTTCTAATAGATATTAGTTATTTACTAACTATGGAGTCCCTATAATCTATACCTAATTCAACCCAAGTGACTTAGTAGAATCGGGGAAATTCCTCTGCACAGCGATCAGGGGCCATTTGCCGCTGGGCTCGTCTTCGGGCTCATCTTCGGGCTCGCCTTCGGGCAACATCAGCCACCGCCTTCTCTTCTCGACTTGCGTACTTTGCGGGCCAACCTTATTTAGAAACTGATTGGTATCTATTTTCTATGCCGCAATGTGGCTATTGGTTAGCACAGGTTATATGATATATTTGCATAGTTAGTCGGGGGAGACTTAGGGGGTTAAGTTGTGATTCTAAGGTAAGGGGGGCCAATTGTTTAAGTAGTAGTGGCCTTGGGGTAAGTCGCGGTTGCACAGTCAATAGCGGTGCCTAGCAGATTATTATATCTGCATATATCGACCGAGCCATGGTTAACTTTTGCGACTCAAAAACATGCGCACATCCATGCGCAATCTATTTCCGAAAACTCATTATGTGCCGCTCAACCTGCTAACACATCTGGAACTCTAGTTCGGGTTATAGGTGGCTTAGGATTATTATTTATGGTCTCGTCGATATGTGCGCCTCGCTTTCAACATTAGATAGGTTTAGGATCAAAGAGTTAATATTATGACTCTTCCCTAAATTTTAAATAATAGAGTCACGAATGCCCCGCAGGGGATTCTATCGCAAACCGCTTAATTTATCTAATACGTTAAAAGCAAGATTCTCCTAATCATAGCCAAGTTCCAATACTTTATATAATAAAGTTTAGCCGATATATCGATTAACCTAAGACTGCTATTGATCCTAGCTCTAACCGAGGTACTAGGGGAGAGGTGCAGGGTATCCCGGCCGCCAGCGGGTTCTCGCCTAACACCAGCTTTCCAGAGAAGCTTTCTCTATTGCAAGTCCTATTTCACCTTAAATATCTATCAAAGACCACCGGCGCTTACTATCTTTAGTCCTTAGGGCTAGTCCTCCCGGCGTAGGATATGGCAATACCTAGTGATATATAAATAGGTAGCATTGAAGTCGACGTGCGGATACTTATGATAGCCTATTATCTATTAGAATATATTGCAATGTAGTATATATCCACTGATAAAGCTTCTGAAACGGTTTATTTTCCCAATGGTCTCGCAGTTAACTATTATTAAAACCGAATAATGCTTAGGTAACTTCCTAAGGGCTCTTAATACTTGAATAATTACCCGATATTACCGTTATACTATTAACTAGGGCAGCAAAAAGCCCTTTGCGGCAAAAGTCGATATGATCATCTAGGATCATAGTGCGAACCTTCAGGCGGAGGTCACCTTAAATAGAATGAAGGACATTAGCCCTCATTTACTGCAGATAAATATGACATAGCCATGATACAATCTGATCGGTTATAACATCTTCCCTGGGATACCGCCAGAGCCACTCGAGGCCCAAATCAGCGCGGCGACTGAGGTCAAAGAAATACCTAATATGGCCACCATATTTAAGATATTATTAATTATAAGTGCCATTCCCAAATAAGACTGAATTAGTAATATCTAGAAAAAACCTCAATAGAGCCCAGTTAATGCGAGGCTTAATCCAGCAGTAGCTATACTGCTCTAGTATTTAGCTAAAGCCAAGGCCATAACGCACTTATGGCAAGCCCACTGGTTAGGGCAGCTCTCATCTACTCCACCATAATGCCCCTTCTCGGGAGTAATCATGCCCTCCGGCTACGACTCGGAGACATCGGAGAAATATATCCATTATCTTAGTTTACTCCCATATTATCAATCCCGCGAAGCACTAGGCTCAGGCCAGCTTAAACCCGGTTATAAACTTGTTAATATTATGCCAGATAAAATCAACAAAAACAGAACTATGAACTACCTATAAATAAGGTAGAGGCCCTGATAGCTTAATAGAGCAAGTTTCAGGGGTTAAAGAGCATAGGACCATCAAGGCGCTTTGAAATAAGGTCTACGAAATAAGATATTCCTCGCGGATACTAAAGGATTGTTGCTTAGAATCCATTAGGCCGCAGTGATAATGGCGCTTGCTGGCCAGATATGCTCGATCTATGATATTCTTAACCGATGCTGGCTTACCGTAAATGCTTTGCATACTATTGCGAAGTTAAGGGTCTAATGCTAAGTGCCATAGATCTGGATTTTGAAATAGAAACGTGCGAGCAGCGTCTATGATCTCTTTAGTAAGACTGTATATCTAACTATAGAGAATACCTCCGCGATGGAGTCGACAGCTCGGAGGTATCAGTATAGTTATGCCGCTAGCATCTCGAAGCATTAACTCGTGGTAGAAGTTTTAGCCAGTCTTAGGAATATTCCCATCATAGAGGTGGCCGAGGTGATAACAGATGCGACAATATCGCCAAAGGTATATCTAAGCTTCAGGCGATAGAATACTATCATGCAGTGGGCAGGTCTCTTTACCTATATCGATATATAACCGGTCGCTGCATATATGGGAGAAGTCTAGAACATAGTATAGCTTACGGTCAAAGTTCTCAATAACGGCAAGCAGGTCAAATGGCGCATCCGGGTATTTAAATAGAAGCTTAGTGCCCTTTGCCTCCACGAATAGCTCTAGATCGCGAAAGTCCTGCAATCTAGGTTATCATACCGCTGCGAGAATATAGTCCCATAGTTGCTGCAAACCTTACGGTGGCAAGAAATAGGACATCTGTAGTTAGGTCCCATAACTAGGTGTCTCAAGTAAACGATCCTCTACTTTAGGAGCGCGGCAGGTAGCTAATACGTAACGATAACTTGCGGGCAAGTGCTGGAGTCGATCGACATCATAGACCTAATGGACAGCGGGATAGAAGATATCATTAAACCACCGCGAGAGCTACTCGTTAGTTCACCAATTGAAGTCGCGGGAGCATAGTAAATATGGAAAGAATAGGTAAAATGTGATAAAATCAGGACCTTCGGCCCTCGCGAAGATAAAATGCGGCGCGTCTTTTAGTCATGACGGAACCAACTGGGGCCGCTCTGGATCTAGATCCACGCGATCTAAGGTCAGGTGAACGCCTATGGAAGTATTCTAACTATACTGAGGAGTAGAATAAAACTGAATCCCGTGGACTGCTCTTATAGGAGAAGTCACAAAACCCAAGATGTTATTAATATCGAATAAAACGACTAAAAGAGTCTATCATGAATGTTCGGTGTGGAGACAGGCCTGCTTAAGCTTGTCTTCGAATCGTCTAGGTGTATGACCAGAGAATAATTCTTGCCATTGAGAAGGACCCATACTAGGTATCGTATGATGAGCTTAAGAGGATAGCACGTATGGTTTATTAAGTATGTGAGGCATATTACTTAAGAATAGTTGATCTAGCCTATGATGGTTATGAGTTCCCTTAGCTTTGATATGCGTTGCTAGGTCTTCTTAATGTTTCTTAGTACTATAACTATAAATTCCGACTAGAAACTACTAAATAAACTTCTCGGTGGCATATTCTACGTCTGGCCAGATATCGCCATCGGGAAGATCTGCTTCCTATTCAGTATAGAACTCTGGAATTTAGGGCTCCGTCTAAGCTTTATAATCTCTAGCATAGTAAAAGTAAAGGCCGACGGGTTCCTCATCGCCATAGGGATCCAGCTCAATGCTATTCCCATCAGAATCTATACCTCTTTGCCTAGAGGTAATAGATATATTATCAGCAGGAATAAATTCCTATTCAAACTCCTTAGAATCGACTGGCGCACTATTGGATCCCGCCTGCTCGGGCTTTATCCCTGGTTCAACTGCTTGGCATAATGGTTCGGTCCGAGGGTCAGTGGTGTCGATGCCTTGCTTTGCTTTTCGACGCGGCTAGTAGTCACGGGCTCGTTTCGCATCTAGACGACGCCGATATCGCATAGCGGGGTCTTATTCTTAAGCACTAATAAATTTGAATCGCATTATTGCTTCCCCGATAAGTAATATATTTAGACTTTTATTAAAGTAATTGATATTATAGAGTTAAAAAAGAGTAATAGCTTAATAGCAGATAGAAGACCCTAAGGATTATAATAGGGGCTCATAGGAGTTTAATCGTAGGTTTCTTAAGGATACCTTTCTCCTTTCTGTGTTTGTATGGATGCTGTTTTGTATAAATTGAAGGAGGTATACTTAGGTAATTCTTATTAGCTAATGTTGGATAATAGGTTCCGCGGGGATTAGTGACGATGCTAGTTAATTGATGAGAATTTCTAAAGAGTAAAAGAGATTAATTAGTTGTGTATTTAGGCATCTTTGTTTAAGTCTATGTAGTTAGAAATAGAGTCCCTGATGCAATAAGTCGAACGCAAAGCTGGGCGCATAACCCCAAAGTACTGGCGGCGTTTTATATCTAGACGCACGAACCTAGTAGTGGGGTAGCCTATCGGTGCTAACTATATTAAGGAATCGTCACGCTCTCTTAAAATCATACTAATCCAAAAGAGGAAATCATCACGGCCGAGCGATGACGGCATTGTCTATTAAGATTTAACAAGCAGCTACAACCAGAACATAGATCTAATTAAAAAAAAATTCATTTCCATGTTTTTTAGCGACTAGGCTTATGGAAAAAAACTATGTAAGATAAGGAATCTTGGTTGTGGTGTTGAAAACCTAAGTGCTGATTCCCCCCTGGAGACCCGGAAAGTGTCATATCAAAGCTTGATGTGCAGCTACGGACTCCAACACCCGTTGAAGAGGAGGCTGGCCTTCCCGACCCTTGGGTCTCAAAGACCCCAAAGACCGTCCTTGAGACTAGTTCTCAGTCTGAATACCTCAAAAGGCGAGTTAGAAGACATCAGAGCAGCTCTCAGCATCTATTTTAGAGGCTATTGAGTCATTTTCTAAGGGAACGAAGGCAATGATACATCAAATAGCACTATTGAAGTCGGAGAATCAAATCCTTCGACAGGCAAATGAGACCCTTAGCAAGCGGCGTAGAGTAAAAAGAACCCGCCTGCAGAATAGAGGGAAGATGACTGTAGATGAGGGAAGAGAAGCAATTGATCAAATGGGCGTTGATACGCAGGGAGGAGCCGAATCGTCGAGAAGTGGTGGTCAAGGAGAGTCGGCGCGAGCGAAGGAAAGGCGTTGTGGAACATGCGGCAACACCGGTCATAATACAAGAACATGTCAGATAGTTGTTAATACATCTGGGTAATAGTGTAGCGATTTATTTCAATTGATTGAATGCTGTGTTGTGTTATTTTTTTAGTTCTTGTATTGAAGGTTAGGAAAAGTGCGCCGCTCGCTTGTCTGCGCCGCTCGCTTATCATATACGTTATGTTGAGTGCCTCCGCTAGTATCTCTATAGGCATTAATTAGAAACCTATTAATTAATTTAAAATAATTTATAAGGTAATAAAGGCGGAATTAATTAATAATATATTATTATTCCCCTTTTATCCCTCTTGATAAATAGGGGGATATAGGGCTCGGTATGGCCGGGAGGCTTGACATAACTCAAGGGATAACCCTAGTGGTGACTTAAGCGAGGGCCGTGCGATAAAGTATATCCGGCCGGTTTGTAATTGCGAGCTTTCTTCTTTCTGTTTTATTCCACTCCACATCAGCCCATTATTCTACATTCAGCATCGCAAAACCCACGCCCTCACCAGCCGTATCCTCATAGCCAGGCTCTGTCAAGATGTCTGACGTTCTTAAACAAATGATTGATCAGGTTTGGTGCCCCCCACGTGGGTCCAAGCTGGGACGTGGAGCGTGGAAGAACCCCAACAATTTTCAGTACTACCGCAAATGGGGCTTTACCATCTACCGCACCTATTACGGCAATGACGAGAATTGGCAAGCGCTTCTATACTCTTTAAGGCATCAGACTAAACTGGCATTCGGAGCCTTCGAAGACGACAAGGAGATAGACCAAGACGTTAGGCGAAAACTTCAGGAATCATTCTATCTCGATGTCCGTGACGATCCCTCGCAACTAGACGGACTCGATGTTCGAGGTCTTCGGAAATTTTGCAACGCCGAAAAGCTCAAGGAGACTAAAGTCATAGAGAAAGGCGGCTAGAAGCTCCGCGTAAGCACAAGGCCTCGTGAGAGCTAAGCCATAGCAGACCACCTATTTAATTTCATTCTGCTTGCTAATGAAGCAGTTTTGAAAGACATCGAAAAGGGAGAATCTATTATTAAGGCTGTCTCGTTACTATGGGACGGTAACTCGGGATGGGGATGGATAAGGATCCCAATAGGCTATCTATTAGAGTTATAGATATTCCTCATGTGGAATAATGACCGAATGGAGTACTGTCTTTGCTTTCGCGGGCCTGAAGGAGATCTTGAGGACTATATCTGGGCCGGGGACGTTACACTTCACTACACTAGAAGATATTCAGAGATTCACCCACGGCGGTACTATAATACCCAAAAGGATTATATGTACTAAGGAAGTATAAAGCATCAACCCGAATTATATTCGTCAAGATACAAAACGTTCAATCCAGCTTAGCATAGGAATATATACAGAATCCAGATAATTCCCAACCAACACAACCAAAACTAAATATAAGCCCCCAATCAAGTCCCTCCCATCTCCGTATCTTTATCTTCCTTTATATCTTTAGGTTTAGTAATAGGACTATTAAAAGCTAGAAACCCCGAAGTATTAATCCTTATCCGATCACGATCACCTGCCATCTCGTCAAATTGCGCCATCATCTCGCGCATCTGGCTAGCATATCTCTCCTCTACACGCTTATCCTCCATCAGTTCATGGATCTGTGCAACCATATCCGTCATGTTCTCCTTAAACTCGCTGACCACTTTCGCATAGTAACCCTTGATCCAGTCAAGCTAGTAGTTGGCGATCTAGATATTCTCGCCAGGATGTCCCTCGTTGTAGACATTCTCGGCAAACTTCAATTGCATATAGACATCCTTAACGATCTTGTTTAACCTAACCAGGGTTTCGGGCAGATTCATGTATCTAAACACGCTGAATCTTGCACGGATTCGTCTGACTATTACCCTGGCGTCCTGCTTCCATTCGTCGTTTGACTTGCCATCCGGGTCCAGTTTGTCCTCTATACTAGTTCTAGAGGGCTATTTTTGGAAGCGAAGCATCTGGCAGGGTCAGTAAGCCAATCTGGTATTAAAAGAAGGGGACATACACTATGAGGGAGCTGATAGAATAGAATAGGAGAGAGAATCAAGAGTGAACAAAGGAAATAGAAATAAAGATAAGAGAAAGGACCTATAAAATTCTTAGCATCATTAATATCTTCGTCAGCAATCATAAAGACCTAGTCGTTATTCTTACTGCCTAAACACTTATACGCATATTCGAAGAGCCTTTCTAGTTCTCTGCCTCCAGGGAGTTTAGGTGCTTTGGGCTTTAAGCTTAAGTCGAGATTCTCTATCTTGAACTAGAACTCAATTAGAATAGGTCCATACTTTGAGAGTTTACTAGTTAAGGGTATACTAGCCTTTATTAGTAAACATTTCTAGGTATATATATTATGGGTTATATCATATAGTCCCAGGGCTAATCCTGCGAGAAAGGCCTTATAGATATTCTTATCGAGGACATGCTTAACTATTTTTACCTATTATAACTAATACTAAAGAGGAACTTTGGGCGAATGATATATATGATGCACTTTAAAATCACAAGCGTCGCTATATTTCCTCATTCTTATATCGGCTTTTTCGCAGGGACCACAGTAATATATCTCTACTACTCTATTAAGGAGTGGATTATCTTGGGGAAGTTTACTAATATCAGAATACTACTTACATTAGTTTAAAATCAGAATTTAGCAGTGCTAAAAAAGACTTACTGGAGGAACCCTCATCTGGAAGTCATGTTTTTCGTCATCTTCATCCATAATACGGACAGTACTCACTTCTCCCGATTCCTCCTCGCCGGCAGCCCGGTGGTGATAGTGAGAGTGGTGGCTTGAATGGGAAAGATGGTTTGAATGTCGGCCAAACAGGGCGGCATGACGACGTTTGTTGTCGGCCTTAGCGTCCTCGCCCAGCTCCCCACAGTCTCCATCAGAATAACAGAGAGCTGATTCCGTACAGTTAAGAAGTAGAGTATCACCGTCCTTGTCACCGTTCAAGAAGGCTTCGATCTACGCGGCCTAGTAGGCGGGATAGCACAGAACCTTGCGGGCGAACACAGCAGGGCCCTCCCAGTCGAATCGCCAATTATTTCTGATATAGTTAGATATATAGGTAACTTGCAGATAAAAATAGCGATCTCGAATAGCAGTATTCCAGATGAGGTATATCTAAGGTAGCATAGCATCACTGGCTAAACAACCAAGTATTCTGGTAAAGAGGTCCAGAGGCGACATGTCGAGGGGGTATTCAAGCTCAGTAGATGAAGGCGATAAACCGCGTTTCTTAAGGACCTTAGAGGGGTTAAGACAGTATTCATCCTCTATCCAGTCGGCCATATAATTCTTATAAGCCTCGAGCTTCTCATTCACTTCCCATATCTCCTCGCCATACTCTATCTTGCAACATATGGCTTATCCGCTAACCTCATAAGTAGAACATATATAGAACGCCTAATCGATAGCGACGCAGACGCGGTCGCTAGGGCAATTGCTGCGATAGGTTCCTTCGGGATATCCTAGGATCATAGGGCCAACATTGCGAAAGATCTAGCAGTTAGTGAACTGCAAGTCTTACTTAGTGCCGCAGTAGTAGTTACGCATCTATACGCCTAAAATGTCAGCGCTAAGCGCATTCTTCAGGTTATTACACTCTAGGCCACCAAAGCCTAACCTAGATCTAGCTATGGGCGTATCGTGGTAGCCCGAGGGATACTTAGGCTTACTATCATACTCGGGATACACTCCCTATATACACTCGCCGTAGACCTTTATGCTTTCGCTTTCAGTCATACAATACGCTATCTATATTATTGGGGGATAACTACAGTATATCTAGTTACTGCCGATCTCGGTCATGCCGCTTGGACAACTCGTCGTTTTCTTATAAGTACTATTGCCATAACCGTACTATCCATACTAGGGAATATCTTAGTCAAGAGGATAGCAAAAGAGATACAATCCATCACCACCATAGCCAGTCTCGTCATATATTAGCTTATTCTTCCGAGTACCTTTATCGAGATGGCCAACGTGTACCTAGCCCTTAGGGTATAATTCCTTATAGTTTGTCTATTAATATTGCTTGTAAGGCTTCTTTACCTATGTGCCTATCTTCTCATTATCATCAAGGGAACTGCTTATCTACTTACGTCTAAGTATGCCGGCCAATGCCTTATTATACCTGGCATCTTTTGTATTATAACTGATTGCCTAGACTATAACACCGCCTAGGCATCTTTCTCCCACACAGTTAACTTTAATCTGAAGCGTCTCTTCATTATCATATGATACCTATTGCTTGCCCTATGTCACCACCTGAATGGCCTCCTCTTCATAGAGCTTAGGTTTTAGCTTACGCTTCTTGATCTTATTTTGGATTTCCGAGTTAAGTAAGATACCCTTTTCTCGGCTATAACTACCTATATTAGCTAGCCTATTAAATAGGCAGCTAGGATCTTTGTATGCTGCTAATTAGATAGTAAAGGCATGACCATAGAATCCTAGGCCCATGATAACCTTGCTCGGGCTAATATCATTACGCCAAAGAAGATCTAGTACTAACTCGATCTTAGTCAAATTAGTATAGGCATTAAAATAGGGCTTAGTCTAATTAACATGCTGGTCCTAAGTACCATGTAGGTCATAGGATATAATATTAAAAAAGTTAACCATGGATTCCTAAATCTAATTAGTTAGGTTTTAGATTACTCCTTATAACTAGAAATATACTTACTAGCTTCTTAATATTAAAGTACTATAAATACTAGTAGGATATAGGAAGGGTAATAGTTAAGCCTTTATCGCCTAAATTTATTAACTTCTTTAACTTCTATATAAACTTAGGAAAGTTATAGTAATTATCTTCTTTACCGCTATGCTTATCATTAATAAGATATTCCTAGTCCAAGTCTAGGCTATTGAATTTATGCTTTGTTATAAAAGACTAGAGAGAGTTAAAGAACTTTTATTAATTATTATTTAATATAGCTAAATCGGAGAAGATATTAGCTATAGGACCGGGATTATTAAATATCTACCTGCTAATAGTAAGATAGATCTTAAGTCTCTTGTCTTTCTTCTTTAGAAATATTAGCCTTTTATATATTACCTTATCCTTAAGCGTATTAGCTTTAAGTGCGAATGTCTTTAGGTTAATGGTGCTAAAAGCAAAGTTAATATGCATATATAGACTGATAGGGATCTATTTAGGCTAAAAGACCTCATAAGGTCGGTCTCTGGCCTAGCCTTCGAAGTAGCCAATAACGCATTCTATTTCGCCGCCCTTCTCATAGCTCGGACGCTTAATTATCTTGCTTCCATAGAAATCCTTAGTTATCTATAGGTTACCTATCAGTATATTCTCAGGGTAGCATTACTTTTATTTACTTATACCGCAGTATCCATACTTCGAGCAGCAGATATTCAGAGGGCACTTATCTTTTATGGCCTAACTGCTACTAAAACCGGGATTACACTCTAACTTTCTGTTATAGTTAGAACGGCAGACAGATTCTCCATAATCTTATTTTAGTTAGTATCTAGCAATTATGTAGAGAAAGTATATTAGTGTCCTTATAATCGGGGCCAAATCCATAGTTGCTAGACTTATTATAGTATCCCTGCTTATACCTCTTGGTTGCGCTGTAGGTCGTGCTGTTGGCTGCTGCTATGCCTCTGCATAGCAGCAGCAGCAGCAGCATAGCGAAAGACGAGACGCGGAAACGCATCTTGGTCTTGTTGAAAGGGACAGGTAAGCCCGAAAGAACGTATTAGAAAGAATAATCAATCACACTAAAGTTAAATTGAATTAGTGACTGGGAAGAATGTATTGCGAAATAATGCAATATCTTTGCTGGAACCAAACATCCTGGTAAGGGAGTAGTTTAGAAGCGACAGCTTAGTCGTCGTAGAGATAACCTAAATTTAAAACTAGTTAGCTTAAGCTGTTAATAAGATACAGATAGACCCTTGACTAAGTCCTTTTACCTGCACTAGCGGAAAAAAGTATGAACCAGACCCACGATTAAGAATCCAGGGTCTAAGAATCTATCACTACTAGGGTTAACTCGCTGGAAAGTTAGCTCACCCTATCGATCATGGGTTGGGCATTATCTCTCCTGGCCCGTCTCACCGCATCAGACCTTTTCACCAACGCAGCATTGCATAACTTAGGTGAGGGCGGGGTCTTTTTAGGAACAGGGTAGCATCGCACCACTGTGGCTCTGTTTTTGCTAGAACCACCAGCCCGGGATCCTTACTATTCATGGCACTTTAGAAATAGACATGGACATAGATCCACCTATTGGTTCTATAGAAAAACGTAAAATGCTTAATCTTGGCATCTAGATAGTAAGAAAAATCACGCGCCCGTTCCTAACCGTTATCTAGCTTCTTATAAAAGGTCTCAAATCATCGCCACTTTGCCATTAATCAAAGTAGGATCCTTATAAGTCATAGCACTTTAGAAATAGACATGGACATAGATCCACCTATTGGTTCTACAAAAAACGCAAAATGCTTAGTCTTGGCATCTAGATGGTAAGAAAAATCACGCGCCTGTTCCTAACCGTTGTCTAGCTTCTTATAAAAGGTCTTATATTATCGCTATTCCGCTATTAATTAATGTAGGATCTGTTTAGGACGTGGGATATTGGATATATAAGGATAAGTTCTCTTATGCCTTGCGTATCTACTCTACTTAATAGATACTGCCGAGGCTAGCTATTAATTGATAGGAGGCCCTTAGCTTAGCTTAATTTAGGGTTTATTTTAGGTCCCTTATTTTTAGATATTGTTCTAGTTATTCTATCTACTCGCCTATCTTATCTACTCGCTTACTTATTATTAAGTTTACTAACTCTTTAAAGGATAATAATAGTTGCTATTAACTATCTTATCCCTCTGCTGGGCTTATGCCTTGGTGCCAGTACCGCGTTTAGTATCTATAATGCTATGGATCTTAAGGCTAAAAATGTCGGCGATGCGTGTGTTAAGGCCTTGTCGGCCAATATTACTTGTCTAATAGCTATACGTCCCTTTATGGCACCGCGTGTTTATGTGTCGCTTTGAAATGCGACCTTAATAGATAAGATTTATACTGGAGCCTGCTCTATATCTCTCAGGAAGTAGTTTAATACCGTCGTTAGCGTATGCGCAAACGAAGATTACGGAGATGGCGTCCCCTAATGCGTTGGCGGCTATATCTAGGCCGGCTAGAACGAGACTTATATTAAAGATCCTAGGACTAAGAGATACTATAATGGTGAGCTTTGCATATAAATCAGCAATAGGAATATAGCTAATTGATTAGATATTATCGATGAGTTTATAGAGTTGGAAGACGACGAGGAAATGCCCCGCGATAAGCTCTATAGCGTCTGCTATGGATGAAAGCTCGCTATAATGTAGTCCTCGTCATACTTGGTTTATAATCGCTACTACTAGTCAGAGCTAGAGAAGGTATATAAGATATACGGTGGCTCTAGCCTAACCGAAATTCCCCCGCCTCCTAAGGTTAAGGAGTCTATGGATTTCTGCCTAACCAAAAAGTACTATACCATAAAAAAAGGCGATATATATAACTCGATAGCCAAAGTAAACCTAGGCGTCGCTGGTATCTTTTTATATATAGGTAATCAAGAACTCATCGCCGACTGTCGCATAATTCCTACAGGTGTTAAGCTCTGCCTTCCCACGATATGCCCGATATATATAGTAAAGCCAGACGATACATACTAGTCTATTAAGCGAGCATAAGGCCTCTATATCAACGACGTCGAGTCATTTAACTCATGGATTAATATCGACTACAGTAACCTTTATAAGGCTACTAACTTTTACGGCAAAACTATCTATATCGGGGCTTTTGGCTCTAAGCATACTAGCTCTTAGATCTAGGATAAGGATAAGGAAGCCGATGTTGCTAGCCCTGCCCTATAACTCCGGCATAGTAGCGCTAATAGCCCTATACCTAAGCCCGAAGCCCCTAAGGAATGATCTTTAGTAGTTAATTGCGTCTTAAAGCCTAAGATAAGCCTTTACTTATTGGAACTATAACTATTTGATAAACTGTTTCTATGGAATAATTTCTCTATATATAGCATAGTTAATTATAGTTAGTATCTTTCGTATTAATTGTTAAAATAAATAATTTAGGTATTATAACTTAGCTAGCTACTATGTTCAATTATCTTGCAATAAGCTCTGCTGCTAGGGTTCCCTAAGTACGTGAGATCATCCTTGTGGCCGCCGTTAGTGATCAGCGACATGACGCATCCTAGCCGCAGTATACTAGATAATCCTTTGCGAGCCAATCGTCACGAGTCATATGGATCATGCCTAGGTCGTAGAAATGTTACAATAATTAACCTCGGCATAGCCCAACTCCCTAGCATCCTAGAACCAATAGTCATCAGTGGGGAAAGTGGTGCGCTAAGGCTAACCCAGGGCAGGGAGTATTTATTTAGCAAAGCCGCCAACAAAGAGTATTAACTCTAAAATAAGATTATTAGGCTAAAGTAGTATCTACTCTTGGTATATACATGCTTGTGGTCCACGGAGTAGGTATAATAAACCTTATGTAATTTATAATTTTACTCTATATACCTAGATAGCTAAAGCCTCTAAAGCCCTTATCGAGCCGGGGAAAACCTTTCTTAGTAAAGATAGAATATTACCCGCTAGGAGCAGAACTCTACTCTAGTTGATTATATAGTTATATGGTGTTCGGTGGATTCTATTATATCCGCCCGAGCGAGCGAGAGACCGAATGCCCAGACTAGGTACTAATTGCGGAGACGATATATCTATATGATTTATTTGCTATACAGGAGTATCCTAAAAACGAATAGCCTTAATTTAATAAAAGTAACTAGACCTATTTGGGGGTTACTCTTAGTTGCAAAATAGGTAGTTTATGACTATTGGCTCGCTTGACTTTCGTAAACGGGCTATCTACCTAAAGAGGCAAGCGTAAAAAGAACACGACGGACATGGCACGACCCAATCTTACAGATAATATATATAACCCGTATTTAACCGCCAGTCATATACCCCCTAAGTTTACTTGTTCCTTATACTATCGCCGTCTGTTAATCTTTTTATATAGACCTAGTAATCCCTTTACGATGCGCTTCTCTTCTATTATTACCCTAGGTCTCTTAACTATTAGTATTTATGCGGTAAAAGGCAAAAGATTTTATCATTAGAAGATACCTAAAAACCCTACTAACCTAGGTATTATACCGAAATATACCTTTTATAATATATAGGTTAATAATAACCTCGATTATCTTTTGTGGCTCGAGGACTAGTCTATTATACTAGAGTAGTTCTCGGAATATATAAGTATTCATTTTATTTACTAGCTATCTTTGTGGTTCCCATGACTTATCTTTATATTCCGTCTTCAGAACCTAACTATTAGCGATAACTACTCCGGCATCAAGGTTAGCTACTCCTACTATATCGAGATTAACCACGGCCTTCCTGAAGAGCCCGAGATAACTTCAACTAAGGACGCTAAGCCTAAGCCCACTGAGGATTCGAAGCCTAGCCTTACTCAAGACAGTCTCATCGACACATACACATCCTTCTACCAGGCTGCCAAGGGAGACACTTGCACTAAGATCATTGCTAAATATAAGACGTTTGACTTTAATGACTTCTTCAAGTGGAATCCCGCCGTAGAGGAGGATTACAGTGGCCTCTGGGCCAATACCTACTACTATGTAGGCATCCCTAGAACTCCCACCAGCCCTCCCTCTCAGACTACCGCGACTGAGACGGCCGTGGAGACTGGTCCATCAAAGCCCAGCCCTACGCAAGAAGGTCTCATCGAGAGCTACACCTCTTTCTACTTCGCTACCAAGGGCGACACTTGCGCCAAGATCGTGGCTAAGTATGGCACCTTCGACTTTAATGACTTCTATAAGTGGAACCCGGCCGTGGGCAAGGACTGTGGCGCCATTTGGGCGAGCACCTACTACTATGTAGGTGTTCCCGGGACACCCACCACCAAGCCTGCTCCAACTACACCGAAGCCTACGGCGACAAGCGGCATCGAGACTCCCTCACCAATTCAAGAGAACATGGTTCAGAACTGCAACAAGTTCCATAAAATCATGTCCACCACGACGTGCTCTTCGATCGAGTCATACTACAAGTTGCCGCTTGCAACCTTTCTGTCATGGAACCCTTCTGTTGGCAAGGATTGCAGTGCTCTGTGGGTCAACTACTATGTCTGCGTGAGTGTCGAGGGATATCAGCCCTCTACGACAACCGCCAAACCCACCACGACCAAGGCGCCGACAAATGGTATCGAGACTCCCTCGCCGATCCAAGACGGTATGGTCAAGAACTGTAACAAGTTCCACAAGATCATGTCAACAACCACTTGCTCCTCAATCGAGTCGTATTACAAGCTGCCGCTTGCGACCTTTCTCTCCTAGAATCCTTCTGTTGGCAAGGACTGCAGAGCATTGTTGGTCAACTACTACGTCTGTGTGAGCGTCGAAGGATGGAAGCCGTCCACGACAACAGCCAAGCCCACGACCACCCAGGCGCCAGCCAACGGTATTCAGACCCCTTCGCCAATTCAGAATGGCATGGTCAAGAACTATGAAAAGTTCCACAAGATCATGTCCACGACCACCTGTACATCTATTGAGTCATACTATAACCTCCCTCTCGCAACCTTTCTCTCGTGGAACCCCGCTGTCGGCAAGGACTGCACATCCTTGTTGGTCGACTACTACGTTTGTATCGCCACCATCAGCTGGAAGCCCCCCACCAAGACCACAACCAAGGCACCTACAACCACAAAGGGGCCCTCGAATGGAATCTCTACGCCTTCACCAATCCAGGCTGGCATGGTCAGCAACTACAACAAGTTTCACCTCGTCAATTCGACCACCACCTGCACATCCATCCAGAACTACTACAAGATCACCATGGCAGACTTTGCCAAGTGGAATCCTACAATCGGGTCTAAGTACACTGCCCTATGGGCTAACTACCACGTGTGCATTGGTATCATAGGCGGAACCCCCACCAACCCAGGGAACAGTATTTCAACGCCCTCGCCAATTCAGCCCGGCATAGTTAGCAACTACAAGAAGTTCCATCTCGTTTCAAGCACAACCACGTGCGCTTCGATTCAAGACTATTATAAGATCACAATGGCGCAGTTTGCCAAGTGGAACCCAGCGGTCGGTGAGAAATGCACAGCATTGTGGGCTTAGTATCATATATGTGTTGGTATCTAGTTAGGTAAATGACTTATTTTAAGCCATATAGTACTCATATTTGAGATTAATAATTAATCTAATTATATGTATCATTTGCAATCGATTTTGGCCTAGCTGGATAGCATCTGCAACGACAGAAAACTGAGATCTGAGCCCTGAATAGAGCCCTCGTTGAAGCACGCCATCAGACAAGAAGATCGAAAACGGAGACTCCCATCACCTCCCTCGGAAGACGAGACTCAAAATTTCGCGTCTCTCAGATGGAAAACACCGAACCACCAAAAAGACCTAAGGCCGGACCCATCACGGATGCGAGTGACCCACGGCTGCGACGGCAGGAGGGTTTCATAAAATGATTGAACTCAAGAAACAATGCCGTCGACCCTCCTCAACCAAGGCTTGATTTTGGCTAGAGTGGCTGTGAAGGTAATGAACACGCTTGCAAACTCCGTACCCTCCGAACGAAGTTTCTTCGCTATCAGTTTCATACACACGAAAGCTCGAAATCGCCTTACGCCCATGCACGCGGACATGCAGGCCTTCATTCTTATGAATAACCGCGTATTAAATCGCCTTAAGGATCAGAAGTACTCCCATAAAAAGCGCTGGGCGGATCTTGAGGAGAAGGACTGGCTGGAACTTGAAGATTCATACCCAAGTTATTTGTGAATGCGCAGGGCAAGAAGGTCTGGATGGATGGTGTGATGGCCTCCACCAATGGAGATTTCGAGTGAGAGGTTGTATTACAGCCGACAGGTGATGTATTAGGGGTTAGTACGAAAGTGGAATCAGTGGTTCGAGATTAGAATGGCAGGAGACCAGGACCGTGAGAATACTCGTACAATTTTGTACGTACAAGAAAGTTATACGCACGTACAACTGCTTAAAATATAGTACGTACGTATACAGAAAATTGCATCACTATTCCCGACCGCCAGCAGGTTCTCGCCCAGCACCATCTTTCCGGGGAAGGGTTTTCTACCGAGCGTCCGATTTCACCGTGAACGTCTATCGAGAACCACCTGCGCTTACCATCTTTGGCACGGACCAACGCGACGCGAAAACGGGCCCCGTTTCGCGATCGCGGTTCAGAGTCAGAAATGAGAACAGGCCCCGTTTCAATATGGGATGACCCCTGTGATAACTGAGAGGCATGATTGGTTCAAAACTAGGAACGAGCCCCGTTTCGGCAGTTAATTCTTAAGTAGGAATCTCATTAGGGGGGCAACATTGCTGCTGAATTGTTGGTAGGCTGCATCGTGGTTGGGAACGCTCCGTCAAGACCGTAAGTTGACCCACGCTGCAAGGGACGATGTCCGCTCTGCCAAGCAAAGACGACGTTTCGATGGGCGTCCTTGCTTCGATCATCGAATCGATTAAACGGCTGGTATACCTCACGCACGTGCTTTTCGGTTATACCGATGCAGATCTGCCGAAGAAGTCGAGAGTTTACTGCAAACCCCAAGCCTCTGTCGTTACCTTTCGAATCACACTGGTGAAGCGGCTGGTGCTCCATACCTTGCTGTTGGAAGATACGGTCTGGGTTCGGAAGAGCAGCGGCGAGGAACTCTGGCCCGCCTCGCTTGGGCTGACAATGCCGCGCTCCCTGTCTAGCAAATTGATGAAGGGACGGATGTAGGTACAATACTTGAAGACGGCTAACGCAAGCTCGGCTGGAAGGAAACGAACGACGACGAATTCTCGGTTGGTAGAGCTTTTGGCCTTGTGGTGACGGACCACATAGATAATGTAGCCTTTGTAGACGTAGAGGCCTCTGGGTCCAAGTTCGTCGTTCTCAACCCAGAGGCTGGAGAGTTCTGGCCATCGTGGCAGCTGACCGCCAGTCAAGGACATCCCCGTTCCCAAGAGCTCGCGAAAGTCCTCATCCTTTTTCATGTATTGGTCGACCTCTGCCCAGTTCCAAGAATTCCCTCGCGAGAGACACCCACTCCGAGCTGTACAAGCTCTCCTGAGTAAATCGAGATAGGCTGAGGTCAGTTCGTTCCTGGGGTCCGTCACGAAAGAGTATCCCTTGTCACAGTTGGCCATGTTGTCTTTGATCTTGAGCAGGTCGATGTCAGGCTCGAGCCCGAACATCAAATCGTTGCACAGGCGATTGGCCTCTCTGATGAGATATGCGCTCAGAGACCTGAACTGCCCCATAGAGACCTCTGTCGCTTGCCCCCAGCTTACCCTCTGGCCGTCGTCGCTCCAGTACAGGAAAAAGGAAGGCGTATCGTTGCGGGCTGCCACGCACCCGTAGGCACGAAGACTGACAAATTCTTCAAACGTCGATTGGGATCCCATGACCATGTGCCGCCTATGCACCTGCTTGAACCGCTCAAGCTGTTTGAACCGCGGCCGGCGTTCGATTCTTAGAAGAGCATACGGCCGCAGGGGAAGAGCTCGCTCAAGGAAAAGGAGTCGCTGGATGTATATAAGTCCAGAAAGGTAAGGTGTGTAGGAACGCGCGTTGTGGAAGCTGTTGGTTGCTTCCGAGAATGCAAGTATACCGCTGAAGTACACAAGCACCGTCGAACTTGGTTGGCCGTCCTTCAACCGTTCCGTACATAAAGCGAGACTCAGGCCGAAAACGAGCTCGTCGAGGGAGCCAAGTGACTCAACTCTTTCGGGTCTATTAGTGAAGCCCCCTTCTCCATTCTCGTCGTCATCGCTAGGTATATCAGCATCATCATCACTGTCGTTATCGGTGGTGGTTTGCAGATCGCTGTAGCCGTCGTCGTCGTCGTCGTCTTCCTTGTCAAGGTCTCCATAGACATTTCCGTCCATATCCATATCCATATCCTCCAACTCGACTCCCATTTCGTCCCCATTCGCCTCTTCGGCCCGCCCTTCCACCTGAGCCACATCCTCGGTGACTAAAGGTAGATTGGCTAGGTCTTCATGATGCCAAATTTCATCAAGGAAACGATTCAGCTTCTTGTTAAAATGCACGCCAATAAGCCGCTCTCGTTGCTTCGCGTCCATGCGGTATACCCGAAAACAGAAGGCCAATGCCTTTTTCAGTAGTAAGCGGTATCTGGTGGTTGATGAGGCATGTTTGACCAGTGTGAACGGCTTGGAGTAAGGCATATGGGGATGGTTGCTTTTCAGCCAGCAAAGGAGATTGCGACTCGTCCTGTGAACGGTCTCTTCACAGCGGTCCATAACCACATCCACGGCCTTCAAGATCCCATCGATCTTGATCTCATCTTCGCGCGGGCTGACTAGATCGGTGGAGAGACCAGTGACTCGGGCCGCGCTAGCGAGGAGGTACGGCGGCGCATCTGGCCGCCCATAGAAACTGAGATAGGGTGTCTGGATAAGGCAACGGTGCAGGCTTCGGTCCCTGTTCCTGTACGTGATCTCCCACCTCGTTCTCTCCAGCCATGGCCGCTGCTCGGCGTACATGGTCGCCGAGCCGGCCGCTGAGGTCTGCATATCGGCTGCAAGGCCGTGGTTGCGCTGGTGCTCGCGTTCCTGCACAGATCTGATCAAGTCCTGTTGTTCTTGACCAATCCTGTCTCGGCGGCTCAAAGCTGACCCACTCATGTGGCCCACAGGCACCGTCGGTCGGGTCAGTTGGCCATTGCGTGCAACAATCCAGTAGACACGAGACGAGCCAGAGGCCCAAGCTTGCAAGTAAACGTACTCGAAGTATGCCTCCATGTCCGCCCGCCTGGTAGGCCTCCGCGGGTGTTGGGGATACTTGGGCAGGTCTTGGCTATAGTGCTGCATGATGAGAGTAAGGTTGATGGTGCGATAGCTGCAATGCAGACAGGAAAATCCATCGTAAGACCGGAGCCTTTGCTCTTCAGGCGAGCCGTCAAGAAGAGGCGCAGCTCCGCTTGAACTTTTTAGTTTTAGTTTAGCCAATACCTTGGAGAGACCTTTCCGCCGAGGTAGGGGGATGCTGTGTTCATCACGTAGATGATTGGTAGGGTTAGACCCAACGGGGGAAATGGCGTGTCTGCATTTCTCGTCGAAACAGATCAACAGTCGTGACTCGGGATGGACCCATAAAGAAAGTGACTCGAGAAACTCAGCAGAGGCAATAGGTATTGGGTCCATGATGTCAGCCGTTGCTTTTGCCGCTACTACTTTTCGATGTTCTTCATTGATTCCTCTTCTCTTTAATATTAGGCGGAAGACTAAAAGGCAGGAGATAGTAGTATAGAGTGGATAGTTGGAACGGGAAGTGGATGTGGTGGAGTAGTGAAAGGAACGCGTGCACGGATAGAAAATAGATAAACAACAGGTTGTTTTTGTCGAACCTGGTTACTGTGTCAATGTGCACGGACAGAAATTGTAGAATCTGGGGGTGGTTTTTCGGGAAAATACCGGGGAATTATATAGTGGTTAGGGTTGGCACGGACGAAAATTGAATAATGCGGCGCGATTTGGATCAACATTGGTACAGTAGGGTTATTGCCGCTATCGTCGCGGCGCCCGCGCTAGTTATTAACTATGGATCCGTATCTGCTCCGTCCTATAGTGGGCCCCGATGGCCCCGATGGCCCCGGTACCCCCCCGCCAACCTTATCGAGAGCCTCCACAACGGCACATAAATGGCCCTACTACTCGTCCATAAAGCATATCTCGACCTCGGTCTATGCCTTATCCCGCCCAAGCTTCTATACCCGCTAGCAATAGCATAGATACCGCCCCCCGTATGCCTAATATTTCTCATTAGAGCTCTTATGCTCCTTTAGCTTAAACGGCTGCCTTACCGGAGTTTCTAGGTTAATGCTATTTAGCTAGCAAAGCATCTCGTTTAGCACCCGTTCTAGCCAACCGACATACCTTGACATCTCTTAATCAAAGCTCTTAATAAGCCGCGCCAGCGTCTCCTACTCCTCGCATTTAGCGCCATCTCGCATACCTCTCTGCATAGCCTTAGACTTAGGCCCTAGTCTGAGCTAGTAGATCCTCTTAAGATCTCGCCCCTAGAAGTGCTTAGCCTAGCCTATCTTATTAATCTATATTAAGTTATAGTTAATACCGCTAGGCTTCTATGTGATTTATCGCCTTTTATCTTCTTCTTTCTTAAGTATATAGCTATACTAGGTTAATATCCCTCCTTAATCCCCCTTATTAGCCTCGTCCCTATAATAATACCCACTAGCATCTAAGCCTAGCTCTAATTTATCTAAGTACTAGCTTATATCCCTTTTAACCATAGCGTCCCGCGGTACTGGCCTCTTAATAACCTAGTACCTCGCGAAGCGTCCCTATAAGAAGGTCTAGAGCTCTATTGCCTCTTAGTTGCCCCTGATGTCTATGTGGTCTAATTTCCTCAGATAGGCGAGTATATTCTTTCGGTTAATTATTAGGTACCCGCATATGGTGCACCTATAGCCCCTTAGCACGGCGAGATCCTCGATCGGTGCGCTACTGTCGGCTAATAGCTAGATCTTATATAGATCCCATAGCGGCAGTCCCGAGCAGTATGCGGTCACCTAGGCTAGCTCTTCTCCTTTGAGCTAGTACTACTTATGGAAGTGGCTAATAATCTCGCTAATGTGGTCCCTTCTTAGAGGCACCGCTACTCTATATATTAGGTATATATATACCTTATGTTACGTATTAAACCTTACTTAGCGCTATATATTAATATCCCTCCCCTCTTAGTCCTTGTTTTCTCCTACTGTTATTATTACCTTTACCTTTGCCTTTATTACTATTATTACTAGGAGGTAGATAGTAATTAATAATAATAATATTAATAATAATAATAGTAGAGGTTCTATAAAGTAATATTAATACTACCTCTTACCCCCTTTTTAAATATATGCTACCTATGCTATATATATATGCCGAATTAAATTTAAATTTAAATAGATATAATTAATAATAGTTATATAATTAATATCCCTTTTTTTTTCTCTTTAATAACTAAAACCTTAAGTTAACCCTAAGCTAAAACCCCTAACCTATGCGGCATAAGTTTAGCTAGTTATCTAATCATTAGAGTTATTCTATATTAATGATATCTTATAGAAATAAAGCATATAAAACATCATTTAACCCTTAGTATTTGTTTTTTGATTGATTTTTGATTTTTGATTTCTTTAATTCTTATGTTCTTTTCCATCCATTTCTTTCCTTTCCTTTCTTTTCTTCTCCCTAACCTAGCTAGCTAACCCCAACCCCTAACCCCAACTGACGTTCGAGTCCAACAACTGCCCCAATGGTGCCTAGGCAGTCATGACCTCGATCCATCGAGGTCTCGAGCTGCTCCGTCCGCGGCCGCTGCGGAATGCCGACAATGGGATATGGACGTAGCGGTAACGCACGCTCCAGAAGCAATATGCGCTGGATATGGATGATTGCTGACAGTTGGGGGCAGTACTGCCGGGCGAGTAGGAACTTGCGACAGTCTCCAGAGAATCCAAGAACCCCACTGAAGTATACCAACAACGTAGAGCCCGGCTGTCCATCGATGAATGTCTCGGTGCATAGCGTGAGACATAGTTGGAATAGAAGCTCATGGAACTCGTCGAATGCTGGCTTGGCAGACTTGCCCTCCACTCTGATAAGCGGTTCTGAGTTGGGCTCTTTGTTGGTTCCGATAAGGTCGCTGTCATATCCAGGATCATCATCATCGTAGTCATCCTCGTCGTCTTCGAGCTCCCAGTCCTCCACGTCGTCATCATCATCATCCCCGTCATCCTCCTCTTCATCTTGTCTATCACCGTGTATCCCTTCTCCATCCTGCAACACATCGCATGCGTCCCTGTTTGATCGATCATCGCTGATAGGAGCATCATCAAGTGTTTCTCCAATGCCACCATAGCAACTCTGACTTTCCATCCTAGGCCAGAGCCCCTTCGATGTGTCAAATAGGTCCCAGACTCTATGGTTCCAGATCTGCTCTAGTTGGCCGGAGAGTGTCGAATTCAGCCTGATGTCTGTAATTTCTTGTCGAGCATTGCTTGGCATTCGGTACGTCCGAAAAGTGAAGGCCAAGAGTTTTTTCTCGATCTGCCTGTATCTGAGCTCGGTATTCCTCTCTGTCACGAGACCGAAGGGTATTTCCCGGGGGCTTTGAAGTCGTGAGCTAAGCAGCCAGCAGAGAAGGGTACGGCTGGTGTAGCGAACCGTATCTTCGCAACGATCTATGACCGAGTCCAATGCGCCCATAATACACGATATCTTCTGTTCATCCTCGTGTGGGCTTGTAAAGTCTGCGTCGCCCTGAAGGGTTCCCTAACCCAAAATGTAGTCTATCGTCAGGGATTGCCGGTTTGGTAGTCTGGTCAACGCCCGTAATATGTCTCGCCGAGCGTTTTGGTACATAGAGGGCCATTGAGTTCTCTCTAACCAGAGACTTGTAGCTGCGAAAGTTTCACTGCCTGAATCCTTGCTGGTTATACGTGGCTGATTCATGGCGTCCTGGTATCCCTCTTCTCGTTCTAATATCTGTCTTAGGTGGATGGACGCTTCTGAGGGAAGACTTTGAATCGTCGCCTGCGGCTTTGAGGAAGCTGGCTTCGCTTGCGACTTCTTCTTCTTTCTCTGCCGACTAGTATTTTGACTGACTTTAAACCATCTGTTGCCCGCCCTGGAAGGGAAAAAGCGTTGGTATGCGACGTTTTCGATCCACGGCAGTTCAGTGGGAGGTATTGGGCATCCCTTTGATGGTCGTCCTCTACACCTTGGATTGACCCACTGATGGGATTTGGCACAATGAGCTTGAATTTTCTGAACTTGACGTATGATGTGGCCGCATGCTCGACACTTCAGTCCATCCGGCTTCGGTGCGCCAAGACAAGCAATGGGCTCGATTGTCGGTGGTGGATACTGCAGCTGATCCAGTTGAGACTGATTTCGTAATACATGGGGCAATTTTTGTATGGTTTCCACCAGCTTACGCTGACCTTCCGGGTCTATGTCGTGATGTCTTGTTCGCAAGTGCGTGGCAACTTCATCTGCAACACACCCAAACTCGCATAACTGGCACACAAGGAGTTTGTATTCATGAAGTAGAATGAACGGGTAGATTGCACTAGACGAGTCTCGTTCTATGACAGAACTCATCGTCGTGGCGCATTGTGGTAATCGAAAAGTTGAAGTGCCACCGTTAAAAATTCTAACTTCTTTCCGATTGCGGTTGCCCCCCCCCTTTTTAAATGCTAGGTAATTACAACGAGCCTTACGCGACGCGTACCAGAGTTCTTCGCGTATGACGTGCCTCAATTAGATGGCAAGGTTTATGGCCAATCATAAATTCAACTCTACCCCCTTGATTAAATGAACTCTACCCCTGGTAAATATCAACTCTACCCTCCCTGTCGACCTGTCGAGTGATTTTCTGAAAATCAACTCTACCCCCCGGCATAAATCAACTCTACCCCCTGTGAAGTGGGGCAAAATAAATCAACTCTACTAAAGTTGATTTTGGTATGTAGCAGTAGGCTTGATTACCTCGCATCTCCTTGATTACTTGATTACCTTGCATATAACCCCGCTCTAAACCCTGTCAAACCCTCAACCCATGCGTCTACACATAATCGATCCACTATTATCGTGTCGCTACTGCTCTGCCAACGCCTTCCTTATATTACATCCATCCATCCTCAAAATTATAATGCTTACCCTCTGTAACTCGCACCGTGTTTTCCCTCTAACCCATTGCACCTATGATCGACACCTATCCTATATAACCATTGACCTCCACCTCACCTGCCAATGTGTTTTTCTTCTATGCCTATATCTATCTCTCTTTGCTTTACTCCCTTCACTCAACCCCATTATATCTCTCAACCCATGCCTCGATTCGTTATATGCTGCTTCATTTTCCCTCTTAACCCTACTTACTCGCTTAATCATACCAATATCACAAATCTAATGCGACTACAACCCACTAAAACTCACTTTCATACCTCGACCCCTTATGCCTCATCGCACCGCGGCTCAACTCATAAACCTCTTCTTCTTAAACATTCCTTCCCCAACCTCACTGCCTTTCTCCGCGAACAATTGCCACATCTCCGACCCTTTCTTCGCACACGCATCTATTCCCTGCTCAACATCCTCCTCGTCATCATACCCTCCCTCCTTATACACAATGCAACACCTACTTTACTCGTCCAACTCTGCCTCCAAATCCACCGCATCTTGCGCCTCCTTCACCATATTCAACTCTCGCCCCGTCTCTCTCTGCCGGATCAACCTACTGCCTCTCTCATAATTCGCCTCCATCTCGGCCGCCCTCGCCATCTCCTCTTCGTATTCACCTTCTCCGTCGGCCCATGATCCATCCCTTCACCCATGCCTATGTCTTCATCCTCAATGCCCGCTCGCTATAAATATCGCATTACTCTTCTTCTCCTACCTCACACCTTGCTCGCCTTACTTCTTCCCTTTACTTTACTTCCCCTCTTTACCTTCTTTTCTTTGCTTATCTCCCCTCTTATTATTATCTCACTTACCTCACCTCCTCCTCGAATATCCCTTAGTCGCATCTATCGCATGCGTCGCATATCTCTTGGTCGCATGCCTCTCTGGTTGCATATCATCTATAAACCCCCCCTCCCCTCTCTTCAACTCTCCCCTCAATTCTTCCTTTCTCCATCCACCACTCGACCGAACCACCACCGACCGAAACCATTGCCTATGCTCGACCTCTCGATATCTTAACCGCAAACCTCTCGATCGTCGCCCCTCCGTTTAAACGACCTCACTCTCAAAACTCGGTATTTCACCTCCATCCTGCTTATTGCTCTCCGTGCTAACGCCTACTGGAAATATCGGCCAAAATGCCCCATCTTCTGCCCACTGGCCCCCCTGCCCTCGCCCTCACGTACGGCAATGGCACTGTCACGCTGCGCCTCTCTCTCAACTTTCCGCGCTTCACCGCCATCGTCCTATTCAATATCGCCTTCACCCCTGCCGCCGCACCCTTTCACGTCGGCTTCTTCATCAATCCCATTATCCCCGACAACTGGACGCAACGCAATGGTTACTGGTCTTATGGCTATGGACTCACTCTAAAATACAAATCAACGCCTGCAACTACTCTGCTTTGACCCTCCTGCGTGACTATTCTGTGATGAATTATACATGCTATCCCTTGCCTCGGTTCTCTATGGCCGTATATGGACCTTACTCCCCCCTAACCCTTCTTCTCAAATCCTACCCCTAACCATATTTATAAACTACTCACCCTAACCTTCTTCTTAAATCCTACCCCTAACCCTTACTATAAATTACTCCCTTACCTTAACCTTCTTCTTAAATATCTTCTTAAATTTATATCTCTACTTATATTTATAATTACTCTTTTATTTTTTATTTTTTATTTTTTTTATTTATTCTTATTTTTATTTTTATCCTCTTTATTTACTTTTACCTTTTTACTTCTTATTTTTTCTTATATATTTAATGCTTTATTTATACTTACTCTTACTTACCCTATATATATAACCTTATACCCTCTCTCTCTCCCCCTCTCTATTCCTTCCTCTCTTTCTCCGTTTTAACCCTATTATCCCTATTATTCCCTATCTCTCTATCGTCCCTCCCCTTTATCTATATAATATGCTGCTCCTATATCTATATCTATATACCCAATGATTAACTCGCTTCTCTTTCTATCTCCCCCCCTACGTCTACTCACTTACATAAAATCCCATAACCTTTATAGTATCCCTGCGTAAACTACTTATATTCTATATAGCATATCTACTCTTAACCATAACTGCCTACTAACCGCTTACCTTCTATTCCTCTATCTACCCTACATTCTCTTCTATACTTCCTATCTCATTCCAATATATAATGCACCTCAATGCTACTGTAATCCTCTTGACCCGCTTGATCATTCCTCCTCGTATGCAACCGCCCCGCCGCCGACCTCTGCATTATAAATCCTTCTGTTCCTTGCCTTGACTCTTTGCAACGGTCCTAATTGCTCTCCCATTATCTATCTACCCCCCTGCTGTATCCATAACCTATCTAATCGTATCACTACCTGGCATAACCGGCTCGCCTATATCCCTCCGCCCGCCTTTCCACCTCACTCTACTAATTCCCCTAACCATCTATATATCCTACTTATCTGCTCTTTATCTAAAAACTCAACCTTCTCCCCTATTATCTGCCCTATATAATATTACTACCACTTATCTCCCCGCACCCGCTATGCCACCATAATCCAGAATAATACCCCCTTATACTAACGCTTCCTCCCTCTAACCCTCCTAAATAACCACATATATTTCCTCGCCGCCTCCTAACGCTCATATATTACGGCAATAGCAAAATGCTTCCTCGTTATCGTCTCCTCTTACTATACCCTTACTCTCCTCCTCCCCCCTGCTTTATTATTAACTAGATAATATCATAAAACCCCTGATAAAACCTACTCATCTCTAATAAACCTATTTGAACTTTATCCCTTAACCACTTTATTAACCCCTCCCCGTAAATCTCTTAATCATCTATATCTTGCCAATCATACTATCACTCTACATCTATCTTCCCCATCACCTCGTTAATATTAGTCTCATACTATGCACTGGCCGCTCCCCATACACTCACCAATAACCCAGCGTACTAGCACTCCCTATCTCTCCGCAACCTATATATCCCCTAATCATCGCCCACTGCCTCCCAATACATATAAATATATTGCAGTAACCCACACTAAAAATAACCAGAAAAATCCCGCATCACGCCCTTCTTAAACATGCCCTACTGCCACTTCTCCTCACATCATCTTACCTATCGCTACTACCTCGCACCTCGTACCGGGTATTCTTCCCTTGGATAAAATTGGTTATCCTCTACCATACCCATCGCCATAAAACAACCTATATATTAACCAGCCATCAATACTAACTCCTTCTCTAACATCTTAGCCTCCTTATTTACCTACATTGTATCCTATCTGGCCCTAAACTACTCATATCGGCTATTCTACTGTGCCCTCCTGAAACGCTCCTTAACCTCTATCTCTTAGCACTCCTATACCCTCCTTACTTCCGCCTCTACCGCTATGTCGCCTTCTCTTTCAAACCATAATATATCCTCCTCTAATGCTAATTAGTCCCATTGCCATTGACACATATCATATACCACCTCTGACTCTAGATGATAACCTGCTCAATCGTATTGGCCATCTATCACCTGGTCTAATACCACACGGCGGCACCACTTCGTACTAATAAACCGCTTAACGGCTACTTCCTTTGCTAGCCACTTAGCCCTGTCTGATGCTGCTGCCTTCCTTCTTCTTCTCCCTGCCTTGGCTAATAACCGTGGACCTCCTATTTCCTCCCCTGGCTGGCATATGACGACGACGGCCTCGCTATGGTTACCGTCCCGTCTGGCCCGTCCGCTCTCCTATACGTAATCTCGCAATCGGTTCGGTATCCCAGCGTAGACCACTAACCACATATCTAGCACATCGACCCCTAACCCTAACGCATTCGTGGCCACGATTAAATGACCCTGATCGATCCACGACCTCAATCGCTGCGTCTTGCCCGCTGCTATGTCGACCTTAGAATAAAACACGCTGCACTCTAATAATCGCCCTAATCATTCAACCCGGTCGATGGTATTGGCGTAAACGATGACGCGACCTTGGCTGTTTCTATGTAACCAATCCTGCACGATCTTAACCACGCGGCTATCTTCCGCCTCTTGGTCTGCCCCAACCTCGCCGCTACCGGTCTGACTGGTATTCTGCTGCTGCTGCTGCTACTGCTGCTTCTTCTTATGGTGATCTCTGCGCTTGGCTGGTCGAACAACCACTACCCTATACCTGATATTCGGCCTCATCGTTCATGATCGGAATACCTTTACACGGCTAGCTAATAACCCGACGACCTCGAAAAACCTCCCAATCTCATCTAATAGCAACGTGGCTATCAAAAATACCTTTTAGACGCCCCATTCATTTAACACCCGGCCTAACTCCATCAACTACGGCCAGAATTAGCTAGTATTATCTAAAATGGCATGGCACTCATCCACGACAACCCGATCTAACGCTTTCTATGCCTATAACTGGTTCACAAAATCGCCGAACCCTTTCATCACTGCCGACTCGGGCGTAACAAACACGATAGGGGTGATCTAGTGCTCGCCGCGACTATTCCAAACGTATATCGCGATCTAGCTCTTAGCACAACGGCCATACAAATTATCTCGCAATGCTACCAACGGCACGATAATAATGGTTATCCCTCTGTCGTCGCCGGAATAATACGCCGGTAATATAAACAATATGCTCTTGCCTTCTCCCGTGCCTATGATCTGCATAACCGGGCTCTTACCCCGCATAATAGCCCGGATTACCATCTCTTATTAGCCATGGAACGCGGCGTCTAGTCCTATTATCTCCCTTAACCGGGCGGCAATATCGACCTGCTGTAATCGCCTAAAACGCTATAACTAGTGGTGCTCCCGCTCCGTCTCGAACGGCTCCCGCTTTTAGCGTATCGCTATGGCTAAACTATCGCCCTCGCGGAACTCCAAAAACCGATGCCACTGCCGACTAATAGACCGAAACTTATTGCGCATCGTGGCCGTGCTGAATAACCCTTGCTATAACTCTCGTGCGTATACCATGCCGGCCACGTGCGTTCCATAACCGGCTTATAAATCGATCGGGTTATCATCCATGCTATTATCGTCTTCTTTAACTCTATCCATTATTGACTCCTTAAATGCCTTATCTAAATATCGACGGGATATGGCGATAGCAATCTGCCGCTACGAACTAATATTCAATATAGTGCCTAATAATCGTTTGCTATCTCGTTAGATAATGCAGCGGACACGGTCTGACGTCCAATTGCGCTCTTGTACCCAATTGTTAAACCTCGCATTAAAACCGGGCTCATCGGTACCATCCTCATCACCACGATCATCGCCACCGCCGCTACCAATGCCGTCCTAGTTGTCCTGGTTCTCCATTTCGGCCTACCTCCTCTCCCTCTACTCCGTCTCGCTAACTTTGTCCCTATGAACCACCTCGTCTAGCCATAAATACGGGCTATATATGCCGGCATCTTTAATAACACCCTATATCTACTACCACCACGGCAACACTAACCACAAATACCACACTAATAACTCGCCTACCTCGCGTAGCAAATATCAGTAGATAACCTTAGCCTGCCTTATAGCCCAGAATGACTTATAGTACGACATAATAAAACATATTAACCCATCGTGCGCGAATATATTACGTACGCCGCCATTCATAGTATTCTTATATCAAATGCCTAAAATCTCGGTGGATCACGCGGGCTACCCACCTATCATATGCATCACCAAAAACATCTTTTCTATGAACTCATTAAACGTCTTCCCATATAACTACACGGCTCTGGCCTAGAACGGCTTCCCGTCCTCCCTTCCATAGTTAAACTAAATCTTACGCCGCCCTTACGTCTCGATAATCCGGCGCGTATTCCAGCTCTTACCGGCTACTAACCACGTGCGGTTACGGTTATTATCCAAAAATAAATATCCCACCTTATCTTCGCTATAGTCATCTTTGATTAATAGCCATGGGATCCGCGGTAATTAGCTAATGTCGTCTACTATCATCAACGTCATCAACAACTCTTATGCTTCCGTCTTCAACGCATATAACATCTCTATCAACTCGCCCATCCAGAACTACACCCGGCAGTGCTTAATGCGGTCCCTGACCCAATCGATGGACCCGCTAGCTAGCGTATTAAACTAGATATATATCCTATACATGCGTGCCTCATAAATCCAATCCATCGGCATTGCCTTAGCGTGGGGATCCTTAGGCGTAACCGTCATGAACCACTGCACCTTCCCACGCACGATGCGGAATATACTGGTGGCCTCCTCTTCCGCCTCCTCTTCCGCCTCATCTTCCGCCTCCTTTCGGGCATGCTACTTATCCTACGTCTGATTTCCCTCCTGCCGCCGCCGCATCATCCACTCATCCATCTTATCCTACTTTAATCACATCACCTCGGCCTGCCTCTCTTAGTATGACTAGTATACTACCATGGCGCGGGCAACCTTGATGATGGCGGAATACATAGGCGTATAATCTAACACGTCTATCTAACCACTATCCTTTCGGATACCTAATATAGCTAAACCACTAATAATAGCACTGCGATACTCCCCCGCGGTCAAACAGTAGTCCAATAATACTATAACGACCTATAATATTAACCCATCCACTCAGTCCTTATCTAATAGCTATGCTTCCAGATCGTCCATGTACGCCTTGACCAAATCTGCCAAATCATCTATTAAATTGCCCTGCCGCTTAGATAACTAAAACCTGGGCCTGTCTGCATCTGGCATTTTCTCGGCACAATATATGTAACACACTAACTTAGTCCACACGGTTATATAACGCGTCCACGTATTATCCTCGACGCGGTTGTCAAATAGCCGCCGTGGCTTCTTATCCACCTCTTTCCGCTGCACCTCGAATAATACATAGCTACTAATATTAGTGGGCGTAGCTATGGCGCGTGCTTAGTCCATCACTCGCACCAAACTATCATAGATTAACTATAACTCGTGCTCCTGCTCGCCTACTAGGTCGACCAACCGCTATATAGCTTCCGGGTCGAACCCTTATAAATAGGTGGCCTATCCGACGTGCTCTAACCACGCATTAGCGTCCAACTTAGAATCAGCGGCCTTAATCCGTTCTTTGTCCTCTAAATCAAACCGGCGCTCCTGCCAGTCTAATGTTTACATTAAACGATCCGCAATGGCTGCCTCGTCCGGGTCTTGGCTAATCGGTGCACCGAATCTGACCTTAAACCAATGGCTGCCTGTCCCATTGCTGAAAAACCATTGATACTAGACACCACTACGCCATGGGACCTGCTATGCCTCTATGGCTCGCTACTAGGCACTTCCACCCCTGCCTCGTGGATTTATCTATCCATGGAAATTGCGGTAATGGTTCTACATGGCTCGTGCTAAACCTGCCACATATAAACAACCCTCCTCGCTATAACCTAACTTATCGCTCTATGGTGGGTAGATAAATAAGATGGGGTTAGTTATAGGTGGCGGTGTTGGCTATGTTGCTAACTCGTCTCGAGTCTAGATAATATCTAGGTCTAACTAGATCGCTTTTATAATCTCTTTCCTTTCTACTATCGGGATAAACCTATGATATTACTTTATATGCTCCTTAATATAGTTACCGATATATACATAATAGCACGTATTATAAATAATAAATAGAAACTCAGGTAACTTAATAAATGGTTCTATCTGGGCCACTACTATTCTAAACTGCGATATATATTAACAGGCATCCCCAACAAACAATATGATCTGGATCCGGCTGGAACGAATGGTTCTTTTTCTCGCTAGATTCATGTTATGCTACTATCTCTCGTTGGTGGCTTGCACTCACATATATCCTATTGGCTGCGATGGTCTGGCTGACTATGCGCTGGTGGCTCTTTATGAATTATAGGAATCGGTGGTATACTATAAATTGATATTTATATATTATGATGCGTATTGGTTTTTATTGTTTAAGGCTTGGTGCTTAAACTTGCTTCTGTGGTTGCTGGGGCGCTAAACTTTAATGTAACTACTCTGCTCGCTCTTTGTATATAGCTTCTTGGTTAACTATCGCACTTTGATAGATTTCTCTTAATGGAATACACTTCTGTATAAGGAACTCGCTTTGATTAATATCTCTTGGTTACCTCCTATTCTTCTTATTATATGCCTGCTCTACTACTTTTTCTCTAGATGGTTGGCAGCCTTATGGCTTGACTTCCCGGTGGGTTAATTACCACGGGTTATCATATGGCTATAATATAAACCACTTGCTTAACCTGGCATCGCGTGACCTAAACCTAACTGCTATATTCCTTATTTATCACTACTACTTATAATGTTCCTCTCTCTCTTGGCTGCGCTGACTAATAATTCTAGGAATCTAGGGTCAATTAAACCCCAGCCTAACCTATAGGTTATAAACCTCGTCTTCTACTCTCCCGTTCTAGCCCATTAGAATTAATTTCTTTATCTATAATTAATATACTTAAAATTAACTTATAATACACCGCTTAAAAAATAAAAGTTTCTTTTTTACTTATATCCTTTTACCTCCTTAACCTAATTAAGGCAATACCTATCCTATTTATTAAACATAAATATATACCTAGTACCCTATTTTCTTTTCTCCTCCTTTATTAACTTAAATATATAAGACTTAACTCTATAAACCTAGATGGCCTATTGCCATTATTTATATATAAGACTCTCCTCATTTAATATTAGCTTATCGCTCCCTAGGTCCCCCTAGCCTAGGCTAGAGGGAGAATGCTCTGCTTGGGCTACCTATCGGCGGTTTCGTAGGGTATGGTATGAATTCTATAGGAGTTCATAATTATCTAGCTTATAGCAGAGCCATACTATGCATTCACTAGGGTACTTGGCCTTAGAAAGTTTTCTAGGAACCTACCCCTATGTGCGCCTATCCCACTAATTAAATACGTAATATGGTTATCTTTTTCTCGTGCTGATTAATACTTTCTTAGGGACAGAGGGGCCTCGAGAAGGTTAGGGTATACCGATAGACCATATCTCCCTCGCCTAGGTTAACTTAATATATATATCGTCATTGGTTAGGCGAAGCAGGGATTGCTCAGGAGTAATCACATAGGGCATATACTCATCGAGATACTCTCCCGAGGCGACGGTCTAGCCCGAGGTAGGATAATCTTTTAGGTTTTCTATTAATAGCGGCTCCTCGGCGTTATAGCATATGCTGCCCAGGCTCTCATAATATAAACAGAGGCCGCCATAGACGGCAGGCCACCACACGAATTTCTTCGAGTCCTTATACTTATGCATAAAGCCCGACCCATATAGATAAGGGAGCATCCAGTGGCTTCCCATAAACAAAGCCTTTAACTCTTGCCGCTACCGGCAGGCCTTATCGTATCCCCGCGCTATCTTAACCGCCTCGAAGCTCTATCAATAGAGCATGCAATATGGCTTATCTGCCTAGCCCTTCCAATCGAACCAACTATCCTTCTAGTCCCATAGCCAGGCAAAGAATACATCGATATTCTTTATAGCCAGGCGACGGCTATGTATAAGTTCAGGTAGGCGATAATGCTCTGCCAGGGCTTTATAGATGCTATCATAGCAAAGGGGGATCTCCCCGGCCAAGGCAGCCTCTTTGCACTCTAGATAGAGAGCGGACTTAATGTATATGAAGACATCCTTGCGGAACGCATATAGGCAAAACTACCGGAGGTAGTCTACCAGAAGGTCAAGACAGGCCAGAACCGCACTAAACTCAATCATCTACTGATAGACCTTGCCTACTCGGATAAAGTTAATACGCACGTCCTAAATCTAGCGGTACCGAGCATAATAGGCGGCCTATATCGATAGGTTATTAAATATCATATAGGCTACGTAGGGCTGCCTAAAGGTAAGCATATCCCAGTCGATCTTATCGAGGAACCATGCATAACCATATACATCTATGGTCCGCTGGAATCCAAGACCCTCGTGGCGCCTTAGTCCATCTGGCTAGAGCGGGTCGGGCTAAAGTCATATATCCTACCAGTAGCCGCCGACCTTCTAGATTAGCCCGCCGGAATAGGAAAACTAGAGGCAGCGGAGGAACATAAGCATAATTCGCGTATACTCCTAGGTAATAAAGTAAGGGTCTTAGAAGCTATATACTATCTCGAACCTGAAATAAAATTTATTAATATTCTACCGCACCTACCTAAGAAAAGTATTAATTATAAAACTATAGTATAAGGAACTATTATTAGTAGGTATAATAAGGCGCTTATTATAAAGCCCTTAGGAGCTTATCTAACTATTAATAGCGTAAAATAATACCTTAGAAATATAATACTCTTCTCTAATACTAAAAGATTTCTACATAGATCCTAGTAAGGCATAATAGCATTAAAGCTTTATATATAGGTATGCCTTAATTAATATAGCCAGCTAGTAGCTAAGACTACCTCTAATAAGCTCCTATATCTTTCTTAGCTTCTTATTAAGAGTAAGCGTCTTAATAGCTATATTTATAAATAGATATATATTCCCCGCTATAAAGACTTCCTTAATATTAGGGTAGAATTAAGAGTAGAGAAGGCTAGTAGCGCGGCGTAGAGAGTACTTTCTAGTCTTAATAGTTAAGCTTCTAGTATCTCAAAGCATATTAAACAAATAAAAGACCTACTTCTAGGTCTCTTAGTCACTAGTAGACCCACTATTGACCTAGAGGCTATAAGATTCTAGGCAATATTACTAATATAATAGCATTTCCGCTTATTTCTTTATTAGCTTATTAATGATTCCGGCTACTAGTTACCTCTAAGGCATAACTTAAAATGCCTACTAAGGGCAAGTTTCTTTCCTAATATTAAAATAGATATCTATTATAGTATAGCTTTTATTAATAGCGCTAGCTTAATATGTTTAAAATCGTAATACTATTTTCTTCTAAGTAATATCTTTTATAAGAACCTTTAAGTTCTTTGCTTAAAAAAAAATAGTAATATCCTAGAATTACTAAAATCCTAGTTCTTAGGCAATAGCAAGGATCTTAGCCTAAATATCTATTAGTAACTTTAGTAGTAGATAATATACTAATTATTATTCCTATGCTATTAGATAAATATATTAAGAAAGTGCCTCTACTTTATAAGTAGCTAAATTATAATAACTATAGTCATAGCTTAATAAATAATATTAGATATAGGCTATATTAAAGCTTTAATATATCACAGGGAGGAAAATACTATCTATTTATAGCTAAAAGTCTTTATCCCTAAGCTTACTATATATCTACTTTTCTCGATATAGGTTTAGGAATAAAAGATATAAGGATATGTCTTTAAACCTAATAATGCGGCTAAAGGTATAGTAAGGAATTTAGTGCATAGGCTAATAGACTTAATATTGCTTTCTATTTGCATTAAGATATATAACTAGGATTAGTTAGAGGTAAAGATTAGACTAAAGATTAGATATAGTTATCTAAGTAGGAGACTAGCAAATACCTCGCTTAGCAATAGTAAGGTTACTTAGGAAGGCCATAATACTATCTATATCAAAGGTAACCCTAGTATTATTCGAAACCCTCTTATCTTTATCTAAGTAAATATAGGGTATCTCGGCTCTAGAGTTAAGACCATAAAAGGCCTATCTTCTAGATTCAGGGCTTATTTTTCCGGCTAGGTTATCTTTCTAGTATGCGATAGCCTCCTTACTAAGGACGTCAGGACTTAATTCAGGTATGAACTCTAGGTACATAGCGAGGCTGATTTATTCATTAGGATCTTCCATATGGTTACGTTGTGCTACTAGATAGTAGTCGTTGTAGCATCCTTGAAATTTGATAAGTTGATCTGCTAGCTCTTATGCGAGGTGCCCAACTGGATCTAGCTTATCGTTCTCCACCTATGGCGAGGCCTCTAAGGCTATATCGAGGGTAATAGCCTGGTTTGGGTCTAGGCTCTCGTGATTCGAAATGGGTAATAAGTCTGTAGCATCTATAAAAGTTCCAATATTAGCCATAGCCTGCTCTTTGATGTCTTCTAGTGGTTGAGGATCAGCTGTGAGTAGGAACTATGAGCTATCCGTGCTGTCCACTTTTGATATATTACTCGAGGATGGGATCAATGTTGCTCCAAGAGACTTACCATCGTCGAAGGATACCTCGTCGGTAGTAGGTTGGAATGGAGGGCTCGGTGGAGGTAGAAAGTTGCTGATGTCTTGGTTTTTGTCTAGCTCTGCGGCTAGATTACTCTCTGCATTATCCAAGTGCTGGATAGGATGGCCACAATCAGCTGGGGGCCTCATAGAAGGAAGGTACAAGTTGTAGAAATTGCTATATGGTAAGTCTCTCTCTCTCGCTGCTACTTTCTGCCGCTTTTCCCGTTTGCGTTGAGTATCTGCCGTCACTTTGTCCCGGGTTGTTACATATTTGCGTGGTCGTCTACGCCCCGTTGGTCTCTCTATGGTAAGTCTAGTAGATATTGGAGTATTATGTATTAGAAATTACTTAATATTAATAGCGCTGTAGATTACTTCTTGTCTTTCCTATTATTTTTATTGCTTTTGCGGGTTGCTATAGCAGCGCGTGCTAATCGCTGCCCTGGCTTGAGAATACTTTGAGATCACTCTTTTATTTAGCAGTATAGGTCAGCTATACTGTGAATACCAGTAATATAAATATCTCCTCTCTTATAACGCAACTAGTAAAATATAAATCTAACTAGATTTATGTTCTGCTATTCTATCGTGCTCAATAAAGCGGCCAAGAATAAACCTAGTATAGACCTTAACAGGCAATCAAGGAGTCTCCCTCCCTTTTGGCTGAGCTTCTTGGAATAATACGCTAGGCTCTATGTGGGTTAGTAGCCTTACCTTCCGAAAATGGATGGATTTTGTCCGCGAAAATCGTGATTGGCTGAATTTTAGCCCCACTCTTCCGAAAATAGCCACATTTTATCCGCTAAATTCTAATTAGTCACTAGACGGCAGAGCGACGACGAGGTTGGCAACTTGGAAGTGCAATAATGCCACAACAAGAGCAGAAGTAAAGGTAAAAATAGCTTTCCCGATATTATAAGATCTCATTAAGTAGATTTGAGGCCCAGTAAATGGTTTTTACTAACTTCCTGCCTCTAGGCATAGTCGGGTTTTCCCTAATAGTTACTTCCCTAACCTCACTATATTTCTCCATAAATAATTACTATATCCCTAACCCTTTCTTCACACACATATCTATTCCCTACTCAATATCCTCCTCATTATTATTATACCCTCCCTCCTTATATACAACGCGATACCTACTCTACTCATCTAACTCTACCTCAAAATCCGCCACGTCTTACGCCTTTTTCATCATATTCAATACTTACTCCCTCTTTATCTATCAGATTAACCTCCTACTTCCCTTATAATCCGCCTTAATCTCAGCCGCCCTCGCTATATCCTCTTTATCTTTACTTTCTCCACCAACCTATTATACGTCCCTTACTAATACCTATATCTTTATACTTAACGCTTACTCGCTATAAATATCGCAATACTTTTCTTCTCTTACCTCGCATCTTACTCGCCCTATAAACCCATGTATCTCTCAGTCTAATTCCTCCCATCAGCACTCCCTACCCTCTATAAATTTCATAACCTCTTTACCCAATTATTCGCATTAATTACTTACCCCCCCCCCTTTATTATCCCCGCTATCCCTATTATCACCTAAATCTCTCTCTCTCTCTCTCTCTCTCTCTCTCTTTCTCTCTTCCCCTTCATCCATATAACCCACTACTCTTATATCTATGTTCTATATACTATAAAAAAATAATTACCTTACTTCTCTTTCTATCTTACCCTCTATGCCTACTCTCTTATATAAAATCCCCTAACCTCTACAGCATCCCTACATAAACTACTCACCTTATCCCTACCTCATAATATACCTCCTTTAGCCTCTCTATCTATCTTATATACACCCATAACACCCCGCCCACTCTACCAACATATCCTCAAATATACCTACTTCCTCCGCCTCCTACATTACCTATAACCTCCGCTCTACCTCCACTTATTAAATTAACCGCTAGCTCCTCTAATAATCTACCTCTCCCTCCTCCTCCTATATCCCTATCTCTACAACCCCCTTTACTACCAACTCGCCTTATCCTCTCTTACTACCCTACCTACCCGCTCCCTATACTTTACCTATCCTTAGCCACTCTAACCTTCTCGCCTATGCCTACGGCAGACTCCTAACTCTACTACCTTACTTATTTTTCTCAGCCTTACTTTCTCCCCTACCTACTCTTCCTTTACCTTATAACCATCCTCAAATATACCTCTATATACCTCTACCCCGCCGAAACCATCTAAGCCTATAAACTCCTAGTAATACTAAACTATATCTATACTCTCTTTTATTATCTACCTTATAACCCTACCCGCAAAAACTTTACTACTTCTTTAACTTAGCCCGCCCCGCTTATCTCCTTATTTAACCTCATATTATCATTATTATCATCAAATAACATAAAACCCATAACCAACTATACTTTTTATCTACTAATACCTCTTTAACTTACCCTCTCTAATACAACTATATTTATTCCCTTAACTTTACTTATCTATTTAACGCTTAACCTCCTTTATCCGTTTATCCCTTAATTTCGCTTTTTTTTAACTATTTTAACCCTAACTCTCCCTACCCCTTCTTTCTTCCCTTCCCATTTACTCTCCCTCTTTAACAGACGCTCAATAAGTTACCTTCCCTCTCACACTTCTCCCCTTAATAACTCCCTTTTCTCCTTTTTACCCCCTTTCCTTCCTTTATCTTCTTATCCGTCCTTAACCCCACTTAAACTACTCCCAGCCAATAAGGCAAAAAAAAAAAAAAAAAGCAACCTTTACTCCTCCACTCACCTACCCTACACCCATTAATATCTCTCTCTATGCCTCGCTAATAACTATCCTCACCTCCCCTATTTACACCCTAATTATTATACCACTATATAATAATAATACAATATAATATAATATAGCATTTCCTTACTTAAACTATAATAATAAACCACTCTCTAAAACCACCCGCTTTATTATTTTCATTCTATTATCTTTACTAACCCACGCCTTAAAATAATTACTTACGCTATACTAAAATACTTACCTTAATTACCTTATATTAATTAATTAATTATTACTACTTATACTTTACTTCTCGCCTTAGATTTAATCTAATCTAATTTAATCTATCTCTTTAGCTTAATCTCTTTAGTTTAATAATAATAATAATAATAAAATAAAAAACTAATTAATACTAATTATAAATATAGGCCTACTTTTAATTATAGCTTCTAATAACTATTATTATTATTATCTAGATCTACCTATGCCTATAATATATCTTAAAGATAGCCCCTATTATTAATACTTACCTCATATATAAAGCTACTAAATAATTAAATCCTAAACCGCGATTCCATTTATTATCTCCGCCCTATATAACCACCTAGTCCTATAAATCTACTTAATATACTTATCTTTATCTTCCGCTGCATTAATATTAAATTCCTCTATTACTATCCTATAAAGCCTCGCACTTCTCCCTATAACTATTAATACTAGTATTACTTAATCGCAATATTAATACCTCTCTTACCCCTTTTATATAACTAGCTTAGCATACTATCCTTCTAAGAACCCATAGCCCTAGCAATAACTATAAACCATAAAGTTAAGCTATCCTCGCTACGCAAAATAATCTTCCGCCTTCATAATTAGATACCAGTTAAGCTAATATTAATACTCCTCTTCTTTACCCCCCCGCCGCCTATCCTTATACCACTTTACTAGATATACCCTATAATTACTATCTACCTTATTAAGCTATCACTTTAGCGCTTAATACCCCTGAGCTTCCCTCTTAATATACTCCTTTAATTAATTACTTATTAAACCTATAGCCCCTTCCTTATTTACCCGCTCTTTATATTAATTATACTATTCTACCTCTATTATCTCATCGCATTATAATCCCTTACCGTCTATAAATATACCTAGTGCCACTCATCGATAGCTAGAAGTATAAATAAATTCCTCTATTACCTAGCAGTTAAGATATTTAATATTACTACTATACTAGTCACGTAATACTCATCTACTGCCTAGTATAATCACTAAGTCTATCGCCTCTCTACTCCGCTGCCCGCCGCGCCTAATCTACTATATAAAGTCAATAAGCCTATATGGTTATTCTATATAGATAATAGCGATAATGCTACTAATATTAATACCCGTCCTGAGTCTAGTTATTACTACGATCTACTAACTAGGTCCCTTGCTAGTAGCCTTAGCCTACTCCTATAAGATCGCTTACTGCCTACCTTTATCCTTGATTCTAGCGTAATAGAATAAGCATCCTAGCTTACTAGCTAGCGCCTCGCATTATTTCTTCATTCGGCAATATATTACCCCTCTCTAACTACTCTATATCTACTCTTTAATCTAAAGCTTCGCCTTAATAACCTCCTTCTTAACTATAGCTACTTTACCCTTAACCTTCTAGATATAATACTAGATATTAAGCTTAATAATACTAGCTTAGACTATGGCTATGTCCTCTACTAGTATTAGCTTATAGAACTACTTTTTTATCTTCACCGGCAGCATAGCTATTAGTAGTACTACTAGGCAGTTATATTAATATAGCCCTTTTAGCGACTTAAGCTACTCCTAGTAGCTAGTATTAATAATAGCAATATAGCTCTCATTAAAGAAAATATAATAGAATAAGCCTCGCGCTCATCGGTTATCTATATAGCTAATAAACTCAGGCGAGTTTACTAAATTAGCGCTAATAATAATAAGACATGCATCTGGCTAAGCCTTATCTCTTCCCGCAATTATAGCTAATTCCCACTTTAGATAATTAATACTAAAATCATCGCGAGCCTAATCTAAGATATCATCTATTAGCGCCATAAATAGGACTACCACGATATTAGTACTAGCCTCTTCTATAACCATAGGGAGCATAAAGAATATATTTTTGCCACTACTAGTTAAAAGCATATAGATTAGTACCTTACCCCTCCTTATATCTATAATTCTTACTATACATTTATATTACTTATTAGACTTCTAACTTATGCCCTTTCCTAGAAGCTATTATAGTCCTTATTAAAGCAAAGCACTTAGTCCTCTAACTATTACCCCTTCTCTTCCTCTTTCTCCTCTTCCTCCTTCTCCTACTAATAGCATCCCTACTTTAGCTATCCCGACTTTCCTCTTTCTTTTACTTTTCTCTCCTATACCTACCGCCTTAATCTTAATAGCCTTCTACTTAGTAGTACCCTTACTTACTATTACCTCTAAAACATCAAAGCAATAGCCTTAATTACTAGCATTATTATTCCCTATTAGGCTCGTAAGAAACTAATACTATAACCAGCTAACCTCTCGATAAGTAGCCACTATCTGCGGCTATAGCTAGTCTAAGAACTAAATATTTACTGTATAATACCGCGCTAGCATACTACTATGTATTAATTATAAGTCAAAGATATACTTAAACCATCGCTTACCCTATACTTCTCTAATAACCAAGTCTACCTTAGCTATTATATTCTCCTCGCTATTAGCCTTATCGCTAATACCTACTTCTACCTATCTTACTGTTAATCCTCTAACCTTCTTACCTATCTTAATCCTAATATATTAATACTCTGAAATACCTATAGTAAGACCTATATGCTCGGCAATTAAAAGCCTTAACTACTGGGTAAATAGCTCGGTATCCTATTAGCCTTTCCTCGCGTCTGCCTAGAGAAAGCCTTTAAGAGACGGTCTAGGCCCCTAGATACCCGCTTACTCATATAATATCCTCGCCATAGGGATAAGCCATGCGATATATGCGACTATTATCTTTATTGGCAGCTCAGGGAAGAACTATGCTACCTTCCTGCTAATGCCGCAGACTACCTGGCTTTTATCCCGGTCGGTAATAATTATTATCTATCTATTAAAGATAAACGCGCTATAGATAAGCTACTATAAGTCATAGTGCCGCATTATTAAGAGCTCCGAGCCTTAGCTAGGTATCCCCTACTAGATATATATAATGATAGCTATTACTATTACGAAGAGCCAGAAGGTTAAGAGAAACTACTTCATAGTCTTACGTCTCTAGCCCTAGCCCTGCCGCTAGAGCTTAGCCTTCCCTAGCTCGGTAACTCTGCGGTAACCCGGCTGGAGCCACTGGTTCTAGCCGTTTATCATAAATAACTACCTGGCACCCTTAAATATTAAGCTATTAACGATCTATCCTAGTTTAATCATCGCTTTTACCTTCGCCTATTGGCCATATATTAGCCGGTTAAGCAGCTTTTCGGCCTCCCTAACCGCCATCTAGGCTAACTTCTAGAACTCATCGATTATTACCCACTGCCCTAAATATCACAAAGCCTCGCTATTCTCTTCCTATATTATATTTGGTATACCGCTATCCTTTTTCTAATAGCCCTTACTATATGCTATTAACCTGATTATAATACTAAATAGTAAGTAAGATCTATTAATAAGCTACTCTTAGTATTCCTTTTAAAATTTCTCAATAACCTTAAACCGCATCTCCTCTGGCTCCTCTAGCTCCTCCTCGAAGATATGCTCTAATATTAGCATATATATATACTAGATAAGCCCTGCCAGCTGCCCTATATAGCCGGCTGGTCGCTTATATAAGTGCCTTATTCTTTTATTATTAATGCCTAGTACCGCCGTGAAGTATATAAGCGGGTTGCGATAAATGTTATATGCTACCTTATATTTGATTAAGCTAATAAGGAATTTAAAGACCCTTTAATTAAGTACTACCTTCCTCTTCTCCTCCTCTTATTACTATCTCGCTTCTTTTTCTTCTTTATTATTATTATTATTATTATTATTATTATTATTATTATTATTATTATTATTATTATTATTATTATTATTATTATTATTATTATTATTATTATTATTATTATTATTATTATTATTATTATTATTATTATTATTATTATTATTATTATTATTATTATTATTATCCTCGCTATCTTTATTACTAGCTAATTCCCTATCGCTATTAGGGTTATTACTGCTATTATCGCGGCGCCTATACTAGTCATTAACTATAGATCTATATCTGCTTTATCCCATAGTAGGCCCTGACGGCCCTGATAGCCCTGGTACCCCCCCGCTAACCTTATCGAGAGCCTTTATAATAGCATATAAATAGCCCTATTACTTATCTATAAAGCGTATCCCGACCTTAGTCTATGCCTTATCCCGCCTAAGCTTCTATACCCACTAGTAATAACATAAATACCGCCCCCTATATGCCTAATATTTCTCATTAGAGCTCTTATGCTCTTTTAACTTAAATAGCTACCCTACTAGAGTTTCTAAGTTAATACTATTTAGCTAATAAAACATCTTATTTAGCACCTATTCTAGCTAACTAATATACCTTAATATCTCTTAATCAAAGCTCTTAATAAGCTGCGCTAATATTTCTTACTCTTTGCATTTAGCGCTATCTTATATACCTCTCTGCATAGCCTTAGACTTAGGCCCTAGTCTAAGCTAATAAATCCTCTTAAGATCTTACCCCTAGAAGTACTTAGCCTAGCCTATCTTATTAATCTATATTAAGTTATAATTAATACCGCTAGGCTTCTATATAATCTATTACCTCTTATCTTCTTCTTTCTTAAGTATATAGCTATACTAGGTTAATATCCCTCCCTAATCCCCCCTATCGGCCTTATCCCTATAATAATACCTACTAGTATCTAAGCCTAGCTCTAATTCATCTAAGCACTAGCTTATATCCCTTTTAACTATAATATCCCGTAGCACTAGCCTCTTAATAATCTAATACCTCGCAAAGTATCCCTATAAGAAGGTCTAGAGCTCTACTGCCTCCTAGTTGCCCCTAATATCTATATAATCTAATTTCCTTAGATAAATAAATATATTCTTTTAGTTAATCATTAGGTACCCACATATAGTATACCTATAGCCCCCTAGCATAGCAAGATCCTTGATTAGTGCACTACTATTAGCTAGTAGCTAGATCTTATATAGATCCCATAGTAGCAGTCCTAAGTAATATGCGGTTACTTAGGCTAGCTCTTCTCCTTTAAGCTAATACTACTTATAGAAGTAGCTAATAATCCCGCTAATGCGGTCTTTTCTTAGAGGCACTATTACTCTATATATTAGGCATATATATACCTTATATTATATATTAAACCTTACTTAGCGCTATATATTAATATCCCCCCCCTCTTAGTCCTTATTTTCTCTTATTATTATTATTACTTTTACCTTTGCCTTTATTATTATTATTACTAGGAGGTAAATAATAATTAATAATAATAATATTAATAATAATAATAATAAAGGTTTTATAAAATAATATTAATATTACCCCTTACCCCTTTTTTAAATATATATTACCTATGCTATATATATATACTAAATTAAATTTAAATTTAAATAAATATAATTAATAATAGTTATATAATTAATATCCCCTTTTTTTTCTCTTTAATAACTAAAACCTTAAGTTAACCCTAAGCTAAAACCCCTAACCTATACGGTATAAGTTTAGCTAGTTATCTAATTATTAGAGTTATTCTATACTAATAATATCTTATAGAAATAAAGCATATAAAATATTATTTAACCCTTAGTATTTATTTTTTAATTAATTTTTAATTTTTAATTTCTTTAATTCCTATATTCCTTTCTATTTATTTCTTTTCTTTTCTTTCTTTTCTTCTCCCTAACCTAGCTGGCTAACCCTAACCCCTAACCCTAACTAATATTCGAGTCTAATAACTGCCCTAATAGTGCCTAGGCTAGGAAAAACAGCATAATAGGTACTAAGGGAAGCAAATAAGGCTAGGCTAGCAGGCTTCCTAGAGGACCTTCCCACTAGCTATAGGCACGCTAGGCTAGAAAATGCTAGCTATCTTGGCCATAAGTGGCTAGGAGTCTTACCCACCTAAAAAGCTCTATCTTTTACAGACTCTGAGATCACTAAAGCCCTCCGAAGCTGGCTTTTCTACCCAATTAAGCCAATTAGCCTACCCTATAGCTCCTGCGGAGCTATAGCTGCCCTAGGCCATTAGGATACCTGCAAGGGCGCTAATAAAAGGTAGATTGCAAGGCATAACGCTATAACTAGGGCCTTTTTCAAAGCCCTAAGCAGCTAGCCTACCCTAGAGGTCGAGAAAGAGCCCCTAATCCACCCAGAAGGTAGCCTAAGGGCTGACTTCGTAGTTACCCTAGGAAATAGCCGCTATTACTATGATATCCAAATCGTAGCTATTTCAAAGGATTCTGCCAAGGAAGACCCTTATAGCACCTTGAGAGAGGCTGCTGAGGAAAAACGCAGAAAATATAAGTCTCTCGGAGCCTTCTTTTAGCCTCTTATCATCTCAGCAGGTGGCCTTATGGACCTAGAGACCGCTAAGACCTATTAGAAGCTCTAGGACCTTATTGGCCCCCTTGCGGCTAGCCAGCTAGACTCCTCTATAAGCCTTGCCCTTATGAGGACTAGGGCGACCTCTGCGGCTTCTATAGCCCGAGATCCCTCTAGTGACCTAGCTAGGTCAATTTGGAATACTTCTAGAAGGTCTTCCTAAGGCTAATTTCCTCTCTTATTTATCCCTTATCTCTTATCTCTTATCTCTTATCTCTTATCTCTTATCTCTCTCTTTTCTAGCTAGATCTCTCTTTCTTAGCTTTATTTCCTTCTCTTAGCTTTATCTCTCTCTCTTAGCTATATCTCTTTTTCCTAATTATATTTCTTTCTTAGTTATATTTCTTTCTCTTATATCTCTTTTATCTCTTTTTCTTAAAAAAAAAAAAAAAAAAAATCTCTTCTTTTTATCTTATAAGCTATATCTTTAGCTAGAAAAAACCTCCCGGGCAGACTAGCTTAGATAGTAAATACTAACCCCAACCATAACCCTTTGTAACTTGGATGGCGATGTTTGCTCTGGTGTGGCTTTTCAAGTATATTGCCGCTTGAGATTTGCAGGCTTGTTGTATCGAAATGGTTCTAAAGGCTGTATGAGACGGCAGTACTTCAATCAGTCAAGCAGAGAACTGCGCCGCGTTTTATCATTTGAGAAACCTTCAGCAATTCTGCACTCCAAAACCGCGACAACGTCATCGAGCCCGGCACTGCTCCTCTCATTCCTTAGGTGGTGGGGTTCCCAGCCTGAGCTTAGCCATTCGGAATACTCAGAATCGCTACAACATGCGAAGGCATGCACGCAGACTCGCGTCCAACCAGAATACGCCACATCGCGGGGTTGAAAAAGACAAAATAATCAGAGATAATGCAGCTCATTGCATGGCTTATCAATACCCTTCCATGACTAATATGCGCATACGGCTTGATCTCGTTGCAGATATTCCACACTCCCAGATAACAGTGACTAGCTGATAAATACTACCATTACTTATCTGATCAATGCAGTAGCATAGTGTCCCAGTGATAACTTCGCCACTCTATGGTGTGTGGTCTCCGTTTCTGGCCATGTGACATGCATAACACAAGAGGGGTCGAGGGATCACTGTTTACTGCTCGCGTCACCCTCAAAAATATCACAGTGGATCACGCGCCGTTACAACCCCCAGCCACCTCAGCTAATTCAAGGCAACGTGCAGGTCAAATGACAAGGCGCATTGCCGCTTTGGTGTGGCTGCAGGCTTGGCTTTCAGGCAGCAGTTTCTTGGCTCCTGCCGGCATACGGTATACCCAGGCTTGGATCTTCGTCTTCTGTGAGACAAGACAACAAACTGGTTTCGGAACGGAGCCGAAAATGCAGTACCGGTAGTTCTGTCTAAAGGGAGTGACCTTTTATATAGGTCATCGAGGTTGGGCTTCGGGTTGGGGGTTGGGAGGTAGCCTTGCGTTACAAAGGGGCAGTAAACGCAATTAGATCAGGGAAAAGCCATTTTCGATATGCCAAGATCTAATAAAATATAATTGAGGCATAGTGAATAGTTTTTGTCAGCTTTTTGCTCCTACGTCTAGTCGGGTTTTTACTCATGGTGTTCTTATTTTATGGTCCCTCCCTCTTCCTTATTTATTATCCTTTTTTTTTCCCTCTCTTCTCTCTTCTCTCCTCCTGGTCTGCCTTTGCCTACTTGTTTATCTTAATTCTGCCTCCTCCTTGCTGCGTTGCTGGGGAAAATCATTGACTAGAGTACGCCTCCTACCGCACACTCTCTTTCTCTCTTTGCTCTGTCTGGCTGGCCTTCCCTGCTAGCTGCCTTACCACCTCTGTGATGGCTACTTGCTTGCCTTTTATTATTCCATCGCTTTTTTTTTTTCCTTTTTTTTTCTCCCTTACCTACCTACCTGGTCTGCCCTCGTCTCTCTGTCTCCCTCTCTCTCTGTTGAAACCCAATGCTTCTATTGGTCAGAATTTTTCCTCTTTCGCCGAAAGAGTACTCCACTATGCCAAGACACCTCCCCTTGTACCTCTCCCCACCAAATCCGCCCTGCGGGGTACTTCCACTGACCTGACAGGGGTCTCCTCTTTCGTCGAAAGAGTCCCGCGCAATAAGTTAGTTATATCTCTTTTTTTTTTCCTAGTTATACTCTTTTGCTCTTATATCTCTTATATCTCTATTTCTTAGAAAAATCTCCTCTCTTTACCTTATAAGCTATATCTTTAGCTAGAGGAAACCCCCCGGGCAGACTAGCTTAGATAGTAAATACTAACCCCAACCATAACCCTAACCCTTAACGAGCTTAAGGATGCCAGGGGTTAATTCTTAGGTAGCTACGGCGCTTAGACCACCGGCCACCTTTTAGTCGACTTCCTTATATCTAATCAAATAGGCCTCCCTAAGGAGAAGAAATCGCGAAACCGCAATAATTATAGAGAGCCACGGCGTAAATATATTAAAGCTATGCTATATGCCATCAGGGGCAATATGTGACGGTCAAGGTTCCCAACGTAGTAAACCGTAACCTAATTGGTTTATGTTGGCAGTTGTAACGGGGCGTAGTACTGAGCGTAGGGTGGCGAATCACGTCTAATAATATCAAGAAGTATTCTTAAGTAATCAAGTTGTATTGAAAGCTGAGGTAGCGAGAGTGTCTATCTAAGGGATGTTGTGTGGTTTTTTATAGGCAGGGTCTGGGGAGCATCTCACGATGCCCATCGTGAGATAGTATTACATTCTCACTTGCCCGGAGTGAGAAAATGGGTCCCGCTCACTCGGTGCGAGTGAGCGGAATACGTTGATCCGTGCCGTGTGGCGACACGCATTCGATCGCGGCATGGGCCGTGACATAATACTAAGGATAATAAGAAAGGAGACCATAATAGAATCATATTTGGCGTCTTTAGCATAGTAATAGAGTAAAGACATAAAGAACCAAAGAATTACTTCCTTAAGCCGATCAAATATCTCGGTAACTAATTAATTAGATAGATCCCCTTAGGACTATTTCTAATAGTCCTCTGTATTATTAGAGATATCTATTAGGCTATTATATGCCTTCTTCTATCTATTACTAACCTTAAATGGTAGCCGTATAGTTAGGTCATCGAGCTCAAGGCAGCGCAGAGCGTATAGTAGAAGCTACTTAACTACCTAGGCATATCTCCGCTTAGTCTTCTACTTATGGTTATAGCTAAAAGGCTTCTAGTTAGCCATATTAATATCGAGCCTATTAACTTTAAACCGGGCCATATATAGAATCTCCTATCAGTAGAGCAGGCCCTATGCCTCCCAGATCAGTCAATCAAGTACACGCAATATAAAAACAAAGCTAAGGTTACTAGATTCATCCAACGCAATAAAGCTAAGGTCAATATCAAGGGAGAGTAATCCACGCAGAAAGTCCTTTTAGTCAGCAAAGTCACAGAGGTAATTAACAGAGCCAAGCCGGTCAAGCCATGGCTATAGCTATATGAATTAGTCTAGCTACTCTATAAGGTCGGCCTCCTTCTAGCAGATAAAAAGGGCCTAGGCCTAGAATACTACAAAGAGATCCGTCTAATCAGATAGTTCTACAATGGGCTACTACATATTAACCTCGAAATACTCGCTACAGTAACCTTTCTAAAAGAGCTACTAGTAAAATACCCCAGACCGCCAGGGCTAGGGGGTTGGCATATCCGTAGAGTAGGCCCTAGACTTAGGCGGCCTTCCTTTCTTACCTACATAGTATACCTCGTTATAATCTTTTTAAAAGTACTTCTATAAATGCCAGAGGCTACTACAGACTTAATAACATAACTCATTAAGCATATACTTAAAACCATTTTCCCTCGCTAGACCTAGCTTATTAATAAGAGGGCCTAGAGGAATTAGGTAAGGTAGCTAATCAAGGTCCTTAGTATCCTTTAGAAGATTAAAGGATTCTGCCTATTTAATAACTAGCTAGATATCTAGCAAGGCTAAGTTATAAGGGGTCTAACCTAGGTGCTATTAGATATTATTACTAAGAATAACAACTCTACAGATCTTATAAGTAAGAATTAATAGTACAGGGATATAAGTAAAATACTCTATTATAAGTTTATAGAGATAATAAGAAATAAGATATTAAAAGAAGAAAGCAATAATAAAATAATAAAGGGAAGAATTAGGAGGGGCTTAATTAAAGAGCTTAAGATTAATCTTAGTTTACTTTTATTACTTAGCTATCTCTAACCCTAAGTCTTATAACCCTTACCCCAAGTAGAATATAATTAGTTACTAGAGCTTCTAGGCTAGGTTAAATAAGGCAAGGCATAAACAGGGGTAAACCACATTAAAAAACCTCTAAATACCAGGGTTAAGCTAATATCTTAGGAGTAAAGTAAGTTATAGATATAAGGTAAGCTAGAATCAACTTACCATAGGGTATTTTACCTTATGACTAATTTTTATCTTTATATAAGACTAGGAACCTAGTTTTCTTAAAAATATACCTTAGGTAGGAAAAAAAACATGCCTTCCAGGGTAAGCTACTAGCGCCGCGCTAAACGCCTATATAAATTAAATATGCCTTAACCAAGGCATGTTTATAATATATGATATAAAGCTGCTAAGGGTCTTATTATGATTTTAACTAACGGCCGGGTTAATGGGCTTAGAGGAATATTGCGAAGAACCGATGTATAAGCATACTAGGCAGGTTTATAGATTTGCCTAAAAATAACGCATTGACTCTAATAAACCTAATATTCCGGCGGTGGATTAATATTAGTAGTTAATTATTATATCTAAGAAGTTAGACTCTCTTAAGGGTAATATTAGCGGGATTTATAATCGATATAATTAGTTCTGGTATTTCTAAACGCGGAGTTATATAAGTGCTTAGGTTAACTCTAGAGTATATCCTTAGGGACTATATATTTTAGGGAAAGCTATTTAGCGTATAGGTGAAAATCTACGCGTTAGAGGCGCATCGATATATACTGCGTCCTATTCCGCACTATATTCTATTCTTATTAGCTGGCTTATAAGTAATAAGGCGGCCTAAGTATCAGTTATATAATAGGCTATGGGATAAGATAGTAATTGTTTGTTAAGGCATACTAGAGGTATAGCTCCTCTAAAAACTATTATAGTAGAGGCGGGGGCGGAAGCTATTACCTAATATATTAGTAAACTAATTAGATTATTAATAAGCCTTAGACCATTATAGGATATATCCTTAGGAGATATTAGGTTATAGGTAGAGTTAATTATGTGGACTCTAGAATAAGTAGAGTACTCTTAATAAATTAGTTTTTATTATTTTTATTATTATTAAAGGCGCTGGTTTTTTGCCTACTTATATTAGCTTTTAATCTTAGATAGGTTTATAAAGGCTTAGTAACCTATATTCTATAAAGTGCTTATAACTAATAATCTAATTATCTATTTTTTAATATAATTAAAGTTCTCCTTTTAACTTTAGTTATAAAGCTAGCTTTTAATAAGTCCTTATATTTAAGTTTAATTAATATAATAATAGTTATAAATTACTTAACTAAGAAGAACTTATTATATCTTAAATAAGGATAATAATTAGCGCTAAATATAATATAAAAATATAAATTAATATATTCATAATTTAAAATTCCTATATTAATTATATATCTATTTAATCTTATATATATTTTTATAAATTAGTTAAAGTATTATAAGTAGATACTTATAGGGGTACTTCCTATTTAAACTGGCTTCTATTGGGCTATAAGAAGAACGGTAGGGGTACTATTAGGATTAAACAGCTCTGGTTGGCTACTACTAGACAGGGGGAAAGAGCTCGGTTTACTAGCGACCTACCTTGTACGAGTTTATTGCTCGTCTTTATGGCTAATAAAGATCTCTTTGAGTAGATAATGATTATTTTCTTAATAAAATATAACTCAGAAAACTTTTCTCTATAATCTAATAAACTTTATACTCTATGCATCGTTATAGTAGAGGCTCGGTGCGTCAAAATGTCTTTTCTAGCCCTTTCGTAACGCATATGTCAACCCGGACCCCCAAACTCATGATAGATATATATTATAGAGCTGAGATGCTCACATGGGCTGGTTTCGGTAAGCTGTGACCCAGTGAGGTGTGCTACCTGCCTTGCTGCGCCTTGTGGCTGTGTGGTTGCATTCTCGCGGGGCAGTGCTCCCAATCTGTATGGCCGAACTAACTATTGCTATAGGCAGCACTCTGGGCTGATGCGCTCATATTTCATGCTGTATCTTTGTATGCTGGGACGCCATAGGCGGTCCTGTGCGCTGAGCCTCTATGGCTGTGCCGCGATTTACCCCTAGCCCATGAAGCTATGACCCCGCTAACTTCCTCCCGTGCCTACCACCATGCGGCCCTATTAGACTCGAGGAACCTGCCCTGCATGAAGCGAGGTATGGCGCAGTGCCGGTGTGGAGTTGAAAATATATGCGCAGAACTGGTCGCCTAATCATAATTCATTTATATTCTAGCCACTAGGCTTAGTATTATAAGTAATTTACTCTAATTACTATCTTCTACGTCTTAAGCATTGGTACTATTTAATGCCTAGGGAAAAGACTCCAATGGATCCTCTTTTACTCACGATAAGTATCATCACAATTATTGCTACTGCAGCAAAACTGTCCAAGGGCTTACGCTCTTTGTACGAGCTGCGGCACGCACCTCAGGAGATTCTCGAGCTAATAAATGAGGTATCGCTCTCGTGGTTAAATATCCATCAGGCTGAGTTCTAACAGGAATGGCTTTCATCATTAGGTCAGTGAGCTCCAAGCATTGCTTCACCTAGTTCAACAAGCCATCAAAAGTGCCTCACTATTAACGCTCCCTTACGAGGATCAAGTCACTTTCGAGAAGCTCCTTGAGAGCGTGCAGGAGTTGCTAGATGAGCTCACATCACTTGTTGCTGCTTGCACACGTGATCCCGCTGCGGGCCGGCTCGAGAGTATCACCGCTTGGCTCAAGTCGCGCAGAAAAGTCAAAAATATCAGGACAAGGTTTCCTCGGGCTCATCGTAACATCAACACGGCTCTCATAGCTCTAGGCAATATTCATCGGTAAGTGACTTAGAATATACCATGCTTGTATCGCAGTAATGCACGTGCTTATAGGTAGGGTATAATAGGCAGCAGGATAACTAGGTGATTCTGGATATCTATGATCTGGTCCTCCACTAAACCAAGGAGAGTATTGCGTCGAGGTAGATCGAGCAATAATCTTCACTCCTCTTGGCTAAGCCCGAGAAGGCAATATTAATACTGTCGGAAAAGGAGTACCTGGCTTCCATAAGCCACTGCACGAATAATGGTCCCCGTTTAACATTCGCGAGTATCTAAGCATCAATACGCATGGAATCTTGTGATCGCCATTGCCTCTGCTAGTGTCATATTCGTATAAATATGGAGAGCTCGCGGTGGCTCGGATAAGTCTTAGGTATACTCTTCTGGACCTATACCGGGACTCCGACTCCCATAACCCGTCTGTGCGACGTAACGGAGTGTATCCGGCGATAAGGCTCGTCGCAACATCTGATATATTATTTCCCGCCCTAGATGGTACAAAGAGCTTTTATGCTTATGATATCATATGGCAGCTTAAGTGGACTATCCGGCTCATAGTCCATTGGTTTTCCACGAGCTATCTCAGTATCCCACAAAGTATGGCAGCATATTGAAAGATATAAGTGTGAGGAGCTTATTAAGCTGCTGAGAACACGGTTAATTTACGGTAATGATTTGGCTGATGATAATGGGATATCCCTGTTGATTATGAGTTATGATTTACGAAAACGGCCTTTCCCTAAGCTATAGGCATTTCTAACCTCGTTAAGTAATACGCCTTAAAGTTCCATAGCTATGATGCAGTAGAGTTACTATTGGAGTATGGCGCAAGCCTGGACTTAGTTGACCCGCGAGGAATGTAAGTCTAGTCATTACCTTATGTTCTTTACTTGCAAAGTCTTATCGGAGATAGCTCTGCACGCGCGTACGGACAATCATCCCTACTCATTGACCGACTAAAACGGAGACTAGTATGGTCAGCACGAATAGAGTTTAATTCTAGCGAGCCTGGCTTTATTAATGACCTTCATTTTACTCCATTGCATTATATTATTATTGGCCTAGAGAGGGCAGACCTAGACCAATAATTGCGACTGAATAGATCCTACCTTGACACTCCTGACTATTTCGGCCGCTTACTGCTTCACTGGGCAGTGATCATAGGCAACTACTCTGCCACTGAAGCTCTCTTGAGAAATGGAGCTAGCCCAAATATGGTAGATAAGGAACAAATAACACCTCTGCACGACATGTTCCTATGTCTATTATCGTCCTAAGTCCAGTGTAGCTAGCTGCTATTGGATACTGGGGCTAATATTAACTCTCTGGACGCCTAGAAGAGAACTCCGCTTTGAATCATTATTAGATACGGTAGCGCAAATTAAGGCTTTCTTAGATTGCTCTTAGCGAGAGGGGCGGATATCAAGTGTAGTGACATATATGGACAGAGTCCTCTTCTTAAATCGATATAAGGCGCGCTTAAAACCACTCAATTGCTTCTCAGCCACGGGGCAGACACCGAAGCGAGAGATATCTACGGCAATACCCCTATCCTAAAGGCCATCTACCGCGACAAACCGGAGAAAGTATGAATGCTCCTTGAATATGGCGCAAAGATCATAGAGCCATTCGAGCTAAAGCCTGGCCGTCGTGCCCGAGACGGACCCATCCACTTCTTGGACTTTATTCTTTGGTATAGAAACATCGAAGTGATGCGGGTTATGGAAGAAATTATACTGGCGAATCCACACTATCGGTTATATTATCCAATAGACAAATTTGGCGATTTTCAAAAAATCCGACGAGCAAACAGACGAAAGTCAGAGGAGGAAGAATTCGAGACCTTCTCTCGCATCTTATCTAAGCTGCAGCCTCGAATAGATAGTCAGGACATTAAGGCCGAGGTTTTCTTCGACGCCTATAATTGCGCTGCGGATAGAACGCTATATTATATTTAGGTGAGGTACCTAGGTAGTCTATATATACCGGTAGAGAGCACATAAAGGCTAGAGCACGCTAAGAAATGTCCTCCATACGTTGGATAATAAGAAGCTAGGAAGGCAATATATAACTATATATTTAGGGGCACTTATTATTATGGCCTAGGCTATTCCCTTATTACTTAATATAGATTATATAAGGAAACCCCATAACTACTAGGACTAATTACTATATAAGGTTAAGGAGAGTTAAACTTACTTTATTTAACTTTACTATAAATAATATTAAACTAATAATATTTAATATAAATATAAATATATATATATATAGAACTATAGTTATTAGTATTTCTTATATAAAAGCTTTAGCTATTAATATAACTAAGTTACTTAAGATACCCTCTTAATATTACTATTAAAATTACGCGCTACTTTATATAATCTATTATATAATTTATTATAAGTTTACTTCTTACTTTAATTAACTTAAATTTAACTATAAATCTTCTTCTTCTTTTATAGAACCTTAATATTAATAAGCTTTTTTATTATAAAACCTAAATATTAATTACTTTTCCTTAAAACCCTAACGCTAATAACTCCTCCCTTTTATATATATAACTAGGCCTTATTACTAGATCTTATTACTTGTCTCCTTTATTACTATCCTCTAAGAAGGTAATTATCTTAATATTATTATATAATTACTTTTATTACTATATATTTTCTTCTAGCTTCTTAAAAAAGGGCAGCTAAGTTATTATTAATAAGCCTTTAAGTAAGGCTTTCTAGAGTAGCTAGCTTTATTATTAGCTAGGGCTATATAATATTAAGATCTTTAAAGAAAAAGATTAAAAGCTTATAGCTAAAGGCTATTAAGGTAACTATAATATTATATTTTATTAACTTAGCTATAAGATAGAGGTTATTAGCCTCTTTTTATAAATCTTTTAATCTCTTTTTCTATCTCTTATAAAAGCTAGAGAGATTTTTATTATTATAAAAAAGACTAATAGCATATTAATCTTATTAGTTAATTTATTTATTTAATTATAGGCTAGTTTAAATAAGTATTATTATTTAGTTATTAGTTAGCTTAAGGTAAATAGGACTTTAAAAAATTAAGAAATTCTTAGATATATATTCTTAAGAGAGGTAATAACCTTTAGTAATAAAGGTATTTAGTTTAAGTTAGAATTAGCTCTAAAAGAGCTTTAATAGAGATTTTATATTCTTTATTTAGCTAGCTAAAAGATAATTTATTTTCTTAGATAGAGTTAGTTAAGGTAAGAAGGAATTATATTAGTAATATATATAAAGAGATTTTATTAATAATACTTTATATAATATAGTATTTTATTATGTTATATTTAAATTATTAAATTACTAAGCTTATGTATTAAGTTAATATTTATATAGGGTTTTATTAAAGGGTTTTAATAAGTTTAGCTTTAAGATTTTTCTTACTTTTTTATTATTTTAAGTAATATTAATAAATTAAACTATAGTTATAAATTAATTTTAGTATTATGTAATTTATTACTATTATAAGTTAATTACTTCTTATAGTAGCTACTTTTTATTATTTAATTTAGTAATTAAGTTAATAACTTTTTTTTAAAGCTATTTAACTTAGGTATTATTAAATATTTTAGATAATTTATTACTTATTTTTATATCTAAGGTATTATTAGCTAAATTTAGGGTTAAAGTAGCTTAAATAAGTATAACTTAGTATTAATTATTAAGGGTAATAAGAATAGCTATTATAGCTATTATAATATTACTTAGAGTTATAATATATTACTAAATAAGAGCTATTAATATATAATAATTAAGGTTTTTCTAAGAGATATACCTAAGTTATATTTAGGTTTATATTAATAAAAATATAAAATAAGTTTTAAATAAAGAATTAATTTATTATATTAAGTAATACTAAGAAGGTATTTTAAGTAATTTAATTATATTAATAGCTAATGTATATATATAGCGAACATAATAGTTAACTAAGCGTAATAGAAATCTTAACCTTTTATATTAATATAATAATAAAAACACGATAAACTAATTAATTAATTAAAACTACTTACTATACTCTTCCCTAGATATCTTAATTACTACCTAATAGGTCCTTATATTATAACCGGGCTTACCGTAGATATTATAACGCTAAACACCCGGTCGCGCTGACCTCCCTTAATTACCACTCCTCGACGATTTAGCCACTACCTATATATTAGTATCTATTTAATTAATTACTTGCCTTCCTTCCTTTACTATTATAACCCCCCTTCTCTATAGCCAGGTCTTTTTTGCCCTTTGGCGCTAACTAAGTATCTTATTTGCCTCTTAAAGGTTTTTATTCTTAGTAGCTAGTAAGGCAACCTAATATATAATTGCCTTTATCCCTTTCTTAAGAGACCTTAGGGCTTTAAGGATTAACTCTGGGGAGCTACTTTGGTGCCTTTTGATTTATCTTTTAAGGTATTTAGACTAAGATCTAGCCTTAAGTATAGTCCTTAGGGTCCTTGAGACCTAAGAGGTTAAGGGCTTAGCTCCCTCCTCGGCAGGTATTGGAGTCTATAGCTATATATTAAGCTTTAAGACTATAGTTTCTAGGTTAAGGGGAATAAAACTAGCTCCTTTAAAAGCCCCCCTAATATTTCTTTTTATTATAATAGCCTCGTATATAGCATAGAAGGCCAGAAAGAACTTAGTCTTTAAAACGTAGGTTATAGAGCATCTAATTAGATACTCTATTTCTTAACCATAGGCTTTCTTTAGTAGCCTAAAGCACCTAATATTAAGAGGCTAGAGTAGATAAGAGGAATAAGGTAGCATATAAAGCTAGATAATCTTTTTTTCCTTATAATATCTCTTAAATTTAATTAACTAGTAACTTTTATAGCTATTAAGGATTAAGAGATAATAAGAACTAATTAATTAATTAATTATATACTGGTTAAAGTGCTTTAGCCACTCGAGGCTAGTCTTATTATTAGTCTAGCTATTTTAGGTTATTATAATTGCCTAATCGCCTAGAAGGTTACTTTCTTAGTACTAATTAGCGAGGTAATATTAGCCCGCACTGATAATAAATAGCTAGATCGCCTAGCCTTCCGCATTAATCGCTTAAATAACCATAATCTATTCCTAGTTTTTAAGCTATACTAATTTTAGCTTTAAACGCCTTTCTGAGCCTATGATAACTATTCTACTTATAATTATGCCTATAAGAAAGCCTATCTTATTAAAGTTATAGATATTATTTAATTAGATGCTATACTTCGTGATTATATTCGCTATAAGCTTAAACTAGTTGCGGATAATAGCTAGATCTTTATATTTAGCTCTTTAGTAGTTATATTTACGAAAAAAATACGTCTTAAGCTCTAGGTATTACTTAACGAAGTTTAAAGCCTAACGCGTGCTAATTAGTAGCGCGTCGCGGTCGGTAAGTAATTAATTAGCTATTTCTTTAATACTACGAAGCCAGGGGGGGAATCTTCGCGAATCTAAGTCAAGAATAAAGTAAATAAGAATCTATTCCTCTAGATCAGATAGGCAATGCGATTTATTAAAGGTATTACATTAAGATTAGATGCCTTGCTGTCGGCGCCATAGCCTCATCCGATTAATATTATATATCTCTGCGGCGCGTCGGAGGCTTAATTTTTAGTTATTCTTAAGGGCCCGAAGTGCAAGAAGTAATCTAGCTTTATTATTTGATTAAGACATAATAAGTTATTAAGAATTAATTAATTAAATAGAGATGATGTAGGTTGAGGGATTTTTGTTACGCTTGGTTGACTGTTATGTTTGCTATACATGTACGTTAGAGCTTTTATATAAAAAATACTAATAACTATAGTTCTATATATATATATTTATATTAAATATTATTAGTTTAATATTATTTATAGTAAAGTTAAATAAAGTTAGTTTAATATTATTTATATTAAGTAACAGGAGAATAGCCTAGGCCGTGATAATATGCAGGCTACTTAGGGAATAATGCACTATACTTAAACTTTTAAATTCCTTACTATACCTAATAGATCTTAGCTTGGAATAGTTTCTAATGTAATTCTTAAGCTAGCGCTACTTTATCCTTCTAGACTTGTGCTATAATATAATAGTTGGACTATAGCAAGAGTCCTACTAAGCTTTAAACCAGACCTCTACTTCTAATAGTAACCCACCTAGGAAAGGCAAGACTATAATTTACTCTTACCTGTACTTACTGCTAAGATGACCGATGAGTCTAGGTTAGATCTCTTACTGTAGAAATCTGGAAAGTAGCTGACGGGCTGATTTGGTGAGATTGGCCCTAAACGCGGCGAGACGGACTATTCTGCCTCTAATTCGCTGCGTTCCGCATCCACAGCGTAAATGCCAACCTCCTGTTCATATCCTAAGGTCTTAGGTACCGCCCCTAGTCCTTGAGCCAGTTCTAGACGTAGAGGAGATCTTAATTTCAACATTTTGGCTGCCAGTGTCTGTGACGCTCGTTGAGCCTAGTTATACGGTGTTTCGCCTGCGTGATCCTCTATGTTTGCCATCTCGCCTGAGCAAGGGTCATCCAAAAGTATTCGAAGGATATCTAGATCACCAGTTGCCGCAGCTAAGTGTAACAGTGTGACGCCATTAAAGTCTGCTTTCGTAGCGCTCGCCCCGGCGTTCAGAAGAAGTTATACTATTGAGGCGTGTTGCTAATACGCAGCGGCATGAACTGGTATACCACCATAACGTGATCCTGGAGCATTAAGGTCATTTGGGTTGAATTTAGAGCTTAATATGAGCTTTTTAACTACGCAATCTAGCCCAGAGGAGGCAGAGTAGTATAAAGCTGTGGCATGGCGAGGATAAATGTCCCATTTGAAGCTATAGGTCGCGTTTAGACTTTGGACCTAGGCCATGAAATTTGCTCTATAACGGAAATTAAAGAAGTCTAGAACGAGTTTAAGTAAGTCGTTATATCCAGTCTTGGCGTCGGTCTATGAATCCTTGGAATAATAAGCGAAGGCCAAGTTCGCATGATACGGCTATGCACTCGCCGCGTATTTGAGGAACGGATATTGCTGCAACCTCTCCGTATAATTCCCCGCAGTCTTAGCTAGTCTATCATCAAAAATGGTTAGCATGAGATAAGTAAGGCATATCGAAGCAAGGTTGCGATGCAAGTCTTGCATAGTAAAGCAAAAGTGACCAACACTTGTATCACTTCTATGTCTCGGAGATATAAGATAGTCTCGCATAGAGAGATGTAATAGATAGATGTGTCCCATTGGCGATAGATTAAAAAGGGAGTTGCCTAGAAAAATGATGTCTATAGGCTTGGATAATCGAGCTTAAGAGTCTAGGTAAAAAGTGCCGGGTTTAATAGCGAGGACTTCATAAAGTTCAGTGAGTGTGAGTGGCATTAAAGAGAAGCTAATCTATTTTAGAGTGCTTCTTATTGTTTGAGAAGTGTATTAGGGAACCCCTGAAAGTATCCTGCTGTAAGTAGCTTTGAGGCCCGTGGGAAGCCGGGTAAGAGCTTAGCGTATAGCTTTGACTGAGCGGAGGGGCGCGATAGCATCTAGTTGGCATTAAGCCTAGCGAAACCTATATATTCATTAGCATGCTAATCGGCCTGACTAGATATAATCAGACTTCTATAAACATTGGGTTCGAGTCTGCCGCCAAGGCATCCGATATATGCTGCTTGATTTCTGAAGGCAGCCATTGAAGGTGTCTATTCTTCTAGAGTTGACTCCTGACGTATACTTAAATATTTTCGCGGACCCCTTGCCTATGATTATGTAGTTAAAGTTGTAATGCGTCGTTGAAAATTTGCTCTAAGCTCTCTGTCTTGCGTCTTGTTATAAGAACCCTTGCATGTGAATGCGAATCTCTAATATAGATGCTGCGAATGATATCGCCTAACTCAACTAATCTTTTTCTCTTATCTAGTCCGTCGATCAGAATGAAGATCTTTTAGGTTTAAAGCATTTCTAATGTTGATTCTTTGAGTAGAGTCAGTAACGGGGGCGCCTTATAACTAGCAGATTAAGATGCCTTGAATGTAGCTCGAATTGCGCTAGGTATAGAAGCAGTATCTATATAGTATTGCGCGACGATAGAGCTAAGGATGTTGGAAGGCTTAAGAGATTCTGACTTTCGGAAATCATAGTATGCGTATGCTATAAGAGAGTGTTCTGAGGATCTGGATGTGTTGGCTATTAAGTACTTAACGAGATATGCGCTGTACTAGGATCACAAGGTCAGAGCTATTTCCTAAACCCGGTGATCTCAAGCTTACAATAATTGAGTCTTTCCGGTGCTAGCTGTTGAAGTCATAAGTATTTCCACAGTTGATTTACTTCTTTGATCGCGTGGCGGGATATGAGACATTTATGAGCACCATTTAGCCATAGTAATCGAGTATGGCCTTAATACTACTTCTTGAACTCATTGCAAGCGGACACCCAGTTATTTGTGCCTACTTGATGTTGGCTTACTATGTCAAGGTGGCTCGGTCGAAATGTTATTGATAATAGCTACTTAAAAATATCGCGATCTTCTGCTTCTTTACGTATTATACTAGGCGCTTTGTTTGCTTTTAAAAGAAGAAGATTAACCTAATTTCGAAGCAATCATCGCGTTTAATTTATCCTCAATGCGGGAATTTGATGCCTCTAACCTGGAATGCCAAGTAATTATAGTCGCATGTATTTCGAGAAGGAGCATCCTGTCAACCTTAGATATAGTTATATCTTCAAAGTTAGCTATTTTTAAAGACTCACGATTAATATACTGATAAGGCAAGAATGAGGCGAGTCTTGCATTTCTCGAGCCGATCTAAGTAGGACTTGACTTCTGGCTTAATCAAATACCAGCGAGTAGCAGCACTTACTCTGCTTATAGCTAAGACCGGTCCCGATGCAGTAGGCAGAGGGCTGCTTAATCGTTGGTCTAGCTCATCTAGGATAACTTGGCATTGCGGCAGGATGCCACTTATAGAGTCTCATATTTTTTCGTAAACGACACCGACGTCCGCGCTTGTGAGTATGTCTGTCTTCCCGTCGAGTCCCAGTTGAAGCGCTTTAAAGATATTCCTTAGATTTCGTACCTCATTAATAGTCCTTGTCAATTCGGAAGGAGACTCCTTTAGCGCAGTACGAAAGGTCAAGCATAGCGAAAGAGATATATTGGCCGTCTGAATGATAGCGATCACGCCGGCTGTAATGCTAAGAGGATCCATTAAACTGATGTAGCCAGTCTGGTGACTTACTGAAAGAGATTATAAAGCTAAAAGAACTTAGTCATAAACGACTAACGCAAGCTTATTGAACTTTGGACCGCACATGCGAATGCTGCAATATTTGTCTCAGACACAAGCGCAAGCCGCCCGGCGATGCGAAAGGTAAGTGCCTTGAGGAACGAGGAACGAAGTGAGGAAAGGTCTTATGCCCCACCCTCTGATTATGGGACCACCTCCCCCCTCCCTTCTGGCCAATCAACGGCCTAGATCCGCGCTCTTGATCTGATCCTTCATCTTATTGGCCGGCCAATGTGTCCAATCTGGCCTTCCAATCTGTCTGGCCTTCGCTAACCCCTGCCCTTCCCTTCCCTTTCGCACTTTCCGCCTTGATGCCCTCGAGTCTCGCCTCATGCCTCTCGCGGTTGGCTACACTCCTCTTTGCCGGTCTAAGGGCAATCTATTTCCGAAGCCTCTTTAACCGGCCATGCCAGTAGCTTCCTTAATGGTCTTGCGGCTTAGCTCTTCTAGTCTCGCCTCTATGGTAGTCATTTCCTTAGGCACTGTATTGCTAATTAGGTCTCTTTCTCGCACCTTCGATATAAGCATAATGCTATCTAATAATAGATAGCGCGATAGCTGCATGTATAAGCTATATGGATCGCACTGCGATAGAACCGTCTAGCTATCTATGTTTATTACCTTGGTCCCGCGTAGCTCTAGCATAACCCGCTCTAATATCCTTCCTTATACCTTATAGTTAGTATATATAAAGGCTATTATATATAATAAACCCTTTTAAGTAATATTGCTTAGCTATTATAGCCGTTTCCGCTAGTATTCTATCTTAATGCTTATTAGCATTAGAAGTATTATACTAGGCGGCATATTGATAAAGTGGAATTCTTTTGTTATCTCGGCCGCGAGTATAATTCCCATAGGCGGCCTAAAGTAGAGTATTATATTAGCTAAGATCTAATAGCCTGGGTATACCTTATTAAAGATAACTTCTAGCGCTATATAGCTAGTACTATTAACTAGCTTTAGGCCCTAGTGGATATTATAATTTATAATAATAGGTATCCCAGGTATGAATATAAAAATAGCGGCTATTAATATTAAACTATTATCTCCCTAGTTAAGGATTATAATAGCTTCTTCCTCTGTTAGCTAGCTGTCTTTCTATTTATGCTTAGAGATAAAGATGCGTATTGTTAACTATTACTAGATCTAGAACGCTAAGCTAGCCTCTATATTTAGGTTCTATTGATTCCGGTTTAGTAGTATTATTACTATAATACTTATTTCCCACGGAATTTGCCTGCCCTCTTAGTAGCACCTAGTATTAAGAAGCTCTAGATCTATATAATCTTGTATACCTAGGCGGATTTGCCTTAGTAAGCGCTATAGTTCTAGGTCTCCGGCAGCGTGGACCTATTTATCTAGCATAATAACCGCTATGAATCTTTTCTATAGCGCATACGCTTTATTATATTAGTGCCTTTACTTTAATCTAAATAAGTTATTATCGTCCTATAAGATAGCTATGCTAGGAAGGAGGATTAATCTCTCTTATATAGGTTAGAATTAATAGAAATCTCTATAGAATAAAATAATAGGGATGCCTCTAAAATCCTACTAGTAGCCATAGAGCCTATAGAGTCGCTTATTTATGGTATATAGTATCTATGCTCCGAGCATACTAACCTCGTCGATGATAAGCAGGTCCTTTTCCTGCTAGTCTATTTGAGACTAGCCGTTAATATATTGCTCTGCTGGATTTGACGATCTAGCCCTATTAATATCCCTAGCTAGGTCAATGCGTAATACCTAGTCCTTTGAAAAGCCATAGGCCGAGTGGATTATAATGCTATTGATCCGCGCTGCTGTAGTCCCTAATGTTACTATTACTAGAAGATAATTTAAAATGCCCTTACTAGCAAATAGTCTAATAAGTGCCTTAATGACTTGTAATTTCTTAGTGCCCCCCTCTTTACTAATAAACTCCTAGAGTGGTTTAATATTGGGCCCATCGCGTTATATCTGATCCAGCTGGCAATATATTAGTAAGAGGGCGATGGTCTATTTTCTATTTAGTATAAATAGCTCCGCTACTTACCTCCCTGCTTCGCGGAAGGATATCAATGGTCCAAATATGACCTTAGCGGTTAGACCCTTATCTTAGGCTATTATCTTAGAGTCCGTAGCTGTTATATAGATATCTTACTCTTTAAAGCTACCTAGCACGCTTTATAAAGCTATATTATAGCTATTAGTAAGGCTATTCTTAGCTATATTTAGTATTCCCTAGATTATTCTCTTTATTTCCCTAAAAGTACTTATTTATTATGACTTTATAGACCTTACTTAACTCTATACTAAGAGCTTGGCTCCTAAAAATAGCTATCCTAGTAAGTTTATTATTCTTACTTAACCTTTAGGTTCTATACTAGCTTAAAGCTCGGCCTTTAAGCTTAATACTAATTATTAAAAGCAGCAAAAGTGCTACATTATTGCTATTAGCTCTTTTAATTTAGCTATGATTTGGTTTCCTCCCGCGGCAGCTCTTATGATATTAACTAGACGTATTATATCCCTGATATTATTAGACTAATACGCCGCTATAGCTCCCCTATTAACTTTATTTACTCTAAACTTAATAGCTTCTATCATAGGATTACTATCCTTAGACAAAGTAGCCTATTACTTAGTATTGCGCTTTGTGTTTTCTGCGGAGCGCTAGAGTAATTAAATATTATTAGCGATAAATAATAATTATTAAGGCAATGCCTACTTCTTATATATTTAAATAATATTAATATTGCCCTTTTCTATTAATAAAAAAGACTCCTATAGTATAAATAATATAAGATATTATATAGTAGCCCTTTATTTATAAAGTATTAGCATATTTAGTATTAGCGTGTTTAGCCTCCCGCTAGGAATATCACTAAACTACCTTACCTTTAATAAATGGACCTATTATTATTATCTTAACCTAAATCTATACTTAGGTAGCTATTAATATAAACCATAGCACGCTTACCTAGCTATCTTAGACTCTAGATCTACTTGCCGGCAAATAGCTACCTGCTCTTAAATAATACCTTACCCTAGCTAGTAAAGACCTTACCCTTACCCTTATACTTAAGTTTAATAAGCGATAAATAATCATATAGGCATAGGTCCCGTAAGAGATCGCCCCGGTAATAATAGGCTTTAACAAAGGATATTCTCTAGCCTATTTCTTCCATAAGGACCATCTCCTCTATAGACTTATTTACCACCCCTAAGCCACTTAGTAATTAAAAATAGCGCTATTATTAAAAGACTTACTAATAAAGTAAGGAAATATTTAAAAATATCTAAGTATTACTACTTATAAATTCTATTAGGTACCCTAGTAGGTAGGTAATAACCTTAACCTATAATAGTAGCCGCTCTATAAAGACTTAATTCGCTACCCTTATTAAGAATTATTATATCTTATTCTAACTATCTCTATCCCCTATAGTAATATTAATAGTATTAATCTAGCTATTTATTTCTTTCTCTTAGGAGATATATAAGAATTCTACCGCGGCTATAATATGCTTTTATACTAAGTCTTTAACCTTTATTACATAATTTATTAAGTAGAATATAATAGCTATAGTCTTATATTATATCGCGATAAATAAGATATTATAGTTATATTAGAGCCCTATAGTAATGGCCTTATTTTATTAGTTTATTATGCTATAGCTTCGCCGAATTTATAGTACCTTATTAGCCTTAAATATAATCCTCTTAATTAGTTTCTAGGGAGCCTTAAAGTAGCAAAGGTCTTACTTTTTATTCTTTTTGCCTAGTAAGTACTTTATATAAGTAGGGCTATAAGTATAAATCTATATAGCGCCCGCATAGAAGTTAGCTTCTTTATTAAAGGAGGTAGCGAATTATTAGCTATTATATAGTAATAAGGAGATATCTAATATTACTAACCTCTCTGCCTAAATAGCATAGAATCCCTCTTAATCTAGTTCCTATATTAGATATTAGCTTAATATAGCTTCCTTAAATTAGACTATATATATACCATGGCTGACTATACCTCTAAGAAGATATTATTAATATATTAAATAACCCGCTCCTAGTAGGCTATTTAATTCTCGCCTTACAAGTCTGCTAATACTATGCTTAGGTATATATTCCTATATAACCAAAGTAGCCTATAGATATAAAGCGCCCCGTGCTTATTAGTCTTAATAGCACTAAAATATTAGCTAATACGCCTAAATACTAACTCTATCCTTACCTTTATATAGTACTTAAAGAATAATATTATCTCTTAGTAAAAAAATATAGCTAAACCTATAAAATCTAATATAGCTAGCTATATATACTTATATGCTATATTAAGGCTTTAGAGGAAGGCTTTGGCGTCTTTAGAGTTATAGGTCTAGTATACTACTAGCTATAGCTTTATTAGGTTTATAATATTATTTAGATTTAATATAAACCAAATAGCTAGTATATTATACTAAAGTATTAATAATTTAATCTTTTATTATATACTTAAGTGAAGCTCTTAGGATATTAGCTACTAAAAACTATATAAAGAAAGGCTCCCTAGGAGCTCCTTTATGCTATTATTAATCATTTTGCCTAAGCTTTAAAATTTAATCTTAGCTGCCTCTAATCTCTTTATACTTAGTAAATATATAATTCTCTTTACTGTTTAAAAGCTTTTCCTTATTATGCTTAATATACTTATATAGTAATTCCTTAACCTTACTTTTATATTAAAAACTAAAAAAGCAAAAATATAATAATTAGTAAACTACCCGCTATAATATTATAGTATTATATTAGCTTATATCTAAAGGCTTATATTCTAAGATAATAAAAGGTTCCTTATTACTATTTCTACTCTATTATTATTAATATTTATATCCCTAATAATACCTAAGATAGCCTCTTTAATTAAATAAGGGCTATTAATGCTAAAAGGAAATAATATAGGGAATATTTTTATAAAGAATAAAGTATTAAAAGAATTAATAAATTTATTACCTTAATAAATATAAATATATAGCTTAATAGTCTCTTCTCGCTACCTATCTACTAATCTAACCTATGTTCTCGGCCTAACTTAATCTCTAGATATATCTCCTCTTATAGTATTATAAATAAATTATAGTTTTTCTATATCTACTATATTTAGCGGGCTATTAAGAGTAAATATATTACTTAAAGTAACCTTATTAATTAAATAGGTAGAATACTTAGGATCTACCTTATTCTCGCTTTCTTCTCTATCTAATTTATTCTAACCTAGCTCTCGAGATAAACTAGCTAATATATCTTAGCCTTAATAAAGTACTACTAAGACCTCCTTAATCTCTATAGATCTCTTATTATCTATCCCACGCTCTGCGGGCAAAATGACCTAAGCTATCTATATCTTTTCCTATACCGATGGTTTATTTCGCTCTATGCGCTTATATACCTATGGGGGCACCCTATAGAGAGGGCCGCCCTAGCTATCTATCTTAGTAATATTAATCTTTATATCTATATAATAAGGATTATTTTTTTTTAACTAGACTAGAGCCCCCTTAATAACTTAGCGCCGCATAGATAAGAGCCCTAATAGGTTAGTTAATATTAGTTTCTCTGCGCCTTACTATAATATATAGATTTCTTCTATAACTCTTATAAGTAAATAAAGTAGGACCTTTATAGCTAGCTCTTATATATTATTTAAAAATACCATAATATAGCCCTTAATATGCCTTAGATACTTTATAGTTTATTATTTTCTATCTAGAATACTATACCTCGTAATAAAGCTATAAGATAAGTTTAATGCGATTAACTTCTCCTTAATCAGAGTTAGACCCTTAAGCTTATTAGGGAATAAATACTTATATCTAAGATAGCAATATACTTAGGCTACTAGAGATAGGCTACCCCGCTTTAGGTAATATATATATTCCGCGTAGCTAAAGATATTATTCCTTATGGGAAAATATCTCTAGTATAAAAATAAGGAGCTATCTCGCCTCTTAATATAACTAAATACCTACTTATCTTATATTACTTCTTTTAATTTATTTTTTATATACTTTTAGTAATAAATTATATAGGTATATATTAGCAATATATTAAAATTATAAAATACCTTATAAAACTTCTATATTATTAATATCTTTTACTCTAGCAAAATAGGCCTATATTACTCCTAACTATTAGATAATTGCTCTTTCTTATTAAAATCCTCCTCTAACTAACGTAGGATACTAGCTAGCGCCTTCCTGGCTCTTACTTCTCTTATCTGATATTGCACTTTGATTTGAATATGCTTTTGTAGTAGCTAGCCTTTACTAGGATAATAACTCCTAAGCCGTTGCCGTTTTTGCCGCGCCGATAACTCTGGATATACTAGCTCTATTATATATGTATTTCCACGGCAAGGAGACTAGGTCGCTTCCTTGGCCCCTTTCGTTAATAGACTCTGACCTAGAAAACCAGCATCCTCTAAGTCCGCCCTAGTCGCCGCTGCACCGAGGGCAGCCAGCCTCGAAGCTATATTTGTCTAATGTTTAGAGATATAGCTATCTCGCCTAGGCACTTTTATTAATATATTGGCTTTTAGCTAGCTTTTCCTCTTTATGCTCCTAGGCGGTTTAGCCTAGCCCTCGGCTTCGCCATACTCCTACCGTGAACTATTAAGACTATCCGCCGTAATGCTAGCCCCTAGCTTAGTATCCGCTGGCTCCTTAGGCTAGATAGGTTAAAACGTAAGCGCTATATTTATTAGTCTTTTATGCCTTGGCGGACATTTCTGCTTTTTTGCCCGCGCTTTATACCTTTGCTTTCTAACCCGACGCGCGATATTAATAATAGCTACTAAAGTGCGGCTCTATAAAACGCCGGGCACTTTATTTTGCTGCTTATATTTATGCTTATCTAGCTGACTGAAACATCTAATGAGATTAGTAGTAAGTTTTTCTAGCTATGGGATTAGCTCTCTAGAGTCTCCCTCGCGATTTCCCTCTTTAGGAAGAATAGGCCGAGTGTGCTGAAGGATGGGATGTATATCTGCGGGCACTAGAGACCGCGATAAACCCTTTTGCCCTCTATATCGCTGCTTCCTAGAGGCCATATTGGCATAGACCTGCGTATGTATTCCGGCGGTAGTAATTACCGCGGCCTTATTTCTCTCCTCTAGACCTATAGGGTCTTCCTGAACTTCAGAGGATGTCACGACCTGACAAAGCACTCGTCACGTGATCAATCGGGGACCCACGGTTACCCACTAATTAGGACGCGGTCACCCGTGCCAGCTAAGTGATCACGGTGATTACTTTATGATCACCTATAATCACTTATATAATCACTCTAATCAACCTCTCGGAAACAAGTAATTAAGATAAACCCCCTAAGTATATAGAGTATATTTATTATACTTTCTTATATAGTAGCTACCTTAGCTATTAATATAACTTAGTTATACTTAATACCTTTTAAGTATATTACTAGATATAATAACCCCCTTATTTAAGTATAGCATAATTAGTCTATCTGCTAATATAAACCTAATATAACTAGTTTATCCCTTAGGAATATATACGATTATTATACATTAATAGCTTTTATTTAGAGAATTACTTATATTACCTTAGATAATATTAAACATAATAGCTACTTAGGTAACTCCCGCGAATAACTACTAGTAAGTTCTACCTACTAATTACTTACCTATACTCGCTCTAGCTAACTTAGATAAAGAAATAAACGATATAGATAGCTTTAATAATAAGGAAAATAAATAATTATAGGCCTAGATTATTACTATAAGTAAAGAAATAAATAGACTCTATAAACTTATTAAAAGAATAGGCGAAAATTAATGTATCTAGAATACATAATATCTAGATAATATCTAGAATATTACTTATATAATAGCTACTACTATAAATAAAAGAGATATAAGAGAAATCCTAAAGCTAAACCCCCTAGAACTATTTAATAGGACCGCCTATAAGCTACCTATATTCCTTACTTAGCTAAGGGCATTTATAATATACTACTTAATATAGTTTACTTTGCCTATTAGTAAGGTTTAGTATGCTATAGGAAGACTTAAGAATTACGCTATAATATAATTTAAACCTATTATAAGGGAATACCTTATAGCCCTAGCTAGCTAATATTTGCCTCGCACCTATTACCTTTACTTAGACTATAAAGCCTTTAAAGTAGCACTCTAATAAGCCTTTAGAACTATTAATAAAAAGGCATAAGCTAAAAGGGAAATTAAGGCGCTCTAATAAACCTAATTTGCCTCGGAGTATAGAATAAAATACCTTTAGCTCGCCTTAAAGCTTAACTAGAATTAAGAACCTCTAATATCCTTTTTCTTTAATAAACTAAAAAAGGAAGTATAAATAGAACTTTATAAGAAAGAATAACCTAATAACCTTATTAAATATATTAGCAGGGTAATTAAGATTAATAACTAATAGTTCTCTTAGAGGAAACTCTAAAACCCTAAGTCTAGTAGCAATAAGGCTAATAACCCTTGCTTTGATGCTAACTAAGGTAAGAAAAAGTAGAATAATACCTCGTATGGCATTAATCTAGGACTTATAGAACTTAGGGTAACCTAATAAGGACCTAAGGATATTAAATATTATTACTACTATAAAAAGAGTTATAAGGCTAATAAATGCTATAAGAAATAATAAGATATTAAGGAGGGATATTACTAATTAAGGCTATAATAAAACCTCTTAGAAGGTAAGAAGCACCTAAATATAATTAACTAGGATAGTAATCCCTAGATAGCTATCTATACTACTAAGATACTTGGGATAGCACAAATAGGATATAATAATACTAGCGCATAGCAAGGAGAAGTTATTATGCCCTACTAAGCCGCCTACCTAATAAAAGAATAAGCTATTAATAACTATATAATTAGTAATATCACGAAGGAGTAACTCTATAAACTAATTAAAACCCTAAAGGTCTACTACTTATACCTTATTGACCTAGATATATAAAACCTATTACTAGAACTAGATAATAAGAAGGGAAACCTAGATAGCCTCTTATAGCAATAAACCCTTGCTATAACTAGATGCATAGAACTTAGAACAGAAAAACCTATAGTATTAGCCTTAGCCTAATAACTATTATTATTAATAAGTAAATAAGCTAACTTTTAAGAAGCTATTATGGAAGGATTTAATTACTAAAAATGAATTATAGGATATAATAAATAGACCTATATACCTATAATAGTCTATTATAGGGACTATTAATAGAATAATCCTATATAATATAACTATACTATATGCCCCTGGTATTAAATTAAGGTATCTTAGGAATATAATAAAATCTATAAATAATAAAAGGTAAACTAATATAATAGACTATTATATAATAACTAGGTCGCTAAAATAAATAATAATAATATTAATTAAACTAAGTTTAAGTATAATGCCTAGAAGCTATAAAAAGAACTATACTAAGGGTACTCTAAGAAGCCCTAGAAGAGCGATAAAGAATTATAAAGAGAGGAAAACTACCCCTAACTATATAATAAGAATAATAATAGGTACTAGAATAGCCTAAGGGAGAAGTATATCTAAATCGCATAAGAGCATATAGATATAGTAGATAAGTATGAAATCTATATATAAGCCTATTACTAAAAGATAATTAAAAACCCCTAATATCTAGAAGTATCTTTTAACCTATAAGATAATATAAGAATATACCTAATATACTAGGAATATATTAGTATCTCTTAGATATTATGCTAATACTATTAGTATAAAACCTACCGGGAAGAGAAATAAGAGCAAGATTACTTCCCTATCGCACTACTATATTAGCTAAATAATAAACCTTACTTATAGTATAAAATAAAAGGTTATAAAATAATATACTAATATAAATCTATTAGCGTCGCGAATGCATAATACTCCTTAGAATTATACTATGTTATTTAGGAAAAGAAATAAATTACCTATAAAATTAAGAACTAGTAAAAAGCAATTAGCTAGGAGGGTAAGAAAGATCTAGAAGCTAAATAAGAATAGCAATACTAGGATTAGCTATATAGCTAGGACGACGTATATAACTATAAAGCTTATGCTAATAGCGAATGCAAGTTTAATTACTTTAGCTATATAATATTAAAAAACTAAATACCTTGTCTAGCATAGGGCAATAAATAGATAAACAAAGGAAAAAACTACCTTAAAGAGCCCTCTACTCTATAAATAGAGCATATAAGCGATAATACCTAGAACTAAAAGTATAAGTTAAGGGTAAATAATTAAATACTTTAGTAAATAGTAGAGCTAAGTAGAATTACTTTAACCTAGCAATAATAAATAAGCTTAAGCTACTATAGAGGCATAAATAAATGCCTTATTTGGTTATTAACCTAAAAGGAACCCCTTTTAATTATAATAATAGAGTTATTAATTATAAGATTAATTACCTTAAGGTTTTTATTAAAAGAAAGAACTAAGGGATATTATTTAATATTATACTTAATAAGTACTATAATCTTATGCTTAGGTACCTATAGTTATGCTAATTTAATTTATATTTTAACTAGAGAACTAGCTAGGTATTTTCTTTTAATAATAAGGTACCCTTTATAATAAATAATAACTTAAGGAATAATATAAGATCTTAAACTTCTACTAAAGACGCTAAAGAAGTTAGGCAGAGGCAAATATAAGATACCTCTTTGCCTAAAGAAATATAATATAAATACTATAATAAATAAAAATAATAAAATTAATAAATAATTATATATATTAGAAAATAATTTTATAAATTAAAAGAAAACCTAGAATAAGTTAAGAAAATATTAAAAAAAAAATAACTTAAGAATATTCTACTATAATACTATATTTATAAGAAACTCTTTGTAAAAGAACTTAAAATAGGTCTATTAGAATATATATACTATAACCTTAAAATTAAGTTTATTAATAAGAAGTAACCTAGCTTTAATAAACTCTACCTACTTAATAAGGCATAACTACTAGTATTAAAGGAATATATTAAAGATATACTATAGAAAAGATATATTAAGGAAAGTAAGTTATTTATTAAATACCTTATTATGTTTATCCTAAAGAAAAATAAAAAGCTCTAACTCTACGTTGACTTTAAGATACTTAATATTATTATAGTTAAGGATTATATATTATTGCCCCTTATTAATAAGTTAAAGGATTAACTTTTTAGTATAAAGTATTTTACTATATTTAACCTTAAAGGAGCCTATAACCTTATTTAGATTAAAAAAAGATATAAATAGAAAACTGCTTTTTATATTAAGTATAAATTATTTAAATACCTTATTATGCCCTTTAGACTTATAAATATACCTATTATATTTTAATAAATAATTAATAATATACTATAAGAATATCTAAATATATTTATTATATATTACTTAGATAATATCCTTATCTTCTCTAAAAAGGAAGAAAAACATATAGAATATATCTATAAGGTACTATAAATACTATAAGATACTAAGTTATTAGTAAAACCTAAGAAAAGTAAATTCTATGCCTTAGAGGTAGAATTCCTCGGATATATTATCTCTTATAATGAGATATATATAGACCCTAAGAAGGTCTTAGTAATTAAAGACTAGAAAGAATTAACTAATATTAAGGAAATATAAGCTTTCCTTAGTTTCACTAATTACTACTATAGATTCCTTAAATAATTTAGGAAGATCATAGTATTATTAACTAAACTTATAAAGAAAAATAAAACCTTCCTATTTAGAGCTAAGGCTAAGAAAGCTTTTAACTAAATTAAAGAACTTATCCTAAGCGAGCTAATACTTAAGATATTTAACTTGTCTCAATAAATCAAACTTAAAATAAATACCTTAGACTTTACGCTAGGCGCTTAGATTAGATAATAAGATAATAAAGGACTCTTATACCTAATTATATTTTACTCTTATAAGTTATATAAAGTAGAACTTAACTACCTTATCTATAATAAAGAATTCCTTACTATTATTAATACCTTTAAGGAATTCTAATATTACCTCCTTAGAAGTAAGCACTAGATTAAGGTATATATTGTTACGACCCCCGCACGTTACGACCCCCGCGGCTACGTCACGTGTTCTCCACAAAACCCAAGTCCCCGACCACCAATCAAAGTAAGACCGACACCACTAAGGACCGACACCATTCCTAGACCACGTCGGTCCTAGAACGACATCACGCCTCATCGCGATCGGCTTCACTCGGAGAAGCCCAAGTATATAAAACACACTCATTACACTTTCCTATATAGTAGCTACCTCAGCTATCAATACAACTTAGTTACACTTAATACCCTTAAGCACATTACTAGACGTAACCCCCCTTTATTCAAGCACAGCGCGACTAATCTCTCTGCCAACATAAACCCAGCACGACCAGTTTATCCCTTAGGAATATATATAATCGTCATATATATAGATTATAAGAATATTACTTACTTTATAAAAACCTAAGAACTTAGCAGATAATAACTATAATATGCTAAATACCTTTTAGAATTTAACTATATTATTATCTATATTAAAGGAATAGAAAACAGCAGGGTAGACGCTATTAGCTAATAACCCAACCTAGATACTAAAAGGATTAAAGCAAAGGAATAACTTCTATATTTTATACTAAAAGGATACCTTAAATAGAAGTTTATTAGGTAAATGTAGAAGCTAGTACCCTTATTAGAATACCTTATACTTATTAGAAAATATAAATAACTAGTTATAAATTCTATTAAGTATATACTAGGATATTAATAATAAAGCGATAGAGTCTAGATATATAAGGGAAAGATCTTAATCCCCGATAAAGTACTCTAAGCTATCTTTAACTACTATTACTACTAAGTTATATAATATAGTAACCTAGAAGAAATAACTAAAGCTATATAATAATACTATAATAACTATAACCTTAAAAGTAGAATAAAAGGAAAAATATATTAATATAGAGGATACTAAGGGAAGACTGCTAATGCTAGGCGGGACGATAGGCTAATACCCCTACTAGAGCACCTTTAGCTTATTAGAAGCTATAGAAAATAAATTATCGATTTTATAGACTACGCATAAGGGTATAACTAAAGGGAAGATAGACTCCTTATATTCTACGGAGAAATTACTATCCCTAATAAAGTATTTAAACTAATCTTCTAATACTACTATAACTTATTTTCCTATAATAAAAACCACTAGCTAATATTTAAATAAATAAACCATATCTATAATAATAACTAGTTTAAATAAAAAATTAAATAATAGACGCGAAACTATATAAACTATAACCCTAATACTAAAACTACTACCTATAAATAGGATAGGGTTATAGGAACCCCTTATTAAATTATTAGTATAACTTATACTATAGAATAAGGCAATCTATTTTTAAAGTAGATCTAGGAATATAATAAATAATTCCTAGATAATAAGAAAATAAATAAGTAATAAGTCTTAGATAAATTATAATATAGCCTTATATATAAAATATATAGCTACTTATTATATAGATACTAAGAAATTAATAAAACCCTAGAATAAATTAAGATAATATTTACCTTTCTTAATATAAAGAAAACTATTATAATAGTTATTAAATAATATAACCTCTGCGCAAAGACTAAGGCATAACGCTATAAACCCTATAATAAGCTATAACTACTCCTAGTTATATAATAACTATGGGATTTTATTACTATAGATTTTATTACTAAACTACCCCTATTAAAAGAACTAGCTACTAAAAACTTCTATAATAGCATTCTTATTATTATAGATAAACTTATGAAATTTTCCTATTTTATACCCTATAAAGAATTAATAATAACTAAAGAATTTACCTACCTTTTCTACTTTTATATCGCTAAGATATATAATATACTACTCGAAATTATTATAAATTAAGGACTATTATTTGCTTTAAAATTCTAATAAAGCCTTATAGGATACTTAGGAATTAATTATAAACTCTCTATAGTATACTATAAGGAGACAAATAGTTAGATTAAATGCATAAATTAAATACTAGAATAATACCTTTAATACTATATTAACTATAAATAAACTAATTAGGTTAAGAAGCTATTAGCTATATAGCTAGCCTATAACATAGCTATAAATAAAAGCATAAGGATTATATTAGCCTATGCTAATTTTAGATTTATACTAGATATATACTAATAAATATAAGATATTATTATTAATCCTAAAGTAATCCTTACTAGTAATCAACTAAAGAACCTATATAAAGAAATATAAATAAAACTTAAATTCATTAGAAATAAAATAATAAAATACACTAATAAGAAAAGAATTAAGGGACTAATCTTCTTAGAGGAAGATATAGTCTATTTTATAATAAAAAACATTAAGATAAAATAATAAAATAAAAAACTTAACTATAAATATATTAAACTATATAAGATTAAATAAAAAATCTCAGAAAATAACTATAAACTAGACTTATTATTAAAAATTAAACTTTATCTAATTATTTATATTTTATTACTTAAATTAATAGAAAACACTATCTAAGTTAAAACTAGTAATAAGCTAGAAATAAAAGTTAATAGACTAAAAGAATATATTATAAAAGCTATCCTCGATATAGATAAAATTAATAATAAGATAATATATTTTATTAAGTAGAAGAACTATCTAGACTTAGAAAACATATAAGAACTACTAGAATACCTTATTAGTATATAATACCTTCTAAAGGACTTCTACTAATAACATCAAAAGAAAAAACAAAAATAGCATTCTAATTAATAATATCTATAATACTAATAAGCTAAGCGGCCACTATAGCCTCTAACTCTACCCTCTTAGCCTTATCTAATTTATCCAACGAGTTTAAACCCCAATACACTATTGCCATACCCTACTTATAAATCTGCTTCTTTTAGCGACGTAGATATATTAGACGGGAAAGCCGCTTATTTACCTATTACTATAGGGCAATTAATTCTTCTTTAGCCCTCTCTTCCTTAAGCTTAAGATAGCGCTTCTTAGCTATAAGGCGGGATACTATTAGATAGGTTAGTAAGAAGAAGAAATACTAAAATAAATCATACTTACTAGTAAAAACTAATACCCCTAAACCATTATAAGCATAACCCCAATAGATATACTCTAAATAATAAGATATACCTTTAAGTATCTTATATCGCAAATATTTCTAGGTATAATTTAAATAAGATATAACTTTAAAGCCTATTTCTTTAATTAGTTTAAATAGATAATAACGACGTATAATAAACTAAGATTTCACTTTTAGTATACTATTAGTATTACTAGAATATTTAAGAGAGAAGGTTTTAATAAACTAAGGGAAGTTAGGCGATTAGCTTTATAGGCCTTAAGGATAAAACCTAACAGAGGGGAGATATTATATTATAACCTAATAAAGCACTTATTATGTGATTAATCAAGGACCTATGGTTACCTATTAATTAGGACGCGGTTACCTGTGCTGGCTAAGTAATTATAGTAATTACTTTGTGATTACCTATAATTACTTATATAATTACTTTAATCAACCTCTCGGAAATAAGTAATTAAGATAAACCCCCTAAGTATATAAAGTATATTTATTATACTTTCTTATATAGTAGCTACCTTAGCTATTAATATAACTTGGTTATACTTAATACCTTTTAAGCATATTACTAGATGTAATAACCCTCTTATTTAAGCACGGCGCGACTAGTCTATCTACTAATATAAACCTAGCACGACCGGTTTATCCCTTGGGAATATACACGATCGTCACAGAGGAAGAGGCTCCCTTTGTGATACCTAGTCTCTCTATTTGTCTCTTATTTATAATATAGTTTGGTTAATGCGCCTAAAGAACACGGGATATCTAGAAGGTATGCTATGGCCTAATTAGGCTTATGAGACTTACTGCTGGCGTATTTACTAGAGCTACGCTCTTCCTTTATATTAATATAGCCTCGCACCCTCTGAATAATATTGACCATAGCTGCCCCCTCCCTCTAGCTCCCTTAGTGGCATATTCTTGTCTTTATATTATACTGCCCTGCTGTTAGGATCTCCCTTATTGGCATTTCCCGCCAGCAGCATAAGTCCACGCCTATAACCTAGACTCTTGCTTAATTGCTGACGTTGCCCTTTGTGGCGCCGCAACTCCTATCCTTTAAGTCGGTGCCACACTTAAGCTAAAACCATTGCTACCCCGATATTAGCTGATTCTATGTCGGCACTTCGCTCTTTATTTATAAGCTTTACAGAAAAGGACACTACTCTATCCCCTATAGTCATATCTCACCTCTGACATTTAGCATATATTACTTTCGATGATATCTCTGCCGCTAGATTGACCTTGCTTATGATCTAAACCCCGCATTCTTTATCTATTTGAAACCTAAAGCTTTCCCGGACCGTCGTCTGGACTCTAATCTGCTAAACCCCGCACCCCAGATACTACGACCCGCGAGAACTACCGGTACTACTGCGTCTACCTGTATCTATATAGAGACTAAGCCATTGTTACCTCTCTTACTTCTTATTCTGCTGTTCCCTTCCGCGGTATCTACCGTCCTATTACCTCTAATGTTCGTCTCGGGTATTCTTAGCTCGTTTCTGACAGCTACTGCTCTAATGTATTATGTCTCCTCCTGCTCCCTTCCCTAACCGCCCCTCGAACCCGCGTAAACCTCTCGAGAGCCAGGTAAGCGCGGGTAGTGATATATCTATAATACTTTTCGTCTAGCTAGACTGCCCGTCTAAGTTTGCCTATTAGGACTAGCATTATATTAAGGGGCTTAATGTAGAAGCTATAGCGAGGGTCTTCTTACCTGCCCTGTCTTGGATTCTAACCCCTGAGTATGCGTAACTTCGGTTAGACCCCGATAACCCCTCTAGCTATATCTTCTTTAGCCTTAACCTTTCTATCTATAATTAACTAGTCGTTGCTTTAGAATGGACCGACCAATGGTTCTTTATGAATGGTCGTGTTTATCTATATGCCTTGACCTAGGATATTAAACAGCGAGATAGTTTAGAGTCAGATACTAGCGCTATCACCAAATATACTATTCTGGCTCTTATCATCTGTGATCAGGGCTATTAGCCGTAAGCATGCTATATATAACTAACCTTGCCAGTCCCCCTGACTCGAGTCAAAGCATTCTCCCCCGAAAGTTTACCTCTATAGACTACTTCCCCGCTATTCCTCCCGTTGTCGCATTTACTAGCCCTATTATCAGTTCTAGCTATATATTACTACGAAAGGAGTCTATTCTAAGACTCGATAGCATCTAATTAAAGTGCTATGGCTTTATCTAACTTTCTACCTTTATTGCCCCTAGAAACCTTAATAAGACTCCTTTTAAAGGCTTTTATCTATTCTAGGTCTTTATTATCTTCCCTATCTATACTAATCCTTAGGCATCTCTTTATAAGAAAATAGTCTAGATATAGGATACCTAGTTCTAGCCTAATGCACTTTTTACTTACACGGGCAAAGTTATTGGCCTGCTCGACTATAATATTATGGTGTACCCCCCCGGCTTTAACCAGGACTATATTTTTATTATCGTACTAGATACCTAGACCTTTCTCGATAGGGCCATATCTAAATCGCCCTCCGCAGCCCTACTACTCTCTACCTTACTAAAATAGTCCTCCTCTGGCCCTATGGCATTTAGGGATGCAAAAGCTATGTTTTCCTCGCCCCTAAAATCAATAGTTTACTAATCTCCTCCTATCCCGTCTACTCCTCTTATATCTGCTTCGCTCGAACCGAGTACCCCACTGGCCAAGCGAGCAAACTCTCACTGCGATTAGACCCCTGCGAAGAAACGACGCCTATCCCTGGCCTCTTTTAGCACTATTCCCTCTTCTCGGAGCAATAAGCCTGTTAGATCCCTCACGGCTTTGGCTTTCTTATAAGATGAACTTGATGTATCGGAGTCGGATGTTGCCACTACCTGTCGTCTATACGCGCCTGAGTCCAATTTAATCACGGCCTTTATGCCAGACTTGCCCCGATTGCATCGCAATTGTTATCCCCTAAAGAAATATTAGGAATTTGACTAAGAACCCATTAGAAGAGTGCCCTTAATATACTAACAAATAGCGACGTCGTAAAGCCACAAATTGACTGATATCTATTGGCCGTCCATTGTACGATATTTTTAGTCTTGCTTTGTGTTTTATGACCCCTTACTTCCTATACCCTCTTAAGGAGACTTTAATCCAAAGCCAATATTTGCACTTGACGTATCCGTTTCCATCTAATACATCGCGAGATCGCTCTCCCAAACTGTCATAGCCAACTTCGTTCCTCAAGGCTCTATGCGCAAGCCGCGACCGGCTTGCCTCTCCTGTCTAGAATATAGCCCGTGACCCCGCCTCCAAGCACTGCCACTTGTGCAATCTCTATAACTAATTAAAACCTAACACGTTCCGTTGCTCCTTACTCGACCTTAATAAGATAATAAGGCTTATTGGCTGAGGACGTAATGCTATGTCTACTTTTCCCCAACCGTTATAGTTAAACTTAATGCATATCGACATAGTGGCTAAAAGTCGAGCATTATGTTAGTGGCGTGGTTTAAACCGTGAGCATATTTAGCTGTTCTACCTTAGATAACTCTTTGCTGTTGATAGATTTCACAAGCCTCTCCTCTAATGGCAAACTCCCGCAAAGGTAGCTTTGCGATGTGATTTTCGTAGTCCCCAGTAACCGGCAGGGTTACAGCAACTCTATGCAGGACAGAACCGCGCATATCGCCATCAGCGCTAGCACCAGCCACTATCATAAAGACGCATCTCCCGTCGATGGTGCGGGCTCCTAAATCGATGATACCTAACTCCGTACTCGGGATGGCTTGCGTGGTAGGAAGGACAATCGGGGCTTCCACCAAGATCGATTATCGGCGAAGTTGCGCGAGATAAGCAGTCCCTTCGTTCATGCCCGGCATCTGTCCCATCTGAAACTCCATAAAGTCACCCCAGATGGTGTGTTTAATCGCAGTCAGGAGACGCAAGCGGAAATCGCGTTCTCTCTGTAGCTTTACCGCCCTGACCGCCTTGCGAAAGTTCCTCTTTAGAATTGTTGTAATGACGCTGATTTGTCGAGAATTATATCGCCTACCACCAAAGGCACTGGCGACCTTGCGAGCTCTGCGACTTTTACCCTAACTGAACAGAACCAGGGTGATGTCGCGATGTATTTGATTAGGAACAGGCTCATGCACAGTGCCCAAGTGCTCTTCAACTGTGCAAACACCTAACCATCGGCCGTCGACTATCACGGTCCCCTCCTTCATCCGAACAAGTCCTAGTGGTTTCACTGTATCCAGACAGCTTGAAGCAGAGAGCTTGTGCCTTATATCAAAGGCTGGTAATATGCAGCTAGGCTTGCCTCGATGCGTTAGAGGCGCGAATGTCGCTACCGGCATTAGAAGCTATCTCAAGTGACCACAAGAGATAGCCTGCTCGAACCACTTGCTCCAAGCTCCTTTGTTCGTCTCGCTTGTCGATGTTGAGATCTCTACCCCGGAAGCAGCCATAATGCCGTAAACCTCGTCACGGGGCAGCTCAGCCGACCGATTTCCTAGGAGCTCTATTACCCGTGTTCTATCGCCCCGGGCCAAACGCGAATTCGCTATCCCACTGAAGTAACTAAATAATCTATGAAACTCGTCTCCTAAATATTCCTCGATTATTAGCGTGTCGTAGATATCTGGTAACGCTGGGAAGAGAATATCTGGAATGATAAGGGATATTAGTTCTTTTCTAATTTATATTACTTGGCTGGCAAGGATGTATTCCTATAAAGTCTATACTCGCGTGGCCCAGGGCGTGGTCGTTAGCCTTGCTAGCCCTCTTATTCCTTTGATAAGCAATTTTCGCCGATATCCCGTCCTCCAAATTGCACCTTGCTCGGCCTATTCTTCTTCCTTATGCATTCTAACTGCAGGCTTGAGCTATCCCGCTATTCGATCTACGCTCGCCTAGGATATCCGCAGGTTGCAACTTAATACAATCACCATAGCGATAGCATCGCCAAAAATGCGACCCATCAGTGGAATTTATTGGTTCATATCTGCATCGTCTTGCTGATTAATACAGATTGTGTCTACCCAGCAATAGTCCACTGTACTAGCAAATCGCTGCTCATTGACTGCTTTGAGCGCTTGTCGGCCTGGGCTTTCTAAAAAGCTCATATCGAGAGGAAACCGTTGCTCACTCTAGGCGTGTGACGCGGCTAGATATAGTGGTGAGGTGCCCAAGACCTACTTACTAACTATATTAGTCGAGAGATTAATAAGTCTAAATGTTACTATTATGAGCAGAGGTCTAATGCCTTAAGTAGACAAAATAATAATATAGACGCTTAAAGTCTACGTATTATAGAGCGAATATAATAAGAGCCTAAGTGGGAATAGGCATCTAGTATTTGCGATAGGCATAGAGGTGGAGTTTAAAGCAGATAAAGCGGCCGATTGAGGCTGACTCTACTACCATAGGTAACACCTCGCCTCTGCTCTAATAGTGCCCTGCATGGACTATTATTTCCCCGAGGAAGGCGGGCAATAGCTTCTTTTATTATAATCTAATAATTAAAGGCGCTTATATTATATATATATAACTACCTTATTTAATTTTTACTAATTATATATATATTAACTTATAGCTTACTTTATAATAAGATTATAAGTCTTTTTATATGCTTATAATATTAATTTATAACTTATTATAATCCTGCCTTATAATACTATTATTATAACTTAACTCTTTTATTCTAAATAGTTACCTGCCCCTATTTATTAGTTGCCCCCTATAAACTGCCTAATATCTTAATACCTGTTTTATCTCTAGCGGAAGATCTAAACTCTAGTCTCTTCTATTCTCCTACTTGCTTACTGCTTTAGAAACAGTGCTAGGGTTATATTATTTATATAATTGCGTCTAAAACGTGACTAATTATATATATATGCTTTTGCTCTTACTTTTACTCCTGCTTATAGATTATAACTACTTATCTTTTTTTAACCTTAGTCTCCTTATAAGATTTAATTATTTAATATACTCGTTATAGATCTAAACAATCTCTTTTATTATGATAGCTACTAGTAAATTCTTATATATAAAAGATGCAGCACTGTGCCACAGACTAGCATCTACCGGCATATTAGTATGTTTCACAACCCTCTGCGTGCCCATAAACCTGCCGAGATTAAGTCCTTTAAACGATTAATAGACTATCTGCCTTATATACGGGATCCGGATGAGATTAGTAGACTAGTCCGACCCTCGCTAGACTCTGTGCCTATTCCGTTTCTTATTACCTTCTATGACGGGATTTGCTGCCTTCTCTATGAGGACGATCAAGCACGCTACATTTGCCGCGGCCGTACCGCCATGGAAGAGCACCTGAGGAGAAGGCATGATCGGCTAATGCGTAAACCAGGGCCGCAGGGTAATGGTGCGAAGGGTGGTATAGAGGGTTTAATTCGCGCCGGGCTGGTAAAAGGCCCAATAACCTGCCAGACGCTGTTTCACAATCATCGGAGTAGCTAGTTCGCAGTCAATTGCCCAAGGCACGAAGAGGGACCTAGTTTGCCCTCGCCCTTACTTGAGTTAAGTGTTAGAATGGCGAGCAGAGATCTAGGTCATTTAATTACTAGCGAATTATAGCACTTGATCGACCTTTAGCTAGCGGAGTCAGAAGAGGGCTCGATAAGTTAAGGCGATATTAATATTAATTTAATATCTTAAGATATATGGCATCGATCGTAATGGCTTTATATTACTAAGTGGCCTCGCTTCTTAGAGCCTTATTAGGGGAGGCTATTAGAAGTTGTAGCCCTTATGTTCCTCCCTGATTTAGATAAATTATATGACTATGGTGTCTAGGGTAATTAAGATGGCCTGCTCCACGTTATTCTTCTATCCCTTAACCGCGTTATTGCCTAGGCGTAAAACTCGCTTAAAGAGGGAAAGCTAAACGTCTTTAATTAGCACTGGCTTAATTCCTTTATTGCTAGGCGATCGTCATAGAAGCTATTAATCTACGATTTAAAAGAAGAGATATATATGAAGTATATTTAAGTATTAAAGCACTTAATATATTATGTCTTTTATCTTGCCTGGCAAAAGGCCCTTAAGTTTTAACTTACTAAGATGTAAAGAATATTAATAATTTAAGCTATTAGCGCTGTAGCTAAATTAGCCCAGAGTTATAGTAAGGGACTAGCCTTAGATTAATGTAGGAGTTTGAGCAAAAGGCTTAATAATAAGTGCTTACTATTTCTAGTTTCTCTCTTAGACTATAAGTTATATAGAAATATTTATAATAGTATTATAATTAGCTTCTTAGTAGTAATAGTAATTAGTTTACTTATAATTATACTAAGAATAGGTATTATATAAAAGCTTAATAGTATTACTAAATTTATACTTAGGCTATTAGCACTTATTAAAATAAGCTAGCTTTTAATTAGTAAGTAAGCTTTACTAATAATTAAGCTTAAGAAGGCTAATATTTTTACTTAAGTATTAAAGGGGATATAAAATTAATTTATAACTAAAGAATTAAGTTTATTTATTAAGTAGTTACTTAAACTTTAAGCTTATAAAAAGGCTATTTAAAATAATATAATAAGCCTTAGGCAAATTATCTAATTAAATAATAATAAAATACTAACTTATAAAAATATATAATTCTTAATAATAAAACTTTATAATCTCTTTATTATAAAGATAAAAGTAGCTTAAAATAACTTAATTAAGTTATTACTTATATTATTAAATATAAAGAAATAAGAGATTATTTTAATAATAAGTTTATATTATTTAATAAATAATCTATTAAATAAATACCTTAGTTAGAGCTTTTTAAACTATTTAAAAAATAAGGTCTTTTATAGTTATAAATAATAAATTATTAATTAAGTATTAAAGAAATTATTTTTTTTAAAATGATTTTCTTAAAAATATAAAAATAACTAAATAAAGACTATATATTATAATATAATATCTTTTTATAATAAATTTATTTCTTAAGTAATCGCGGATACGTTGCTTATCTGTGCCCCACTTGCCGTCTGGCCTCATCACTACGTCCCGTACGCAATACTGATCCACAACACCAAGAACTATCAGGCTGCGATTACGACGGAAGAGCCTCCCCTCCCAGATCTAATGCCTCATCAGGGTACATGCCTTGATCGACTCAAAGAGGGTCATTTGATCAATGACCACCGCTCGGGCCTCCCTCAAACGTGGCACGGCCGATCACGCGCCCTCGCAACCCCTCAGCAAGCCACCTCAGCTTGACCAAAGTGATGCGCAGTTCAAACGGCAGAGTGCATGGTTGTTTTGGTGTTGCTGCAGGTTTGAGGCATTTCCGGCAACATTGGCTGGGAAAACACCGTATCCTGCCCGTTTTATCCGCCTTGGCTGCTGCCGGTAGATAAGCAACTCATGGGTCTTCGTATCGTGTGAGGTAGGATAGGAAGCTTGGTTATGACCAGCACCTGCAACGTAGCAACAAGATTTTGCTTTGAGGGCAACTAGATAATATAGACCATCGAGTAAGCTCTAAGCGATTAGTAAGGGGCGGGCCGGTATGCCCTCCTACCATTTGATCTAACAAGGTGTACGGGGTAAGCGATGGCTTTAGCTTCCCACTAGTGTGACTTTGAGTATTACCTTAAACTAAGGCAAGATAACGACGGGCTAATGATTTCGAATCTGGTCGCACTTGCAGCTGAGCCCGTTAGTTTCTCCCCCCACTGCTTTACCACGATTTCGCAATGTCGTATACGTCTTCCCCTAAGACGATTGCGCCATACCCCCTCCCACCGCGCTAAGTTAAATAAATACTTCCCCGCCCACCTACCGCCCGCCGATTAAGCGCAATTGAAGTCCGATGCTTATGTGTCCCCGCTACGACTTGATTAGCTGCCTGTAATTAGGCACTAGTCTGGCATGTGCTTATGTTCGCCCTGCTTGTATGTGGTAAGATTCGACCACTGCGATGGGGCTTTGTGGCTGTAGCTGATTAAATATGCTAGCGATAGGGTCCTCGGACAAGGGTCCCCATCAAAATCAAAAACGGCAATGGATCGGCATAGTTTTCTCTTTCCCTAGATAGGAGATAACGTAGATCACCTTAACTATTGTAAGATAATCATGGCAGAGCCTTATGACTGGCCCTTCTAGAACTTGACGCGTTTACCATTGAACGCACGCCCCCAGACGCTATCGCCGCGTTTCCTATGTCTACCGTCTTGTTACACTTCGCGGACCAGTAGGTCTTATTTGTGCCCTCAGCTGCTCAAGCAATGGTCCATTCGCGTCTTCGTTTTTGTCTGTTCAGCATGCATAAGTGCGGGCCAACTTTCCTCATGCAGTGCTACTTTTCTTGCCGTCTACCTCCCTTTGTGACAGATTGTTGTGCTAGAACCCTCGACTGCTGTTCAATGTGGCTGCCGCCATCATGTCGGCAATTCGTTTCTCTCTTGTCATTCGTCGGGCGCTCTACAGCCCATGCTCTCCTCAGGCGGTCAATCGCACTGGGCCATAGCCATCTCCGCCCACGCGTATGACAAGCCGGATATGACGAGCGGCCCCAAACTCGCTGGCGCCCTGGATTCTGAGAAGGGCGAGCACTCCCTGAGGAGCTGGACCCGCCGACTGAAGATTGGGGGTGCGACAACGTGAGGTTGGAAGTGGGCACTCCAAGGTTACAGAACTGAATGTCGGGTGATTGTCGCGCGACCAAGTCATGGCTACTCTCAAACCGAAGAATAAAACAATACCTATCTAAGCTCCGATATCTTCCAGCACTAAATGCTAACCGCTAAGCAACTTGCAGCTCCTCATCAGAGCTGGCCTTTGTCCCGCACCTCGCCGCGGATGCTGGCGATGACTCTTCTAACAACATATTCACTGACCTAGCCTTATACGTATTCCAGTTGGCCCTGCGCCAACCTGTGCACTGACAGGAGGTTACATCTAGGCTGCTGGCCCTCCTCCGGGAAAGGGCCACCACGCAACATAAGCCAAGCTATGAGATGGGCCGATAATGTTATCCTGGCAATGGGCCCGCTGGGCAAAATCACAGCTATCGTCAGCGCCATCTAGGTCGGAGGTTCGTCATGGCTTAAAGCTATCACTGGTAGAGCAAGGGAGAGCCGTGCTATCCTCGCTCTGGCTGCTATCTGGTTAGCATATTAGCAGGGTGCTTTTATTCTATAGTCAGCTTCTACGTCTCCTTCGTGTTCTTATACGAGCCATGTCGAGATGGTTGAGCTTCTTCTTACTGTTGAAATGAGCATGTTATGTTGTATTAAAGAAGAAGAAAGACTAGTGTTAATAACCAGAAACTATTAATAAGAAGACATCTATATCCTCGCCACTAATAGATCGGAAAAGCCATTGACCTATTAAATAATAGATCTTAATACTTGCTCTAGGCGCTGCCGCCGAGAAGTAACGCTACGCCGACCGAAGTCTAATATGGTAGTCATGGCGCGCCAGCAACGTTCTACAAGGACCTATGCCCTTACTTAGAATTTATATTTTATGAGTATGATCCGAAGTTTTAGAGCTATCCTTCTCTTTGCAACCTTCCGTACCTCGACCTAATTATAGACCGGTAAGATGGCCAAAGTCTTAGCCGCTTTATTAATATTCGTAACCGCCTGGCTTTTAGCCGTAAGTAACCCTATAACGGGAGAAGGGGTGGTTTGCCTTGGAGTAGAGCCTGCGTCGTAGCTACGCGTAGTCACTTAAGGGGAACCCTACCTTGTCTTGTCCCCCGTAGTGAGTAGCAGCTCCCACGGGAAACGCCGGACTAGAGGGCTCTCACAAATATACCCTAACTTTCTCCGCTGACTAACCAAAGAGATTAAAAGTACTCCTCAGCGATGCAGATCTAGATCCAACTCTAACAACCCATCCCAAGCAGTATTAGATGTTCGTTTCCTTGTCCTGCTCCGCGGTTGATCTTCAACTTCTACATATTGGTTTTAATGCTAATGGCGATAGGCTTTCTTCGAAGTTCAGGCTAATAGATGTGATTGATTTATTAGTTGGATTGCTAGTATAGGATGACTCGCTAGTCGTTGCTATAATGTATTATTATGATATTTGCTATCATCGACTACGAAACATACCGCTTAACCCACCTATGGAACTCTTAGTTAACCTAGCCTACTAGTAGTCGCAATACCGCGAGCAAGCGGTATAGGCTATCCACGGTAATAGTGCTGCTAGTCTCAAGCGGGCCACACACCTTAACCTTACTCCCTCCGTCGAAGGCAAAGTATAACTCCTAATTCTCGCATATAATAAGGAGGACTGGGAGGAAGACAGATTCACCAATGTACCTAGGTCCTTAGAAGGCAGCGACGCAAACTTGGCTATATGCCCGTACCAAGTAGCTAACTATACCCCCAGCTAAGCCTTACCCTTAGCACGCCATCGGATATTAACCTTGGTCTCGACAAGCACGCCTGTGGGCTTATAGCATAGCGGGCTATATGTCAATTAATTAAAGGATTATGCGCTATCGAAGCCGTCGACGAAGTCGGCGATGTAGGTGGCGAGATCCCTATTAGGCTGGAGTAGAAGAGCATAGTTAATTATTTTCCCGCCTAAGGTCTTAAGCTCCCCGCGCGAGGGTGGAATAAAAGCCTTAGCGATAGCGGCTTAAGTTATATTCTTAGCGCCGACATATGGTACGCTAGAGATAGCTAGGTGAAGGGCGGGAATATAGATATGGTTATTCTACGTCGCTTTAGAATAAATCATATTTATAAACCATATCGTAGTAGCGACGATATTGCGAATAGCGCTAAGCTTGTTATAAAGGGCGAGGTAAAGGGCGAGGAGGCTAGCTATCCTGGCGTTAAAAAATATAAAGAGATAGCTAGTATCGTCTACCTCTTTCTTATCTACGACTAGAACTCTATCCTTAGTCGCGAAGCGAGACTCGCTAATTACTAGCTTATCTCTTAAGATCTTTTTTAGCTCCCGCGGCAAGTATCCTTCTCCTTATATCACTCTCCAAACGTCGTCAAATAAGCCCAGCGCCTAGGCATTCCCTATCTTCTTTACCGTGTCCCTTAATATATGAGGGTTAGGGCTCGTCTATATGACAGGTTTCTCGAGCTTAAAAGATCATCTGGGTTCTTAACGGGGCTCGTAGATCGTATACGGCTGGTGGCACTGCTTCGTTCTCTTAAGCTTAAGGCAAAGGATTGCCGGTCGTTTGTGCTAAGCTTGGCGGTGAACGACATGGGCGGTAGAAAGATATGTAGAGAAGTCCCGGCCTTATATATCTCACACGTTGAGTGGATTCACTTATATCGTCGTCGTCACCTTGGTATGCTTCATGGCCTGGGCGGCCTTATACGCTGCGCATGACCAACGCCAATGGGTGATATATAATTCATTAAATAGCTACACTCCTACTAAATCACTTAGTATATTCAATTCCGCGCATCGCGGCTGCTTCGTTAGATGAAGAAGAGGATATCTCACTTATGCACCTTGGCGGGCTTACATAATAGATCTGATTTGCACTGGCCCTGATGCAGGTATGATTGCCCGTCTGTTGAGACCATGTCACGGCCCAACACACTCCGCGAGCACGTGATCAAAAGAAGGCCCACTACACCAACCAATCATTATGGGATCAACATGGATCACGCCAAGACATCATGATCTCGCCGCGATCCTCATCGGGATCACAGTCGGATCACGACTAACGACCATGATCCCTCATGATCCAAAGAACAACTCTCAAGTACATAGGACACGCTCATGGCACTCTCTTATGTAGTAGCTACCCCAGCTATCAATACAACTTGGCTACACTCAGTACCTTCTGAGCGCATTACCAGACGTGGCAAACCCCCTTGTTCAAGCACAGCGCGACTAGTCCTCTTGCCAACATAAACCCAGCACGACCGGTTTATCCCTTGGGAAAGATACGATCATCACAGACCGGATGACTAAGATGGTCCGATTTGCTAGTGGCTGGGATGTGGTTACTATATAAGCAGTAGTGCTCCTATCAGACACATATCACCTAGACCTTTCAAGAACACATCATCTTCCACTCCCGCAGCATTGCTTTATCAATGTCTTTGGCTTCCCGCATGTACTGGCTATATGCTAAGAGGGGGAGGTACGCGACGGAGGCTTTCTATAGTTAAAGTAATATAACTGGTTTATAAGGGCATTATAAATTTAATCTTTAGATACCAGAGACTTGCTCTTTAACTAGATATATATTTAAAATAGATAATATTATAACCCACTTTAGAATAAATGCCTCTAGCGCTAAGCTCTAGCCTACTAGGACAAGGCCTACCATCTAGCTTTTCTCTAGTCTAATATTAAGACTCAAATAATAATAAGGTTAGAGTAAAACTCTATCTAAGTATTATCCGAAGCCAAAGCATCAAAGTATGCCCATCGAATCAGTTCCTTAAGCTAAGGCCAGTACGTCTCGATAACCCACTAACGCAGAATTTATAAAAACGCTATAATCTAATAAATGCCAATAATATCGCTAGTTAAGCCAACACATATGTCTAACTAGATAACCTATCTTATATTAGCATAGCCCAGCCCATAAGCAGAGCCTCTTACCATCTCGTTACTACATCGCATGGCAGCAATAAAATTCCATAAATAGCCTTATATAATTAGCCCTAGCATAAAGCCAATGTCATCAAGGGAGGGTCCGGAGCTTGCGCAGCGGCTAATCAGACGGTATAGGAATTCCATTTGCGCCTCAAGCCAGGTTGCTACTTATAGCGCTGTATTATCACTGCCCTCGCCGGAGCGTTTTATCTTAATAGGGATTACTAATAGTATTTTTAGCAAAGAGATCTCGCCAGTAATGTTAATAGAGTAGAAAGGAAGTTAGCTACAGAGGTTATTAATAAGGTTTCCTATATCAGGATCATTAATATTATAAGCTAGGTCGAGGTAAATATAGTAATTAACCTTTTTATCTAGCGCACTTAGTAGCTTATACTCTTTTATAAATATAGCGGTTAAGTAGGCTATGAACTTAACTAGAGTCTTATACATCTAGCCTAGCTAATAGCGCTATAATGCTTGTAAAAGAATCTTATAATATACATCGCTGCTCTAGCCACACTCTACCTGGTCGTAACCAGCGCACTTAGCTACTGACTTAAGAATATATATAGCGTTATCCAGCATAGGTATTATGCTAAGTGCGTCCCTCTCGGTTGAGAAGAAGAAATCAGCATCGGCCATCAACATGCCAAAGTCATCATGTTACGACCCCCGCGGCTACGTCACGTGTTCTCCATAAATCCCGAGTCCCCGACCACCAATCATAGTAGGACCGATACCACTAAGGACCAATATCGTTCCTAGACCGCGTCGGTCCTAGAACGATATCGCGCCTTATCGCGATTAGCTTTACTTAGAGAAGCCCTAGTATATAAAATATACTTATTGCACTTTCCTATATAGTAGCTACCTTAGCTATTAATATAACTTGGTTATACTTAATACCTTTGAGCATATTACTAGACGTGATAACCCCCTTGTTTAAGTATAGCGCGACTAGTCTATCTGCTAATATAAACCTAGTATAACTAGTTTATCCCTTGGGAATATATATGATCGTTATATATTAATAGCTCTTATTTAGAGGATTACTTGCGTTACCTTAAATAATATTGAATGTAATAGCTACTTAGGTGATTCCCGCGAATAACCACTAGTAGGTTTTACCTACTAATTACTTACCTATACCTATTCTAGTTAACCTGGACGAAGAAATAGATGACGTAGATAGCTCTGATAATAAGGAAAATAAATAATTATGAGCCTAGATTACCGCTATGAGTGTAGAAATAGATATACTCCGTGAACTCATCGAAAGAATAGGCGAAAACTAGCGTATCTAGAACGCAGAATATCTAGATAACGTCTAGAATATCACTAATATAATAGCCACCGCTATAAATAGAAGGGATATAGGAGAAATCTTAAAGCTAAACCCCCTAGAACCTTTTAATGGAACCGCCTATAAGCTACTGATATTCCTTACCTAGCTAAGGGCGTTTATAATATACTATCTAATATAGTTTACCCTGCCCGCTAGTAAAGTCTAGTATGCTATAGGAAGACTTAAGAACCACGCCGCCGTATAGTTTAAACCCGTTATAAGGGAATACCTCATAGCCCTAGCTAGCTAATACTTACCCTATACCTATTACCTCTACTTAGACTATAAAGCCTTTAAAGTAATACTTTAATAAGCCTTTAGAACTATCGATAAGAAGGCATAGGCCAAAAGGGAGATTAAGGCGCTTTAATAGACCTAATCTGCCTTAGAGTATGGAATGAAGTACCTCTAACTTACCTTAAAGCTTAACTAGAATTAGGAACCTCTAATATCTCTATTCTTCGATAGACTTAAGAAGGAAGTATAGGTAAAACTCTATAAAGAAGAATGACCTAATGACCTTATTAAGTATATCGGCAGGGTAGTTAAGATTAATAATTAATAGTTCTTATAGAAGAAACTTTAGAACCCTAAGTTTAGCAGCAATAAGGCTAATAACCCCCGCTTTGATGCTAACTAGGGTAAGAAGAGGCAGAATAATACCTTGTATAGTATTAACCTAGGACCTATAGAACTTAGAGTAACCTAATAGGGACCTAAGGATATTAAATGTTATTATTGCTATAAGAAGGGTTATAAGGCCAATGAATGCCATAAGAAATAATAAGATATTAAGGAGGGATGCTATTAATTAAAGCCGCGATAGAACCTCCCGGAAGGTAAGAAGTACTTAAATGCGACTAACTAGGATAGCGACCCCTAGATAGCTATCCGTACTACTAAGATACTTAGAATGGCCTAATAAGGATACGATAAGACTGGCGTCTAGCCGGATGAACTAGATATGCCATATAGCCAAGCCTACCTCTTAAAGGAATAGGCGGAATATAATGTCGCCTGCGGAGCATACTATGGCTTAAGGCTATATATTATAGAACGACCCCGTAGGAGCAGACGCTCGTATATTATAGAGCACGTGGGATAGAAACCACTCTTAGAGCCTAATAAGGAAGGATAATAACTAGGCAATCCCTTATTATAACGAATTATCGCTGTGATTAGGCATGCTAAACCTAAAACTAGGGAATCCATAGCGTCGACCTTAGCATAATAACTACTATTATTGGCGAGCGAATAAGCTGACTTTTAGGAAGCCACCGCGGAAGGATTTAACTATAAGAAATGGATTATGGGATATGATAAATAGACCCATATGCCTATGATAATCTATCGCAGGGACTATTAATAAAATAATCCTATATAGTGTAATTGCACCTTATGCCCCTGATATTAGATCGAGGCATCTTAGGAATATAATAAAATCTACGAATAATAGAAGGTAGACTAATATAGTAGATTACTATGCAATAATTAGGTTACTAAAGTAAATAGTGGCAATATTAACTAAACCAAGTTTGAGTATAATGCCTAGAAGCTATAAAAAGAACTATGCCAAGGGCGCTCTAAGAAGCCCCGGAAGAGCGATAAAGAGCTATAGAAGGAGGAAAACTATCCCTAATTATACGACGAGAATAATAATAGGTATTAGAATAGCCTAAGGGAAAGGTATATCTAGACGGCACGGGAGTATATAGATATAATAAATAAGTAAGAAATCTATATTCGAGCCTATTATAGAGAGTTAGCCGAAAACCCCTAGCACCTAGAAGCATCTTTTAACCTATAAGATGATATGAGAATATACCTAATGCACTAGGAGTATGCTAGTATCTCTTAGATGTTATGCTAATACTATTAGTATAAAGCCTATTAGAAAGAAAAATAAGAGTAAAACTACTTCCCCGTTATATTGCTATACTAGCTAAATAATAAACCTTACCTATGGTATGAAACGGAGGGTTATAAAGTGGTATATTAGTATAAATCTATCAGCGTCGCGAATGCATAATACTCCTTAGAATTATATTATGCTATTTAAGAGAAGAAATAAATTACCTATAAAATTAAGGATTAGTAAAAGATGATCTACCTGGAAGATAAAGAAGACCCAGGAGCTAAATAGGAACGGCAATACTAGGATTAGCTGTATAGCTAAGATGACGCGTATAACTATAAAGCCTATGCCGATAGCGAATGCGAGTTTGATTATTTTAGCTATGTAATGTTAAAAAACTAAATACCCTATCTAATATAGGGCGATAGATAGGTGAATACGGGAAGAAACTACCCTAGAAGGCCCTCTACTCTATGAATAGAGCATATAGGCGATAATACCTAGAACTAAAAGTATAAGTCAAGGGAGAATAGTTAAATGCTTTGGTGGATAATAGAGCTAAGTAGAACTATTTCGACTTAGCGACGATAAATAGGCTTAAGCTACTATAGAGGCATAAATAAATGCCTTATTTGGTTATTAACCTAAAAAGAACCTCTTTTGATTATAATAATAGAGTTATTAACTATGAGATTAATTACCTTAAGGTTTTTATTAAAAGAAAGAACTAAGGGATATTATTTAATATTATACCTAATAAGTACTATAATCTTATGCTTAGGTACCTATGGTTATACTAATTTAACTTATATTTTAATTAGAGAATTAGCTAGGTGCTCTTTTTTAATAATAAGATACCCTCTATAATGAATAATGACTTAGATAAGAGATCTTAAATTTCTACTAAAGATACTAGAGAAGCTAGGTAGAGGTAAATATAAGATACCTCTCTACCTAAAGGAACATAGTATAAATACTATAATAGATAGAAATAATAGAATTAGTAAATAATTACATATATTATAAAATAATTTTATAAGTTAGAAGAAAACCTAGAATAAGCTAAGAAAATACTAGAAAAAGAATAACTTAAGAATATTTTATTATAATATTATATCTATAAGAAACTCTTTATAGAAGAACTTAAAATAGGTCTATTAGAATATATATACTATAACCTTAAAATTGAGTTTATTAATAGGAAGTAACCTAGCTTTAGTAAACTCTACCTACTTAATAAAGTATAACTATTAGTATTAAAGGAATATATTAAAGATATGCTATAGAAAAGATATATTAGGGAAAGTAAGTTATCTATTAGATACCTTATTATGTTTGTCCTAAAGAAGAACAAAAAGCTCTAACTCTGCGTCGACTTTAGAATGCTTAACGCTATTATAATTAAAGATTATATACTATTGCCTCTTATTAATAAGTTAAAGGATTGACTTTTTGGTATAAAGTATTTCACCGCACTTAACCTCAAAGGAGCCTATAACCTTATTTGAATTAAGGAAGGATATAAGTAGAAAACCGCTTTTCGTACTAAGTATAGACTATTTAAGTACCTCGTTATGCCTTTTAGACTCATAAACGCACCTATTGCATTCTAATAAATGATTAATAATATGCTATAAGAATACTTAGATATATTTATTATATATTACCTAGATAATATCCTTATCTTCTCCGAGATAGAAGAAGAATATATGGAATATATCTATAAGGTACTATAAATACTATAAGACGCTAAGTTATTAGTAGATCCTAAGAAAAGTAAATTTTATACCTTAAAGGTAGAATTCCTCGGGCATATTATCTCTTATAATAAGATATATATAGACCCTAAGAAGGTCTTAGTAGTTAAGGACTAGAAGGAATTAACCAATGTTAAGGAAATATAAGCCTTCCTTGGTTTCGCTAACTATTACTATAGATTCCTTAAATGATTTAGGAAGATCGTAGTATTACTAACTGAACTTATAAAGAAAGATAAAACCTTTCTATTTAGAGCCAAGGCTAAGGAAGCTTTCGACTAGATTAAGGAACTTATCCTAAGCGAGCTAGTACTTAAGATATTTAATCTATCTCGATAAATCAAACTTAAAATAGACGCCTTGGATTTCGCGCTAGGTGCCTAGATTGGATAACGAGACGATAAAGGACTCTTATATCCCATCACATTCTACTCCCATAAGCTACATAGAGCAGAGCTTAACTACCCTATCTACGATAAAGAATTCCTCGCAATTATCAATACTTTTAAGGAATTTTAATATTACCTTCTTAGAAGTAAGTACTAGATTAAGGTATATATGGATTATAAGAATATTACCTACTTCGCAAAAACCTAAGAACTTAGCGGATAATAACTATAATACGCTGAATACCTCTTGGAATTTGACTATGTTATTATCTATATTAAAGGAATAGAGAATAGCAGGGCAGACGCTATTAGCCGATGACCTGACTTAGATACCGGAAAGATCAAAGCTAAGGAATAATTTCTATACTTTATATTAAAAGGATACCTCGAATAGAAGTTCGTTAGGTAAACGTAGAAGCTAATACCCTTATTAGAATACCTTATACTTATTAGAAAATACGAATGATTGGTTATGGATTTTATTGAGTATACACTAGGATATTGATAATAAAGTGATAGAGTATAGATGTATAAAGGGAAGATCTCTATCCCTAATAAAGTACTCTAAGCTATCTTTAATTATTATTACTACTATGTTATATGTTATAGTAACCTAGAAGAGATAACTAAAGCTATATAATAATATTATGATAATTATGACCTTGAAAGTAGAATAGAAGGAAAAATGTATTGATGTAGAGGATGCTAAGGGAAGACCGCTGGCGCTAAGCGGGACGATGGGCTAATACCCCTACCGGAGCACCTTTAGCTTATTAGAAGCTATAGAAAATAAATTATTAATTTTATAGACTATGCACGAGGATATAACCGAAGGGAAGATAGATTCCTTATGTTCTACGGAGGAATTATTATCCCCGATGAAGTATTTAAACTAATTTTCTAATACTACTATAACCTATTTCCCCACGATAGAAACTATTAGTTAACGTTTAAATGAATAAACCGTATCTATGACGATAATTAGTTTAAATAGAAAATTAAATAATAGACGCGAAACTATATAAACTGCAACCCTAATACTAAAACTATTACCTACGAATGGGATAGGGTTATAGGAATACCTTACTGAATCGTCGGTATAACCTATACTATAGAATAGGGTAATTTACTCTTAAAGTAGATCTAGGAATATAATAAATGACTCCTAGATAATAAGAAAATAAATAAGCAATAAGTCCTAGACGAATTATAATATAGCCTTATATGCGAAATATATAGCTACCTACTATATAGATACTAAGGAATTAATAAAACCCTAGAACGAGTTAAGATAATATTTACTTTTCCTAATATAAAGAAAACTATTGCAATAATTATTAAATAATATAACCTCTGCGCAAAGACTAAGGCATAACGCTATAAACCCTATGGTAAGCTATAATTACTCCTAGTTATATAATAACTATGGGATTCTATTATTATGGATTTTATTACTAAATTACCCCTATTAGAAGAACTAGCCACTAGAAACTTTTATAATAGCATTCTTATTATTATAGATAGACTTACGAAATTTTCTTATTTTATACCTTATAGAGAATTAATAATAGCAGAAGAATTTACCTACCTTTTCTACTTCTATATCACTAAGATATATAGCATATTACTTAAAATTATTATAGATTAAGGACTATTATTTACTTTAAAATTTTAATAAAGCCTTATAGGATACTTAGGAATTAATTATAAACTCTCTATAGTATACCATAAGGAGATAAATAGTTAGACTAAACGTATAAATTAAATACTAAAATAATACCTTTAATGCTATATTAATTATAAATAAACTAATTAGGTTAAAAAGCTACTAACTATATAGCTCGCCTATAATATAGCTATAAATAAAAGTATAAAAATTATACTAGCCTATGCTAACTTTAGATTTATACTAGATGTATACCGATAAATATAAGATATTATTATTAATCCTAAAGTAATCCTTACTAGTGATTAGCTAAAGAACCTATATGAAGAAATAAGAATAAAACTCGAGTTTATTAGAAATAGAATAATAAATTATATTAATAAGAAAAGAATTAAGGAATTGATTTTCTCGGAGGGAGATATGGTTTATTTTGTAATAAAAAACATCGAGATAAAACAATAAAATAAAAAACTTAACTATAAATATATTAAATTATATAAGGTTAAATGGAAAATCTTAGAAAATAACTATAAACTAGACTTACTATTAAAAGTTAAGCTTTATCTAATTATTTATATTTTATTACTTGAATTAGTAGAAAATACTATTTAAGTTAAAATTAGTAATAAATTAGAAATAGAAGTCAATAGACTAGAGGAATATATTATAGAGACTATCCTCGATATAGATAAGATTAATAGTAAAATAATATATTTTATTAAATAGAAGGATTACCTTAACTTAGAAAATACATAAGAACCTCTAGAATACCTTACTAGTGTATAATGCCTTCTAAAGAACTTCTACTAATAATACTAGGATTAAATAAAGGCAAAGCATTAAGGAAGTTATCGCCTAGACTAAGGGACGCCTAGTTAATATCATTAGGAATATAATCAACCTAAAGATCACAAATAATAGCGTCTTCATAAGTATCTAATATAAATAAGATACTATCCTATTGCTCCACCTCTTAGAGACCCCGATAGGTAGCCTCTAAATGCTTCTCCTTCACCTAGGCCTAAATCTTATAAATGCGCGATAAATGACCCGCGGCAGTAGCCAGACGAGACTATAGTATAGCTATCTCCTCATAAAGCTTCAGTAGGTTATTACTAGCCTCGCCCTTATCTATCTCTAACTTCCTCTCTTACTTTATTAAATTAATAACTATAGATATTATTAGGAATAAAGAGTCTAGCGAGAAAATAAGGCAGACTAGACTCATAGGATAATACCATATAGGTATTATTATAAGATTTCTTACTATAGATATACTCGCTATAGTAAGTAGAATCCGCAGATATTAGGCACTTCTTGCCCGAATAAAAACAGCGAGTATAAGGTATATTAGCCTCCTTATTAGTAAATTTAATAAAAAGGGCAAGAGTATTAATTTCCCTATCCTTACGGGAAGACTATTTAGAGATACGGTTAGATATCGCGCGATATAATAATAAAAGGTCTAAGTTAATATATACCAAAATAGAATTAGGGAGATAAGAGTATGTAGGTCTTAAGGGTAAGACCTAATAGAGGGGAGGTATTATATTATAACCCCCGCGGCTATGTTATGTATTCTCCATAAATCCCAAGTCCCTAACCACTAATCATAATAGGACTAACACCACTAAGGACCGACATTATTCCTAGACCGCGTCGGTCTTAGAACGACATCGCGCTTCATCGCGATCGGCTTTACTCGGAGAAGCCCTAGTATATAAAATACACTCATTATACTTTCCTATGTAGTAGCTACCTTAGCTATTAATATAACTTGGTTACACTTAATACCTTTGAGCATATTACTAGACGTGATAACCCCCTTGTTTAAGCATAGCGCGACTAGTCTATCTGCTAATATAAACCCAGCACGACCGGTTTATCCCTTGGGAATACACACGATCGTCACACATCATATAATACGTCTACCTACTGGAAGACAGGCTTACTCATTAAGCCAAGGATCTTACAGCCGCGAAGTAGCTGGCTAATAAGGCGCTAGCGGAGGGCAAGCAATGAGCCAGGCATCATACCCGTATTAGAGAAGTTACCTATCTTAATGCGCCGCTTAAAGAGGTTCATAGCTGCGAGGTGCTTTCAGGGAGAAGAGGCACCGCTCTACGTAGAGTAGTGCAATGCGCTGCGGGATAAGCGCGTCGTATAGCATAGGCAAGGCATTACGTTATTATCCCTATGTTGCTCATCTAACGAAGATAGGCTCGCTTCGTTCTCCGAGTATACAGAAGCGGCTATTGCATAGCTAGTCTTTCACTTCTTGGGCGAAGCTATCTCGGGCTCGTCATCGGGCGGTAGTATCAGACGCATACGCTTACGCTTACAGTCTTTTCTCTAGAATAATTCTTCGGGACAGAGATTAGATACCTTAGCTACTTCAACGCTTAGAAGCCAGTAAAGAATATCCTATATCATAGTAATTGGCGTATTAAATCATGGCTCGATGCTAGCCGTATTTGGTTACAAGTAATGTTTTGGTTTGTTGGCACGGGTAACCAGAGCGGGGTTGAAATGGTCACGTGCCTTTGGCACGCGTTAGTGTCCTATCTATTGTAGCGCTGGTTCGAAAGCCAAGAAACGACATCTCCTTCATAAGGTAAGCACAGGGCTGCTCCACCAACCAGAAAATACCCTGATTCTAGGCCAACAACGTCGCGAAATGTCACTCGCTCAATTTTGCACTTAAGGTGATAATCGACCGTTCCCTTAGACCGAAGCCGCTTTTCCCGATCTTATGAGGACCGAGGAGTAAGCGACCCGGCCTAGCAACAACCGATATTGCAACAGTGCACGGACCCTGCGCACCCATTTTTGTAGCCGATTCTTGCAGAATCGATATTGTCATTGACTACTAGGCCGAGAGCGTTGGTTGCCACGATGACCCGGCCACGCTGGTAGAGGTCCCGCTCATGGCCCTGCATCCAGGCCCTTAGCCGCTGTGCCTTGCCATCGGCCGTGCTGACGTCGCTGTAGTATGCGTCGCAGCCCAGGTCTTCCGCGAGCCCCTCGGTTGCCCTCCGGGTTGGGCAGTACACAATGACCTTGGCCGAGCTGGCATACATGCTGAGCTTCTGATCAATCAGCGCCCTCATGAAGCTCGCAGTCGAGGCCCGTCTGTCGTCACTGTTGCGTATGTCGATGGCGATGACGCTGTAGCTAATGTTGGGCCGGCTCGTGGGGTTGCGGAAGACTGCGGCGTCTTTGGGGTCGCAGTGGATGAGATGGAAGAAGGGTGCCTCGTCTGCGATGGCTAGCGTTGCTGTCAGGTAGACCATCTGCACACCGCGCCGGGCCAGGAGACCAAGCTCACGCAGCTTCGGCCGGAACTTCAAGTTGCCCTCAAGGATGGCATGGCATTCGTCAACGACGATGCGGTCCAGCTGGGCCTGGGACTGGAGCACGTCGAGGTAGGTCTGGAAACGCTTGGTCAGTGCGGTCTCTGGCGTCACAAAGACGATCCTGGCATGTCCAATCGTCTGATCAGATCGCCACTGAGCCGCCGCGATGTTCATGTCCCTGGTACGATCACAGAGATTGCCCTGCAGAGATACAAGGGGCACGATGACGACTGTGACCCCGCCGGGGCAGCTCGCCGCTGGCAGCTGAAAGAGCAGACTCTTGCCGCTGCCGGTGGGCATGACGGCGACGATTGGGCTCTTGTTTTGCATGATCGCCCGCACGACCAGATGCTGCCCGGGTCGGAACGTGGCATTACTACCCAGCAGCCTCCTCAGCTCGAGAGCCAGGTCGACCCTGCGAAGCTGCTTCCAGCGGATGGCCTGGAGCTCTTGGAATTGTTCCGTGTCGATGTGGGCTCTTGACCTTTTGGAATTGGATCGCACGGTTGCCGAGGAGGCATGGAGTGCAGAGGGGAAACCGAGCAGGTAGTGCCACTGCTGGCTGAGCTGCCGGAAGCTCTCGCGGCGCTGGTAGGTCTCAAAGTTGGCTTCCTGGAGACCCCTGCCGTAGACCATGCCGACCGGGGTCGTCCATCTCGGCCAGACCCTTGGTCTTCCAGAGGAAGGGCGAGAAGGTCCGCACTTGATCAGATGGTATGTTGGCAAAGGCGGCCTCGGAGAAGGGCAGCACCAGCCACAGGTAGTACACCAGCAGCTCTCACCATGACAATAAGAATAACAACCTTGATTTTATCAATATTACCCAGCATCACTGCGCAATTCAATAGCACCTTATGTGCTCGTGTCTGTCCTGTGGATGTTTACTGTCCTCCTATTTATTATTCAACTCTTTCCAGACGGTGATTCAGCTCCCTTAAAACAGGGTCGTAAGACTTCTCCCATTGCGGATATCTTCGTTTGTATGCACCAATGAGCTCATGCATTCGGGTTTCCATATTGCGCACAGCCTGTGCTTGCTTTTTTCGCTTAACAACAAGACTCTCCTCATCTGAGGTAGCCTCGGCCTCATCACTTCCCGAGACTGAATTTGAATCGCTGTCTGATTGGATCGCAGCGCGATTTCGACGCCTTTTGCGTCGGTTTAGTTGAGGATGTCGGAGATGTTCATAGGCCTCTAACCCCTTTCTCAAGAACCAGACACACTCGTTGACCTCGTCACATTCCTCGAACGTTTTAGCGACTTCCATCTGCCTTATCTGGCACCATTTCTTTGGAAAATAATATCTCTCAGGGGAGTTATCTAGTTCCAGTATCGGTGTTGGAGAAGTGTTTTGTGGCAGCCCAGTTGATGCTTGCTCCCGAAGACCAACCAATTGAGCATAAAGTTCACCCTCAGGTATTCGAATCAACTCCTGCTCGGGTTGTATGACATAGGGCATATAGCTCTTGCAAAACAGAGTAGTTGCTAGTTGCCAGCCGTCAATAGGATGGTGTTTGATGTTGGATGCTGGCAGTGGATGTGCAAGAGTTCCAGTCTGCCGGGACCTGGCGTAGTGTCTGATGAGTCCCTGATGCGCACTGGGCCACCACGTGAACTGTTTTTCCTCTTTATCCTTGCGTATAAATCCCCGACTGTGTGGATATGGGAGAATCCAATGGCTTCCGATAAATGACCTTTTTAGCTCCTGCCGCCACTTCCACGCGCCAGCCTTACCTCGCGCGGTTTTGACGGCATGGAAGCTCTGTTGGAACAGCATGCGATATGGCTTCTCGCTCCACCCCTGCCGCTCAAAGTGATCATCTATCGATTTCCAGAGCCAAGCAAATAAGACATGAATATCCTTTACCGCCAAACGGTTTCCATGTGCAAGCTGAAGTGGCTGGTACTCTTCGAGCATGGCATCATTGACACTGTCATAGCAGAGGGGAATCACTCCTGACAATGCAGCCTCCATACATTCCGGTTTTAGAGCCGACTTAACGTGAAAGAAGACGTCCTTGCGGAAGGCACACAGGCATAGTTCTCGAAGGTACCTCTCAACGAGGTCGAGGCACGTGGGAATGGCACTGAACTCGAGCATCCATTGGTAAGCCTTGTTCACTCGGATAAAGTCGATTCGTACATCTCGGACTTAGTGGTACCGAGCGCGGTAAACGGTCTGCATAGATGGGTTATTAAACATCATGTAGGCAGCATGGGGTTGGCGGAAAGTGAGCGTATTCTAGTCGATCTTATCGAGAAACTAAGCATAGCTATACATCTCTATAGTACGCCTGAATCCAAGGCCTTCATAGCGGCGGAGTCTATTTGGCTAATGCGCATCGGGTTAATATCATATGTCTCGCTAGTAGCCGCCGACCTTTTATATTAACCCGCCTATATACGAAAACTAGAGATAGCAAAGAAACATAAGCATAATTCTTATATATTCTTAGGTTATAAAGTGGGGGTCTTAGAAGCTATATACTATCTCGAACCCTAAGCAAAACTTATTAATATTTTAACGCACCCATTAAAGTAAAGTATTAGTTATAAAGCTATAATAAGGGGAGCTATTATTAATAGGTATAGCAAGGCGCCTATTATAGAGCTCTTGGGATCTTATCTAACTATTAATAGTATAGAATAATGCCTTAGAAATATGATATTCCTCTCTAATGCTAAAGGATTTTTATATTAATCCTAGTAAGGCATAATAGCATTAAAGCTTTATATATAGGTATGCCTTAATTAACGCTTCTAATTAATAGCTAAGATTACCTCTAATAAGTTCTTATATCTTTCTTAACTTCTTATTAAGAGTAAATATCTTAATAGCTATATTTATAAATAAATATATATTCCCCGCTATAAAAACTTTCTTAATATTAAGGTAAAATTAAGAGTAAAAAAGGCTAGTAGCGCAGCGTAGAGAATACTTCCTAGTCTTAATAGTTAAGCTTCTAGTATCTTAAAGCATACTAAATAGATAAAAGACTTACTTTTAAGTCTCTTAGTTACTAGTAGACCTACTATTAACCTAGAGGCCATAAGATTCTAGGCAATATCGCCAATATAGTAGCATTTCCACTTATTTCTCTATTAGATCCTTAATAGCTCTAACTACCAGTTAGCTCTAAGGTATAACTTAAGATGCTTACTAAGGGTAAGTTTTTTTCCTAATATTAAAATAGATATCTATTATTATATAGCTCTTATTAATAGCGCTAGTCTAATACTTTTAAAATTGTAATATTATTTTCTCCTAAGTAATATCTTTTATAAGAACCTTTAAATTCTTTGCTTAAAAAAGAATAGTAATATCCTAGAACTACTAGAACCCTGGTTCTTAAACTATAGCGAGGATCTTAGCCTAAATATTTACTAGTGCCTTTAGTAATAGATAATATATTAATTATTATTCCTATGCTACCGTATATATATGCTGAGAGTATATCTCTACTCTACGAGTAGTAAAGTTATAATAACTATAGTTATAGCTTAATAAATAATGCTAGATATAGGCTATATTATAGCATTAGTATATCGCAGGGAAGAAAATATTATCTATTTATAGCTAAAAGTCTTTATCCCTAAGCTTACTATATATCTACTCTTCTTAATATAAGTTAAGAAATAAAAAATATAAAGATATATCTTTAAACCTAATAATATGGCTAAAGGTATAATAAGGAATTTAGTTTATAGGCTAATAGACTTAATATTATTTTCTATTTATATTAAGATATATAACTAGGATTAATTAGAGGTAAAGATTAAACTAAAGATTAGATATAGTTATCTAAGTAGGAGATTAGTAAATACCTCGCTTAGCGATAGTAAGGTTACTTAGGAAAGCTATAATACTATTTATATCAAAGGTAACCCCAGTATTACTTAAAACCCTTTTATCTTTATCTAAGCAAATATATAGTATCTCGGCTCTAGAGTTAAGACTATAAAAGGCCTATCTTCTAGATTCAGGGCTTATTTTTCTAGCTAGGTTATCTTTCTAGTATGCAATAGCCTCCTTACTAAGGATATTAGGACCTAATTTAGGTATAAACTCTAGGTATATAGCGAGGCTAATCTATTTGTTAGGATCTTCTATATGGTTATATTATGTTACTTTATAGTAGTTATTATAGCATCCTTAAAATTTAATAAGTTATTCTATTAGCTCTTATGCGAGGTACCTAATTAGATCTGGCTTACTATTCTCTATTTATGGTGAGATCTCTGAGGTCATATTAAAAGTAATAGCCTAGCCTATGCCTAGGCTCTTATATCTCGGGCTAGATACCATATCTATAGCCTCTGCGAAAGTCCCAATATCGGTCATAATATGCTCTTTTATATCTTATAATAATTAAGGATTAACTGGGGGTAGGAACCGAGAGATGTCTATCTTATCTAGCTCTGGTATATTAGTGGGATTAGCTAGGTTATAGGAGTCGCTAAATATGTTTACTTATCCGGCGCCTTCTTTTAACGGTAGAGGAAGCAAAGGGAAAACTAGGCTATGAGAGTCAGCGTGTATTATATCGCGTTGCATAGGTGCCGCATTCTGCCGTCTCGCCTATCTCCGCTTTATATCCGCCATAGCCTTAGCTTTAGATATGGAATACCTTCGAGGCCTACCACGCTTCCGCTTTGATGGGATAATATTATCTCTGGCGTTATCCATGTTGTGATTATGAAATAATTAAGGGAAAGAGATTCCATAGGACTATTATCTAATAAATCGGTATTTCCCAGTACGGGCGTATATAATATATTACTAAGATCATCTAGAGGTTAGAACTCAGTCCCATTTCAACACTCCATACATAAACTCATCGCAACCCCTTAATTAAACTCATATTATATAATATGCGTTTCAACGGATGTGCAATTAATCCGGTGCTGCTTGGAGGAAGGTTTTAAAAAGCAAAATACAAATGCCAAATGGGGCATGGCATCTACTGCCATGCACTAACCTAAATACGGTGACCGCAAAAACCAAAAGCGGTTGAGTTTGACCGCTAAAATCTAATTGGCTGCAGCATTTGAGTTGACGACGAGGTCAATAACTTACAAGACGAATATTACCATAACGACAAATATGAACTTATTAATATATAGATAATATAAGCTTAAAGACCCTATTATATGCTTGAATTCTATTATTAATAGTTTTATTATAGGTTTAGGGTCTAATTTAAGTCGGCAAATATACGATAGTAGGAGGTTAATAGGAAACTTAGTAATAATAAGGCAGTATAGTTTAGCCTGCCTTCTTAGTAAGTTAATTTCTATAAATAAAGGCAGAGGAGGCTTTAATAGTTTAATAACATTAAAAAATAGTTATTATTAGTAGCTAGTAGATAAGCTAAGCGGGGAATTAGACCTAGGTATAATAAGTTAGGTTATAGGTAGGGATAAAATTAATAGCTAATAGTAATAATAATAATTAGGGAAAAATAGGTTATTATAGGTTAGTTAATATTATTTAGAGGTAGGCTAGGCCTAGTAGTTAGAAATATAATTAAAGAAGTATTTTATATTTTAAGATAGTATTATAAGGTAATAAATATAAATAAGATTATAATAATAAAGGAGCTATTAAGGTATATAGGGTAAAAAGGGAAAGGAAAAAAGAAAAGAAAAGTAAGATAGTAAGATATAATAAAAATAATAATAAAGATATATATATATTTTATTAGGAAAAAAGAGAATTAAGTAAATTAATTAATATAAATTAATTTAATTAGTAAGGGGAAAATAAGTATAATAAGTTATATAAAGGGAGGGACTATTAGATTACTAGGGGTTATAATAGATTAGATATTAATAAGAGTATTAGAAAAGTATAAGGATAATATAGTAAGAGTTAGCGGATAAGAATAAAAAATAGGTAGGCATAGATAGTTAAACCTAGGGGTAAGATTAATATTTTAAGGGATTTAAGGAGTAATAAGTATGCATAGATACTTACCCCTAGGTTTAAAGGGGGGATTTTAAGGGATTTAAAATAAGGAGGGTATATAGATACCTACCCCTAGGTTTAGAGGTAGAAGAGAACTTAAAAGAGGTATAATTTCTAGGCCTAACCCTGCCAAATACGAGCAGTTTTCGCTTAGCAATATTACTCCAAAGCATAGATAGCAAAACACGATTTATATAGGTGATTTTACTTAAATCGCCAGAGAATAAATTATCAGGGCTTTAATAAAGCTGCTAAGGGTCTTATTGTGATTTTAACTAACGGCCGGGTTAATAGGCCCTAGAGAAATATTATAAAGAACCGATGTATAAGCATACCGGGCAGGTTTATGGATTTACCTAAAAATAATGCATCGATACTAATAAACCTAATATTCTAGTAATAGACTAGTATTAATAATTAATTATTATATCTAAGAAGTTAGACTCTCTTAGGGGTAATATTAGTAGGATTTATAATTAATATAATTAATTCTAGTATTTCTAAATATAGAGTTATATAAGCGCTCTAATTAACTCTAGAGTATATCCTTAAGGACTATGTATTTTAGGGAAAGCTACTTAGTATATAAGCGAAAATCTATGCATTAGAGGCATATTAATATATACTATAACTTATTCCGTATTATATCCTATTCCTATTAGTTAGCCTAAGAGTAATAAGGCGGCCTAAGCATTAGGTATATAATAGGCCGTAGAATAAGATAATAATTATTTATTAAGGCATACTAGAGGTATAGCTCCTCTAAAAATCATTATAGTAGAGGTAAGAGTAGATACTACTACCTAGCGCGTTGGTAAATTAATTAAATTACTAATAGGCCTTAGATTATTATAGGATATATCCTTAGGAGATACTAGGTCATAGGTAGAGTTAATTATATAGACCCTAGAGTAAGTAAAATATTTCTAATAAACTAGCTTTTATTATCTCTATTATTATTAGAGGCGCTAGTTTCTTATTTACTTATATTAGCTTTTAATCTTAGATAGGTTTATAAAGGCTTAGTAACTTATTTTTTATTAAGTACTTATATTTAATAATCTAATTATTTATTTTTTAATATAGCTATAGTTTTTTTTTTAATTTTAGTTATAAAGCTAGCTTTTAATAAGTCCTTATGTTTTAAGTTTAATTAATATAATAATAATTATAAATTATTTAAATAAGAAAAACTTATTATATCTTAAATAAAAATAATAATTAGCGCTAAATATAATATAAAATATAAATTAATATATTTATAATTTAAAATTTCTATACTAATTATATATAAGTTAATTATATTTAATCTTATATATATTTTTTATAAACTAATTAAGGCATTATAAGTAAATACTTATAGGGATACTTCTAGCTTAAACTAGCTTCTATTAGGTTATGAGAGGAATAGTAGGGGTACCGCCTGGATTAAATAGCTCTAGTTAGCTACTATTAGATAAAGGAAAAGAGCTTAGTTTTACTAGCGACCTACCCTATATGAGTTTATTCCTCGTCTTTATAGCTAATAAAGATCTCCTTAAATAGATAAAAATCATTTTCTTAATAAAATATAACTTAGCATACTTTTCTCTATCGTCTAATGTACTTTTTACTCTATGTATCGTTATGGTGGAGGTTTAGTGTGTCAAAATGTCTCTTCTGGCCCTTTCATAACACAAAGGTCAACCCGGACCCTTCAGACCATCATAGATTATAAAGGAAGGGGCTGAAGAGGTCATCTTACGGCTGCAAGCAATGTGATGTTGCGATTTGTAACTCACAAGATTGTTGGGACTTCTATCACCATATAAAATAGGTAGGGATTAATCTTGGCCGGAACTACGTCGCCGATATTGAGATGTCTGACTCCCACCTTTTGAGTATGCATGTGTGTGGAAAGAGATTTTCCTATCCCTTCCAAACCTACAAGGATATCTTGTAGTAAGTGCCTAGCGTGCCATGCTGGGGAGACTATGGTCAAGGTGATAACTGACTCAGCAATGGCAGTGGGCGAATTGCCGAGCCTTCCTGCGTGCCACAACTCCGTTTCACCAACCTTGTTGATGAATGACGATCTATTTAAAACTAGGACCTTCGAGCGACTAATTAATTATCTCATTCCTTAGTTCGCAGCGTTGCCTTGCTATCGACTGTCGTAGGGTAGGAACAAGGCCTGCACCCAGCCCCAGTGTAGGTATCGTGTAGTAACTATTGCTCTAGGATGCCTCTTCCCCTCACTTGTGTTGCAATTATGTTTTTTGGGAGGTACTGTGACCAAGGTGGCCTTGTTAAAGCGTCCTCGCAACTACCTCAACAATGTGTCTCGATAGGCGACCGAATCGTCATTCTGCATATAGCCACGATCTCAATTAGAGCCCGTCTTCTGCCACTACGGCATCTGGAGTGCCTTTAGTGTAGAGGAGATTTCATTTATTTTATCGAGGCTGAGGCCAACTTAACCGTCCTCGAGGGTGGTATGGGTGGCCTTGGCGAGCGTGTCTGCGCTACCCTGACATCCGAGAAGAGTCGAGACCAGTGCATTGGCGGCTTTAGCTGTTTCCCATGGCTTTCCCGAGTCCGGCTTGGCACTACTTTTAGTATAATGCTAGGTGGGACTTTGGCCTAGGGGAGCATGTTAGTTCTGGAATGTGGGCGATTAACTAGTAGACCGGAAGAAAGGATCATAACTAAGAGGCGGAATGCCCCCCTTGAATGGTTGATATGTGTTTCTAGTCAGAAATGGCCAAAGAGGTAGATCCCGCGGGACCTTGGGCATGATTGGGGCATCCTTGGACGAGTAATAGGTCTGGACCCTCCCCTGGCCCGTCTGCCACCTCGATGCCGCAACCTTGTCTCAGCGGCGCCACCCTCGGAAGATGTGCCATTCGAGAGCACAGATAGGTTTAAGAATGCTCAGGCACTCCCGTGAGCCCAACCAGGAATACGAGCACGTGAGGGATGGCTCTGGCCGCTTTGCGGCGCTCCTCCGCGTCAAAACCTTCCGCACATACTAAGCCCAGACATTGCTCGTATCCCCGCATTGCTCATGCGACAGCATTACTGATAACATCCGTTGTCAAGGGCAGGCTTTCATCTACAATCCTTCATCCTAGGTTTAGTAGTATACATAATGTCTTAAAAATATCGTTGATATCGACACTTTCAAGGGTTCCCTAGCCACATCCATCGCCAAGGAGCCATGTAACTATGCCCAAGCCGTGCCTGTGGGCCTGACGCTCCCTTCGTGTAGCTGCGTCTCTAAATAGCACACGTTGTGGCTGGAGTTTAAGATTTTCGAGGGATTTCTTCCCCCATCATCACTCCTGCGTGGTGGATTCGGTACTCTAGAGAATCGCCGTGCAGATACTGTTGATTGGAGGTGCAGCAGTTTACGAAGGATTTTAAGTCGAGGCGGGCCGAGCACCGCCGTCGCCGTCTTGAGCCAACTGCAGAAGATGAAACATGCGGACGGGGAACCCATGCTCAACTCTACGGGAGTGGCACCACACCCATGCAGTCGATCCCATGGAAATGCTCCTACAGGATGCAATTCCCTGTGCCTCGCTTGTGCCCGCCTGACTGCGGGACATAGCTAGACGGCCCTTGCATAGAGCTGTGCCAACGTTTCTTCAGCTTGCTTGGCTTCGGTTGACGATGCCGGCGAGGATTAACGTCTTCAATGAGGTAGCAGAGAATGTTTATAAAAGCGAAGAGGCTGCCATGAGTTCAGGAGGCATCCTATCCAAACCATTGCCTTCGACTTCTTGTCCTCTCCCGTTGTAACGACAAGATGTTGGGCAATTGTCTTCTTCTCGCGGCCACAGCTGCCATTTCTTTCCTTCCCAGTCTCGTGCATGCGGCACCGGCACCCATAGTCGAACGTCGTGAGGATGGTTCAGTTGCCATTGGTATAGAGCATACCGATGACAATGGTAATGTGCTGGGCAAGAGGAACGTCGTTCTTCAGGACTTTATCGGGTGCGGCGACTGGAAAGAGGACATCATTGCAGCGTGGGAATCCATGCTTTCGATGGGCGCCTTGATCAAGGACAAGATGGATTTCAACGAGCCGGTATGTACTGTCAGACCACATCAACACTGCCTAGGAGCCATTGCTAATCATGACCAAGGTTGCCAAGGATTATCTTGGAGATCCATCGCGGAACAAGGGCAGCCAGGATGCCATCAAGAGTTAGATTGCTGTCCCAAGTCGAAACCCGTCTGTGTGCTTATTCTTGCCAGAACTTATCCAGTCTGTTGTGACCTGGCGTCTGGGCGAGGGTGTCCTCGATTGGAAGTTGCAGATGCGATGCGACGACATCAACCGCAAAATCGCGGCGATAGGCGCGACATTTCCTCAGGGATGTCCCACAAACCCGGGTGCACGTGAGGATAAAGACCAGTATTACAAATGTACGTACGCACCCCAGATGTTTCACGCCTGAGTTGCTTGTCTGACCACTTTATAGGCGAGAGCGCGTGCTGGAAATATCGGCAATTCGGTGGCGGCTGGGTGCACAACGCAATGGCGTATACACAAGGAAGGGGTAATGGCAAAAACGTTGGCTACATTAACTTGTGCCCTGGTTGGTTCAAGTTGAGAACCTGTGGCGACGCAGCTTCCGCGTATTCGATCCATCCAGATCCCGACTACAAGTACAATATTATCAACTACCTGTGTAGAGGCAAGTCGCTGCTCCCTGCCTCCGTCCACCAGAGTGCCGTCTAATCCGTATACAGAGCAAGCCTTGGTGCACGAACTCTTCCATATTGATGCCAACTGGAAGCAACACGTCCCTGGACACGGCCATATCGGGGATACGCAAATCCAAATCCTAGTTCAAGACAAGTATTACGATAGAAGGGACGCCTACGGAGTGTACGCCAAGTTGATGGCTACCTCGGCGGGGAAAAAACACGATGTCGGTCGTCTTGTCTCAACAAACGGTATACCATCGCATCCCTGAGCCGCCTAAGAGGACTTGCGTTTTGTGCTAACACGTGCCATGACCAGCCGATAACCTGGCCCTCTATTTTCTCGGCAAATGGGTCCAGCAGAAATACGGTGTCTACCCAAACCAACCGTTTCCGACCGTGAAGCTAGTGGGTATTGTGGAGGGCAAGAACCGGAAGAAGCGCGACGACGCGTCCATCGACGAGACCTACGACACGCCCGATGTCTGGGATCCGTTCGTCGCGGTTGATGGCAACGTAGGCTTGGGTGACCTGAACGACCTTGCTGTCGCACTTGGCGTCGAATCCAAAGAAGAAGCGAAGACGCTCTACAGCGACGACGACGACACCGGTACCTGCCTCGACTTTGAGGCACAAGACGGGGACGACGAGATCCCGGTGTGCTCCGATCGAGGTGAGGTCGTGGAGCTCGAGGCAACTGAAGACTCCCTTGAGGCAGGTCCTGTGGAACCCATACCTGCAGGCCCAGACCGTAACGGCCCGGACGCCGAGGTTGTCACGACTGACAACGCAGACGCTGCGCCGACTGGAATCCAACTCCCTGGCGGCCCCGACCCCAACGGCCCAGACGCCGAGGTTGTCACAGCTGGAGACCCCGAGCCTGTCCCCACTGCAGACGTGGTGGATGCCATTACCGCAGGCCTGGGAGGGGCCTTCCCTGCAGGCCCGGACGCCGAGGTTGTCACGCAGAACGCGGAGCCTGCCCCGACTGAAGGCAACCTGCCTGAAGGCTCCGACCCTAACGGCCCAGACGCAGAGGTTGTCCCGAACCAAGGCGCGCAGGTGATCCCAAACAAGGGTGCGCACAGTTCGATTCCTTCCAATTCAACAGCATACGAGTAAGAGTTCAGGGGCTGGATCAGGCGTCACGTGACCACCCTGAGCGGCATCGCCCAGTCAAAGTAGTTACGACGCTGATTATATTTGGATGTGAGATGGCACACCGGGAATGCGAGGCAGAGCAGGTATTGATGTCGAGGTGTTCAAGTAGTCTAGGTAGCTGGCCAAATAACTATATATCATCTCTGTTTTAATACCACTGTGGAATGCTTATACCATATATGCTCCTGTCCTTGAATCTTCTTGACACCTTAAACGGCGTATCTTTCCATAGAGTGCCATCGTATTGCGGCTATGGTAGAAAAATGCGAAAATCCTCTAAATGCTTTAACTACTATAACGGCGCCAAAGTATCCTTCTCTAATCCCTTAAACTATGCTCTCTGCTCGCCTAAAGTCTATATAATAATCTTTAATGTCCTTAAGCTCGGTAACTATAGCATTTTGGCGCAAAAGTCGCGCTAGGCTTGATCGTCCTCGGGTATATAGATGATAATAGAAAAGTCCTAGGCTTATAGATGACTGTCGTAGTACTGATTATAGCCGCGGGTAAAGTGCTAGCTAGCCTCGATATGTCTAATAGATGCGCTGTATTATGACGGGAGTAGGGTATCTATTAAGATGAGGGGCGCTTTGGTGCCCTTAGAGCCAAAGCCGACGTAGAATGTATTTTGCGAGTATAAATAAGAGATAGACTTAAGGTATTTGCTATTTATTAGCGGATTAAGTAGCAAGGGGTGGTCACTCTTCTTACACCGCTTGGCAAACCATAGGGACGTTTAATAGTCCTCGCTTCGGCTATTATTTGAATTTGTTCATTTCCTCTGCTTGCTATAGATGTCCTTTCTTGGCGGTGAGGTATATTTTCTGACCGCCCATGGCATAGCGCCATATCTAGATGCGTACCTCTGGCGGTAGACAGAAGAGTAATAATTGTGGTTGATCTGTCTAAGCGCCCGAGAACTTTTCTTCCAAAGATACCAGAAAGAGGGGTTTGCTAGTTTTAGGGTCGAATAGAGGCTTTAATAACTCGGAAACTACGGGTTAATATTTCTCGGGAAATAGCTTAGCGTATATCTCCTTGATTTCTCGCGGAGTGAGTGGCTTCTGAGGTAGCTTAGGGCCGGCATATTCGTAGGACTTGGCGGTGGATGTCGAGGGTGAGCTTATAGAGTCGCTGTCATCTCGTCTTCCTAATAACCGTCGCAGAAAGTCCATGGTGGGAAGATGCGCGCTGTGATGGTATTATCGGGCTTGGCGATCTTGGCGGGAGTGTTAAGAGCCTCGTTATTAGTCGCAATGAGTAATTTTAGGTAACTAAGAGTCACGTGGCAAGAGAGTGCATAGGACTAAGCTCAGAAACATGCTATAGTTTGCCGGAGCTAACATGCCTTAAGATAATTAAAAACGCTAGCAAAGCAAAACTTAGTGACCCCAAAGACTCAAACCCCCTTCAATCCAGAAGATCTCAACGTTAGCATCTACTATACGATTTAAAACCCCTTCTTATCTATCCTTGACAGCTCGCCAGTCCCATTTCGAGATATTAAGATAGCTTCCACCTCCTCTGCTATATAGTTTATCGACCTACTAGCCTCTAATCATTCTACGCCCTCATAGATAATTGTTACCGGCTTTGGAGATGGCCCTGGCTATATCTTTGTAGCATCGCGGCCCTTAGCCGTATATTAAGATATTAAACTTACCTAGGGCTAGATCGCGAGGGGCATAAGGGCGAGCTTATTGTAACTTAGTGAGTCTATGGCTAAATATAGCTAAAATAAGAGTAGACAGAAGATCTTGATGCGTCTTATTGTCTTCCTTGCGAGGCCTGACCCATGGGAAATACTAGATAAAGACGAGGAGCCCTAGTGGTCTTTGGCTAGAGAGCTACTAAAGGTCGTCGACGAGGAACTATCTTTACCTGTCTACTTCTGGTTCGACAGCATCTTCTTCCCTCAGTCTAAGGATAAGCCTGCCCTCTCTTTTGTTTTTTAATTTAATAAGAGACTCATTTAGAACGCCTATATGAAAGTGGGTATCACAGAGCTAAGCGACCTTAACTAGGAGAGATAGATAATCGTAGAGCTTTTCGGCGAGGCTTATCCCTTTTGTTTTAATAAAATAGAGGGTAGATATCTCTTTTTCCTTATTTTTTATACGCTATTGCCTCCTTGACTATAAGTCCTGGCCCCTTATTATATTAAGACGCTAAGGTTAGCTATAAGGCTATTTAAAAAGGAGAAAAGAATTAAGAAAGAGTTAATTAAGACTAAGGTAAAGGTATAGCTAGTCTTATTAATCGGGAGCAAGTTTAATTTGCCCTCTTTAAGCCCCTCTCTAAGTCTAGTTTTACCTCCTTTAAGAGCTAGCATAGAAGACCGGATCGAGGTTATTACTAACGACGCGTAGACAAGACCCGCGCGGGTTAGAAACGGGCTCGAGACTCTATAAGCTCCATCTAGCTGACCATCGAACTGAAGATCCCGGAGCTATTAATCACACCGGTCTGTTGTTATTAGGTTAAGAAGATCGTCTATATCGATAGAATCGACAGCGGTCATCATCTAGGCAAGCCCATCTCGAGCCGCAGGCCCTAGATGTGCTGCCTAGTTCTCTACTTCGCTTGTATTATATAGATCCATTGGGATCCCGGCGACGAGATGCTCCCTATTCTTCTGTGGCCGGAGGCGATGGCCGTTCCACATCTCCGTGAAGTCTGCAACCTCTTGACGGATCATGGGTCTATAGAGAGCATACACCGCGATCTGGTGAGCAAGACGGTTTGGTTGGAAGAGGCCGCTATCAATCAGCTCGTGTGAGAATGCAATCCAGCGCTGACTGATACCTTTGAGGAGCTTTTCCCACTAAGACTTGATCCGTTGGTTAGATATGCTTAGGCCCTAGATATAATAGGAGCTTAGTCTCGCTCCCTGCCTATGGACTCGTTGGTTATTATCCTCAGTGGTATACCAAAGCTCTATCTAATTAAGGTCAGCGAGAATTACCTAGGCTCCGGCCTAAAGAAGAGTCTCAATACTATGATCCAAGCGGGTAAAAAGGGGGCAGACCCCTAAGTATAATATAGTCTATAGAAACTATTTAAGTAAACTTAGCATAGTTATATTCCTCTTGCTGATATATATCTAGATAATGGCTCTTAAGTACGTATCGATATAGGCATAGATAGAGAAGCCGAAGTTCTTAAGCTTCTTATACCTATCGAGAGACCACATAAAGTTAGGCCCAGGAACCTAGAAGTCCTTCCGGTGCTTTTAATTAGCAAGGCGTCTTTGTTTGGCCTGCTTCTTCCACTGATAAGGACGCTGGCACGGATGCGGACGTAATGGTATATATACCCCTCTGCTAAATCCTCTAATGCTTGAAGACTAATAGTTATCTTGGAAGAGGAATTCTTTTGCTTTTAAATAGCCTCCTGTCGTTTAGCTAGCTCTCAGAAGCGCTGCTTTATGCTATGCTTTAGATAATACTCCTATATAGTCTGCTTAGAGATCTTAATACTATGTCGCTTAAGATCATAGATAATAGAAGTATTACTATATCTATATTAGTAGAAGTAGCCTTTAAATAGCTTAATGAAGGTATTAGTATTAATCTTTAAGTAAAAGAGGGAATACTCCTAGGTACCCTATTTTACTAACCTCCTTTTTAGGGTTCTTATGTCGAGTATATGCCTATTATTATAGAGATAGGTATATATAGTATTAATAAATAGTCTTTCTCGCTATTACTTAAGGATTAAGTCTTTGACGCGCTCTAAGTCCTTATAGGGCCTCGGTATTATATAAGATATAGACTAGGGGGTCGAGATTATAGTAGAGGTCAGAGTTTATACCTCCTTCTAAGGCTTCTAGCTATAATATCCTGCCCCCTCTAAACTAGTATTATTAGAGCTTCAGCGCTAATAGAATAGCATTAGCACTACTTTATATAGTATTAGCTCTGCTATATTAAAAATAGTGTGCTATTATATTAATATTATATTCCTATATAAAAACGCCTAAGCCTAGGAGCACCCTAGTAGGCGCCTAGTAACTATGAATATAATATAGGCCTAATAAACGCAATAAGGCTACTCTCTTCTTATGATGATTATATGTTTCCTAAGGGATAAACCGGTTATGCTAGGTTTATATTAGTAGAGAGTGCTAGGCATAGTCTAAGCAATAATAGGTATAAGTTATATCTAGTAATATACTTAAGGGTATTAAGTATAACTAAGTTATATTAATAGCTAAGGTAATTATTATATAAGAAAATATAATAAATATATTTTATATACTTATTATAGTTTATCTAGACTAATAGTTTTAATATTTAGTCTAAGGTAAGACTAATATTTTTATTTTTTAGTCCTAGGGCTAATAAGAATAAAGTTTAGTCTTTTTAATTCCTTACTTAGTTAAGGTATTCTATTAGGCTTCCCTGCCTAGCTTATATTATAGCTATATTATAAGGTCTTCCCTTTATTTATTTTATCCTTAAGACTAATTTTAGTAATTAAATATTATTAATAAATAATTTAATTCATAAAAATCTTATTTCTTATTAATATAATATTAGGCTAAATTTCTAAATATATTTGTTTTTATAAATTTTCTAAAATATAAGGTCTTTTTTTTTATATTAAGGCTTTTAGTTCTAAGATTATATCTTATATTTATTATTTTTATTATAGTCTAGCCTATAAGGTTATCTCTAGTTATTTTAGTTATTATTTTAATTATATTAATATAAAGGTTATATATAATAAGGCTAGAATAGCTTCTTTTTATACATATATATTAGCTCCCTTATAGTAATTTTTATTAATCCTAGTAGTAACTAAAAATATCTAAGAGTATAAATATCTAAAAGATAAGAAGGCTAAGGTAAAGGCTATTCTAGAGGAGGTAATAGCTAAACTTACTTATATGTAAAAATAAAAGAGATTACTTAAAGCGCAAAGTAATAAGGCTTTTAAGTATAATTTATATATTTTAAAGAAATTAGGTAAGCTCTAAGAAGAGTTATCTATAGTTATAGAGATATATTCCCTTAGGGCTATTAATTTAATTAATTAGAATACTATTAGTCTTAATAAGCTTATACTTAGTAATCTTAATAAAAATTCTTTAAAAGGTATTATATATTAATAAGGTATTTTAGGGGTTCTTAGGTATTTTCTAAGTCTAAGTAGTCATTTTATTTAATAAAATATATTATTTTATTATTAATTTTATTTATATTAAAAATAGCTTTTATAATATATTTTTTTAGTTTATTAATTTTAGTTTTAAATTTATTTTTAGTTTTAACTTAAATAATACTTTTTATTAATTTAAGAAATAAAATATAAATAATTAAATAAAGCTTAACTTTTAGTAATAAGTCTAATATATAATTATTTTCTAAGATTTTTTATTTAATTTTATAGGGTTTAATATATTTATAATTAAGTTTTTTATTTTATTATTTTATTTTAATATTTTTTATTATAAAGTATATTATATTTCCCTCTAAGAAAATTAATCCCATAATTTTTTTCTTATTATTATAATATATTATTTTTAATAAACTTAAATTATATTTATATTTTTCTATATAGGTTTTTTAATTAATTATTAGTAAGGATTACCTTAGGATAAATAATTATATTTCTTATTTATTAATAGGTATTTAAAGTAAATCTAAAATTAATATAAACTAATATAATCTTTATATTTATAGCTATATTATAAGCTAGCTAGGTAGCTAATAGTTTCTTAACTTAGTTAATTTATTTATAATTTATATAGTATTAAAAGTATTATTTTAGTATTTAACTTATATATTTTATTTATTTATTTATTTCTTTATAATATATAATAAAAAATATATAATTAATTCCTAAGTATCTTATATGGCTTTATTATAATTTTAAAGCAAAAAATAGCCCTTAATTTATAATAATCTTAAGTAATATATTATATATCTTAATAATATAAAAATAAAAAAAAAAAATAAATTCTTTAATTATTATTAATTCTCTATAAGATATAAAATAAGAAAATTTTATAAGTCTATTTATAGTAATAAAAATATTATTATAAAAGTTTTTAATAGTTAATTTTTTTAATAAGGGTAGTTTTATAATAAAATCTATAATAATTAAGTCTTATAGTTATTTTATAACTAGGAATAAATATAATTTCTTATAGGGTTTATAGTATTATGCCTTAGTTTTTATATAAAAGTTATATTAATTAATAACTTTTAAGATAACTTTCTTTATTTTAAGAAAGGTAAATATTATCTTAACTTATTTTAGGGTTTTATTAATTCGCTAATATCTATATAGCTAATAATTATATATTTTATATATAAGGTTATATTATAATATATCTAAGACTTATTACTTATTTATTTTTTTATTATCTAAGAGTTATATATTATATTCTTAGATTTATTTTAAAAGTAAAATATTTTATTTTATAATATAAATACTTATAATAATAATATAAAATATTTCTATAATTTAATTATATTTATAGAATTTTAATAAGTCCTTATTTCCTAGCTATATATTATTATAATATATTTTATAGTTAAGGTAATTATTTAATCTTATACTAAGGTTATTTTATATAAAGTATTAATATATTATTTCTTAGAAATCTTTATTATTAAGTTTCTTATTATATTTTATAATTTAATAATTATATTTAATAAATTCTTTTATATATTTCTAAGATATAAAGATATATTTTTAATATATACTTATTTCTTATTAGCTTCCTACTTAGTCTATTTATCTAATTATAAGTCCTTTAAGTTCTCTAAGGGTAATATTAATAATACTCTTATATTTTTATATATTTATTAAGTAATATAATAATATTTATTATTTAATATATATAATTATTTATTATTTAAAATATCCTTTTTATATAAATTATAAGAGTTATTTTTTTATTTTAATCTTTTTAATATCTAGGTTAATATATATAATAAGTAAGTGGGATAGTTAAGTAAGCGGGATAAAAATCCCTTAACCTCTATTATCTCTATTTAATTAATTAATTTCTTATTATAAAAGATATTAAGCTTAAATACTAAGGCTAGAATTTTTTTTACCTTTTAGGTCCTTTAAAATAACTTAAAATTAAGCCTTTAATAAGCGGTGGAGATATATAAAGTTACTTATATAAGGCTTTAATACTAGTAATAAGATATTTAATTTTAATATAATATTATCTAGAAATCTTATAAGTTATTTAATTTAGAAAACGAGATTTTTATTTATTTTATTCTTAACCTAAATTTATAAGGATTTCCTCCTTAGCTATATAGTATAAAAGAAATAGCTAATTAATTACTTATTAACTATAATGCGCTATTAATTAGTATATATTAGGCTTTAAACTTTATTAGGTAATACTTAGAGCTTAAGATATGTTTTTTTTAGAAGTATAATTATTAGAGAGCTAAGTATAAAGATTTAATTATTATCTATAATTAGTTTTAGCTTATAGTAAATATAATCGCAAAGTATAATATCTAATTAAATAATATTTATAACTTTAATAAGATTAGCTTTCTTATAGGTATAATTATAAGTAGAATAATTATTCTAGGCTTAGAAAGGTATTTAAAGCTAAAATTAATATAACTTAGAAATTAAGAATAGATTATAGTTATTTAAGTAATTAATATAAAAGGCTAGGTAATCTAGCTATTTATTATTAATATAGGCTAATATTACCTCGCTGATTAGTACTAAGAAAATAACCTCCTAGGTAATTAGGTTATTATAATAACTTAAAATAGCTAGACTAATAATAAGATTAGTCTTAAGTAACTTAAGTATTTTAATTAATATATAACTAATTAATTAATTAGTTTTTATTATCTCTTAATCCTTAATAGTTATAAAAATTATTAGTTTATTAACTTTAAGAGATATTATAAAGAAAAGAAAATTATCTAGCTTTATATATTAGCTTATTTCTCTTACTTACTTTAGTTACTTAATATTAGATACTTTAGGCTACTTAAGAAGGCTTATAGTTAAGAAATAAAATATTTAATTAAATACTTTATAACTTATATTTTAAAGACTAAGTTCTTTTTAGTCTTTTATATAGTATATAAGGCTATTATAATAGAAAGAAATATTAGAGGGGCTTTTAAAAGAGCTAGCCTTATTCCTCTTAACCTAAAAACTATGGTTTTAAAGCTTAATATATAGCTATAGACTTTAATGCCTACTAAGAAGGGGGTTAAATTATTAACCCCTTAGGTCTTAAAGACTTTAAAGATTATACTTAAGGTTAATTCTTAGTCTAAATACCTTTAGAGATAAATTAAAAGGCATTAAAGTAACTCCCTAGAGTTAATTTTAAAGGCTTTAAAGTCTTTTATAAAGGAAATAAAAATAATTATATATAAAATAGCTTTAATAAGAGCCAAGGTCTAAGACTTTTAAGAGGTAAATAAGATACTAAGTTAGCGCTAAAGGGTAAAAAGAACCTAACTTTAGAGAAGAAGGGTAATAATAGTAAAAGAAGTAAGGTAAATAATTAATTAAATAGAGGTTAATATATAGGTAATAATAAAATTATTATAAAATAGTAATTAAGGAAGGTTAATATAACTAAGTATTTAATATTATAATATTTATAATAAACCTAGGTATAATATAAGGACTTATTAAGTAGTAATTAAGATATCTAGGGAAGAATATAATAAGTAGTTTAAATTAATTAAATAGTTTTAGTAGTCTTAAGGGCTAGAAGTAAGGTAAGGTAGGCTTTTTATAATAAAATATAAATTAGATATAATCTTAACTTTAAGGCCCCTATAAGGATTAAGCATAATTTATATTTTATTATATTAGAGAGAAATAGGGATTTTATTTAGGGACTAAAGGGTAATTAATAATCTAAAGAAAATATAGAAATAATAATAAAAAAATAAATATATAATAAGGTAAGAGGGCTAGCGTAATTAAGTAATTAGTATTATAGTATTTATAGTAAGCCTAGTTATAATATAAGGACTTATTAGGTAATAATTAAAATATTTAATAAAGAGTATAATATATAATTTTAACTAATTAAATAGTTTATAGTATTTTTATTATAATTTCTATTAAGAAAATTAGGATTTTTATTTTACTTACTTAATTGTCTTACTTACTTATTATATATATTAGGTTATTAATTAATAATATTTACTTTAATATTTTTTATTTCTTTAATATAAATAATAATATAATTAAATTTTAAAAAATATTTAATATATTATAATTATTATTTACTAAGTTTTTAGGTTTTTATAAAATAAGTAATATTTTTATAATTTATATATACCTTAATTTAATATTTATTTCTAAAGAAATAATATAAAAATTCCTTAAAAATATTAATTATTATAAAGAATTTTTTATTATAAATAAGGTAATTAAGTTGTATTTTATATAATTTATAAAAGTAAAATATTATTATATTACTTTATGCTACCTAAAATAGGGATTAAAGTATCTTAATTAATATCTTAGTAGTGAGTTAGGGGAAATGGGTGCTAAGCCGTTTTAGGCTATTAGGCAATTTCTTATACGTAGAAAAGGAGTCAAAGGCCTTAGACCTTCAACCATCATCATCTTCTTCACCAATCAGGTCGAGAAAGGGGAGCTTTGGGGCTCTCTTTTCTGGCGTAATTATTATTACTATCAATTAATTAGTTGCCCTTATTATTTTCTATAACATTAAGATTATAAAAAAGTATATAAAATCCCTCTTTAAAAAGTCACTAAAAGAAAGACGTATTAGAAGATTTTTAGCTATATGGTTAGTATATTTTATTTTCTCCAATAAATCTAGTGCCCCCACACAAGATATTCAATACTCTTGCTTTTATAACAACCAGGATATATCATCAAAGGTAATCTAATTAATTAAATAAGAAAGCGCACTTCTACGCTGCTAATCAATAAACTATAAACATAACCACTACCACTAGCTCAAAAGGCGCGAGGCATTAGGAACCAATATAGAAGTTAAGAAGTAGGCGATTAAGGAAACCCCGAAAAGTCATTTAGTCGCGAGGAATGCTAATTATGAATGAATTTTACCCCTTTTTGATCTAGATTCAGCAAAACTATTTAATTAAACCTTCCCCTAGGGACTAAGATTAAAATAGATCCTCCTTATACCCTATAAAAAGCAAATGCAGGGAGATAGAGGAATCCGCCCACGATAAATAAGGAAAAGAAGGATATTGCTAACCTATGGCTAGCATAGAAAGCATTATTTCCTAATAAGATAAGCGACTTAGCCTTCCTTAACCTACCTAAGGATATCCTCACTAAGTAATAATAGAAGGTCTTGGCTATTAGAATCCTAGTTTAGGCGGCCATAGGAAGCGAGACCCTTATAGCCCTCGTCCTCGTCCTCATGACATTTAAGAAGATACCCATCATAAACCCCTTTCACTTTCCCCAGCAAAGAGGTTTAAACACGAGAGACTTAAGCTCCTAGAAACCATCTAATTAAACGCCTAATACTATAAGTACCATCACTCTAACTGCGGAAATGGCCCAGAATAATAAATCCACTAACTACGGGCATAAGTCTAATACCAGCCAGAGCATAGAAGCAAAAGGCAATAAAGCTACTAAAAGTAACGACGAGGTCACTAAGCTCTTAGTATAACTCTTAACTAAAGGATTAATTAGTCCCTCTTTTGCTATCTTACTTAACCCTCTTCCTCCGTTTAAAGGAAAGGATATAATTAAATACCTCTGGGTCTTTAATTAGCAGGCTGACCTTATGAATATCCCTAAAGATAAGAGAGGGGCGCTTTTTAAGTCATACTTTGACCTAGAGATTAAGAAAGAGGTCCGATAGGCTATAAATAGGCTCAAATAGGTAGCTACTTAAGAGAATCTAAAGGAGTCCTTTGCGAGTAAGGACTTTAATTAATCTAAGACTATTAAGGAAAAACTAGAAATGCTTAATAAGACCTAGTTAAAGGTAGATTTCTATGCTATCATCAAATGGTTAAATAGGCACTAATACCTCTTTAGGTAGATTAATAGCAACTAAAAGGAATCCAAGGCCTAGTCCTAGGCTATCTATAAAGCGCTTTTAGAGGAAGTTATCAAGGGTATTTGCGAGAAATATAATAAAAATATCCGCGATATTATAGCTATAAAGTACTATAAACTTACTTAAATGATTAAATAGTATTGCGATAATAAGATCAAAATTAGGAAGACTTACCGCCCCTAGACCAAAGATGATACTCACTGAGTCACCTGGGCCCTAACCCCTCTAAGGAGCCTAAGCCCCTTAGCAAAAGCAATAAAAGCCCCGAAGATCCTTAAGAAAGATCCCAAAGAGCCCTCTAGCTCGAAGATAGACCAACTAACTACATAACTAAGTTAACTCACGATCAATATTGTGAAAGGTTAAGAATTATAGCTCTAGCTCGCGCAGATTATCAAAAGGGAATATAATAGGCAAGCGGCCTTAGGAACGCCCTAGCCCTTCAGGACAAACACCATATCAATTAATTAGACACAAGACTACTAGAATTTCTATATAAACGCGGCATATGGGTCTAGGCGAAGCCTCTACTAGAGTGACTTGGCGTGCTAGTATTACACTAGGAGAAATTACTTCCTAAATAATTACTCTGACCTCGCTTATGATAAGAGCAATGGAATTATGAGCTATAACCCCTAGGGTAGAGCTACCCTCCTCGGAAAAAGCGATAAGATATTGCCGCCGAATCTGGTCTATATTTTTAGGAAGTTTGGAATCAGGAAGCTAGTTCATAACTAACTAAGTTGCTTCCCGAAGTCAGATATGTTCCACCTAGTTAGACAGATAGAACAGCATAACCACGCCGGAATCAACTTTAAACCGACGCAGCAAGAGGATATAGTAATTAATGATTTTATATGAAAGAACCCTAAAGCCATAAGCCTCTATTAACCGCAGTATAAATCCCCTAAAGGATTTGATTAATTACCTATAGATATCATGAAAGGCAACTAGGATATTCTAGATAGTTAGAACCCGCCACCGGGGACCGCTACTAATATAATCCTAGTTAATAAAAACTCTTTACCCTTAGATCAATTAGAAATGCCTTAGGTGCTCACTACGACTATAGTCACCGTTAATATAAATACAAAGAAGAGAGTTTATATCAAAGATATTATCGAGGTTTAAGAAGCGGCATAGCCGATTCGGAAATCCACCCTAATAAAGAGGCCTATAGCTATTGATAAGAAGAAGAACCAAAGGTTCTAGATGCTTAAGGAGAAGTAGGCCTCTATTTTGCGAGAATTAAGAGATAAATATCAAACTAAGAAGATTTTTATTGCTACTAATAAGCTTTTTATGCTATTACTATAGCTCAAAAGAGAAGTAACTAAAGATTATCGAGATATCGCTAATAGTATCAAACAGATTACCTATATTAAGCTAGCCCTATATACTATCGGGGAGACATAAAGACCATCTAATTAGAAGCCTTAGGGCACAAACGCGATCTAGGTTAGCGAGCAAGACTAAGGAGAAGCCTATTGGGCTAAGATTAGCAAAAGAGCTAGAATTAATGTAATCCTTATTAACGACGAGCCCCAAACTAAATAGACTAATAACAACACCAAGGACCTTTAACCTAGTGACTATATTATAATAACTAATATAGGAATAAGCCAGGAAGCAACTAGGACTATAGAAGTGCAAAGAGACACCACAGAAACCTTAAGAGAAACCAGAACTATTATAGACCACGATAAAACAGCTGATTAGATAATTAACACTATTAGACTAATACTAGAAGGTTAGGGCAAGACAGTTACATAGTCATAAGAACTACCCCGGATTTTAGTCTAACTTAATAATATAAAAGGCAAGGTGGTAGAGGCTATAGTAGATACCGGCTCTAAAGGGAATATAATCTCAGAAAAACTTACAAAAGCCTATGGTCTTAATATCACAAAGATAAGAGCCTCTACGACGTCCTTCTCTCAAGACCAGATCACTATGCTTAGCTAAGTAACCATTCAATTATACCTAGGCAATATATAGATCTAATAGAGGATATATATGGCGCCCTCTAGCGGAATCTTAATTCCCTTTATCCTTAGTATACTATTTGTTTATTCAGCAAGGGTATCATTTGATCATTCGATAAGGGACAGTTCTATGCTCCTTAGATACTAGCTAGGCAACACGCGAGTAGTTACCCTAGCTACCAGTTCTATTAAGTAAGAAGCGCTAACCTACAGTATAGATAGCAATATATTATTAAAATAAACATTAACCTTCTCTCTAAACCTAAGGTTAACTAAAAGAGCGGTTTAGAACTAGACAACGTCCCGATATCACTATAATGGCTAAGCTAGGAGTTAGGGGAGGAGGTAATCAGTATCATCAAAGCAGAGATAATTAAGTAATACTATATAGCCCTTAAGGATATAAACCATTTAATCAGAAAATAGATAAAGAAGAAATACGAGATATAAAAAAGAAAAAACCTACCCGACTAGGGTAAGTTAAAGGAAATTTTAGTTAATACCCTCTATAAAAAGAAAGGCATTAAGATCTACCTAAGAGATAACGTCCTATTAAATAGATCTACCCTAGAAGGTAATCTAGAATAGAAGGCTAAAAAGTAAAAAAGGGTAAAGAAGAAATTATAAGAAGATTTGAAATACCGGGACTAGATCACACCGAAATTCTTAGATATCAAGCGAGGAGCCTAGATCTACAAAGAGCGACTCTAAGGACTAATTAATTAAGTAAATAGTACCCTTACGCGCGAAGAACTAAATATATTCCTCGAGATTATATATAATAGAGAAATAGCGCTTATATAGGAATTTTTAGAGTATAGAAAACTTAACCTGCTAGTTATACCGCCATAAGTTATTAGGGTAATTAAGCATAGAGCCTAGTAAGCAAAAGGCATACCTATTCCCAAAGGGTACGAGAAAGAGGTTATTAAGCTATTAAGAACCCAGATAGAGAGAGGGATCCTCGAGGAAGGTTATGGCCCCTATAGAAACCTATTCTTCCTTATTTAGAAAAAGGACGATTAGTTTTAATTAATCAATTCGGCTATATTAATAAATAAGCACACAATATAGGATAGCCTTATCCCCCCGGGCTATGATGAGTTCTCCGCAGATTTTACTATATGTAAGATATTATTACTTCTGGATTTCTTCTTAGGATATAACTAGATAGAGCTGGCGGAGGTTAGTAAAGACCTAACTAGTTTTATAACGCTAATTAGACTACTAAGAATATATATATTACCGCAAGGAGCCATAAACTTAGTCGCCTAGTTCACCCAAAATATCCTCCGAATCTTAAGAGATCTAATCCCTGACGTTTATTAGTCCTTTCTAGATAATATCTACGTCAAAGGACCTATAACGGATTATAGTAGGGAAGAAGTAGCACTAGGGATATATCACTTTGTTCTAGAGTATTTAATTAACCTTAATAAAGTACTAGTAAACATTAAGCTATTAGGCTACATAATTATAGGTTAGAAATCTTAATTTTACAGAAAAACGGCAATAATTACTAGCTACCTCTGCGGGACTTATGGGAGGAAGCTAGAAGAGAGGAAGGTTATGAAAATCTTAGAGTAAGAAGTCTGCCTTAATATGGGGGAAATAAGGTCCTTCCTCGGTATTATAGGATACTACCGCTAATAGATTAAATGGTTCGCTTAGATTGCAAAGGCCTTAATAGACCTACTAAAAAAAGACGCCAAGTTTATCTAGGGACTAGACTAAAAAGAAGCTATAGAAACGTTAAAGAAAAAGGTTATGGCTCTACTAATCCTTATCACTCTTAACTACTCTAAGGAAGCTAGGGAAATAATCCTTATAGTTAATGTAAGCCTACTAGGCTAGGGGTATATTTTAATATAAGTAATCAAAGGGAAGTAGAAACTAATCTAGTTTAAATCTAGATTATAGAACCTAGCTGAAACTAAGTATGACGCGACAAAAAGAGAGTATAAGGCAGTCCTCTATGCCTTTCGCCGCCTTAGGGGCATAATCTATAGCATTCCCTTTATTCTTAAGACTAATTCGCAAGTATTAGTCTACTAAATTAATAGCAAAGCAAATAATATACCCGGTTCCCTTATCTTAAAATAGATTAGTTATATTCTTCTCTTTGATTTTATAGTCAGACATATACCCAGAAAGAAGAACCATATGGCTAATAGATTATCACGGAAGCATGCGAGACTATCTAATTAATTAGATACATAAATTAAAAGGGATATTAAGGACTTCATTAATCTCTACCTTAACATAGTTCACATTAACAGGGAACCTGACGTCCTGAACGGCGTCTATTCCTAAGAGTATAAGGATATAGCTAAATACTTATATACCTTTAAGAAGCCTAAGGGTCTAACTCGTTTATAATAATAATAATTTAAAAAGAAAGCGCTCTCTTTTTTTATTTAAGGACGGCATCTATAGAAGCAGCTAAAATAAGAATATGACTCGCCCCTACTAATAATAGATAACCCAGAGATATAAAAGAAGTTAATTAAATTATATTATTTCGATAGTAGCCATAAGGGCAAGGAAGTGACCTATAACCTTGCGAAGAGGAGATACTTCTAGAACAGCATGTGGAACTAGGTCTCTAAGGCAGTATAGTGCTGCCCCACTTGCCAAGCCTACGCTCCCTAGAGGCCATTAGAGGCCATCTAGTATACTAAACCATTTGATCTTATGGTCAAGGTCTATTTCGACTGCTAGTATATGCCGCTAGACTAAGGGTTTAAGTACCTCGCGGAGGCAAAATGCGATATAATAGGATAAGTAGAAGTGATTCCTCTAAAGAAGATTATAGCCAAAGCGCTAAGGCGCTTCGCAATTAACCTTATCTACTGATTTAGCATGATTTCCATGGCGGTCATAGATAGTAGACCTAAATTTAAGAAGGAATTTCTACCTTTACTCGAGGAATTAGGAATTCTATGCATCGTTATGTCCCCATATAACCCTAAAGCCAATAGCATTAATAAAAAAGGACACTACTTAATTTCCATGGCCTTAAGGAAGCTAAAGAAGGAAAGAAAGCCGAGATAATATAATAACCTAGAAAGAGCGCTATTCGCCGATAGAATAACTGCAAAAGCGCTATATAAATACTCTCCCTTCTATCTTATCTATGGGTAAGAGCTAGCATACCCTCTAGAAGTTGATCTTCCTACTTAGCGATTAATTAATTAGGATAAAGTATTAATAGCCAAAGACCTAATCCTTGCGAGGGTTAGGATCCTTAAAAGGAAAGGTAAAGATATGGAAGTAGCGCGGTAAAAAATTAGCGTATTTAGGGCAAAAGTTATAAAGAGATAAAATAAAAAAAATATCCATAGGTTAAGAAAGACCCCTCTAAAGGTCAGGGATTTAGTATTAAGATTTAATATTCCCTAATCAAATAATATATTAACAAAGATAAAAATAGCACGCAAGTAATATAGCCTATTTCGCATCTTTAAGCATTATAACGGGGCAAATCACTATAAACTTGAGACACTTAATAGCTATAAGATCACTAAATCTATCTATAGGGATTACCTAAAGAAATTCATAAAGGATAAAAATAGCTAGTAGGAAGGGGAATTAGATAAAGAAGAAGTCCTTAAGAAGCTTAAAAAAGAAAAGAAAAGACCAAAAGGCAGCGGAAACAAAGAAAGCATATAAATAATAAGAAGTAAGAAATTAGCAGCTAATTAAATGGTTGGCCGAGAAAGCAATAATAAAAGCAATAAGATAGATAGCGGGGAGGAGGATCTTAGCGAAAAGAATAAAATGCCATATCTAAAGAGAAATACTCTAATACGCATAGAAATATAACTCCCTAGCCTCACTGCTAAGTAAGCTACTTAATATAAGAGCCTCTAAAATAAAATAAAGAGGAAAAAGGGTAATACTAAAAACCTATAAGGACCCTTAGGTTTCTAGTAGGGGAGGAAAAAATAAAGGAGAAAGTTTTAATACTATAATATAACCACCGGAATTTTTAATAAATTTAGGCATTTATTTTATAAGGGACACATAAATCATTTAATTAGACATTAGGGATACCGCCTAAGACACTAGAGACGCTATCTAAGATAGGCAGGACATATTAAAAGACAGCGGCGATACCATCTACGACAATTTAAACGCAACGCCTAAATTCCCTATTTCATAAGAAATAAATTTAACGCATAACTTACGCAGGAGAATAAAAGCCAGATAATAGGACTAATAAGAAGATTAATAAGAAATAAGGAGCAAATAATCAATTAAAAGCAACTATGGACGCAAAGCTAGACCTTACTATTAGTCAAGCAAAAATAATAACGCCTTACCTATACTTAAAATTTATCCCTTAGCGAAAAAGCTTCTAAGACTCAAAATCCACCCCCTTCTAGAACCCAGAAGAATTAGCCTTCTCATTAAGAGCCAATTAGCGTATTCCCTAGAGAAGCTAACAGTCCTACTCTTAATTCCTATCCTCGGAAGGGTATAGGCAGGAAATGCGAGGATAAGACACCTAGTTCAATTAATTAATTCTAACCTCATTAGGCGGATCCTTCAGAGTATCCTTCCCCTACAGAGGCTAGTCTAAAGGACCTTCAGTAGCAGATTTTAGCTAATACCTAGGCAGAAACTCCCACTTATAAGGCTTCTAGTGCTAAACGCAGTTAATATATTTCCCGCCTATAAAACCCTTAATCGAGACATAAGATAAGAAGAGGTAGAGGATATACTCCTTATTCTAGCTAATATTAATTAAGTAGGATTAGCAGCAATATTGACAGAAGATGGGGTTATGGAACCCGAGGAGGGCAATCCTAAGAGCTTTCCAGTGCTCTAGGCGAGTAATTAATTGCTTAAAGAACCATCCACGAGGATAGGCAAAGTTAGTAGGGATATAGATAGTCTAGAGGGAATGATTTAATATCAATAAAATGAGCTCTCTTATGACTGCATTGGGAGCGCCGCAATGCTTAAAGAAACATTTCGCGATAGCCTTTAGGTTCTTACGGCCCATATCATTAAAGGCAAGCTCAATATATAGAGAGAAATTATCTTAGTTAAGGGCAAAGCAAGAATAGATCTAAACCTTAAGGCACTTATAGACCTATTTAATCATTTAGTTAGAAAGGCTATCGAGAGCAGAGAAGATATAGGAACTAGCCCTGGGGAGGTTAGCTATCTAGGCCTCTATAGGAGTTACCTTAAACCCACCACGGTTACTCTACTAAGAAGAAATACCCCTCTAGAAGTTAATATAAGAAAGCTAAGGTTAAGCGAGAGTTTGAATATTAGGGAGGACATTCCGTCGCTTATTAGTGAGGATCTTATAAGGAGTCTATGTAGATATAGTAAATTAATTAATCAAAAGCATAAATAAGAGTAGTAAAGTTAGAAGAGAGGAGAATAAGAAAATAAGGAGTATATAGAAGTTATATATGTATAGGGTTAAAACATATAAAGAAAGAGGAGCAGCGTATTTAGGTAATCTCTACATAGGGAGCTATAATTCATAGCCACCCTCCGCGCATATTAAAAGAGCTAGATAGTCTCTTAAGACAAGAATAATATACTAACCTTCTTTTATACTTCACACGCAAACCAGCCTATTACTTATTTTCCTTAAGGCACAAAGATATAAACCCCTCCCTATTCATAATTACCCATACTAACTATTTAATTAGAACATAAAGCCCCTTTCTGCCTGTTTAAGAATATATATCTACCTCTGTTTAATAAAGTAAGATTCTTTATCTAATAACGGCGAGATCAGCGCAGACTAGTGACTAACCTTAAGATTAATCTCTTTATACTCTAGAACCAACGAAGTTTAAAAGACTAAGTAATCCTCTTCTATTTAATCATATAAAGCGCAACTATATAATAACTATATACTATGCATATTATATATAAATTAATAAAAAGACTTTCTAAGAGCAATAACTCTATATCCCCAAGTGCACTTTAAACCTTTAAGATACCTCTACCCACGCAACTAACCATTTTCTTCGCCCCTATTAACTACTCGTAGTTCATAAAGAAGGGGAAAATAGCCTACCTAGTGGCTCAGGTTAAATACTTTAGAGGAGTAGAAAGCTTCCTTAAGAAGAATAAGACTAGCCCTAATATAATTAAAGAGCTATACGACTCCGAGCAGCCGCCCTTCTTTTAGCCACGATAGAAATAAGACCATTAGGACCCCGCTACCTTTAAATACCCCAGCGCATTAGATAATTATTAATTAATCAAATTAAAGCTTAGGAAAGATAAATTCTAGCAATACTACTATAATAACCCCGCCTATAATATATCATAGAGGGAGCATACACTAGCTCTATAGCGCTTACACTAGGACCTAGAGAAGGACAAAGAGATACTCCTTAATAATTCGATCTCATTAATACTATAAATGCTTAGGAATAGCCTCGAGAAGGTTATTATAGCTACGCGGTATAAAATTAATATCTAAGAGAAGAAACTAAAGTATAACTCCGACTAGGAGGAGCCTTCGCCCTTCCTCCCCGATAACTATAAGAGAGTCCTAATAAACTATGATATGGGTTTTAGAGGGATTTAGAGGTAGCATAAGGCCTATAGAGGAAGAAAATTCTTTATAGGATTCTTTAGGTTTAAATATAATAAATACTTTACCATGTTTATATGGGATAGGGTTAAGGGCAATTTTTATTACTTCAATATAATATTAATTAATCAAAAGCTCCATACAAAGCTCGCCTTTATCGCCTAGTAGGAATACCTTATAAGCGCCGGTTAACTATACTACTTTAACTTCTATTTAATCCCTTTGACTCTATAGCAAGGAGAGTAGGAATATAGTCTCCTTAGTATATTCTGCCTCTTTTAAACCCTTAGAGGACTCATAGGAGTGACTTTAAGCGAGTTAGCTATGATTTGCCCTCCCACGGCCTTAAATATCAACGGGAATAAGGAGGTACCTTTATAACTATTTGATCTATTAGTCTGCGACTAACTATTGGACTCGTGGACTAAAGGAGGAAAGCCTAGAGATATCCTATATAACAATAACCTAGAGGGGATCTAAGGCATTTATTAGACTATGATCTTTAATGAGCTAAGAATTAAGGATAGTTACTTCTAGCATAGGAGCACCCGCAATAAGGTTATAGCAAAATAGTAGTCCCTCTACGTAGATTTAATTAACTATAATCTAATTAGATTCACTTAGAAGGTACCCCGAGACTAGCTTTATACCGACTAGGGAGGATATATACCGGCAGACATAAGAGATATTAGCTATATTAGTAATTAGCAATCCCACCGCTTAATCCTAACTCCCTAGGGTAATCTAGGTAGTATAGTAGAACTTCCTTAGGGACTAAGGCTATTTATAGTCCTTAACTCTAGGGTCACATTTCCTAACCTCCCCGCGCGACTAATTAAATAATATACCAACTAAGGCATAGAGATCATAGATAACTTCCCTATTTACTAAGAGGGAATAATTATCTCGGCTAACGATAATAAGCCTGACCTAAAAGCAAAGAAGCCAATAACAAAACCGGCCGGCCTAAGGCCCAAAGCTCAAAAGTAAACCAATAAATCCTCAACTTCTATACCTTCTGATCAAAAGGATTAGCCTTAGACCCCAAGCAAACCTTTTAAGAATCTATCCCTAGGAACCCCAAAGTAGCCATAACCTTCGTTGAATAGTAGCTCTAAGTACTAATAAAATAGGAGCCCTTCCTTATCTAAGGGTATAGAAGATATAACTACGAGGCAAAAGCTATTAGGTTTATCTAATCAAATAATAACTAATTACGGATAGGGTTAAACCAGAGATAGGCATCCCTATATCGTCGAAGAAGGGCCTTATATCCGCGGCGCTAAAGATTTCGTCTACTTAGACTATAAGACCAATAAGGGATCTATATTAAAGCGAAAGGCAATTAGGGCAAGGATAAAGATTATATTAGCCGACCTAGGGAAAAAGAGTTAGCTTAGCATGGTGCACGGCTGGCCTACATAGCGATTGCTAACCGGCAACTATGCCACTCACCTCCCTAACGGGATAGTAAGACCTTCATAGTAGGATAAGCTTCTAGCCGCCGCCGCTTAGCCTTAGATACCTACTATAGTATCAAAAGAGAGCCGAGATAAAAAAATAAAGAAGCAGCAAAAAAGCAAGGATACTTAATTAATTAATCTATGGTGGCTATAAGCCTAGCATAGTGCTAGGTAAGGCGCGATAGGAATAACATATAAAGAAAGGGGATAGGTTTAATGAGGCTTTTTAGGAACCATAAAGACAGGTATTAAAGCCTTATAGGGAGCTATAAGTTAGGGGAAATAGGTGCTAAGCCATTTTAGGCCATTAGGCAATTTCTTATACATAGAAAAGGAGTCAAAGGCCTTAGACCTTTAACTATTATTATCTTCTTTACCAATTAGGTCGAGAAAGGGGAGCTTTAGGGCTCTCTTTTCTAGCATAATTATTATTACTATTAATTAATTAGTTGCCCTTATTATTTTCTATAATATTAAGATCATAGAAAAGTATATAAAATCCCTCTTTGAAAAGTCACTGAAAGAAAGACGCATCAGAAGATTTTTGGCTGTGTGGTTGGTGTGTTCTGTTTTCTCTAACAAAGTAGTTTTAATAATAAAGGCTTTATACCTAAAGCCAGAGGTCTTAATAGGCTTAAATCAATAAGGTTTATCTACGTAATTATTAATAGCTTTAATAACGCGCTAAAGCTAGCTTTATTTATAATAAATAGCTTGCATCTTAACTAACTAAAGAAATTAAAATCCCCTTTATATAGTAGCTCTCCCCTCTAATATTAACCTTCTAATCGCAATTTTTAATTACTTAAAGAGGTTAAAATTACTTATATTATCCTCGTAAGAGGAGGTTTAACTATAACTAATAATAACTACTATAACTAACTAGTTAACTAATTAATAACTAGTTAACTAATTAATAATATATTAAGGAGATTATAATAGCTTTTTATAGAGACCTTTAATTAAATAATTAAAGTAATATAGCTAATACCTATTAGCATGCCTTTTAATATAACTAAGATAACCTGCCCGAGGAGGTCTATAAGCTTTATAAGGGCGCAAAAAGTATATATAATAAGCTATAAGTAATAATATTAAATAATAGCCTTAAGAGTATTAAGATAAGTATATAATATAATAAATTAATACTAATTAAACTTATAATCTTTAGTTATAATATCTTTCTTTTACTTAGCCTTTTTTTACTTAATTATAATACTAATAAAAGGTTTAATTTTATTAGAAAAGAGCTTTTTTTATTAGGGGCTCTTAAAAAAAAGCTAGAGGAAGGGAAAGATCTTATCGGCAAAGATATTAAATTCCTTAAGGACTTATAAGATAATAAGTAGTATAGGGCATAGGTTATAATGCTCGTAATGACTATAAAGACCTTTTACACTGCTAAATAAGAGGATTAAAGAAGTCTTACTACTGGCTAGCTAGGATTTAGCTATATAGCTATAGGCGTAATTATATTGGGAAATAGGGGTTATTAGCGTTATAGGTTTTAGAGGGATTAGTTCTTAGAGTTAGCGTTAGAGTTCTATAAACCTAAAAAGAGTCAGCGCTGGGGCTTAGCGCTAGACTCGGTGGTAGATAAAAGTCTATAGGTTTAATTAATTAAACCTATCTAGTTAAATATATAATACATACATCTTAGCTCATATAAATATATAAATAATAGTAATTTTAATAGTAATTTTAATAATAAAAGAGTAAAATATAATAAGATATAAAAGCCCTTTATTATTTTATTATTTAATCTAAGTACTTAATATAAAATTTAAAGTATTTATTTTAAGTTTAATTTATTAAGATAAGTTAAATATCTTAAGTATTAGTTTACTTAGGATAAATTCCTTAATTATATTAAAGGCTTTTCTTATTTTATCTTAAAATATAAATATTTTATTTTTTTTTATAAGGTTAATTAATAATATAATAGTTTTCCTAAATTACTAAAAAAACCTATAATAGTAATTAATAAAACTAAGGAAGGCTTATATTTCCTTAATATTTATAGGTTTTTTTTATTTTTTAATTATTAAGATATTTTTAAGGTTTATATATATCTTATTATATAAAATAATATATCTAAGGAATTTTACTTTTAAGGCATAAAATTTATTTTTCTTAGGTTTTACTAATAACTTAATACCTTATAGTATTTATAATACCTTATAAATATATTTTATATATTTTTCTTTTATTTTAAATATAATAAAAATATTATCTAAGTAATATATAATAAATATATTTAGATATTCTTATAATATATTATTAATTATTTATTAAAATATAATAGATATATTAATATGTCTAAAAGGCATAATAGGGTACTTAAATAATTTATATTTAATATAAAAAGTAGTTTTTTATTTATATCTTTTCTTAATTTCGATAAGGTTATAGGCTCCTCTAAGGTTAAGTATTTTAAAATACTTTATTTTAAAAATTTAATTTTTTAACTTATTAATAAGAAATAATAATATATAATCCTTAATTATAATACTATTAAATATTCTAATTTTAATATAAAATTAAAGCTTTTTATTTTTCTTTAAAATATAATAAGATATTTAATAAATAATATATTTTCTCTAATATATCCTTTATATAATATATCTTTAATATATTCCTTTAATATTAATAATTATATTTTATTAAGTAAATAAAATTTATTAAAGCTAGGTTACTTTTTATTAATAAACTAAATTTCTAAGTTATAATATCTATATTTAAGTAAGCCTATTTTAAGTTCTTTTATATAGAGTTTCTTATAGATATAATATTATATTAAAATATTCTTAAGCTATTCTTTTTTTAATATCTCTTTAGCTTATTTAAGGTTTTCTTTTTACTAATAAAACTATTATATAATATATATAATTATTTACTAATTTTATTATTTCTATTTATTATAGTATTTATATTATATCCCTTTAGGTAAAAAAGTATTTTATATTTACCTCTTCTTAGTTTTTTTAATATTTTTAATAAAAGTTTAAGATCTTATATTATGTTCTAAGTTATTATTTATTATAAAAAATACCTTACTATTAAAAGAAAATACCTAGCTAATTCTTTAGTTAAAATATAGGTTATAGTATTATAATTATAAGTACCTAAGTATAAGGTTATAATACTTATTAAGTATAATATTAAATAATATCCCTTAGTTTTTTCTTTTAATAAAAACTTTAAAGTAATTAATCTTATAATTAATAACTTTATTATTATAATTAAAAAGGGTTTCTTCTAGGTTAATAATTAAATAAGGTATTTATTTATACCTTTATAGTAGCTTAAGTTTATTTATTATTATTAAATTAAAGTAATTTTATTTAGCTCTATTATTTACTAAAGTATTTAATTATCTTCCCGTAATTTATACTTTTAGTTCTAGGTATCTTTACCTATATATTTTATTTATAAAGTAAAGGGCCTTTTAGGGTAATCTTTTCCTATATTTATCTATTTATTACCTTATACTAAATAAGATATCTAATTTTTTAATATTATATAGCTATAATAATTAAATTTATATTTATTATCTATATAGGCTTTATAATTATAATTATCTACTTAGCTATTAATTTATTCTAAATAACTCTACTTTGTAATTTAGTCTTTTTTATTTAGGTAATTACTTTCTAATAACTATAGGTTTTCTAAGTAGACTTTATTAAGGTCTCCCTTTTAGATATAATTAATATACTCTTATAAGACCTTATCTATAGGTTTATAATCTTTCCTAAGGTATAATTAGATACCTTTATATTATTCTTTATTAGTAATATTCCCTTAATAAGTCTTAAAATTAAATCCTTCCTTTGCTATTTATTTTATTTATTTATAAGTAGCTAAGACTTATTATCTATATTATAGGTATATTTCTTTATAGCATAAAATAACTTTTATATTAAGGTAGCTTTTATTAAATACCTTTTCTTACTTTATTATAGCTTACTATATTATAATAATAATTTATTCTTTTAGGCTAATAGCTCCTTTTTTTATAAGATAAAACTATAATATAGTAATATTAAGCCCCTTATATTATTTCTTTATTTTATATTAAAAAGTTTTATAAGCTAAGTAAGGTTTAATATTAGGCTAAGGTAATTAGACTAGAAAATAATTATTTTATTATTTATTTATAATATATATATTATAATAATAATCCTTATATAATACCTAAGAGATTTCTTTATATTATAGGTATATAAATATTATATATAAGTTATCTTATAGGTTATAATAAAGTTTAAGCTATCTTAGGTTTATAGCTATTTCCTTATAATATACCTATATATAAATATTCTCTATATTATTTATATTTTATTATTTCTTAGCTAATTAGATATATTAAGTAGCTATATTAAGCTAATAATATTTATTAGTCCCTTTATAAATTAATATTTTATAATTATTTTCTTAAAGTATTATATATAAATTATATTATTATTAGCAGATTTATAAAGCATCTTATCCCTACTATACTTATACTCCCGCAAAGTATTAGCTATAATTAATAGGTTTATAATACCTATTTAGCTAGGTAGCAGTAATTACCTATTATCTATTAATAAGGCTTTCCTTCTCGCTATCTAATTTTAATAAAGTATTTTATATATCTAGGTTAATAAGATATAACTAATAAACCTTCAGGGATTTAATTAATTTATAGAGTTATTCTTTTATAATATTATTAATTATATAATTATTAATAGCTTATTCCTCTATTAGGTAAATAGCTTAATATAATATAATAACTTCTTTAGGTTAAAGTCGTATCTTATTATATCCTTTTTATATTATTCTAAGTATCTTAGTAATATAAATAGCTATCTAGGGGTTATTATCTTAGTTAATTATATTTAGGTATTTCTTACCTTTTAAGAGGTTTTATTATAGCTTTAATTAATATCATCTTTCTTTAATATCTTATTATTTCTTTTAATATTTATTAGCCTTATAGCCCTTCTTATAATAATAATAATACTTAATATCTTTATTATCCTTCTAGGCTACTCTAAGTTCTATAAGTCCTATATAAGTTTTATAAAATATATTACCCTTAGCTTATTTCCTTTTTTAAGATTAATTAGTATTATTCTTATTACCTTAGATTTATCCCTTATTAGATTTTTCTATATATTATTTAAACTATTAGTTATTAATTTTAATAATTATATTAATATAATCTTAGAAGTTATTAGGTTTTTTTACTTTATAAAGTTTATCTTTAATCTTATCTTTAAGTCTTTTATAAAATATAATTTAAAAAGCGCTTATTCCCTAGTTAAAAATAAAGTAATTTATATAAACTTAGCTATATAGGTTAAGGTAGCCTTTATTTATTATAAGTTCTTAAGTTTTTATATAGCTTATTATTCTTTATATTACGGCTTGGTTACCCGTAACGGCGCTGTAAGCCTCTATATAGGCAGCTAAAGCACTACTATGATTGCTATAATAGTAATTATAGCTTAATCTTTTGCCCTGTGGCGTAACAGCTAAGGTGCACTATTATACTTTATTAATAATTTTAAAATTCCATTTAATTATATCTTTAAAATTATTATATTTAATAAAGAAAAATTAGGTTTTTTTAGTAAGCTTATTTCTAAGAAAGTTATATAGCTTAGGCTTAAACTAAGTAAATATATTACCTATATAATATTTATTAATATATAAGACCTTACTTTTAGTATTAGCTATCTAAGTAAAGAAATATTATTAATATGCCCTATGAGATTTAAAGAATATCTTAATATAAATAGCTTATTTATTAAATAGCTCTAGGTCCTTAGGCTTAATAATCTCACTAATATCTTTATAGGTTATATTAGTAGTATTATACTTAAATATTAAGTTATTAAGGTTATAGACTTATGATTATATTAAATTATTTTACTATACTTAAAGTATAATAAGTTAATTAATTTAATCCTATTATTTATTAATAATTTATTAATATTATTATTACTATTATTTTATAGCTTAATAGAAATATTCTTATATATTATTTATAGATACTTTTATACTTATAAGTTATTTTTAAGTAATCTTAGTATTATTTTATATATTATTTAAGAGGTTATTATATTAGGTAATTAAGTAATTATATTTATTTCTAAGTTTATAAACTTTATCTTTATATAAGGCTAAAATAATATATTCTTTATTATTATTATTTATATCTATTAAGATATTAGGTTCTTTTAGCTTAGTTATAAGCTATTTTTATTAAGAGGTAATAAGTAGCTTATTATAAGAGGTAAAAGGTAATTTAATATTAGGTATTATAATAATAATATTACTTAGAGTATATAATATATTACTAAATAAGAGTTATTAATATATAATAATTATATATATTCCTTAGAGATAAACTAATTATATTAGGTTTATATTAATAAAGAGTATTAGATATAATCTAAGTAATAATAAATATAAATTATATCTAGTAATATACTTAAAGGTATTAAGTATAACTAAGTTATAGAGACCTTTAATTAAATAATTAAAGTAATATAGCTAATACCTATTAGCATGCCTTTTAATATAACTAAGATAATTCAGAAGATGGAGTGGAACTCGGTCAATGACGCCATGCATTTGCTCAAGACAGGCAAGGCTCTCGGACGGATCGTACTTGTGAAGTGACCAAATACATATCGTCTAAATAGCTTTCCATAGCCCCTTTAACTCTGCGACTTCAACAAAAGAACCCTTTCCTCCCTGTAATGTGCCATCCCATCTGTTAATGACAATTGATGTTTCTGACTCTGCCTTAATTTTGCCCAGGTCTGTTGCACTTGCGGAACCTAATGCCATCCAACCGTAATCAGAGCCATCGTGAGCGGCTGGCCATGGTGGCTGGTAACCCTCTCGACTCACTGCACCCAGCGAAAGATGCTAGTTTAGTATTGTTGACTTGGTAGATCGAGAAACCTGCAATGAATGCTACTTTGGCACTATGCCCACCCCTTCCTAGGGGAGTGATCTACAAAGTTAAGCCCTGACCGAGGGCTTTGGCCGTCCCAGAAAGACTTCCAGCTGAACTCTTTGGCTTTTTCCTGGAACTTCTTTATTCCATGTTCTCCCTCGGATCCAGGTGCCATCATATTACCAAATGTTGTTTCGATCAACTTTGCCTGCTCGACGCTCTCAGGGGCATACCAGCCCAACCTTGTAAGCTCCTTATTGATGGTGGCGGATCGTGGTGCACATCTCTCGAGCTGATGAAGATACTCGCTCAGCTTCGCTTCCAAATCGTCCGTAACCAAATGAAGGGCACCTATCTTGAGGAGTTCTTCGGGCTTCATCTCTCGGCCGGAGATCATGGCCTCTCGTGCCACAGAGACTCCCCACTCTCGGACCAGGTACTTTGAGATGATGGCCGGGCTGACGCCAATCTTGATCTCGCTCAGGGTCCAGCGGGCCTTGGGAGAGGCAAAACGGACGTCGCATGCAAAGCCAAGGCCTACGCCGCCGCCGAAGCAAGGACCGTTGATCAAGGCGATGGTCGTCTGTGGGGCATGGTCGATGGCGTCGTAGAGGGCGAGCACCTTATCGTAATAGCTAGACTCGGCAGACATATCAGATGTATTCGTATCGCCGCTCAGGTCCATGCCAGTACAAAAATGCTTGCCCTCGGATTCGATGATAATATGGTAAACAGATGATTCGTTAGCGAGACCTCGGAAGAGATTTGTCAGGCCCTCCAGCATGCCATTTGTCAACGCGTTTCCATTTGCGGGCCTGGATAGCGTGACCTTGAGGGCTGTGCCAGCACAGGAGACGCGGTACTCGCCCGTGTCGTCCGTCACCTCCCACGAAATCCTGGTCTTGGAGGCGTCCGTCGCCTGGACTGAAGCTCGCTTTGCGGCGATAGCTGAACCGACCCTGCTGCCGTATGGCTGACCCAGCTGCTTCGAGATCCACTGGCCGACGGCGATGAGTTTGTCGAGGTCGACACCGGTATTGACGCCCATCTTCTCCAGTGTGTACACCACATCCTCGGTGGTCACGTTTCCTTTCGCCCCCGGTGCATATGGGCATCCACCGAGCCCTGCAACGCTAGAGTCAAACGTGCGAATGCCCATCTCGTAGGCGCGGACAACGTTGGCTATGCCCTGACCGTACGTGTCATGGAAATGACCCGCCATCCGGTCAGCAGGCACGCGCCGGAGCAACGTCTCGAGCAACAGCTGGGTATCTCGAGGAGTCCCTGTACCTAGAGTGTCGCCCAGACCAACCTCGTAGCAGCCCATGTCAAGAAATCGCTGAACAATCGGAAGTACGACGTCCGGAGGCGTGGGGCCGCTAAAGGGATCCTCGAAGATACACGAGGTAACGCTGTCGCCATGACGGTGAGGTCGGTTTCACATCTGGCTAGGGATTCACTTACGCTCGTACTTTGATACCCATACCCAGAGCTTTCTTTGTCACCTCCTCGGCCTGGTCGAGGGCCTCAGCGACAGTGCACCCCTGATTCGCCCTGCTGAAAGCTTCCGTTCCCGAGGCAAAAACAACGATCTCGTTGGCGCCAGCCGCGGATGCCCTCTCCAGCCCCTTGAGATTAGGCGCCAGCACAGGGTGTCGAATGCCACGAGTTTGCGGGCCAAGGGCTTCCAGCACCTGGGCTCCATCCGCAAGCTGAGGAACCCATCTGGGGGAGACGAAGGACGTGGCCTCGATGTCGCGGAGCCCAGTCTGGGCAAGTCGCTTAATGAGCTCGATCTTGGTGGCCGTGGGGACGAACGTCTTAATGTTTTGCAGTCCATCACGAGGCCCTACCTCTACGATGCGACAAACATTGGACGGCCGCGAGGAGGAGAGATATCGACGACTGGCATGACGGCTCTGGGTTAGACGCCTGCTGATTGACTGGGCGGCGGTTATTCTGGCCATAGCAAATAGCACGTGGAAAAAACGTCATGGAAGAGCATCAAGAAATTTTTTTTGTAGGTTTTTTTTATCTTATCTCTTTCAATTCATATCCAAATGGAATCCTTGATTTCATCAATACCCGCGGTCGGTTACCCAACTTGGATGGTGGACATGGATTGATGCTAGGCAAAGGTCACCGAGGCCCGGCGGGTAACTACGCTGACTAATCTCTATCAACACAAGTGACAGTCAATAACATACAGCCACTCACTCGCCTCGGCTCATGACATGGGCATTGGCATTGGTATTGTAGAGATTAGCAGTCATGACTTTGATGCTAGCCCTCAGGAGACGGTCCTCTGCAAGCCGGCAGGCACCAGGACTGCTCTCTCGCCAACTCAGCACCATGAGGGCGGTTGTGGTTGATGGCGACAACGCCGTCCGCGTCGACTACCACCGCGATGTCCCCCGACTCCAAGACGACCGCATCCTCGTACGGCCTGTCGCTGTTGCGCTGAACCCCACTGACTGGAGGCATGTGAGAGGGGGTCGGGCCAGAGACGGCTGTATCTTGGGCTGTGACTATGCAGGCGTCGTGGAGGCTGTGGGAAGTGCCGTCACCAAGCCATGGCAGCCCGGCGACAGAGTCTTTGGGTGCGGCCACGGGGCCAACCTTGTGAATCCAGACGATGGAGTCTTTGCCCAAGTTGCCTCGCTCATAGGTGACCTTCAGATGAAGATCCCTGACAGCTTGAGTTTCGAGGAGGCCGCTACCCTGGGGCTGGGCTCTATAACCGTTGGCCAGGGGCTGTACCAGAAAGCCCTGAAGCTGCAGCTACCATCAAGAGATGGCATGCTCGAGAAGAAGGACATTGCCGTTCTCATCTACGGTGGTGCGACTGCCACTGGAGCTCTCGCCATCCAGTTTGCGAAGCAGTAAACAGTCAAGTTTTTCCTGGCCTCACCTCCTAGCCCGCTGACGCTCCTCTAGGTCTGGCTACACCGCCATCACGACGTGCTCGCCTCGCAATTTCGATTATGTCAGAAGCTTGGGTGCTGACGCTGTCATCGACTACCATGCCGCAGACGCCGGAAATCAGATCCGTAACCTCGCCAACAACCAGCTCGAATTCGCATGGGACACGATCAGCGTTGCTCAGTCGGCCGCCATCTGCGCGGATGCCCTCACCACCTCACAACAGCGCCAACCCATCTACGGCACGATTCTTCCCACTAGGAGCCCCCGGGAAGATGTCGAGACAGTATCAACCGTCATGTATACGGCTTTTGGCAAGGACTTCAAGTTTGGCCCCGTCGAGATGCCGGCAAGCGAGGACGACTTTCGATTTGGCAAGCAGTTCTTCCAGCTGGTAGAGGACTTGGTAGCGCAAGTAAGCACGCCTTATTTCTATATGAGCCCGAGTATTTCAGCTAAGTTGGTCTTGCAGCGTCGCATCCGACCCCATCATTTCCGTGTCAGAGACGGTGGCCTTGAAGGACTTATCCAGGATCTCGAGGATCTTGAAATGGGCAAGGTTCGAGCAGAAAAACTAGTCTATGTGGTTAATTAATAAATCCAAAGATGAAGATGATTAAAAAGTTGACTTGAATTACCAGTACGAAAAAGTACAAATAACTACTGTAGAAATGTATTGTTGGTATCAATGACGTCTCCAAGAGGGGTCATCGGCTGCAATATCGAAGAACACAATAGTCCACATGACAGGCACTAATAAACAGATGTCTGACTTTCACAATGTATACTTGGAAAGGCTGGCCTATACTATCCCCTCTTCCCTTAACTTCGCTCTCTCTTGCTCGTTAATCCCAAGCTCAGACAGGACTTGGTCCGTGTCCTGTCCCAGACAGGGAGGCACGCTTCTGATGGCAGGCTTGGTCTCGCTAAACTTGACAGCCGGTCCGATCAGGCGGATGTGGCCAGCCTCGGCGGCATCAAGGGGAACACTGGCAATCATATCCCGGGCTTCTGCCTGAGGATGGGAAAAGGTCCTCTCCATGTTGTTGATGGGTGCGAAGGGCAAACCTGTACCCTCAAACTTGGTCATCCACTCAGCTGTCGATCTCTTCTTGAACTCGGCGTCGAAGATGGGTCTCAGCAGCTCGCGATTCTCGACGCGTTTGGGATTCGTCGAGAAGCGCTCGTCTGTAATTAGCGATTCAAGCCCGACTAGCCTGCACAGGTCGGCGAACTGAGCATCGTTTGTGGCCCCGCAGACCAGATGCAGGTCCTTTGTCTTGAAGGCATCATAGGGCACGATGCTCGGATGCTGGCATCCCCACCGTTCTGCCTCAATGCCAAGGTTCAGCCACGAGAGGCCAACATTGGTCAATAGGCTGATTTGCGTCTCAAACAGGGAGCCATCAACACGCTGTCCCTTGCCACTCTGCCCCCTCGCGTGCAGTGCTGCCAGTATTGCACCATGCATGTACAGGCCGGTGGCCATGTCTACCATGCCGATGCCTGGCCGAACGGGGGGCCCGTCTCGCTCGCCCGTGACGTGTAAAAGACCAGCTTCAGCTCCAGCAATGGGGTCGTATCCACCGCGGTTGGCGTAAGGCCCCGTGGTCCCGTATCCTGCAGGTGTTTGTCAGCTTGTTTCCTTGCGGAAGAGGCAAAAATGTTAATGTCGAGCGGGTACCAGCAGACGTACCTGAGAGACTTGCGTACACAAGACCTGGGTTATGCTCCCTGAGCCGTTCATAGCCCAGCCCGAGGCGGTCCATTGTTCCGGGCTTAAAGTTCTCGACGCTGCAGATTGCGCCGGATTAGCCTGGGAGATGCCGGACGCACCTGGCGGCAGATGTTTTACTTACACGACGTCTGCCTGCTTGGCGAGGTCAAGCAGAATGGCTTTGCCTTTGGCCTTTTTGAGATTCAACGTGACGGATCTCTTATTTCGGTTGACCGAGGAGAAGTAGTTGGACATCGGCCCTGCTTCGGGCTTCCACTTGGCAGGCTCTCCTGGCATCATCCAATGTCTCGTGTCATCCTGCACGAAAAAAAGACTGGGTAAGTATTCGGGGCTGGAGGGATATGAATAATTCAACTTACTCCTTTCATCAGGGCCTCGATCTTTATGATGTTAGCGCCGTAGTCGGCGAGAATCTGCGTGCAAAAGGGGGCCTGAACTAGTTGAATTCCGTTTCAGTGAGACTTGCTCCCATTACTTCTGTTTCTGGATGTGGATCTCTTACAGCCAGGACCCGCGACAGATCCAACACCCTGAGTCCCTTCAGCGCGCCGTCCTGGGTGGCCTGGGGTTCTGGTCTGGACGTGGAGAAGCATCTCGAGATGCTATGGCGTGAAGACGCTGGCTTGACGCTTCCAAGGACGGTAATAGGTGGCGCAATCAGCGTGCATCTTTGCAAGGCTCGCGTCTTGGGGGTGGTTTGCCTCAAGAACAACATGTTCATTGCTGTTTAAAGATACATTTCCTTGCAATCAGAGGTTAAAATGGCTACTATAAGACAGCGGGGCACATTTATTTAATGTCATTGCCTCCCGTGAATTAAGACTGGGTCCGTTATCTGGATTTGTTTGATCAGTAGGAGTAGACCCGTTTCTAATAACCTCGGGGGCATAGCACCACTTTGCCTCGGGGACTGGCCGTGCCTTTCTCCTCCGCATATACCGACCTTAAGCCCCGAGGTGCAGTAATCTGCAATAACATTGATATATAGCCCACAAGTGTTGGAAAAGGCAAAAATCATGCAGGAGAATAAGTGCCTATACGTCTCTATCGCGGTAGAATAGCCGTTAGCGTAGAGATCTCGTTGCGGTCCCGGTATATGAGTACATCAATTATATCTTTAATACGCGGTTACACTAGGCTTCTAAACTAACGAGACAAACAATATGAATTTCGAACAAAGAATAAATCTAGTTCAGCCCTCATTCAGAGCCCAGCGGCCTGTGGGTGCCTAGACCGGCAGTTTGTGCATGAGATGGATCGGCATCTCTGCGTGGGTCTTGACGTGGCTCGTTAATACCACGAAATTCGATGGGTTTGCACACGGAGAGAGTTGTTGTTTAGACTTGTTTCAACATACCACGCTGGAGATGAGGATTCACAAACTACCAAGAACCCGAGTTGGGGGGTTTGCTTTATTTTTTAACACAATGAATACTATTCTGCCAGGTCTAATAACTCTTTGGAAGCCCAAGAACCCGCTGCCCGATGTAGTTCTTGATCATCTCTCCGCTGATTGGGGCGATGCGCGAGAGGGTTGACTCTCTCAGATACCGCTCCACATGATACTCCTTGGTGTAGCCCATTCCACCGTGTGACATGACGGCTCTCTCGGCGGCCTTGAAGGCGGCCTCGGCAGCCAAAAACTTAGCTGCGTTTGCGTACTCGCCGTCATTGTATCCCTCGTCGTATAGCCGCGCCGCCGTGTAGATCATGAGTCTCGCACTCTCCAGGTTCATCCAGCACTCAGCCAGAGGATGCTGGATCCCCTGATACTTACCAATGGGTGCTCCAAAGACGACCCTCTCATTGACGTAGTTGCAAGTGCGCCGGAGGGCCGCGTAGCCAATCCCGAGGGCCTCTGCTCCGACCAGGATTCTCTCGGCGTTCATCCCATGCATGGTCATCCTGAAGCCGTCTCCCTCACCTCCGATTCTGTCACTGGCGGGGACCTTCCAGTCCTCGAAGAGGAGGACGTTAGTATCGACTGCCGAGCGACCCATCTTAGGGATCTCAGTGATCTGGACTGCTTTGCGGTCGAGGTCGGTGTAAAAGAGGGACAGTCCTTCGCTTGGCTTCTTGACCTGGTCCAGCGGCGTCGTCCTGACCAGGATGAGGATCTTTTCAGCCACCTGAGCAGTTGAGATGAAGACCTTGGAGCCCCTTAGCACATAGAAGTCCCCGTCTCGAGTTGCCGTTGACTGCAAGCGCAAGGTGTCTAGGCCCGTATTGGGCTCCGTAACCCCGAAGCAGGCTCGTTCTTTGCCTTGGATCAGAGGCATAAGCCAGCGATCCTTTTGCTCCTGGGTTCCAAACTTGACAACAGGCTCGAGGCCAAAGATATTCATATGAACCGATGACGCCCCGTTCATGCATGCGCCTGATTCTGAGATGGTGTGCAACATTGTGGCCGCCTCGGAGATGCCCAGCGCCGAGCCACCATACTCCTCGGGCATGCAAATCCCCAGCCATCCGTTGGATGCCAGGTCATTGTACATCTCCCAGGGAAACTTGTGCTGGTCGTCTCTCTCCAGCCAATACTCGTCAGGGTACTTCTCGCAGATCTTGGCTATGGCCTCCCGAACGGAGCGCTGGGACTCGCTCCACCCAGGCAGGTTGCTGGGCAAATACTCAGATGCGCGCGCGTGGATGAGGCGGGCGGGAGAGTTGGGCGTAGGGGACGGCGATAGAGGCGGTAGCTTTGCGCGCTGTGTCGTCGTCCAGGGCAGAAGGGAGCGCGGTGGGATGAGAAATCTCTTGGCCATGTTGCTGTAGGGAGTTAACTTATTGTCGGCGGTCCCGGGATGTCAAGACGTGTGAACAGGAACAGGAAGCGGCGACAACTCTCCCGTCATAGTCCACCATTCGAATGGCTGATAGATTGATGCATAAGAGGGAGGGGATTATACCAGCCTCATAAATGCTTCATGGCAATTCTACCGACAGCGGTCGGCCTGACTGGATGACGTTCAATTTGGCTTGCCACGCAGCTTAGTCTCCCAAGGGACAAGGTTGCAAAGCCTCGGCAATCAAAGGTAGCCGGAAGGGTGGGCCCCTAGACACCAGACGTAAGGCGATCCAGACAATCACAGCAATGTGGCCGCACACATTGATTGTTGCAATAACGGTAGAAAGGTCATCGAAATGCTACTTATCGAAATGCTACTTAGCCTGCCTCTCCAGCATTGGCAGGGAGAAACTGCGTCTCTTCATCCCTGCGTACTCCCCTCCACACACACACATACCACCTCGGTTCGAACCATGACGGCATCGTTCCAGGACCAAGGGCTCCTGCTAAGGCACCTACTAGATGCCTGCATCCCATTCGCAACGGGATGCACTTCGGGCATGATTGCCACGATATGCGTGCAGCCGATCGATACCGTCAAGGTCCGCATGCAGTTGGTGGAGCAAGGCCCTGGCAGGTCGTCACCGTGGAGGGTAGCAAGAGACATGACTCTGCAAAACGGCTTCCTCAACCTCTACCAGGGCCTGTCTGCCGGGCTTCTCAGGCAGTTGGTATACGGCACCCTCCGACTCGGGCTCTTCTCGACCCTGGAGCAGAGGCTTGAGCGCCGGGCAAGGGACCAAGGGACCACGCTCGGCTTCCAAGGACGGGCTTTAGCGGGCATCACCGCCGGAGCTGTGGCTGCCTTGATTGGGAATCCAACAGAGGTGGCACTAATCAGGATGCAGGCCGACGGTATGAAGCCCCTGGAACAGCGCGAGCGATTCACATCAGCGTTCAATGCCCTCGGGCGCATCGCCAGACAGGAAGGGGTCTTGAGCCTCTGGAATGGCGTGGCGCCCACAGTCATCCGGGCCATGTCGACCAACTTTGGCCAGCTGGCCTTCTTCTCCGAAGCCAAGCACCAGATCAAGACGCACACCCACTTATCGACCCGAAAGCAGACTGCCCTGGCCGCTTCCTTCGCAGGGCTTGCTGGAGCAATCATCAGCCTGCCGTTTGACTTTGTCAAGACGCGCCTGCAGAACCAGTCCATGACGGGTTTCTCCCGAAGCTTGCCAATTTATGCTGGCACCGCCGACTGTTTCTCCCAGGTGATTCGGAGAGAAGGCTTCTTCAGGTTCTATCGAGATTTTTGGCCCTATTTCCTCCGGGTAGGACCGCACTCGTGAGTGGCTTCTTCGGCACCCTCTGTTTCGAGTCCGAGATTGACGTTTTGAACCCTACCCCGAACAGAGCAATCGCACTTTTCCTCGCCGACTTGATGAATGACACCATCAGGGGCTGGGGCTCTGGGCCTCGCAGTGAGGACTCAACCTAGCACGATACTTTAATACATGATTAACCCATTTTAAATGTGATATTGCCACCTTTTGAAGGGTCATTCCCGGGACCGGCATTCGAGTATGGCATTTGGGATGAACGCGGACACAAAGGAAACAGGGAGACAATGATTGGTTTTAACGTGCAACTGGCAAAGAGAGAATTGGGTTACCAATCAAACCCGACACGCTTGAATCTGAGATGGCAGTGTATCTGACGTCACTCAATAGTCAATTCTCTACTCCCCATGTATTCTCCTACTTCTCCCTGCTCAGGATCCTGCCAAACCAATCTACCATGGTCTCCTGGTACTCGATCGTGGAACGCATCTCCGGGTACGTATAAAAGGCGTGGGGCAAGCCAGGGTAGATCTTGAGGGTGACGTCGACACTACACATGTTAAACATGATGCTTGATGAAAAAGCCGGCAAGGCTTACTCGTTAGCCTTGAGAGCTTCAGCATACGCAATACCCTCGTCTCTAAGGGGGTCCATTCCCGCCACCTGAATAACTACTACCGGTCAGTTCCGCTGGCTCTTCCCCCAATGGGGCATTCAAGGGTTAACCGACGTGCTGGAGGAAGCCCTCGGAGATCTGTAGCCAGGAGGGGGCTGGCTCGAGGGTCCTCTTCGCCGCCCCTGGGAAGGTAGTTGGCCCAGAACCAGCGCATCCTGTGGGCGCTGACGATGGGGGCGTCTGCATTCTCCTCATAGGACCTGCACCCTAACTCCTGTGGATGGTGGTCGGGGTGGCAGGTCACGGGAATGTTGAGCAACTGTCCCTTGATGTTGTCCAGCCCCTCGTCACGGACCAGACGGGAGATGACCGCCGCCTTTGCTTCCAAGTCAGGTAAAGCAACTGATTAAGTGAGGGAAAGGGTTGATATTGGACTCACCACGTTGGCGCCGGCACTGCCACCCCCAATTATCGTCTTGCTTGGGTCAACCCTCAGCGACTCTGCGTTTTTCAAGGTATGAAAACCCATGTTAGTGATGAGTCCGGCTTTGGTCTTGACCCAGCCGAGAGCTTACCCATCTAAGGACGTCAAGGGAGTCGTTGATGGCGTACGGGAAGGGGAATTCGGGCGCCCTTCCCACATGGTATTAACTAACATGAAAACTCCCCTTGGGTAGGGAATGTCGCCTACCTCCGATAGTCAACACTCACAACAACCGCGTTATTTCGGACGCATATCACTCTGTTCTGGTTTTCTTCAGTTTCGGATGATCCAACTGTCCAACCTACCAATAGAGTTGAGCACAATACAGCCTGAGAAAGGTGTGAGATCGATCAGAGTCTCACCTCCTCCATGTATGTTAAAGTACAGCGGGTGCCCTCTGGTTAGATGCGCCGGCTGGTAAATGCGACTCGTGATCATGGCCTCGTCGCTCACGGCTACACTGCTTTGCCAGATGCTCAGATCACGCCCGACGGCCGGGGCGTGGGCGGGAAGGGGAGCTGGCCGATAAGGTATCTGTCGAATCTCGCGTATCGGGAGGCTATAAAGCTCATCTGCCATCTTGTCGAGTAGCTTTTGCCTCTCCGACACGGTTTTCCATTCCTCGCTCGGAGCGGAAAGATGCCCATATCGTCCAGTATTGTTCTCAGGGTCCATCATTTGAAATGTCAGCCAAACGAGCCGAATCAACTTTGTTAATGCGATGCACCCTCTCGGGCTCCTTTGATGTTAACGGTGCGTTCTCTGGCTATTCTTGAGCCTTGACGTCCCAAGCAACCCTGAATACGATTTTGGAGGCTCCTGGAAAGCCTCGGCGTCCAGTAGATGACCGACTGGGTTGGCGGCAAAGGACTGGCCCCCTAATAGCCGGACCTCGGCTATCAAAGACACCCCGAGAACAGTAACATAAAGAATAGAAAAGAGGGATCAAATCAGTCCACATAGCAACTGAACGGGTCACCAGCACGATAGACCCCCGGCTATCTAGAAATAACACATCTTGGTTCAAACCAGCCCTCCGGAACACCCACCAGGTCCCATTACCAGGTACCAGCAGCAGCACTAGGACCAACACTATGGAAAGCCCGCACCAGGACAACCATTCTGTTCAAGGTCGCGTCATAAGGCATCGGGCTCGCCGCGCGTGTCTTGCCTGCCGCGTCAGAAAGGTTCGTTGCGACGTAGTCCTGCATGGTACGCCTTGCACCAACTGCAGGCTGGATCTTGCGGAATGTGTCATCAAGCCGAGACGGCCTCGATGGTGTGTATATGCGACAACCCTTGTGTAGTGCGTTCCAACTACCCTTTGGTATTATAGGTCCTCCATGGTGGCGCAGGCCAACGACCAAGAGTCCATAGCCGCGGTCAACAACCGTCGTCACCAGCTACAGGAGCATCAACGGCTATCACAGCAATGCCAATGTGCGGCACGGCATTGCAACGAGGGGCCAAAAGACGGGGACAGTATCTCGGAGACCATTCCGGCCCAAGATGCTCTACCTACGACCGGGTCAAGCCGCCAGGGAGATGACTGGGATTCCCTAGACGCTTTCCTAGCAATCCTAGACGACGACAATCTTCTGAAGGGTACGTGTACTCCTGCACTGGATATCCAAACCGACGACCGGACCGATCAGGCTGTGGATTCTTCCTCGGATACGGCCCATGTCAAAGGGCCACTATCACTATTCTCCCAGCCCATGTTCAAGCAGCTCAGCCAGAAACAGCGGCCTCTCGATGACGAGTCACGTTCCCCCCCACAGCCCTGGGGAAAGGCCACGGGGGCCTTTGTCCTCCATTCATGCTACCCCTTCGTCTCGGCGGATCAGCTTTGGCGGTTGGCGCCCGACCGGGTTGCTTTCCTGGAGCAACGGGGATGTCTTCACCTGCCTTGTGCCGCCATGATGGACCGCTTCATCAGACAGTACTTCCTCTACGTCCATCCCATTCTGCCACTTGTGAAGGAACAGAGGTTCTGGGACATGTACCAGAGGCAGAATTGGCACTCGCGGACCCAGGACACCATATCTTTGTTTGTTCTCCAAGCCATGCTCTTCATGTCATGCCCTGTAAGGTCCCCCCTGGAGTTACTCAACTGATCGTAGATTCGAGTGTGCTAACTCTTCTCGTAGTTCATACCGTTGTCGGCACTGGGCGAGCTTGGCTTCTCTTCAGTCCGAGAGGCTCGTGCAAAGTTCTACTCCAAAGCAAAGGTGTGCTTGTTAAACCTTTCCAAACAGAAACAAGCATACTGAACTCCTGACCAGACGCTGTTTGACGTCATCGTTCACAGAGACGACATCAGCAATGCCCAGGGAGCTCTGATGCTGACGTACCATGCGTCTGGCCTCCATGACAAGACCAACACGTACTGGCTAGGGATTGCCATTCACTTTGCTCGGAGCGCCGGTGCCCACCAGTACAACTCGATTGGTGCTTCTGATCAGGGGGACGCCGGGCTCCTCAAGCGCCTATGGTGGTGCTGCATCCTTCGTGATCGCATCATGTCACTGGGGTTGCAGAGGCCGCTCCTGATCAGGCCTGCCGACTTCGACTTCCACCTGCCCGGCCTTCAGGAGACAGATCTTAACGACGAGATTAGAGGCTCAGAGGTGTACAGTCCTACGACCAAGAAGGTCATGGCACAGCTGGCAGCATCGCTGTGTGGCCTTGGCGTCGCTCTCAACGACATCCTCGCCATCATCCATCCCATCAAAGAGGTTCCCAGGTCAGAAGATCCATTGAACAGCATCGAGACTTTTGAGTCTCATATCACGAAACTCGAGGCTTGGCACGATACGGCCGTTGCCATCTTCACCATTCCGGCTGAGGCAGAAATCCACGACTCTCTGACTCTCTTCACGAGCGCCATGTACATCTATTACGAGTGAGCTCTCTCCTTCACTTACTTGCGCGCTCCTCGCTGACCCATGGGCTTCCTCTTGCTCTCTTGGCACAGCGCGGCCAAAGCTCTCGTATACAATTACGTGACACTGCTCCCCATTCCTGGCTCGGGCGAAGAAGCTACGCAAGGGTTCCAGCGCTTCGCCTCGCAGGAGGTGGAGAGGTCCATTGACAACATGACACAGGATCTGACACGGCTGGAAGAGCAGGGCCTAACCAAGTACCTTCCCAACACCTTGTGAGCAAACGACCCAGCCCAACACTGGAATATTGATAACACTGCTAACTCGTGGCAGTGTCGCATTTTCCGCGTTGCCCTTTATGTGGCGAAGGTCGAGCGACGGTCCTGAAACGAAGCAAGGACAGCAGCACAGCAAGGCTAAACGCCTCCAGATCTACGTCGACATATTCAGGGGATTTGGGAAGCTCTACGATATCACAGACAGCCTGCTTGAATGCATTGACGACTTGGCTGAGTCTGAGAGTCCGGCTGTAGATTACAAACTTCCTCCTTGATTTGTGACAGGTGTTTGACCGTTACTCACTTGCCTCTAATAAAGAGAGCTGATATTTAATGAATAGTATCTTATCATTTACATACTATGTATTCTGGCGGCAATTATAAGCGCTGGCGGCTGAAGGAACCCTTTTTAAAGTTCATACATCTTGCCCTTCAGGCCTTAACTGACCTAGGGCAAGTGAGAGGCTACGCATATTTGGACCCAGCCGTATTGAACCAGCCTATGAAGTATAGATGCATCATACGCGATTTTAATAACGTAGCCTACGCCCGATTTGCCTGACTGCTTTATGCCTTGGGAAACACACGATCGTCACACTTTCCATTCTGAGATAGATATGAGGCTCCCAACCCTTTTCGAATCAGTATGATAAAGCTGCAAATCACGATAAGTATCTATAAGATTACGTGATCAAAAAGACTTAATATGTAAAAGAACCAATGACGAGGGAACTTGTTTCTCGAGGCGAAAGGTGTACTTCTGCCGAACTCGGAGTAAAATGTAAGGCATGCAAATGCCGGCTGCTGCAGCTGAGAAAAAAGGCCAAATGCATTTCGCAGCCCGGAAGTTCCGATCATGTCTACGAACCAGCCTCGCAACAGCGATTTTCGGCGACACCCCGGCATCTCCGGAAAAGCCACGCAGAGGTGGGTCAAAGTATACCCGCTGAAGCAACCAAGTGTAGGAATGTATATTCACATCATGCCCATACTTCGTACTTCATCACAAGCAGCATCTCGCACGCAAGTTAAACAGACACCGCCACAATGACCACAAGAAAAGGACCATTCAGGCTTGTTACTGTCAACACCGCGCCAGAACGTGCAAAGCGTCTTATTGCTCGCTTGATCACCGAGGTCCAAGATGGCTATGAGATTATTCACGTCGACAACTGTCAGAGTGAGTTGGCTGACGGAGCGTCCCTCGTATTTTACTAACGTATTGGCTAGGTATTGATGAGGTGATCCCCAAGGTCACTGAGCACAAGCCCAACGTTTTGGTAAGTGCGCCAAATGACTGAGAGCTTACCCTAACCTTGCTTTAACCAGTTTTCTGCCTCTATGTGGTCTCCCGAGGAAGCTCAGCAAATTCACTCTTTGGCCAAGTCTATCGTGCCTGACATCAAGCTGCACGCGATCCCAACCGGATTGCAGGTTGAACGAGGACCAGATGCAATCGTTGAGTATCTTGTTGAGAAGGTCCCCCCTCTGCTGGATAGTTAGATTGAGCCAAATAGCACATCAAATTGGACAAGTAATAAAGACCAAATTAGACCATGTATAACAGATTGTGTGGAATGAGTCCTGCATCACTTCACATGCATACCGTAGAAGATTATTATTCATTTTTTTTTCTTAAGTCTTATACCAACTGAATCATTGATGTATTGGAAATTTGATATCTGCAGGCGAGTATATTTACTTACATGCAGCATAAAAATTTCTTCCTCCAAGGCGCAGCAGATTCCTATGACACTATCGTCGGCAAGTCATAATACCTCAGTTGTGAAATCTACATAAGACCTCGTACTTTTGTATGATTTCGAAAGGTGTGTGTGTAACATGTAGTTTCTCATTCAATTCAGCGCTTGATGCCCTTGAAGGCTGCAGCTGATCACTATTCATTTTGGAATGTGCTGACTAGTGTACCAATGTGCGGCAGGATCTCCACCCTGAATTCATCACCATGCTCAAGAGTCTCCCTGGGCTTTCTGCCCATACCCACTCCCGCTGGTGTACCGGTAATAATCACGGTGCCAGCCGGAAGGGTCGTGCCTTGAGATAGAAAGCTGATCAGCTTAGGAATGCTGAAGATTAGGTCAATGTGTTGAGTAAGCGAATGAACATACACCTCACAAAGCAGTTCTTAACACTTACTCTAAAGAACAATCTTGTAGCACTTTGCCATTCTTCAGGCCCCGAATATGCAGCTTGGAAGGATCTGGGATAACTGACGGGGAGACTAGGACGGGCCCTACAAACGTGATAAGTCGTGTCATTTGAAAAGAAAGGAGAAAAGCTTACCAATGGGACATGCCCCGTCAAAACCTTTGGAGAAGCACCATTGAGACTGGTTCAATTGTGAGACGCGGCTTGAGACATCATTGGCTGCGGTGAACCCCAAAACGTATTCCATTGCCTCCTCTTCGGACACATTCTTAGCCGCTTTGCCAGTAACGACCGCCAGCTCCGACTCATAGTCACCACTTCCATCATTTTGGGTTATCTTGGGTAGCAATGTGACAGCAGGCCAAGGGTCACCTAAAGATGTGCTAGGCTTACTGTGGCAGCGTATTAGTTGTGTAATACCTGAAGTTGATGTGGACGTACAGAAACAGGGTCGGGATTGTCGGGATGTCCATGTTCACTTCTTTCGCATGTTGAACATACTAACCAAACAGTCAATATAGAAAAGTCTTGATATACGGACTGGGGCACTTGCGTTTAATCCGATGCATCGGATGGTTCCTACTTCTTGTTGGGCCAACGGTGACAGTATTCGCTCAATAGATTCGGTTCTATCTGTGCGAGAGCCAGGCGACAAGACTGACTTTCCGGAGAACACATTGACGGCAACGTCCTTGCCATCACGGGTCGCTAAGCCGATGTCCAAGTCCTCCTGTGACGGCTCGCCAATCAAGATACTGGATGGATCGGACTTGGGAATAAATCGTACGAGACCTATGAGCTGTTTGTTAGCTAATCGACACTGGATTGCAGTTCTGAGAGTCACTTACACTTGAATGCTGGAGAACTCATTTTGGTCGGTTTAGAAATGATTCCAGGATGACAGAACTGACCTTTGAGCACTTGAAGCAACGCGCACTCTCTTGAAGACCTGCCTTTGTACTCGCTGTGTGGTTGACGCTTTAACCGGGGAGGGTGATAGTGTTGATTCCATTCATCTTTGCCGGGGCCTCCTGTATCGGAGGGCCTGGACCTCGGATATGCCGCTGTACCCCGGAAACCCCCTCGTTCAACGCCGCAACGGCAAATCCGAGCACGAGGATTGAACCAATCAACGGTTACAAATTCGAGGATCATTGGAACTCGGATGAAACTGTCCCATTGCGGAAAAATACGACCGAGCCGCCCTTGATATGAGGCCGAATCAATAAGGGCATCGAGTCCTTACAATTTCAGCTAGCCATTGATACTCCAGGCTTGGTTCCCGATTTTTAATCAGCATTGAGACCCGCCCGTGACAGTTGCAGTTATAATTCGTGTCCAAGCATACCATTACTACGTCACGTTATCTCGGAGTTGGGAGCCTCACAACGTCATTTCGTCAGCCATGGGTTCTCAATCGGGTCCTGGTGAGGGCTTTCGCCAGCACCTCCCGGATCTCAGCCTGCCGCGATTCCAGGACATGCGAAAGCAGGATGCTTATCAATACGCCGATACTTTCAAGAAAACTGGTCAGCCTCCGTGGCTCCACGGCTTGTATCTTCACTGGCGCAAGTTGTTTCAGCAGCCTTACCAAGGCATCACAACAGATGGTACGTACTATGATGACGTGACGACGGCTGTATCCGATCTTGACTGACATTTGCCAGGCGTTGCTAGAGAGGGTTTATTCGAATTGCAGGATGAGGGCATGCCAATAGACGCCATTACTGAGGCTGCGAACAATGTCTTTAATAGCCTGAGCGATGACCAAAAAGTCAAGACCTGCTACCATATCGATAGCCCCGAGTGGCGTTCATGGTCAAACCCAGAATTCCTCCTTAGCGACAAAGGCATCCGGCTTGATGAGATCACTAGCGACTTGAGAACTAAGGTTCTGAGAGTCTTGGAACTCACGCTCTCGCCCGAAGGCTATCAAAAGGCTATTGGAGCGATGCGAGTAAATCATTTCCTGGGTGTGCTTGTAGAGTCGCCTGCCATTATGAACGAATTCTCCTACAACTTCGTTCTGTTCGGAGAGCCCTCAACTACTCGCCCTTGGGGATTTTCGTTCTACGGCCATCACCTCTGCCTGAATATTTTCCTCTACAAATCTCAGATCATAATATCTCCCTGGTTCACCGGCGCAGAGCCTAACCTTATCGATGACGGACCTTACAAGGGCACGCGGATTCTTGATAAGGAAGAAAGTCTAGGACTGCGTTTGATGCAAAGTCTTTCTCCAGACAAGCAGAAAACAGCGCAAGTCTACAAACTGATGAAAGATCCCGCGATGCCCCACGGCCGCTGGAATCACGATGACCAACGACACTTATGTGGTGCCTACCGTGACAACAGGATCGTGCCTTACGAGGGTATCCTTGTGTCAGAGATGTCGACAGAGCAACAGAATTACATACTCGGAATTGCGAACGAGTTCCTTCTTTATCTTCCTGAAACAGCGAGACGACTGCGCTTGGAACAGATCAAGAGATGGTTTCACGAAACCTACTGGTGCTGGATCGGTGGCTATGGCAATGATGATCCGTTTTACTATCGGATCCAAAGCCCGGTAGTGATATTCGAGTTCGACCACCACTCAGGCGTTTTCCTCAATAACAAAGAGCCTGCAAAGTTCCACATTCATACCCTGATGAGAACTCCCAGTAGAGGGGACTACGGCATGGCGCTGAGGCCACTGATACCAGGAGTAGAACAAGGCTATCTTTGGACGGGAGAGTGATAGAAGAGTAGTAGGGATAAAAATGTTCTATACTCATATAGTTTTATGCTCGTGCTGTAGGAATTCCAATCTTGTTATTGCTATTAAGGCTACTCATTACGTAATCTCTTTTATACGACTACTGCTGGTACGACTGTACCAACATCAGTACCAACTGCCTCCAGAGCACTTAACAGGGTGTAGATAACATCGACGCGCCTAAGGTCAACATGTTTATACATACCGGCCTGAATCTTCTTCTGATCATCCTCTGCGTACTCATCGAGCCGGATGGTATACTTTCCACCATTGTCCAGCCCAGCGATAAATTTTTCGGCTTATGCACCACCTTCAAAACCCACCGGGTAAGTGATACAGAACTTGGAGCCTCTATAGTTCATGAAGCAGAGTTGGGATTTTCCGCCGACTGTGATCCTGAGGCTTTCGCCGAGATAGTAGGGCAATGTAGGGTTAGGCATCCGGAATCCCGGACTTAGTGACTCAACGCTTTCAGGGTGCACATGAGAGGAGCATAATAAAAATCGCAATCGAAGTAAGTAATTATACACTCTTTAGATGACACATCTTGGAATCAGGTAGTACAATAATGGTGAACACCAGTCCTCCAACCCTCGTCTGCCGCCGCATTTGAGTCATGGAACAGACACGAGGCAAACTTCAGAGAACTTCAACTTCATTTCGACGCCTCACCATGATGACTTCCTTGATTACTATAGATACCTTGCAAGACAGTGTTACCGTACTATCAGAACTAATCCCATTCATCAACATCATCAGTCAGTCTTGTAAGACTCAAAATGACGAGCAGGGATTTTCTTCTCGAACATGATATCGAGCTCATGGAACGTCCTGTCCTTGGTACCTGGGACATCAAGGTAGACAGCCACGATCATCAAGACGGTCATGCCAAAGAAGACCCAGCCAATGTGACCACCCATATTGCCCTGATCCTTGTTGAACATGTAGGGCAAGACAGTCACCCAGACAGTACTGGTAATGGCCTGGAATCCGAAGGCAATTCCTTGAGACTTGGCCCTCAACCTAGAAGCAGACACTTCACCCGCCACAGCAAGACTCGAGCCAACAGCTGGTCCATAGGCAAGACAGGTAAACTGCATGACTATGCCAATGGCCAGGAGTGTTTTCTCAGATTGGGGGCAAGAGGCAGCAACACCCATGATAAAATAGATGATAGCGCAGATTGACATGCCAAAGAACATGAGGGGTCGATGTCGGAAAAGAGTCATCATGTAGATATTGATGACACATGACAAAATTGAAACACCGAGTCCGATCTGCATGAGCTTTATTATTAAGCCACTGCTGAGGCCGGTTTGGTTGAGGAAGTAGGGAGCATTGGATGACAAGCTGGAACCTACGATCTGCGGCATGTACATGCAGATCAAGATGATACGAGTTCGACGCCAGTTGATGCCTTTGAAACATTCTATGAAAGAAGCCCTCTCACAGCTGATGAGGCGCTCAGCCTCGATTGTTTCTTCGATGTACTTGAGGTGGGCATCAAGATTTTCGTCGGCCGCGGAGAGCTTGGTCAGGTGCTTCAAAGCGAGATCACGCTTGTTCTTCATGACGAGCCAGTAAGGCGATTCGGGGAGAAATGGGAGACCGAGTGCAAGAATGCCTGGGAAGACCCATGCAGCGGCAAATACAACTCGGAATGCCGATTCGTTCATGATACCGACTCGAGCGTAGGTCGTGGAAATTGCGATGAGGAAACCGACGTTCTGTGTTGATGTTAGCAAGATGACGGGGGGATTCTAAGTTCGGGGAATCACAAACCATCATGAGAATGTTGAGAGACAATGCAATGCCACGCAGAGGCAGAGGAGTGATCTCGGAGACATAAGTCTGGGTAGTTGATTGGAACGCACCCACGGCAAAACCTGAGATGATCTTGGCTCCCATAAATTGTGCTGGTGTTTCAGCCAGGTAGGCCAAAGCAATTCCACAAGAGACTATGATGACGCTGAGAAGGAATACGGCGCGTCGACCGAGTTTGTCTTGGACAAAACCAGCAGCGAGAGAGCCGAAGAGTTGCATGATGTTGTATGTGGCGTTCCACAGCGACTGCCAGTAGGCTGGGATGATGAGATTTCCGTCAACCTCGCTAGCGAACTTGATTCTATCATCATTATTACACACAAAACTTGTATGCAAGGGTGAATAAGGCTTGAGGTCTTACTGGAAAGCCGGCAAGGCCAAACAAACGGCAAGAGCAAGGTTTTCGTAACCAACCAGAGTGGCACCCACTGCTCCAAGTTGTTTCGTTAGAGTCTATATCTTCTCCAAATTTGTATGATGAGGAGACATACAATTGGCGTAAAGAGCCCAGAGGATAGCCTTTGGGTTCTTGCGAGCGCATTCCCAGGTGCTCACTTGGTGCTCCTGGATGTCGACAGCATCCTCAGAATGAGTCACCTCGGCTTTTTCGAGCCCTGTGTCATTGTACAAATCTTGATGGGTCATCTTTGAAGCAAAAGAGGAAAAAGAAGAAGAAGAAGAAAAGTGGTTATGTTGAATATGGTCCACTGCAAAGTTGGTGGATGTTGAGATGCGGAAACAAATGAATGCTGCAAGTGTCCCCTTTATCAACTTCGACAGGAGTAGTAAACAGCCCTTTTGTGCTTTTCGCTTTTTTTCGACTACTCTCTTGGTGGATAATGATACCCTACCCGAGAAGTCCAGACTCATCTTTTGCGGGGTCCCCGCAAAATGAGGAGAAGTCGGATATCCCGGTGCTGCTTGGATATCCCGACCGCGGTCGGTCATCGGGATAATATTGGGACGATCGACGCATTACAGACCGAGACTTTGCCAGATTATATGCTAACTTAGCTTCTCTTAAAAATGATCACTCAAGTGGTCAATCATGCGGTCGGGCAATCACAATGTCATCACAACTTTCGGCTGTAACTCCAATATGCAGAACTCGTCAATGCCACCCAGTAACCCCAAGATAGCCTGCCCAATGCGAGTCTTGCGAACTTTGGGGAAGGTCCAAGTTGGGGATGAGCTTTCCTTTCTAAGCTTGATCAATGCAGAACCTGTCACCAAAGCCGAGGTCGTTTTAGACTATGGCCGATGCGAAGGTGGCTTCCCAATCTTCGCCATCACTTCCGCATCAGCGCCCCAGGGTCAGCGCCAAGTCTCATTTCAAGTCACTTACAGCGAGACTATCGATGGTATTGAACACGAAAAAGGTATGTTTAATCTTGTCGTTCGCCTCACCTGACCCCCAAAAGATACCAGTGTTAACCCTGGTCCAATAGGCGATGGCCCGTTTTTCCTATTCTCCAATGCGATGGATAGCTACAGGGTCTGCCTGCATCATGCCAATACTGGTGCTGATGCTCAAATTGCCAAGTCTCGATTTACTCAAGCATCTCAAAGGTATCAAAAGATCACCTTAATGGAACCAGACACAGCCCTGGTGTTCTCCCAGATCGGCTTTCAGGCAGTACGCCCGGAAGCTACGATCAAGGCCAGGTTTCATTGCTCCGATGAGACGATTAACCGCATCTGGAGAGATGGTGTGCGTACGGTTGATATGTGCACCGTCGATCGCGAAGAGACTGTTCCAGCCTGGGACGTTCTTGATCAGGGAACTCGTGTCTTTGGTGGCCACTGGGCGCCTTGCAGGCAAGGAACGAGGTGGTCCAATAAGAAGGTGGCGTTCCAAACAAAAATCGAGAAGTCTGGCGCCAGCTGGGCAGTTCGAATGATAACAAATGGCCTTATCTTCTGTTTAGACGTACGAAGCAGGAAACTGACGGCCGTTGAGGGATTGTCAAACCAATCCTCCATTCTGCCTTCATTCGAGCGAGGATTATGGCAGTTGCCGGAAAGCCTAGACCTGTCTGGATGGTTGACCATTGAGACGCTTGCCGTTGAAGACCGTCTAACCGTCAAGATTCAAGGTCAAGAAGTGGCCAACGTTGCAGAGATTGAGGTCAAGGCGATGCTAGGCAACAATCTCGTCAATACCGGCTCAGTTGCGTTTGGCGGTCCACCTGGCTGGGTTGCACTGTACCGCGACCTATCAGTGAGAGACCATGACGGCCAAATTCTGTATGAGAATTCTTTATTGCAAAGAGACGCTGATCGTACATTGGCCGACTTTCAAGTGGGGACAAACAAGCTCCCATGCACCATAGACGGCGCAAAGCGAGACAGGGCTTGCTTTGGTGGCGATGTCTTTGTTACTGGTCGCTCCATTGCATACTCCACCGCTGATGCTGATGCTTGGAAAGGCACGATTCAATTGCTACTCAGTCACCAGAATAAGGATGGCTATCTGGGTAACCTCTGCCCGATACAGGCCCCAGAGCATACCGGCCAGGACGAGCCACCATACTACGGACAATACTCCTTGACATATGCCCTGCTACTGATCGTGTCAATCAAGGATTACTGGCTGAGTTCGGGTGATCAAGCTCTTGTCGAAAGATTATTTCACCAACTTGAACGTCAGATGAACTTCACGAGGAGATTCCTGAACCACGATGGGCTAGTTGAAGCTCCACCATATCTTTCAAGTAAGTTATCCCTGATCAGTCCTTTCTAGTTGCTCATTGTACTTATCAAGAGTAGTGACATGGTTCCCTATGGGCGGGCCTGTCTTCGGCGTTTCCGCAGGCTTGAACCTCGCCTACTTTGACGCACTCAACGCCATGGCATTCATGTCGAAAGATAAGGAAACAGAAGCCCAGTACCTGACTCAAGCCAAACGCTTGAAAGAGGCCTTGATTAGTGTTCTTTGGAATGGAGAACGAGGCACAATGCGTCCAGGCCTCTCTTTGCCCGCCGATGGAGTGTTCCAAGACGTGAATGCCTACGCAGTCACTCTGGGCATTTCTCCAGAGCATCTCCATACAGTGGAAGGCATATTTCCACCTAGTGAGTGTCTACCACCAGCATTCCGAGGCCTCGATAGGTGGGACAAGTTCGGGTTGACCAGTCCATATGCGTCTGGATTTGCTCTCGAAGCCCTGTTTGCTAAAAACGAGGGTATGCAGGCGAGGGATCTGCTGCTCAGCGTTTGGGGTGCAATGGCGGATCAAGACAGCCCTAATTACTCTGGGGCTCACTGGGAAGCTATGAAAACAAATGGTACACCTTTCAATCACGATGTGTCACTGGCTCACGGATGGTCTACGTGGCCAGTCTTTCTATTACCCAGGTATCTTGCGGGAGTTTATCCCCTTGAAGCAGGCTGGAAAAAGATTGGCGTAGAGCCTGTTTTTGCAGGCCTGGACACGGTGGAATACTCACTTGATACTCCTCAAGGGCATCTCAAAGTTGGACTGTACGTAGAGGAACAGAAGAGCGCTGGCACGATCAAGCTGCTGGCACCTAAGGGTAGTACGGTCGTGCTCAAGGCACCAAAGGGTTGGTCACTTGCGACGGGTGGTTTCATTGAAGGCGACGGAACAGAAGTATATCTTGAGCTGTTGAAGGAGAGTAAGTAATTTTGTCTTGGCCAATAAACTTCATTGAAGTAGCTATCAATGGATGCTTTCCAGGCCACTGCACCGCGACGATGAACTAACAATGCCACTAATCGTCTTAGCGAAATGACCATCTTTAAAGCTATGGATTTTCCCACAGTTGCGCAGGATTTCTTGTTTCGCTCTCTCGTGTGTCATGTGGCATGCTCGCGCTGATCCAGGGAATGGGAACTCACGCCCATGGTGACTATCGGAAAAGCCGAGACGCAAGGTGGGGGGTTTCATCTCCTCACTGACTTGGCTTGGAATTTCCGGGATTCTGCCCACATCGGCTTTTGACTGCGGCACAACAACCACCTATCAGGTGCGCCTAGCATATATATGCGCTTGTAGCAACTGCACTCCAGTCACTCAAGCCAGCAGCAAACTATATGCAAGTACAACAATGACACTATACTCGGAAGGCATGGATACACAGGAGATCCTGAAGAGTCTAACTCTGGAGGAGAAGGTCCGACTACTGTCCGGCACCCCTAGTGACTTTGTCTCGATTTCTGGCATTCCCGAAAAGAAGATTACACCCCTCAAGGTACGCGGCATACGCTTTCCGAGATAGTATGTTGACATCCGCTGACCATCTGACTAGACGGCCGATTCTATCAGTGGAATACGGCCTAGTGAGTTTGATGGTACTCTAACCACAGCTTGTTTCCCCAACACGGCTTGCATAGCTTCAACATGGAACACTGAGCTTCTGGAAAGAATGGGCCGAGAGCTAACTCGCCAGGCCAAGACCAAGCATGCACAGTTGATCCTCGGCCCTACAATCAATATGCATAGAGACCCTCGAGCTGGGCGTAACTTTGAATGTTTCAGCGAGGATCCACTCCTCTCTGGCTACATGGGTGCTGCCATCGTGAATGGCATTCAAAGTCAAGGATTTGGTGCCTGCGCAAAGCATTTTGTATGCAATGACTCAGAGACTCAGAGACGATACTATAATGTCGACGAGTCTCCTTATGGACGTACCTTGCGGGAGATTTACCTCGCTGCTTGGTCGTTTCTCTTGAAGAGATCAAACCCTGCAGGGGTGATGACAGCGTAAGTGATGCATAACTTGCCGAGTGTCTTGTTACTGATGAACTATCAAGGTACAACAAGGTCGATGGAAAGTTTTGCTGTGACAGCGAAGCCATCGTTGAGGACATTCTCCGAAAAGAATGGGGTTACAAGGGTATCGTCATGTCCGACTGGTTCGGCACTCGCTCTACCGTTGCTTCTATGAAAGCTGGTGTGGATGTTGAGATGCCTGTTCCGGTTTTCAGAGGCGAGAAGCTGGTCAAAGCTGTGAACAATGGTGAGATCAGGCAAGATCAGATTGATGCCAGTGTGTCAAGGCTCCTTGACTTGCGCCGCCGTACGCGAAATGCGCAAAGCGAGGGGCCAGAGAAATCGGAAATCTTTGTACAGACCAACGAAATTGCCCGACAGCTTGCTCAGGAAGGCATCATCCTGCTCAAGAACACGAAAGAAACCCTCCCCATACAGGGATCTAATGACTTGCGAGTTGCAGTCGTTGGAGAATACGCCAAAAACGCTGTCTTCACTGGCGGCGGAAGCGCATCCTGCAACCCTCAGTATCGCCAAGTTCCGCTTGACCTTCTACGAGAAACACTACCAAACCCGGATTGTGTCTCATACGCCGCCGGCGTTCGCCTTCGTCGCATTATTCCTGTTGCCCCCCCAGAGATCATCACAACAGATCAGGGTCAGAAGGGCGTCGAGATATTGTACTTCAACGCTGGCGGTGATAAGCCTTTTCTCACTGAAATATTAGAAGAAGCTACGATCAACCTGATGGCTCAACGCAAGCCAGGATTGGAACTCCCCGGCTCTCACATTGAGATGTCCACCAACCTTGTACCGAAAACCACTGGAACCCACACCCTTGCCCTTCGACACTCGGGATCTTTCTCTGTCCGAGTTGACGGTATAGAAGTGTTCAAAGGTGATGCGCCCGACATCACTACGGAACAATTCTTGTTCAATCTTCGCAAACTCGAGTCACGTGTTGAGCTCCCAATGGAAGCAGGAAAGTCTTATAACATTCGCATCAGTATGCAATCGAGACAGCCTGTAGTTGGAGAACCCACTCCATACGGTCTTACGCTCGCTTTTGAAGAGCAGTATTCTGAGGAGCAAGCCATATCTCAAGCAGTTGAAATCGCAAAGATGTCCGATATTACGATCATCTTTGCTGGTCGTAGCGAACAATACGAGTCTGAGGGGTTCGATCTGGAAGAGATCACTCTACCGGTCAACCAGGTAGCAATGATCAAGGCACTTGCAGCCGTTTCAAAGACAGCCGTTCTTCTACATTGCGGAACCCCAATCGACATCAGCAGTTTCGTCGACGATGTTGATGCTATTGTCAACATGCACTTTCCAGGCCAAGAAGGACCCCAGGCTATGGTGGATATCCTCACTGGAAAGGTCAACCCCAGCGGTCGGCTGACTACAACTTGGTTCAAAACGCTTCAGGACTGGCCTAGCTTTGGAAACTTCCCTGCAAGAGATAATAATGACGGTAATTTCGTCATAAAATACGCTGAAGGATTGGCTGTGGGATATCGAGCTCCAGTCTCGACTGCCCGGGTTCAGTTCCCCTTTGGTCATGGATTGTCTTACACCTCTTTCTCTTACGAGGGCCTACGTGTCAGCTTAGACGAATCGTCAAGCCCTACCGTCTTGAAGGTCAGCGTTCGAGTGACAAATACTGGTAGTGTTCCGGGCAAGGAAGTGGTACAGGTATACATCTCTCCGCCGGACAATGTTTCCGACTGGAGACCATCCCGGGAGCTGAAGGAGTTCACTAAGGTTAATCTTTCGGCTGGTGAAGCAAGGGAAGTTTCTATCGACTTGGACATCGACACGTTCTCGAGCCACTGGAGCGACAGTTTGCGTGCTTGGACTTTGGACAAAGGAGAATACACGGTAGAAGTAGGAAGCCAACGTGCGACATTTGTAATTTAGTTTAGGATAGACGTCGATAACCAGAAACTTAAGCAATTATCATTTGATGTTGTGCCTTTTTCAAATACGAAAGCCTAAATCGACATTGTGTGCGTCTAGCTGGTACTCAGGCTGGAGGGCTTCCTAAAATGATGCGTGGTCAGGTAGAGCTCCAAACTTAGATAAGTCGTTGAAATAGTTAACCAGAAAACCCCAACATGAAAGACAGCGATAGCGCCACGGATTATTAAACATGGTAGCAGAAGAAAATCCCGCCATAACTGACAATTTACATTCCAATATGCGAACAATTTGCATCTGAACGTATAACTTGCGGATCTCGACGATGGAAGCTTGATACAAGTGCTGAGTGCTGGATTTTTTAAAACAGATGCTATTCATATAATGTAGTACCGAAAATCACAATTTTTTACAACTCTGCAAACTCGACGTTGAGTTCTTTGCAAACCTCCAAAAGCTTGGACTCTTGCCACTCTGTAGCAGCTTCAGGTAACACAACCCCGGTAGCTGGCGATCCAGCGTTCTGTACCACTTCCTCAATTCCCCGTCCATTTGCAAAAGACCAGACTCTAACGTATCGACTGCCAAACTCTAGAGTGAAGGTTTCACCAGCAGCGATAACGACGGTCTGGCCCTCCCGGACTTCATTCCATGAACTGCTGTTTCCTGACTTGATCTTGACCTTGAGCAAGCCTTCTTGAACGATGAAACAGTGATCAATGGACGCGAATGTCAACCACCGACTTAGAGGTGATTTTCCGTACACACTCGATGACTCAATGCTGGAGATTGAGAACTTGCCGCTAGACTGCGATGAGAGGATAAAGGGCCGCGACATGACGCCACCGAGCAACCATCGTGGTCCCGTATTCGCGCGCAGGAAGTATGCTTCTCCAGGCCCAGCAAGCTGACTCTCAGAATCCAGCCAGTCTCCGACCTCTGGCGGCTGGTAGTCACGCTTGAAGTGAACGTCAAACCGGTCCTTAGCCGCCATCATCTTTTGTATCAACATAGACTTGATGTCGCGATCGTCATTCTCAGGAACGATGAGGCCGTTGTATATCTCTCCAACATATCTGAAGAAGTCAACCCAGTCTCCAGGGGCCACCAAGCCCACAGTCTCGGTATGAGGCCCAAGCAAGAGAGGGTTATGAATCACATTCTATCATGTCTTGTTAGTTAATTTGGGCTCTGGGCTTTGTGACAGAGGATGAAAGCGTGAACTCACGGGAGGAATGTAGGCAAAGTCACCAGGACCCATAATTCGGCACTTGTCACCAGACCATAACTTCAAGAAGCCCTTTGTGACAAGAAAGACATCGTGAGCTTCCTCGTGCCAATGAAATCCTGGAGCGTCGGCCAAGACTGCCCCACTGGTGAAAACAGCCATGCCGCCATTGGTTTGCTTGGATGAGGCTAAGATTCTGAATACGCCCTTGCTGCCGGGAATGCTGATGCGCTCTCCTTCGAGCTGATCAATCACGTAACTTGTCCTCTCATTGGGAGGAGATGAATGCAGAGGAACGCTCATGGTCGATTTGGAAATGGAAATTGACTAGGCAGACAGTGTTGAGGTTCAGAACAGAGGAATGAGTAAGCAGTTGGTAATTGGTAGTTGGGTGCGTTGAATGAAGAGACAAGCCTAGATTTCCGGTCTGGGTTCTCCGCCTCTTCTATCACTTTCAACTTTCTCATAGCAGCTCCGGAGTTTCCCCAAAACCCCGCATTCTCCCCGGGTTTCCTACCTCTTATCCCCCAGTCAGCGACAAACTCTGGGTCCGGCAAGATAGCTCGGCATTCTGCGTCGGAAATGCCGCAGCTCAAATGCCAATCCCCACTTCCCACTGCGGCATCTCCGGACCATTGACGCAAGGGAACGTACGTGCATCTGCTTGAAATGGTAGAGGCCACTGTACACGCGGCATCGAGCGACGCCGGAGTGCTACTCAAGACTTTACTAAGTATCTTTTTGATTGTTGCATGATCATTGACGATGGGCAATCCTACTTCCTTTCGGGCTGTCTACAAGCATGCTGAAGCACAAGAGATAGATGTTGACGTCTACCTACCATTTGAGCATGTTGTTTCTTCCTCGAAATGTCCGGTTGGTATGTCGATTCTTGTTATCATCATGGTAGTGCCTGAACCCGTGTAAGGCTGACAGCTTTTAAGTAATTAATATTCATGGCGGAGCTTTTATGCTAGGCTCCTCCAAGATGATCAACAGGGATCAGGTCTCGGATTGTCTCAGCAGAGGATGGATTGTCTTAGGCCCAAATCATCGACTTTGCCCTCAAGTTAATCTTTTGGAGGGTCCAATTCAAGACTGTCGAGACCTTTTGGCCTGGATCCACCAAGGAGGTCTTGCAACAGCTATCCGCGACCTGCCTAGTTCGAGCCTTGTGCCAGATCTTGACCATGTCTTTGCATTTGGCACATCGTCAGGCGGACACCTTTCACTTTGCCTGGTAGGTTACTCCACTTTGGCCCAAATATCGCTATGGATGAAAAGAATGATGACTTACTCGTCCACAGGGATTCGGAGTTCCTCGTCCCGTTGCTGGAGTGTACGACATGTATGGTCCTTGCAATTTTGACGATGCTTTCTGGACCACGAAGTTACCAAACATGACGCTACCTCCGGGACTGGCAGACTCCTTCATGAACAAAGTATTTGACGAGGACCCAGTACCAATCACTGGAGGTGTCTCCCTTGAGGGTCAGGCCACGGGACCACCTGACTTCAGTGACCCTCGTCAAGCATATGCGTTGACACAGCTGGCGAATGGCAGAGTATTGGATGTAATCTTTCCTTCCAAAGACTGGCGCAAGGTTGATCCCGCATTGAACATCGGCCCTTCCTTTCCTCCCACGTTCATTGTGCACGGTATGGAGGACACAAAGGTTCCGATTCATCTTAGCAGAAAACTTTTTAAAGATTTGAAAGAACAAAACATCAAGTGCGAGATGGTAGAGGTCCCTGGGGAAGAGCATACCTTTGCTGCTAAGATGGAAGTCGGTTCTGTTACCTGGCAGCTTCAACAGCAAGGCTTTGACTTTCTTGAGACTTTGATACATTAGTGGGACCTCGACTTGCTTCCTATACTAGACCAACTTAATTTCTGATGGCCTTGTTAAAATGCTCGTAGGATACTGATGTACCCTTGAAATAACTTGTGACTTAATGGTAAACATTCTGTGACTGCTTTGGCTACTTTTCACAAAAGGACAATTACTTCTTCGGAGAATTCTCCGCTACCAGCAAGTCATAGCTTCGTACTTGACTTTCACACTGACGATAAAGATTTGACAAACATCAAGCATGTAGCTGACTAAAATGGATTGTATGAACTTTCGAAATAATTACACTCAATATGCCTACATGATCATTCACACCTTAGTTGCTGAAAGGACTGTTCTTTACTGCGTCCTCCACAACCTCGAAGGCATCATATCCATAGAGCCACGGCTGCACCTGTGGGCAAGTCCACCTACTTGGGAATGGGCCTTGGAGTTCTTCAGCGCCCAACTGGGACAGGAAAGTCTTGTCTCGAGCCTCTTGAGCGGGTCCATCTGGCATATGAAAAGACTCTCGCTGTCGGAACGTTAGGAAACAAGAGATCAATGTTACACTTGGAACTATTACGTACCTGTTTAAATGTCTCTCTAACAATAGCCTCACCGCGAGACTTGCGTAGCTTTTCGTACATATTCAAGGCTTTTGGAAGTTGGTTCTTCGATTGTATATGTCCGAGAAGAAGTCCCAAAACCGCCCCGTCCTCAACGGCTGAGTTGGCGCCTTGGGCCAGGTAAGGAAGCATTGGATGACAGGCGTCGCCTCTGTAATAAGTTGGTCAATACTCGTTCTTGTTTGTGAGGTTTTAGGTGGCGGCGTGACCTACACGAAAACAAAGTTGGAGTTGTCGTTGATCCACGAATCGAGCTCTTCTCCTAGAATGTTCATTAGCTCACACAGCCAGTTATTAATAGAAGGTTCACACGCACTGTGCATCAACTTCCACTTATCGACCTTGTCCACTTTGCTCAGGAACCTCCCCAAAATTGGGTCCCAGTCATTGAACAACTGTCGCATCTCCTCCACTGAGCCAGCTTGTCGGCTGATGCCCGATGGTAGATCATCCGGTACAAGGAGCACGATGTTGTACATCTGTCCGCCACGCATGGAGTAACCCACAGCGTGAGCCCCAGGACCAATCCAGAAATGCACTGTTGGTCGTTGGACCCATTCCCGAAGCTCTGGGTCGTCGAGCTCATTCACGTCCAGCACCACTCGGTATGCCAGATCGCCAGTCGGTTTGGGCTTATCGTCAGTGGAAAGAAACTTGGAGCGGCATTTTGACCAGAGCCCATCTGCTGCAACGATAAGGTCACCACTGTATTTGAAACCGGCCTCGGTCTTGACCTCGGGAATATCAAAGTCAATATCGTCCACTTTATCTCCGAGCTTGAACTGAACGCCCAGTTCTTTTGCCTTGTCGTAGAAAGAAAGCTGAAGGTCGACGCGATGTAGATCAATAAAGGGAGCCCCGTACTTCTTCCGGATGTGCTTATGAAAGTCGGGTTCTATGGCAAGAGTGTTACCTGAGTATCTATGGACGACTAGCGAGGTTGGCTCAGCAGCAGACTGCCATAGTCGGTCAGGAAGGTCCCATTTCTGGAGAATACGTGTGCAGTTGGGAGTGCATTGTAGACCCGCTCCGACCTGTGTAGATCCTCACAGTCAGTATTCCGAGGTTTGGGCGTCAATGGCAATTTCATGGCTTACTTCTAAAAGTTCCTTGGCCGATTCCAAAACTGTAACCTGATGTCCCGAGAGAGAGATTGACACTGCTGCGGCGAGGCCTGCGAGACCCGCTCCGACGATAATGACTCGAAGTTGCGTATGCGATGGCTGATCTATCTTCTGGCACGTTAGTCAATGCTGCAAAATGTCAGTTAATGCAAATCTGGATGGCCAACCATTACGCCCGGCATTATGACTGCAAGTTGAGGATTAGCTGCTTGAAAGTTGATGAAAAGTAGTTATCAGATGCAGGTACTAATTCAGCTACCTGGGTCACCTGGCGCACCTCAATCGGTTTATAGGAAGCCTGTCCGAAGTTCATTGATGTAGGGTAGTCGAGGCAAGAATCGGAACAGCCGAGGTTACATGGATCAGACCAGGACCGTAGCCCGGCTTTTCCGCAGTCGACTACTCTAGCCTGATTCAGCTTAGGGACAGCCCATTACGACGAATGAGAAGCCTAAAAGAAGTTCAAGGTTCAGATTGCCCCATGATTTTTTACCCAGATTTGCCTCAAGCTTGCTCAAGATCTGGAGACCCCGCATCCAGACCTCGGCTTTTCAATACTCCGAAAGCGCAAAGTCTGTGGGGAACCGTCATGGTTTGCTTTGACGTGTATTCGAGGCTTTCCGACACCTCAAAGATCAGACCCTTACAATCTATAACCTCCCAAAGTCGTTCACATGGACGAGTCAACCGATTCCCGTGTTCCGCAGACCAACAAACCTTCGGGTCAGCGTCCACGGCGGCCTCGGGCTGCTCGTGCATGCGATCTGTGTCGGTCTAAGAAATACAAGTGTGATGAATCTTACCCCTGCTCGTATTGTCAAAGTCAGTTGCTAAGACTCCCTCACCAATCTAACATTTCAGTGACTGACCAGTTAAAGGCCGCAATGTCGAATGCGTCTATAAAGGTCAGGATATGTCGCGTATGCGCATGACATCAAGGTAGTTATCAACTCGCCATGTTGCTGTTGAGTCTTGGTGGCTCATTGAGAGTGTCTACAGCTACGTACGCCAATTGGAAGATCAGGTCAAAAGTTTGTCCAGCATCGTGGAAACCTATGAGAAAGCAACAGTCGATGGGCCTGGCAATAGCCCAGAAGGGGTAGCATCTAGCCTTTCTGCATCGCTTCCCAATCCTCAGCACAACACCAACGTGGAAGCTTTCCCTACCCCGAACAGCACCTCGTCATGGCATACAAGGGAGCAAGAAGTATCTGGCATGAACACACATACGAGGGACGTTGAGTTTTATGGGAGTTCGTCTTCTGTTGCCCTCTTGTCTCATGTTCAACGAGGCGCAGAAGAAGATCACCCCGACGACGACGCGGGTGCCCTTCTCTCTACTTTGCACAACCCAGCTTTTGATCCAAGTGGATCGCAAGACACCCAGAGAAGTCGGAGAAGTACCGAGGACTCTGACAACTCATTATGGTACCTGCAATGCCGTCCCTTTATTGACGCCTTCTTCTCTACCATTCACTATGTTCACCCCATCCTGGATAAAACCTCCTTCCTCCAGCGATGCGAATCCTTGTGGTCTAATGAGGAGGCTGGGAATGCGAGAATTACAAGCCTTGTAGCTTTATACTACAGTATTTTGTCGATAGGCGCTCTAGTCGGCACTCGGGATGACGAGCTCATCGATGGGATAACTAACCTATCTTGGAGCCGCAAGTTCTTTGATCGAGCCAAAAGCTGTTGCAACCGACTTGGAATGGTTACAGACCTCGAGATGGTTCAATGCTATTTCATTCTGGTACGTCACTCCACGCCTTTAAAAGCAATTGGGCCAGGCTGACGATTCTAGGCCAAAGTCTGCCAGAATGAGCTGCATCCACATTGTCAGTCAACTACGGTCACCTTCTGTGGGACTTCACTCACCTTTTCTAGTGTCATACATGTATGTTGGCCTTGCAATAAGAACAGCTCTAGCAATGGGCATCAATCGTGAGTCGGGGCCGAATAGCAAGAAACCTCCGTCCCTGCTGAGAGCTGAGTCGAGGACATGGTGGTATGTTAACCATATAGCCCAACCAATGTGTAATACTATCTAAATACTGACGCCTGAGCTACAGGGGTCTTTACTCGCTCGAGACGTATGTTCCATTGTTGGTATTCCCTTATTCTTTGAGTGACTTCTAACTCTTTACCCCTAAGTGAGATGTCTTTCGCGATGGGAAGACCAGACACATTGGGAGCCGACCTGTATCACAACCGACGATTTCCGCTTATCAAGACCACCCAAACTGAGGAGGGAATGAGTTCAGAGCTATCCGAGCATCCTTGCTGCGCCATAATAGAGCAAATGGTACACTTCTCGAGGATCACGAGGAGCATCAGCCTCAGCATTTATTTACCCGAAACGACAGTACCAATGATGGTGGCTTTGGCCGGTCAGATTGAGAGAGATTTGGAGGGCTGGGCTCAAAAGCTTCCCGAAGCTATTCGTCCGACAGGCTCATCATCTCATGTGCCTTCTCTAAGAGGCGTCAAAGATGTCCAGTGGGTGAAGAGACAAAGGCTTGTGCTGAACTTGAGTATGTCCCATCTGATACCACTTACATGTAAAAAGTCACTGACAAGATGATCTTAGGATACCATAATCTGAGGATTCTTCTCTTCGGGTCTTTTCTCCTGAGATCAACTGCGCAAGAACGAGCTTCGATCACTGAGACCAAGCATGGGATCCAGAAGTGCCTCGACTCGGCAAAGCAAACGATTGAACTCATCTATCAAACTTATCAACACAGTGACTTCTTCCGTACATGGTACATTTAGTCGACGACTATCACTTTAGAGTTTGTACTGACAAAATGACAGGTTCTACAACACCACATATACTGTATTTGCTGCGAGCATCATTCTCGTGTACGTAGCACAAGAAGCAGTCGAGACTGAGATCCAGCCGCTACTTCGCTTAGTCGACATGGCTGTCGAGATTCTCATGATCATGGATGAGTGTGTTGTCGCTCTACAAGCGGCAAAGCTATTACAACAAGCAAGAGAGAAGGCTACACAGAAGTCGTCGGCCAAAACCTTGACACCCACTAATCCAGGGGCGTCTTGGCCAGATGGCATGGTGTATCTTAACCATTACTGGGGGCCACTCAACCTGCTTGACGGGGATATGGACCAGAACCTCGCGTTGTCCTCGATAGACTTTGATGAGGCAAATTTGTTTATGCCAATACCTAACTAGTTTAAAGAGACTTGTAGTGCTAAGTCAAAGTAAGAATGCCAAAGCGATACCTCTTACTGCAACTAATACCTTTGATTATGAGACACTGATAGCGAGGCTACTCAGCAGATTTAGAGTGACTCTAATTACTACTAAGAGAGTGTTCTTTGTTTATTATGAGACTATGTCAAAGAAGAGAGCATCATATTGCCCAAATTAGCCACACGGAATAACTATATATCTAGAAAGATTAAAGATATTAACTTCCTAAATAATAACATAGCTATTTATAATAATAATAGCCCTGATAATAAACTACGCCATTATTATATAGTCTTACTAATATAATATAAAGGAGATAAAATTCTTAAATAAGATATAAAAGATAAGTATATAAGCTATCACAGGAGCCTTTAAGATAATTTTAATAGCACTAGTAGAGACAGAAGCCAGCATTACTTCAGTTGGCGAACATCATACGCAGGCAGGCACGCAGCTCTACGTCAGTATGTAAACAGTGCCGAAGACGCACGCGCTTGCGACACTTAGGGTGAGGGATACACGGAGGTATCTATCGCCGTTGACGAAACCAGCACTCGCCCACGATGGCGCAATAGAACGAATGGAGACGATCGAGCCATATGCGCTACCACCGTGGCATAGGCACATGGTGGTGGAGTACGACTCAGACAAGGAGGCAGCGGCGGATGTAGACACAGACGACGACGTGACCGAGACCAGCAGCATGAGATAAGTGCTCATCGTAACGAGCGCCTCTGCGGGAAACGGAATAGTAGGCATAGGCGGCGTCGTACGCAACGTCGGTAGTGGAGGAGCGGGTGACATATTGGCAAAATGCTCAGTCACTCTGAGCCCGAAGGACGAGCAAAACGCATATACAGCCGAGCTAGAAGCGATAGCAGTAGTCCTCAGGTGCATGTATGACGGTCTCCGACATCGAGAGGTGATCATTGCAACAAGAAACCGATCGGCGCTACAAGGGATTGCGAAACCTCGACAGCAGTCAGGGCAAGGCACCATCCGGGAGATCTATAAACATGCGAGACAACTGGAAAAGAGTGGCAACGCCATTAAAATGGGCTGGGCATTATCCACAAACGAGTCTTTCACACTAGGAGCAAACAGCAAAGGCGTAATCACGAAAAGCCATAGACAGCGGATACAGAGCAACGAAACCGCCGTACCAGACCCGATCGGCCCGACTGAGAGTACTACTAGCACAACGTCGGCAGCACATAGTGCTACCTGAGAGCATAGGCAGCTATTCGAAGCAGCTCGATTAGGCATTGCCCGGCAAACACACGCGCACACTATATGACGCCCTGAAGAGAGGCGAATCTGACATCCTAGTGCAAATACGAACGGGAATGGCACGGGTCAACACGTATCTGCATAGGATAGGCGCAGCAGAGACAAATACGTACGACTGCGGCCAGGAAGCAGAAAAGGTCGACCATTTCCTCTTCTGATGCACACGATGGGACTAGGAACGAGAGCACATGCGCAAATTCGACCAAGAAATGATGGGCAATCTATCGTTCTTCCTGGGAGGCAAGACAGCAGAGGCGGGCATAGGTGGAGTCCGAACTTAGGAGCGGTGCGAGCAGCGATCAAGTTTGCGATAAGCACAGGCCGTTTGGATGCTACACGGACATGAAAAACATACTAACAAACCAGACAAGATAATAAGAACTAACACAGCACAGCCTCTGGTGGACAGACCAGGCTTCAACTGCTGAAGATGGGATGCTGAACACTTGGAGAAGTTAACAGGTCTGTCGCAGGGACAAGCCGCAAGGGTCGGCAAGGATGAAGTTTTACGGGTCTTAGGACCATAAGTCGGGAAAAGTATGTCACGAAGTTCAACGCTATAGGCCCTATAAGGCGTATTCTCCCGGGCGTAATAAATTCATTCATTCATTCATTCAGCTAGATTACTAACCCAGTTGTTTCCTGAGGCCATGAAGATCATGCCTCCCTGCGACAAATGGATAAGAACGCCCACCCGCTATTCAATTATCTCGTCATCACCAGCTATGAGCCGGTCTCATATACGAATTGGGCTAGAATGCATCAAAATCCATGTAGGCCAGATCTGTACTGAGCAGGAAGAGCAAAAGAACCTTGAAAAGCGGTTTGCCTAAAGAGCCGTTGAGATATGAGGTGGCACTAAAAGCGAACAAATATCAAAACCATTCGGAACAGGCAAAGCTGAGAGGTCATCCTTGAGCGGGCTTTTATGGGTTTCTAAGATAATATAAAACGAAAGACGTAGGATAGCAGAGACATGGCATCAGATCTGAAACTTGTGGGATATCATGTAACTATTCGTCGTTCGGAGGTAAGGTCAATGAGGTTAACTAAAGAATTCAAGGTTAGTAGATTCTTGGCAGCCGCCTAGTACTTGGACACTTACTTTCAGATACTAACATGCATGCCAAAGGCCTAGAGCAGAGCCGCAATACCAGGGAATGCTCCCTCTCTCACCAAGGAGAGGGGGGAAAGATGGCACACGTCGTAATAACCCGTTCAGTGATGTTCAGAATAACTAGTAAACTCCAATACGGGTATTACTCATTAGTATTGGTCCTTAATCATCGTGGAGTCACCTTGCATACTCTTATAGAGAAAGCAACCAGTAGGCACAAGAAGGTACCTTCAAGCATTGACAATGAGTATAGGTCGAGTTACAGTTACATAATTAAGTTTCAGCACGCGTATCAGATCTGCCAGACGATTGTCTCATAGAAACCCCTGATGACATTTGAGAAAGAAACCAAGGTATCCTTGTGTTTCAGGTTGCGATGGCAGTCCATCGTCCCATAATAAATATCAGTCACTGTCCTCGCATAGGTACCTATTGTGCGATTCTAGGTCACTACATTATTATCACCCATACTCTCCTATCCGTCTGGTACGGCTAGCTCGCTATCGCTCCTTACACTCTCTCCTTCCGTTCAGCCGTCTGTCATATCGACTACGTTCTCCACGTCCACATCTACCTACCAGGAAGCCTAGGCCGTCGCCAAAGTCTCTCACAATGAAGTTGTCAGTCTTCGTCATTGCCGCCTTGGCCAGCCTTGGTACGTTTCTATCGCCCCTATTCCCTTTATTTCACATTCTCGAGCTTACACTTTGGCAGGAGCCGCGCAATCCTGTGCTGGCGGTGCAGGCTTTTGCGATGGCAGCGGCCATTGCCAGGACGGGTCCGGGGTGGTCAGCCCCGATGTAGACCCTGAATGCGTTGATGGAGACGCTGCTAATGGGGGCGCTGCTAGAGGTAGTCGAGGTGGTGCGGCAGCTGCCGGTAATAATGCCAATGGTGGCAACGGTGGAAACGGTGCCAATAATGCCAACGATGATGACAATGGGGCTTCCAGGAATAATATCAACCAAGGCGGGCCCTGCGCCGGCGGTGCAGGCTTTTGCGATGGCAGTGGCCATTGCCAGGACGGGTCCGGGGTGGTTAGCCCCGATGTAGACCCCGAATGTTTTGTGTAAATGAGATGTCGGCCCTATCCCAGCTGCCTAGCGGATTCGGAGGCGAATCTAATAGGTTTTCTATATAAAAAAAAAGCGCCAATAAATAGGTATAGCAAATCTATTATAACTTAATAAATTAACAATACCTTGTATATAAAGTATATAAATAATAAGTACTAGCTAACCCTAATTAAGTTAAGCTTTATTTATATAAAGTAATACTAAAAATATTAAAATAAATATAATATACTTTTATAAATAAATTATTAATAAATATTAATTAATCTTAATTTAATATAATAAGAAAATATAAAATAGACTTAATATATATTTTATTACTTTATTTTTTTTAATTCTACTTAGTATTACTTTAATATTTTATTTACTTTTATAATAATATTTATTTTAAGAGGTATTACCTTAAAATTATTTAAAATACTTTAGAAATATTAAGTTAAGAGAGAAATATACTAGGCTATTTTAAGCTATTAGTTTTTTTACTTATATATAAATAAAAAGTTAAGAGCAGGTTTTACCTTTACTTTATTATAGCACTAAACTCAGTTATTTATGCCTCTACAAGTATAGCTAATCAGAGCCAGTAACTTATAGTACATACTATAAACCTAGCCTAGGCTCACGGTCAGACTTATAACTTATAGTAAGCCGCGACTTATGATTATAAGCTAGTATGAGGTATATAAGATTGTAAGGATATGGGGCGGCCGTTGAATCCGCCGACCAATCGGGGTAACCCCGGCTAGTCATCACATGCGCAGAGACCTCCTAAAAGCTCTATAGCCGAGCCACCATGGAAGGCTCGGTAAGTTAAAGTCTTACATATAATAAAGACCTACCTTTAATCTACGATTTTACCCTAATCTAGCCATTAAGGCCCACTATTTTATAATTCTTTAATTTCTTCCTAATAGATAATTAGCATAAAATCGAGATAGAAGGGTTAAGAGAACCTTATTACTCCCCGAGATAGCTATCTATTCCGTGGGCTATTGCTAAGGGCAATCTAGGAAATACCCTATTAAACCTTCTTAACTTAGAAGACCTTAAAGAGCTAATCTAAGAGACTAGAGGATATTATAATTTACTACTACCTATAGGCTAACCTTATAGCGGCCTATCCCTAATAAACGAGGTAAATATTATAAACCTCCTCGATATAGGCTAGTAATAGATATTAGAATTACTATAATTAATAAGATCTTATATAGAAAGAGATATCTCGCCGGGAAGAAGATAAAGGTTAACCTTAATAACCTCTTTTTTATTCTTATTTTTAGCCTTAACCTTATTAAATAAATTAAGAAAGAGCTATAAGTATAAAAAATAAAGGCAAAAGAGATAAATAGAAAAAAAAAAATAAGAAAACCTCTTATTAAAGATTTTAAAGTACCTTATAGACTAACTAGCTAATAACTAGCTAAGGGACTATAAGAGGCCACTTAGATATAACTATAAGATCCTAACCTAAGAGGCTATTATTATTAATATTAATAATTAGCTTAAGGTAATTAATATAAGTAATTAACTTTATATAGAAACAATACTAAAGTAATAAATTAAATAAGTAATAAATAAACTTACTTACTTATTATAAACTAATTAGTATAATTATATTATAAGCTTAATAAAAAATCTTATATAAGAAGAATTTAAGGTATTTATATAGAAATAATATATTAACTTAGAGCTTTAAGAAAGGTAAATAAGAAATTAACTTATAATTATAAGCTAAAAGCCTAATAAGGCACTAATATAGTATTTTACCTATTAATATATACTCTATAAGAGCTTATTAAAAGAATAAAAAGATAATAAGGCTATAGCTTATTATTTCTTTTATAATCTATATAATAAATTAAAGAAAAAGCTTAAGAGGTAAAAATATCTCTTATAAAAGGCTTATTATATTATATAGGAAGCTAAATGCCTCTAGATTTAAATTACTAATTAGAATAGCTATCTTAAGAAGAAATAACTCTAAGATAATACTAAATAGCTAAGTAAAAGGTATTATTTCCCTAATAGCTTAAGCTATAAAAGAAGCTTTAAAGGAAGTTCCTTTAGTAAATATCCTTTATGCCTTATATTAAAATAAAATTACTATACTATAAGTGGTTTAAGTATATCTATATTAGCGCTATACCGGGGATAAAGAGGAAATAAGCTATTACTAAGGTATAATAAATATAGCTATTAGGGCTATAAGACCTAAGTATATTATACTAAGATATATACTAATAGCAATAACCTCCTTATAAATTAAACCCCCCTTAGAAATAAAGCTATGCTATTAGTAAAGGTTAATAAAGTTAGAGCCTAAGAGCTTAATTTATTAGAAAATTAGAGAAAATAAAGATTAAACTTAAACCTTTATCCTTATTTATATAAAAATAGGTATTAATTAAAAAGGTAATTATAGCCTTTATATTAATTCTCTAAGGTATAGCTAAAAAAGAGATTAAGGTTCTTATAAATATTAATATAGAGATTAATATTATTAATATAAAGCTTATATAAAAGCTTAGTCTTAGGCTAATAAGAGATTATATAGCCCTTAGGCTTAAGTCCTTTGGAGGAGAAAGGGTATACCTAAGAAATACCTATTAGTTAACTTTTTTCTTTATTAATTTATATAATAAATTATAAAAAATATAATAAATACGAGCTAGGTTAGAGTTTAAAGATAATTTATATAATATTATCTTATTAGAATTATTAATAAGATAAGAAAATATAGTAATTAATTATATTATTAATAAATAATATTATATTATAATTATTACTATTAACCTAATATTTTTTACCTAAGAAATTATTAAAAATAAAAAAAAAATATATATATTATATATTATAGTATTTTTTATATTAAGGGAGGTTACTTAATAAGTACTTAAGGATAAAATAAGTATAATTATAGAAATACCTAAAGAGCTCCCCTTAGAACTTAAAGGACTAGAAGGGTTTTTTAATAAGTAAGTAATAAAAAATATATTAATACTCGCAGAGGCTATATATAAGATTAACCTAATTAAGGGTAAAAAACCCCTATATAATTTACTATACCTTATAAATAAAATATAATATTAGGCTTTTTAGGAATATATTATAAAGAACCTAGAGAATAGATATATATAGTACTTTATAAGTAGGGCTAATATATTAATACTTTTTATTCTTAAGAAAAATAAAGGGCTAAGGCTTTATATAGATTATAAAGAGCTAAATAAGGTAATAATTAAGAATTATTATACCCTTTTACTTATTAATAACTTATTAAATAGGCTTTATAGAGCTAAATATATATCTAAGATTAATATCTATAATGCTTATTATAGGATTAAGATTAATAAAAAAAATTATTAGAAAATTATTTTTTATATAAGATATAGCTACTTTAAGTATATTATTATATTATTTAGACTAATAAATATATTAGCTACCTTCTAAGTATATATTTATTAATTACTTATGTAAAGGACTGAAAAATAGAGACTATATAGTCTTCAAAGACTATAGGGTAGGTAATAGAAATAGGAGGTGAATTGGCAGTGGAATCAGTCCTTATAAAAAGCTGATTAGCTAGATAAGGGATCATAGGATAATAAAAATGGGTCACAGAATAGGTAGAAGTATAGGGTAGAAGGCCAGCTTCTGATTAGTGGTCTTATGGCTTATATTCATTGGAGATCTTATCTATATTTCTAAGAGAGGGTTTATAGCTTATATAGCAATTTACTTGGAATCTATTAGCCCGATTCGGATAAAAGTTATACCGTCGGATAGCTCTAATTCCGGGCTTTGAAACCCTATTAGTTTTGCTAATAACGGATAACTAGAAGCCGAGTTATAGCATAATAGAAGTTAAAACCTATAAGGTTTTAAACTAGGATATTTAAAACCAGATAGGGAATACCCTATAGAAAGAGACGGGTTTAACGGAGTTATCGGGCTTATAATAAAGTCCTAAGTCCGAAGTCACGTGACCTTCCTAAAAGGGAAATAAGCCCAGAAAGGGCAGTATTGACACTCCCTTATATCTTGCTTATCTAAGCAACTATTGCTTAGGTAAGCCATCTATAGGAAAGCGCATAAGCTAAAGTATAGGGTAATAAAATCCTAGGCTTATATCTTATAAGCTTATTTTTCTAGAATTTTATTTATAAAAGACCTTCTGAGAAATAAAGTATTTTACAACTTATTAATTTACTTAATATATATTATATCTTATATATAGATAATATCTTTATATACTCTTAGATTAAGGAAAAATATATTTATTACTTATAAGAGGTTTTATAATAGCTTATTAAAGTATAGCTCTATAGAAAGCTATCTAAGTATAATTTTTATTAATAAAATATTAAGTTCTTTAGATATATTATTATATAAAAGGGCATTTAAATAAAACCTTTATATATTAATTTAATTAAGAAATAATTAATATTAACCTCCTTTAGAGATATATAAGTCTTCTTAAGATTTTATAATTTTTATTAAAAGTTTATTATATATTACTTAGCGATAATAAGCCCTTTAATAAAATAACTAAAAGGTAATAAAAATAAGAAAAAGACTAAAAACTTTAGTTAATCTAGGGAAGCTAATAATACCTTTAAAAGCCTAAAATATACCTTTTATTTTATAATTATTTTTTATTATTAAGACTTATTAAGACTAATTAAGGTTAAAATAGATATATTAATTAAAATAATCTTAGGTATTTTTACTTAACTAATAGATTCTTAATAGCGACTTATTACTTATTAATTATAAAAGCTTTAGGATATAAAGTAATATTAGGCCATAAGGCAATAAGAGTTATTAGCTATAATTAATAGCCTTAAATATTAAAGTTATTACTTATAAGGCCTCTTAGAGAAATTCTTAATTCTTATTAACTACTAAGCCCTTATAGGTATTATAGAAGTATTACTAAAGGAACTAAGAGGTAGACTAGTAAGATAAGTCTATAAGCTTTTTACTTTTAACTTTAATATCTAATATTAGCCTAAGAGTAAGAACCTAGCTAATAGCCTATTAAGGCAGCTAGATTATATAAAGAGAGAAGTATTATATAAAAATATACTCCCTATATTAACTAAGAAGCTAGCTCTTATATATAAGTTACTATTAGAGCTTTAGTATATTATTACTAGCCTTAAGGGTAAAACCTAAGTTATAACTATATATATATATATATGCTATTAAAGTAATAATAAGAGGCCCTATCCCGTATAATAAGTATATGCTAAAGAGTAATACTTACTATATTATATCTATAGTTATTATTAGGTGCTAGAAGGCTAGGTAGGAAGAGATTATTATATCATAGACTACTTAGGAAGTAAAGAGCTCTAATTAAGTCTCTAGGGAACTACTTATAGCTAGGGTTATTATTTTAGAGTAATATATCCTATGCCTTATTATAAAATAACTTATAGAGGGTAAAATAATATTTCTTTTATTACCTTCTAAGAAACATAAAAGTATTAATTAAGGAACTATAGAGCTAAGATTAATAATATAAAAAGCTAAAAAATAAGGTATATAGGATTACTAGTAAATATAAGAGCTATATTATTAATAGACCTAGATTATTATAATATAAAGATTAGTTAGTTATCTTAGAGTAGAGAGCCTTAAGGTTAAAAATACTTTGCTAATATTATAATAATCTAAGGGTAAGATATATAAGTACCTAAAAGACCTTAGACCTAATAAAAAAGAAATTCTATTAGCTAAGTATAATAAATAATATTTATAAGTATATTAAGAGTTACTTAATATATTAAGATATTTATATATTAAGGTATAAATTATATAATAAACTTTAATTATTATTACTTTTATTATATCTATTTTAAGAGATTAGCCTTAATTTTATAATTAACTTACTAGAGAGTATATATAGTAATAATAAGAGCTATAATATTATATTAATTATTATATATTTTATAATAAAATATATAATATTTATTTTAATTATAAAAAAGCTTAAAGCTATAGGCCTAGTAATATTATTATATAAATATATAAAAAGCTATTTTAATATACTTAAAGGTATTATAAGTAATAAAAATAAACTTATTATTAATAAATTCTAGATAGACTTAATAAAAAAAAGAGTAATACTTTATTAATTATTAACTACTTATTACCTATAAATAAATAGGCAAATAGAGCAAATATATTAGACCCTAGAGAAATACCTAAGAGTATATATAAGAGATAAGCTTATTTATTAAGTAATATAACTCTTAGAGGCTACCTTTATATATAATAATAGCTAATATTTAATAATTAAGGTCTCTCTTAATAAGGTATTATATAGGTATTACCTAAGGTATATTAAGTATATCCCCTTAGAGGTAAAGATAAATATCTAAGGTATTACTAAGCGCTTAGAAATACTTAGCTAAATATATAAGCTAATAAGGGATTATTAGTATTATACTTTAGAATCCTAATCTAAATATTATAATATAAGGTATAAGCTATAGGTATATTATTAGGGATAATATATTAAAGTATTTATAAAGAACTAGAAATTTAAATACCTTAAATTAGCCCTAAGATTTATTAAAGTAAAAATCCTTATAAGAAATAATAATTAAGCCTATATTATAAAGCTACTAGAAATCTACTAATATATATATAATATATTTTATATATTACTTTTTAAACTATAAAATAATTAGCTAAATAATATTATAATATTAGAAGCCTTATTAGAGCTTAAGGCTAAGCCTAATAAGTAAGAAGTAAAAGAAATAATAAATTATAAGCTTATTAATAAAGTATTATTTTATCTTATTAAATAAAAGGGCTAGCTAATAGAATATAATACTTAGGAGCCTAATTATTACTTAGAAAATATAAAAGTAATAATTAAGAAATATTATAAGGTTCTAAAAAGAAGTTATAAAAAATAAAATAATAGCTAATTAATACCTAGCTAGAATATCTATAAGAAAATAAAAGTATTAATTATAAAAAAGACTTAGATAGGAAAAATAAATAATAAAAATTATAACCTAGTAGGATTATAGGAAAATAATTATTATTAAGTTATTATTAAGTATAAACTAAAAATAATAAAATATAAACTATAGAGAATAAAAACTATAATTATAAATAATTACTTAAAGGTTAAAAGGACTAATATTAGACTTATTATTATTAATAAGCCTAGGGTTCGCTAGGCCCTTATCCTTAGCCTTAGCCTTACTATAAGTAAAAGTATAAATAATATAAGCTCTCTTAGGAGTAAGGGGAATAAGTAATAAGTTATTATTAAAGCTATTATTATTATTATTATTATTATTATTATTATTATTATTATTATTATTATTATTATTATTATTATTATTATTATTATTATTATTATTTATAAGGCGCTTTATACTATAGGGAATAAAAGGAATACTAATATATACTATAGTATAAGTAATAGCGAGAGTATTAGCTAAAATACTAATAAGGGCATATATAATAAGTAGCTAGGGTAAATTATAATAAAAGGAATAAGCTTTCCCCTTATTAGGGATAGCTATAGTCTTAGCGGACTAAAGGCAAATTAGTATATAATAGAGGGAATAAGGCTTAGTATTATTATAGGTATAAGCGGGCTAAGTAATATTAATAAGACTATAGATCTTAGTCTTATTAGTATAGACTTAGGCCTATATACTAAGTTAGTAAGAAATATAAGGTAAGAAGAAAAAAGACTTATACTTATAAGAATATAAATAAATTAAAGCTTATAGATAGAAGTAAGCTTAGTAAGCTAATAGCTAGCTATTATTTAATTATTAGTATTCTTAGCTAGGTTAATATATTAATTCTAAATATTATTCTAGGTAGTATTATAATTATTAAGAGTAATAATATAGTATTAAATAGTAATATAAGAGGTTATTAGGCTAATATTTATTAAAGAGTTAGTATTATTTAAGTAATATTCTTAGAGGCTAATATAAAAGTTTTAGTATTATTAAGTAATACTAAGGAGCTTATTAGGAATCTAGGCTAGAAGTTAATAATATAAAGCTAATAAATTAGCTAAAAGAACTTATAATATTATATCTCTAGGTATAATAATTATAATAAATATAAATAATATTATTAATACTAGTAATATATACTAAGTAAGTATCTTTATAAATATAGGCAAGATAGCTAAAATATAAGTAATTATTAGCCTATTAATTACTAAAATTAATATTATTATTAAAGGTATAATAAGGCCTAAGAATATAGGTAATAATATTAAGAGTAAATATTATAAAAAAGAAGCTAATATATTATTAAGGGAGAGTAAAGTATATAAAAAAACCTTAGTAAAAAAATAAGATATTATTATAATAAAGGAGATTAAAATAAAATATATTAAGTAATAAATATTATTTATTTAATAAGTATTAATAAGTTAAAGTAAGGATAAGGCTTTAATAGAGCTAATAATATTAAAGGATTAATAAAGTATTTTAATTATTTATATTATAATAAAAGGGAAATAAGGATTAATCTTAAATATTTAAGGTAATATAATAAAGAGCTTTTATTAAGGCTTTATTTATAGACTAAAGAACTTAAAGGAGTTATTTAGAGCTTTTTTATTTACTTAAAGATCTTAAGGATTAAGATCTCTAGAGAGAAGGTAATTATAAGGATATAAGGCGGCTATTAAATCTGCTAATTAATTAAGGTAACCCTAGCTAGTTATTATATATATAGAGACCTCTTAAAAGCTTTATAGCTGAGCCACTATAGAAGGCTCGGTAAGTTAAAGTCTTATATATAATAGAGACCTACCTTTAATCTATGATTTTACCCTAATCCAGCCATTGAGGCCTATTATTTTATAAAGATATACTTATAAGTACTTTTTTATATATTAGTTACCTTAGCTATTAATATAACTAGGTTATACTTAATACTATTAAGTAAATTACTAGATAAGACTTATATCCTTATTGCTTAGACTATGCCTAGAACTTCTTAATAATATAAACCTAGTATAACTAGTTTATTCCTTAGGAATAATATTATTATAAATATTAATAATATTATAAATTATTTCTTATAATTTCTAATATTCTTATTACTTTTAAGAGTTATTATAGCAATATCTATTAATTATAAATTTAACTTAAAATAATTTAAAAATATTTTATTATTTAATAAACTAAGTTAGGTATATTATAAATATATAAAATATAAATATCTCTTCTCTTATAATATAATTAATAAAATATAAATCTAATTAAACTTATATTTTAATATTTTATTATATTTAATAAATTTGCTAAGAATAAAGCTAATATAAATCTTAACAAGTAATTTGTCACGGCCAACACATCCTGCGAGCACGTGACTAGGAAGGGGGCCCACCACGCCGACCAATCACCGCAGGATCAACTTGGATCATGCCAAGCCGTCATGATCCCTCCGTGATCCTTAGCAGGCTCACAACTGGATCACGACTGACGCCCTGTGAGTCACCATGATCCAACTTGATCACCTTAGTATATAGGACACGTTCATTGCACTTTCTTATGTAGTAGCTACCTCAGCTATCAATACAACTTGGTTACACTCAATACCTTTGAGCACATTACCAGACGTGACTTACACCCTCTGCCTCAGAGTACGCCTCCTGATCCCCTGCCAACATAAACCCAGCACGACCGGTTTATCCCTTGGGAAATATCCTCTCGTCACATAATTAGAAAACCTCTTTTCTTTTAGTTAAGCTTTTTAAAATATTATACTAGCCTCTATATAGGTTAATAGCTATATAGTTCTTAAAATAAATAGATTTTATATATAAAATTTATAATTAGCTAAATTTTAGTCCTACCTTTTTAAAAATAATTAGATTTTATTTATTAAATTTTAATTACCTATAAGTTATAAGATAAATATAACTATAATAATAGATATAAACTTATTAATATATAAATAATATAAGTTTAAAGACCTTATTATATACTTAATTTCTAATATCAATAGCTTTATCATAGGTTTAGGGTCTAGTTTGAGTTGGCAAATGTATGATAGTTGGTTGGCATGCACCAATGCGACGCGAAAACGGGCCCCGTTTCGATATGGGATGACCCCTGTGATAATTGAGAGGCATGATTGGTTCAAAATTAAGAACGGGCCCCGTTTCGGTCTTTAATTCTTGAGTCGGTCTGGTATCTTGGCCTGGCTCCTTCAGATCCAGAGACGAGGAGGGAGAACGAGCAAAAAAGCAGTACACAACACACATCTACAGATGAGTCACGGACCGTAAGCATTATCATCAATCAATAATCATTCACACTTCTCCATCTTCTGATCATCTTTCCCAATCATTATACGAACACGCGTGTCTGACAGTAATACTTGTTAAATAACGAAAGTTTCGAGTGTATTTGGTGCAAAGATCTCCGTTGGTTGAAGCCGGCGGGGTGAAAGACCTTGCTTATAGTAATATTCCAGAAACTTGTCAATGACATGCTCGTTCTCCTGAAAGCCATCGTTCCACCATTTCTCACGCCCCATCAGCCTCTGGGTTTCCTCGACATGATCCTCTAACCAAGGCATAATATATCGTAATGCGGCGCGGCTTGAGACTGCGTCGTAAGCTAAGTCTAGCGCCTGCGCAAAAGCCTTAGTTAACGACTTTGCAATCCAGGGGTTGGACTTGTATACACTCCGTTTGAGCGCTATGACATGCATGATGGGGAACATGCCCTTTTCTTTGAAGTACTGGGACTCAACCTCCTTATAGTTATCGAAGAGTCGTCCAACGTTGGGCGACGTGCCCATTGACGAAGGCTTGCTAGCACTGAAAATGGCATCGATCTGGTTGTTGGCGAGCATTTCGGAAAGATTCTGGCCCGCACTAATGGGCGTGACCTTGATGTCTTCTGGCAAGCTGTGAGAGATTTTGCTGATCCGTGGCTGAGCGGATGGCTCTATGGCCCCCACGAAGAAATACACACTGCTCAGCGGTACACCAAAGTCCTCTTCCAGAATCCCGCGTTGCCACACCGCCGCTGTCACTGTGGACAAAGTCAGAAAATGTATTTTAAAAGGGACGGTGCGCCATGTTGGCCGATTGAAGACCAACTCTGATATTCAGGAATGCCAATCCTTTTCCCTCTCAGGTCCCTGGGTGTCGAAATTCCAGCATTCTTGTTGACATAGATGGATTGGTGGCGGAAGAACCTCGAGGGGAACACAGGCAGCGCGATGAAAGGTGGGTTCCCTTGGGCCAGTGTCATCACATACGATGACAACGAGAGTTCTGAGACATCGAATTCTTGAAACCGCAGTTGACGAAAGAAGCTGGTGTAGGGCAGGACATCAGCTGCTAGAACCAAACGAATGCAATGATATTGGGAGCCTCTTACGTTTCCTCGACACGATAATTCAAGAAAGTAAGTTCTATGCCTTCGGGACGAACTCTTCCATCTTCAATGGCCTTCACTCGGTCATAGTCCCAGCAGGCAAACGACAGTCGAAGCACCATTTTGTGAAACGGGATACTTCGTGTCTAAAATTCTTTAAACCCCTCAGAAGTCCGCCAACTGCTCTGCCAAAATACATATAGTACCTGGTGGGGCAGTCAATCGGCTGAACTCGGCCTGGGGACCAGAAGTCCGAAGAGTCCGAATACACCTACCCCATCTGTCGTACGGGCGGGCGGCCTTTGTAGATGAAACCCCACCGGCACCGAAGTCATTAGCATCGAAAGTTTTCAGCCGTCGGCTTTCGGCTTTTGTTAGAGCGTTAATTCCGCTTAGAATTCACGTGAGCTACTTTCAGCGCTGATGAGTGCATACGGTAGGTCTCGGGTCATAGCATCTGCATAGCGTAAAGTTGCCCACTGTCGATCGTCTAGCGGACCTTGAGAAGTTGGGTGTGTTTGCTTGATAATGGATAATTTCTCGTGGCAGAAATTTTCAGTCTGAAGAAGAATTTGACTATGAATATTCCATTCGTACCAGGCTTTGTTTATCAAACCCGTCCGGCATATGGCGATTTCTCGAATGTCGTCCGGTAGACTGCTCTTCCGTCGAATGGCCCGGAACATAAAATGCCAGCCTTTGTCAATGAGCCACTATTACTAACCGCGGAGAATCACATTTCACCTACCGCGTGCAAACTCAGGAGCATGTAATAGAGTACGATCAACTGGTAGAAGTCCCAGTTCGCCCCGAACCTCTTTGATCAACTCAACCACATGCTGATCTTCGGCACCGAGGTTTGCAGGGGGATTCTCGAGATAATCAAGTCGCATGGTATCGCGGAAATTGAGTAAAGGGGTTGTCTCAGCTGATTCACTTGCAGGGAATCGAAGTCTTGGACAATTAAATAATCACCCGTGATTGCCAAGGAGCGTGGAAAGCAAGCGAGGCCCCTCTGGTGCGACTGCTGCACAAGTCGCGAGTTCTTATTACCCCACCGGGAAAGGTGGCTGGCTTATTGCTCTGGACTAACTATTCGTTCTGCAGAACTTGGACCACGGAATTTGGAGATTTCGATGCAATTGACAAATGGCACTATGACAAGTCTAATCAGGACCTGGTCCGGATCATTCTGCTTTACAATGAATAGTCTTCGTTCCAGAGCCTCGAGATCTGGAATTCCTGGTCAGGCACAATCGTACCCAAGTCAACACTTCTCCGGCGATGGGTGGAGTGAGCTATCGGTGGGGTAGGACATCCATGGCCTTCTAAAAAAACGTGGAGAAAAGCGGACACATGGCAGTCCACCACTAGGCAGATCGCCACCACCTCCACCTCGGATTCGGCAGCGAAACCCTATCACCTATGAAAACCATCGGTTGAGCTACTAATAGTTTTTTTTCTATAAGAGACTTTTTTTACGCTTATAAACTATATGGCAGCTAATAGTTTTTTTCTTAACTAGCTAATAATGTTAAAAATAAGAGTTTTAAAATAATTAAAGCTTTAAAAAAAGATATACATTAATATTTATATTTATAATTAAATAGTAATTAATAGTCTAAGCATAATAGTTATACAAGAAGCTATTATAAGCTAAAATATAAGGCCACTAGGTATCTTTGGGACGGCGCAATTTAATTAGCACTAAACCCCTGCCGTGACCAGGCGGGACCGTTTAACACAAGTCAAGGGATAACACAGCATGAAGGCTGAGTTAGGTGCGGAAAAAATGACCAAGCCCCCACCAGCTGAAACGAAAATGCAACTTGGCTTTGGCCCTCGTGACTGATTTCCAGCCAATACTTGTCGCTAGATGGACTGATTCAGCCTTGTCAGTTTCTTAGCTTGCCGAATTTACAGCGGCTGCAATATATCACCAATAGTCCAAGCCATGCCGTTTATGATATTACAAATCTAACCAGTAGGCAACCGCACATTGTTGAAGCGACAGCGATTTCCCCTTTGGATTTGTTGGGGGCTATGCCTTTGGGCTGAAATCTTTGCTATGCCTCAATTCTATTTACTCGCGATTCGGTACAGCATACGGGACATAAGAGAGCCCTTATCGCCAGCGCCGAGAATGACACATTGACTTGAACCCGTCATGAATCTCAGACCAAATCTCCCTGCACTGAGATCTCAAGTCAAGGCCGAGTAATACTCTCTTCCTCGCTGGAGTGCTGAATCACTCTCGACCACTCGCTCAAGCCTCACACTCCAGTCACCAAAATGGCCTGCAGCAATTATACCCACACTCCGCTGCCTCACTTCAGCACCGCCGCTCTCATCGACCTGCTCGGTAACCTCAACGAGACCTGTCCCCACGATCTGGTGGATGGTATCGGATTAAGGGATGCCGTTGCCAATGAAATCTTCCAAGGCGAGAAATCTTTCTTTGCTGGGAGTCTCGGCCGCTGGTCGCCCTATGCGGCGGCTATCATCTTCAGCCGGCTGATCGATTTCAAACTGCCTCTTTTGCAGCTGATCTCCGAGCTTCCCCGTCCCCAGATCATTCCTGGCTGGCAGACACAGGTTTTTGCGGTTCTGCACCTCATTGGGGACCCTATAGACTCGATGAGCGGTTATCTCTTTACGTTGGCGACCTGCATGGTTGTCCTCAAAAAGACGACGAAGGCTATGGTTAAAAAGGAAAGGGGGAGGGCGGAAGCCGAAGTCGAGAAAGAGGTTGAGAGGAGATCCAAACTCATCGCTTTGGTGTACCTGTCATACGCCTCAAACGGCCATCCAAAAGAGATCGAAGATTTGATAAGGTAATTCATCTCCGGCCAAACTCCATTGTTCTCCTGCGGAGATGGTCTAGGTACTAAATCGTCGCAGATGCGAAGCAGCCCCCCTGGCTACCTTCAAAGCTGCAGCACTAGCCCTTGCCGCGGACCGTGGTTCCAACTTCTGGGCAGTGGGAGTAGCCATCTTCGGCTTTTCTATGGCCGTCATGCTCAAGTACGTCTATATTGACGCCGAAACTTTCGATGTGGCCAAGCCTCAGCACATAGACATCTGGAGTCTCTCCTCATCTATGACTATGGTACATATCGTCCCCAACGTCCTCCTTGCCTCCATCATCAGCGTGCAGCAGTCACCCCACACGGCTAGGCGGTCCCTCGCGCAATTTGAAGAGAGCCTTCTTGGTCGAGTGGCAGACGATGTTAGAGTCAGAATGCAAACCAACTGGGCTCAGAGGGATCCTGACCAACAGATCAGCAACGGGGCAATTCCTAACTGGAGGCCAGATCGACAATACGCAACGCCCCCGCGACAACTCAACGCCCCTTCCACATTCTGGCGACGAGTTCTCGACGTTGTGGCGTTTCTCATCGTCACCACCGGGTCCGCTGGTGCCATATTGCTGTCAGCCGCGGTCCCCCCCGAAGGGCTCAACTGCCGTACGGTGATCAAGTTGATCATGGTGTCGATCTACGTGGTGAAATACGCGGCGCAGCTGCTTGTAAATCGAATGGGCGATCCGTCGAACCCCATGAAAATGTATGTGACGGGGACGATGGATGCCATATCTGTGCTCTTGTTTGCATTTATCATCTTCAGTACCCAGACCGGGATTCTCAATCGCGCCGGGTGCTACCGACAGTGCAAGAACGGCGGCGAATGCGCCATCTATCCTGCCTCGGTTACCTGGGGGGTTGTTCAAAAGAGGCTTCGTGGAATGTACCCGGGCATCTTATTTGGGTTTCTTGGGATGCAACTTATTTTCTGTGCTGGGCTTTTGTACGTTTTCCGGGAGGCTAGGAAGGTGTTTTTACAGGACGATGAGCCCCTAGCTGAAAGCGAAGGTGAAGGGAGAATGGACCAAAGGGAGAACCAGGACATACAGCTCAGACCTCTTTTGGTTCAGGGGTGATCACGTGATCACGTGAGTTCGTGAGAGGATAGCAAATGTTGTTGTGTCACGCAGGGATGCTGAGTACACTTGACAAAAGGTAGTTATTGTTATCGTGATTGTAGTTATTCTGAGTTGAGTTTTTTCATAATCTCAATGAGAGGCCCTTTGGGGCCTTATATCTTTGAATGATCCCATCTAGGACTTTGAACCTTACCCAGGGGGTTAGGTGATATGCAACCCCTCTGTTCATCACAGAGGGGGCATCAAAACATGGAACTGCGTCGCTCCTGTAACCACTGTCAACCTACATGTCTATTGTTCCTCCCGCTTTCAGTGAAAGAGGAGACCCCGGTCTGGGTTGGGTTGTACCTGGAGCACTGTAACTTGCGTGGGAAATGACATGGCGCCGGGAGTCAAGTGAAAGAGGTTTTCAGTGACAGGGGATGAGATGATTGGTCCGAAAAATAGCCAGAGGGACTAGCGGACCGGGTGAGGCCCATGCATCGCGGGGGTAGTGAAACTCTATGGACGTCAGAACCCTTTAAATAACGAAAGTAAAACTAAAGAGTAAGAAAAAGAAAAAGAAAAGTGCAGGAAGATATAATTTGGAAGCGTAATGATATAGTATAGCCCACTAAAAACCTTGATATAGGAGCCTTGCGTCCTTGTCCGAGTAGAGCAGTTCTCTTTCGCCAGAACTCTCTGGCCGTGCATAAAGACTTCGTAGTCGTAATCGGCGCAGTGATTTCCTCCAGAAAGCTCCCCAACATGGCAGTCAGCGCATGAGTTGTAGTCTTGGCAAACCTGGCAATGCACGCGGGCGCGCTCTGCAGGAATCGCAGCCTCGCAGCTGTTGCAGGCGTAAGCCTGTTCAAACCTTTTGTTGGACCGCCTTTCGGGTACTATTAGACTTTGATAGATCCAGAGCGCTCAAAGCCAAGCGCTGAGAATAGAATGGTAGAAGTCTAGCATGCTTGAGGGAGGTAGAGGTGAAGGAGACAGCATTGGGCTCACGCGCAACTTCCGCAGCATCGGTTTTGGGAGTTGGCTTCAGCCGTTCAGCTCCGCGGAGCAAACCTTCCTTGACTCGGATACGCGGCCGTGGCGTTCCGGGGTCGGCTGCACTCCACAGTTCAAGAGCTCAGTCGCGCCCCAGAAAGCAACAAAGTGACTCCACGCGAGCTTTCAGCTTCGCCAGCCGGGTTGCAGGATTGGTTGCGTGTCCTCTTTGGGGCGTGCATAGGTGTGTCTGTTGCAATGCGACTCTCATTTTTACCAGACGCAAAGGAAAGCACTAGCCAAGGAACACGGCCCCACGTCCTAGATTCCGATTTGTCGCGGGTTGGCCTGTCATCGCAGGAGAAGGCCGATGCAGGCCGTGCGCATAGGGGCTGACTCCAGGTCGTGAAATCGGGTCCGCTTTTGCATGTCACATCGTCTGACAGGCTGTCCCGACCCTCGGGCTCCATCACTCAAAGGACAAGTGAAGGTTAGGATCTCATCAAAGCCCAGTCAGGGGAATCTCGCTGCAACAGGAGAAGACGAACCTATCAAGGATAAAACCAACCACTCCCCTCAATCATTTGCGAGAAATCAAGAGCTTCAATACACAGTCAGAATCCCCGGTTGAATGTGACAGCATTCGACGAATTCTTAGTGCACGGTCCTCTATTAGCTTTTAATCTAGCGTGTAAGCTACTTGAACACTAAACCGTAACTCTCTATCCAGCTGGCAAGGCTCGGGGCGCCACGGCGCTGAGCATGGTACGGCACGAAGGAGTGAGCCGTAGCATATGAAAAGGCCATATGCTCCTTCAGAACGGTGAAGGGAAGTGAGCCTTTGAACATAGAAGCGGCTAAAATGTCTGAGAAGGCCTACATCTGCCAGGTTTGCAACATAGCGCTTCCCCCTAGCCGGGCACGCGTGCATTGTCGTATTTGCTCTAACTACGATTCATGTGCTGATTGTCATGTCACAGAGTCCGTTTCGGGCACACATTGCGCGGAGCACCACTATGAAGTACACATATATGACCGCGCAATGCTATTGAAGGAAAGGAACAACTTGACCAAGAATCGGGAAGATCCACCCAAAGAGACATCACTTGGGACCTCCTCAACAGCTCCCACCGCCTGCATCTCTGAAGAACTACTTGCTTCAGAAACATACTGGGGCCAGCTTATCACCCAAACAAAGACCCCATCGCCCATCTTCTCCCGCCTTATCACGGCAATCTTCGTATACTTCGACGCTACATCCGCCGGCGTGCTCCAACCAAGCGAATTCTGCGCGTTCATGTTTGCGGCTGGCTACTCGTCAGAGCAGTTTCCTCCATTGAAAATATCGACCAACGACTCCGTTTCACCCACTGATCTGCATGAACTGGACGCCTGGTTGATGAGCTGGTTCCAGTCGTTTCCACTTGATCACCGCATGGCGACGCGGGAGTTTCCCCCACCGCCTCCGATAGAGCCGCATAACGGTCGCATTCGTATGCGGGATGAGATTCTTCATGCGTTTATGTACCCACCGATCCCAGTGGTCCCGAATGGACTACCGATGCTGTCGCGACTAGGTCTAGAGCAGTATTTCACCCATCTAGCATTACTAGACCCAGGGGATTTATGCGTCCGCCTGAAGCACCTGCTGGGTGCGCTGCCGAAGCTGATGGATCCGGAGACAGACTGCCCATTCGAGACACAGTTTGTTCCGGTCACATGCTTCACGCTGATGGCTGACCTGGAGGAGGGGGAGAAGAGGTACATGATCGAGAGGCAACAGAACGACGCGCGGGACGACATAGTGACGAAGGCTGAGGAGGCTCATGATACCTTTGACCCGGAGCAGATGAGGCATATGGCGATATCTCGAGCTATGTGGGCTGCAGGCGGAGGCTGCTGGGTTGATAGTAATGGTTATAAACATTATTCCGAGGGTTTATAAGCTCTTATTACTTACAAAGATCTTCCTATCTAAAAGTAGTAGAGCGTTCTTTGATCTTATTTAATAAACACCCTGTTGACTAATGCAGATTGGGTTAAATCCACAGCGTCACCGTTTCTATGGGATGCCAAATCTCGAACATGCTTGTCCAAGATAAAACAAGAGATTCCCTCATTCTCCTCTCCAGCCACGCTAAGGGACAAGCACAAGATCCTACCAGGTCGTGAGTGAGAGAGCGCGGCTCGCTATCTAGCCTCAATCGCCAAGAGGAACTAAGCGAGGAGGGTGTGCTCCTAAGGGGCCAATGACATCTGTCGCTCTTACCCTTGACTACAGTGCAAGGGAATCAAAGTTAAGGAAAATTAAGGCTTCGCTGGTTATTGGTTACTATATTTCCATCATTCAGCTAGTCAAGCTCGTGAGACGTTATTTGATATCCCTGTAATACGAAATCATGACAAATTCACATATATCCTCGGATCTATTCTAAGGAGAGGCAGCATGTATTATGGGCAAGTCAAAGCAAGTATATACAGATATTACTAGATGATGACCCTACGGCTAGATGATCAGGTTCAACCGGACCTAGGTGCCTGCTATTTCTCCGGGAAATACAAAGGCTAAAAACGTCCTTGGTTTGAGATCATCACTCCCGCATTCGTAACATCGCCCGAATGCCTATTGGCCAGTTCCCAAAGCTCTCAGGGGAAAGAGAAAACAACGTCGGTCCACTGCCGTTTTTCTGATTTGATGCAAACCCTGTCAAAGGCTTAAAAACGGCTTGGTTAACCGGCTGCAGCCACAACAGCCCCGTCGATGGGGTAAGCAAGGCAGATTTCAACACACGCTATTCCGTACATAGGGGCTTAATGGTGGGTAGCTGACGGAGTAGCGGATGCACAGGGCCACCGTGCGTGCATGACACTTGTGATAGACTGGTAAATGCAAGCAGCAACTCGAAACTAGGGGACCGAATGAGCAATCATTGGCTGTCGTATGTTTCCTCACTTGTGAGGTGACGCGTTAGGCCGTATACCATGTCAGCATCAAGTTGTCGTTGGGCAGACTGGCCTGCTCCGCGGAGATCGTTGAGCCCCGACCAGATGATCTGTATTATCCATCCGCCTTAAAAAACGAAAAAAACTCCTGCTGCATTGCAGGTGTTGGCTGTCACCGAGCTTCCTGTCTCACCCCACTGACTATGAATACCGATACATTGCTTCGTGTACCCCGGGGGGGAGCCAAGGTGAATAAAACCGGCAAGATGCGGCATTTTTCAACTCATATTGCCCAATTGTCATTGAACCATTGCTGCCTGAAACACAAACCTGCAGCAACGCCAAAGCAGTCACGCACTTTGCCAGCCGTATTGCACATTGAGTTTATCGAGCTGAGGTGGCTAGCTGTAAGTTTGCAGGGGCATCTCATCAATTGCAGCCAGGACGTTCGAAGGAGGCCCGAGCGTTGATCGTTGACCAAATGACCCTCTGTGGCATTCGAGTTTGGCAGGGGACGTCATTCCGTCGTTGCAGCCTGATGGTACTTGGCATTGTGGACAATTCTCGCAAGTAAGGCTCTGATCGCAACAGCGCGTCCGCGATTACTGGAGAAATCGAACTGATCTGCTCAATGTGGCTTTCAGGGGCCATGGCGGTGTAGAACACAGCCACCAAGAGAATGAGGGCTAGTCTCGGCGGTTACTTTCCTCAACGTGATAGGATATGGAATACGGAAGTGGAGGGAAGGATGCTACCTCAGCTATTCCCTTCTTGATCTTTTCTGAGCTAAAACTTTCCTCATGTCAGCAACCAAAATATCAAGCTTCAGTCCATCAAATATTCTAAACCCCTAATAACTTATTCTATAGCATAGGGAAAAATATGGGACCAGGTTCATTTGGTTATATTTTTCTTATTCTATTGGGCATATTACCTTCGCTCTGTTTTGCATAACTTTTGTTCTCTGAACTCACTGTCATCCCTAGCCCCCATGTTTCAATGTGAAAGACTCACCTGCGCATGGCTCCCATGACCGTCAAGGATGATAAGTCTCGCATCCGAGGCATCTAGAGGCTCTGTCTGGGGTAAATAAACATCTTTCAGCCACTCAAGAGCTATATGGTTGTCGGGCCAGCCGTTCGGCGATGTGATGTAGTGCCAGTCCGCTATCGCCTCAAACTCCTCAAGGAACCACTGCTTCTGCAGCTCCTTGCCTTTGAAAATGATCCCTGGTTTGAAAGTTCTACCAGCTGCGGTGACGGCCTCAATAAACGACGTCCAAGCGCGCGACTGGGTGCCTTTCAACAGCGCCTTCTTCGTCGGGTCAGAGCACCTTGTCAGAGTCCATCAACTTGATCAAGGCCTGTCCCCTGCCCGATCCCGCACGCGATACTTAGACACAAATTGCCTCCAGCATTCCCAAACTTGTCCATCAAATATGGAAAACGGCCGATATTCATACCTACTCTACAGAGACGCCACACAAGTCTTGGAAGACTTCGTTTGAAGCCATGAACTATACTATTAAGCTATGGGCCGAGGACGGCATCGTCAGGCTTATCAAGTCTAAATACCCTTGGCTGCTCCCGATATACGAGGGTTACACTTTTAATATACAGAGAGCAGACTTGGCTAGACTTGTGGTAGTCCGCGCGGAAGGGGGCATGTACGCGGACTTGGATGTCCATCCGATGTCAACTGAGAGGATAGATTGCATACGCCAACTTAACCTGCAAGCTATCTTTGCTCCTACCGCGGGAACCCTTGGGGTTAGCGGACATTTCTTCATGGCGGAGAGAGGATCGGCTTCTATCCAATGGACTCTTGAGGAGGCGAAGCGGCGCAGTGGTTCGGCGTCGAGCCGGATTCTTCTACCGTATCTTCGAGTCTTCTGGTCCACAGGGCCAATGGTGGTCACTTTCGCGTTTTTACAGTATGTATGCATGCGCAGCCCAGCGGATCACTATTTGAGTGTGATGCAGGAGCAATATGGAAGATCAGTCATTCAACACAGGGCAGGGCGATCGTGGCATGGTCTGGACGGGTATCCGCCGAATTGGTTTGCAGACCATATCGAGATGCAAACTCTGTGGTTGTCTATTATATTGTTAGTTGCTGTTCTGAGACTTACATATGTACTGTCTCGGCATGGCCAGCGGAACCGGTCGGCTGCCATGAGGACAAGCCCTAGGTTATGAAAACCTCATGGCTGTACTACAATTGAAGCTTGCTAGGGTTAAGTATGTTAGTAGCCGTGGCGAAAGACAAAGGGTCCCTTGGTGATCCCCCGCCGAAAGGGCTGGTGCCTGTGAGCCTGTTGTTTCGCGGGATCAAACAAAGCGACGCAACACCTCTCTACTGATATAAACCTAGGATAACTAGTTTATTCGTCAGGAACTATATAACCGTTATAATTATCAGTTGAGTGCAATATAGAAACAGCTGGTTAATTGAAAAGCATCTTAATACAAGAATTGCTACAGTATGTCTTTCATGGTATAAGACATATCGAGACGGTACGAAAGAAACATAGGGAGGCACTCTAACAGCACCAGCTAATATACATTCTAACAGGCGGTACAACCCAGCCAGACCGCAAACCCGACAGAAGGTACAGGGATGGACAGGGCCTTGCCAATGCCCTTGCACAGAGTGCACTCCCACACCGAAGCCTCGCATTCAATCGTATACTTCATCCTCCCATGCTCGTTGGAGTTATCACCGGATCCGGGCCTCGGAAGGTTGCGCATAACCAGTTCGATGGTGCTAGGCATCCTGAAGTACTTATCGACTTTCGTCTCATACAGGCGGCATGACCCTTCCCTGCCAGGGCGCGTGTCAGGGGATCGGCAGACTTCGGTAGTTACCTCTCGCTCGCTCGTGAACTTTGAGGACTTCGATAGTTCTTCAAAGACAGAGGCCATCTTGTCCAAGGCATCGGTCGCCGGGTCGCCGGAGCACTCCCACCTGATGGTGCACTTGTCACTGATTGAGCGCTTAGTGGTGTCGCAATTATAGCTGTCTTCGTTGAAGGCATCTCGGGCTGTCGCCATAATGCGTGCGGCCGGCTGGTTGTAGAATTCAACCCAATCAGCATTCGTAGAGCCCCTGATCTCCGTTTTCTGAGGCTCAGGGGTTGTCGGCTTAGGGGAGGGCTTGGGTGGGGACTCGCCCGGGAGGGCGTAGGCCTTATCAAAGTGGTTGCAAACATATGCGCTCGAGCACCACGTGCCGTCAGCCAGCTGGTAGACCTTATCCTTGTGGTACGAATAACAGGTCAAATCCTTGTCGGATTCGAAAGCGTGAGCTGCGATTCCTGCATCATTGGGGTCCTTCACGTCGGCCTTGATAAGGACAGCAAAATCATCGCCGTTGGGCATAGTGAAACCGATGCCTCCTTGCTGGGTCCAGGGATATTGGCCGGACCACGGCACGTTGACCACCATGGTTGGGTTATTTGTCTCGTCACCGTTACCCGTCCAGACGTGGCTGTTGTAGTAGAACGCCTCGCGGGAGGTTGAGCCGCCATCAGGGCCCTGGCCGATGCCGCAATCAGCCAGGACGAGGTGCTCATTTGGGGTATTTTGCGAAGTGGCAAGAGGAATGCATGAAAGTAGGGTCAAGGCCGCGGAGGCGGAAATCGAGTTGAAAAATGCCATGATGCGCACAGGAAGATTATCCCACGATTGGAGGAGGTGCTTGTATTTTCTGTTTCATTATCATAATGCCCAGAACTCAGACTGGCCTTTATATTGAGTTCGATGTCTCAGCTCTCCATTCCCTCCGCTGAATTGAGGCCTCATCATTGTCTGAGTCTCATGAACAGCATCTGCATCATCCCTGTCAAACTCGGGATGTCAGATTTAAGCGAGCGGGGGGCCCATGGTCGCCGAACATTGTCAATCCACTCCATTGGGCATGATGTATTTAAAGACATAAGCGGGGGTTACTTGAGGAAAGTCGAAGAGGTCCCCGAGATCCACTTCTAGAACACAATTTTCGGGCTTTTGCGATGGTCGGCGATGACCGTCGACTTACCCCTGAGTAGGTACTTATGATATTTGCTCTCCTGGTGATGGTACGGCCTCTAATTGGCTGAGCCTCACAGAATGCTCTCACATCCGAAAATTAGAGAATGTCAAGACAACAGCCACTACCTAATCGACTTCCTTAGGCATGCTCGACAGAGACCTCTCCCTCCTTGGCTAACATAGAGCGCAACGCATGGGAAGGGCTCGACCGACTCCGTTCATCCTCAAGCAGAGCCACAGTCCTCTTAAAATGCCTGGGCGGTACGTTCATTGCGTACAGTTCATCCAATCTCTCGAAGGAAAGACCCTTGGTTTCTGGGAAAAGGTACCACCCACCAGCACTTGCAATAAGCCCAGTAGCCAAGAAGATAAATCCGACCTTGCCGCCCAGGTCTCCAGCGTCAGGGTTGATCATGTACGGGACAGTGAACTGCATGATCAGGCCCCAAAGAGAGTTGGTGATAGTGATGAGGCCCTGAGTTGCTGCCCTAAGCCGCATCGTGGCGATCTCTGAAGCGAGCACAAAGCCTGTGGCACCAATGGAAAGTTGGTATATCAACGCCCAGACATACAGCAAGGCCACGATACCCCAGCTTGCTTGACTCCGGTTTGGAACACACCCCAAGACTCCGATTATCAGGAGCATGAGGCAGAGCATGAACTGCGGACCCACGATCAAGGATCGGCGGCCGTATATCTCTGTAAGCGGAAACGCGGCAGTGCTGGCAAGAAGCATGACGACGTATAAAGCAACCGAGGCCCCAAAGTAGTCCTTTATGCCAATGAGCTCGAAGAAGTACGTCGCGTATCCGATGACAAACGTAGCACCGATCATTTGCTGGGCCGAAGCTGCAAAGATGGCGGTGAAGGTGCGCTTGCGGTTCGCTGTGTTGAAGCATTCGGCCTCGAGTTGGACGTTGACACCCAACAGTCTGCGAGGAGGGAGGTCATCAAGGTTGCCGTGTCTCTCGTTGGTGAGACGAATCTCCTCTTCGATGCGACAGACTTCAATGTTGTAGTATTCGGATTCCTTAAACCCGTAGATGCGACGGAGGGCTTTTTTTGCATCGGCGTTGCGGCCACGGCGAACAAGCCAGTAGGGAGACTCGGGGAAGAAGGGCCAGGCTAGGGTCAAGATGACTATTCACTCTTCTTAGTCTTTGGTTGCTCCCAGGAGCTAGACATTCGACTTACGAGGGAAGAAGTACATGGCGACCACCGGAAGCCACCATTGCCAGAGACCTGAAATATGACTGCTGCCTTGAGACACAATCACGATGGCAAACTGCCCAAAGACGATGCTGGTGTTGAAAAAGCACAGAAAGAAGCCACGAAGTTCAGGACGACACGTCTCGCCAATCCAAAGCGGCGAAATCGTAAACATCATGCCGATAGCAATGCCGTTCACGCCACGACCAGCAAGATGCATCCGCCAGTCAGGCGCGAGCTGCTGCAGGAGGACCCCGGCGACTGAGATGAGAGATGCGGCAAGGATGCCCCATTTGCGGCCGAACCGGTCGAGGAGAGGTGCAAAGATAAAGGTAGAGACGATTTCGGTGGCCGGGGCGATGGAGTTCCAAGCTGAGAGGTAATGCGCGGGGATCAGGTGGCTGCCATCGGGCTGAAGGATGCCGAATTTCTCTCTGAAGGCGGGTAGAGCTGCGAGTTGGCCGCCGGCTACAATGTCGAAGCCTTGCATGACAACGCCGGACGAGATGAGCAGAGCTGGTGCGGTTGTTGGTGATACTGAACAATGTAGACTGAGGGAATTTTCAGTGACTTACCCCAGAGGGCGAATCTCGACTGCGACTTGAGAATCTTCCATTTGTTGGCTGGATCTACCACAGAGTAGTCGACTCTAAACTAGATGTTAGCGGATGATCACCGTTGCCATAGGCTAGAAGAGGGTTACCCGTGAATCAAAGTCATGTTGAGGGTGAGCCGTCGCTTATGAGTCAACTGAATAGTCAGTGAATAACAATAAAGTGCAAGCTGATGCTGTGTTGAAGTTCCGGAGATGATATCAATCTCGAGAAGGATCCAACCGTCTTTTTTATACAAGTTGAAAGGTGACAGTTAACCGGACCCAATGACTCGGTCTATCGATGCGGGGGTCTGGGGTTAGTCGCATGCAAATCCGGGGGACATGAACATTGCTGCTCCAAGTTTGGTCGGGTCATCCACACAGTCGAGTCAGTCGAGTCTGGAGATGCAAGTGGAGAAGCCGAAACAAGCTCTGAGGTGATTCATGGTGGAGGCGAAGACATGCACTTGGCACTAGCGCTGAGGGTCCATCGCGGAGCTCCAGATAGCTCCGCGAACCCTGTCAACCGGAGGGTTTTTATGCAAAGAGCACTACTCCGTAGACTAACTTGGGTCAGCCGCCTTTGGATAATGTAAGCCTGTTGGATCCATTGAATAAAGTCAAATGACCGATCAAGGGTCATGTAACCGGCGACTGTCAAAGAACGTGATGAGGGAAGGGTTGTTGCGTCAGACGTTAAATATGCTTCTTACAATACTGGACAAATCCTCACTCAGAACCAAAGTCTGTTGACTGATCCTTTTATTTCACGATTGCAGGCATCCAGCCAGATAGCCAAAGACATTGATTGTTATTCTCCTGCATTTTGGTTGAAGTGCCGAAATGGCGGACAATGCCCAAGAATCAGCGCGACCAGCTGAGCAGCCTAGATTTCATTTCTTCACAAACACCTGGATCAACGACCCATGCGCTCCAGGGTACGATCCATGGACAAGAACATACCACCTTTTCTACCAATGTATTTCACCCCTTTTACACTGGCAGCCAGTCAGCTTACACAAGTCACAGGCAACCCAGCAGGATGCGAATGGGGAAACATGTCCTGGGGCCACGCGGTGTCCAAGGACATGCTGACCTGGTCTTCGGTCTCGACATCCCCGGCACTCGCCCCAGATCAACCTTATGACTCTCAAGGCGTGTTTACCGGCTGTTGGATTCCTCCCGCTGATGCCGGGGACAAAACGTTGAGAGTGGCTTACTCCTCTGTCCGGCATCTCCCATTCCACTGGAGTACTCCACCATACCTACGCGATGCAGCTGGTCTCGCAATAGCGACTTCACATGACGGCGGCGTGACATGGGAAAAGCCACGGGGAAACCCAATTTTGGCCGGGGAGCCGGCTGGACTGCGAGTCACTGGGTTCCGAGATCCCTATGTGACGCGATTGCCAGCTATCAGCGAGGCTCTGGGCTCGAGTACCATGACTCGCTATGGGTTGATATCTGGTGGAATCCAGGGCGTGGGACCCACGACGTTCTTATACGCGATTGACGATAATAAAGTTGAGGAGTGGACGTATCTCGGCCCCTTGGTCGATGTGCCAGCCAGGTTTCAGCCGTCAAAGAAGTGGTCTGGCAACTACGGGGTCAACTGGGAGTGCACCAACATCGCTACATTGCATGCAGGCTCAGAAAGTCGCCATTTTCTTATCATCGGTGCTGAAGGTGACGTGGAAAAGGACCATGTGAAGAATCGCGGCCACCCTGCAGGAGCTCCATCGCGTACCGTGAGAGGTCAGGTGTGGATGTTGGGCAACCTCACTCGGGCCGACGACGGGGTCAAGTTCGGGTACAAGCACGGGGGCTACCTTGATCACGGTTCCCTCTACGCTGCGAACTCGTTCGTTGATCCCGTCTCGAAGCGCCATGTTGTCTATGCATGGATCCCAGAGGAGGATATCCCTCTTGAAGCTGCGAAGCGGAAGGGCTGGAATGGCTCTCTTGCTATTCCGCGTGAGATCTTTCTGCTTCGGGTGCCGAATGTGGAGAGGACCCTTCGCGGCACACTTGTAGAGTGTCATCCATTTGAAGTCAAGACCGAGGCAGATGGTTCTATGACCATTCTCACCCTTGGCGTAAAGCCCATTGACGAGATGACTCGGCTCCGAGAAGCATGTACCAGGGTTCTCAAGCTGGAAACCACAGCGATGCTGCCGGATAAGAATGGTCTAGCACATCTGACAATTTTCCAGACACAGTCATCGAGTTGGGAGCTCGAGGCAGTCATCTCGATATATTCGGAATGCGAGTCTGTGGGCTTCAACATCCGCCACAACAAGGACCTGTCAATCCATACAACCATTACTTTCTGTACCGACACAGAGACTATCATTGTCGACCGCGAGGCTTCAACAACTGACGCAACAATCAACAAATGCCCGGATGCTGGGCCCTTTACTCTATTGATTCGGAAGGAGGACAATGGCTTCGAGATGGAGAAGCTGCACCTGCGCATCTTTTCTGACGGAGATATTCTTGAAGTCTTTGCAAATGACCGTTTTTCTTTAGCCACTATGGTGTACTCGAAGAGTTATAGCCAGGAGAACAGCGGGATCACAGCGTTTGCAAATGGCAGCGCAGGTAGTGCCGTTTTTGAAAGCGTGACAGTCTGGGATGGACTAGATGCAAAGAAAGTATGTACCAGCATCGACTCGCTTACAGCAGAATAAACCTCTTGTTTCCATAGGTCTAGCTTACTTAGTCTACTTTATCTGATGCATGAAACCAACTCTCAATCTCAGCTAGACGTTGAGCAAGAGCTCTCTCCATCAACGACAAAGAAGGGCTGGCCTCCACAATCCGCCGGTCCACGGTGCTCGTCGACTTCAAGCATGCTAGAAGCCGAGGCCAGTCCACTACACAGCCATTTCCGAGACACGGTGTCCGAGCTGCCTGTATGACAGCCATCGATGTCATGAAGATAGAACCGTACAGCGTCCAGCGATTGACGATGCAGTTGCGAATGCATATTAGCAGACTCGGCATTAACTGGATATACGCCTGGAAGAACATTTCGCAATGCTTGAGGATTTCATTTGTGGCCACCCCATCCTGGATGCACTGGTACACTGCCGGCCAGTAGATTGATAGCTTGCAGCAATAGTATTGCACTCGGAGAAAGTTTCCCAGCGGCTCAACAAACATGTGAGTGCTGCTAGGAACATGCTCCGAATTCTGAAAGCGCACAGATTCCGGCAGGTACCGATACCACTCCTCAAGCTGCAGTTCTAGCTCCAGTGCGATGTTCGGAGCGTAGACGATCTCTCCATGATGTGTTCGGCGAATTGCCGTGTTGCAGCGGTGCAGCATCCGCCGCATGGAGATCTCGGCCAGAAAATATGATTGCGTCTGGTCTGTAGGAGGACCGTCTGGTGATATGTTGCTGGCTGGTGTAGTCGTCGAGCCTTGCGGCGAGCCTGTCTCGATATCGAACTGCCATGCACGGCGACTGTCTGGTAGCGAAACCTTGTCATCATGGTCCCAGATTCCGCTCCCAATGACATCGAAGTGAATTCTGAGCTCGCTCTCCAGGAGCAGCACCGCCCAGTATGCTCGTTTTACATGTTCGTAAACCTCGCCGTCGTCATCACCAACGTACTTCAATAGGTTCTGCACCTTGAATGAGGCAATCATGGCGTAGTCGTATGCCTGGGAAGGCTTGGACAGACAACAATGGTAGATGCTCAGAAGCACTAGGCACTGCACGCTCTCAACACTCTTGTCGATGAGTACTGCCGGTACGGATGCCATGGCGGCCTCAAGGTAGAGCTCGCTGGTCTCGTCGCGGGAGGATACGCCTAGCTCGTGGTCTTGCTGTGCGAGAACACCAAGTGCGGCAACCAACAGAACCATGCATGTCTCAGAGCCTGGCGGCAAAGACCCCGAGATGATGCCAAGGTAGCGTTCTGAAAAGCGCGGGCGGAGTATTGGATACCAGATGTGGACGTGTGCGGAGAAGGCGGCGAGGGCTGACAAGGCTTGTTCTTGCTGGATGAGACGCACTCTCAATGAATTACCAGTGCCAACGGATGCGGCGTGCCTTTCGAGTGTGGCAAGCTCCTCAGCGAAGCCGGGGCCAAGGCCGAGAATGGTCATCATGCAGCCGGTTCCGAGCAGCTGGAAGGGCAGTTTCTCTTCGCCAGTGAAGACTTGGCTCTTCACATGCCCTGGTGCTACGGGGGGTGGCTGGGTAGAGCACAGGACGCTGGTGATGTGATCGAGCCGCCGGTTGATAGCGGCGAGTTCCACCCCTACTCTACAAATGCGAGTCAGCAAGGGCCATAAGGATGTAAAAACAATGATCGTACTTGGACGTAGGGGCTGGTTCGCTCTGCTCGTAGTGACACTGAAGCCCACGGGCACGACAAAATCCACAGTCAGGCTTCCGACTGTCACATCTGGTCCTCCTCGCTCTGCAGGTGCTGCACGCCGTCGCTGTCCGGGTCCGTCTCCGCGATGTCCCCGAGCGAGAAGCCGGCGGGCTGTCGGAGACAACGGGCAGGTCCTGGATATCAGTCTCCATCATTCCGAGTTCTGAAGCAGTTGAGGCAAGATGACAGTTCGGGAATGTGCGTCCATCTCCGCGATATGTCTTTATGGCCTGCTGGGCGGTTCTCAGTGAGGGGGTTGAGCGGGGCCTGCCATCTGCCACACCAAGCCATGCCGAGCCCGGCTTGCAGGCATCATCGCGGAGATAAAGTTGTATCCCGAAGCTACTTCATAGTACGCTGATAAGCCAATCATATCAGCTTTGTGTCCAGGAATTCCCCACTTGGCGTCTCTCCCTTGGCTTATCTGGCGTCGTCGGACGATCGGGATAGGGAGACATGCGACGGCCAAGAGGTCAAGTTACACGCGTGAGCCAACATCAACGCAGCAAGACAGCGCATCTTTGTCTCCACATGATGCGAAGCGGCCATCCGGCCATCGTTGATGCTGCTACAATGGCCATATATATAAACTAGCTTTTGACAATTATTGATCTCACTGGCTTGACAACCACTCATCACGGCATTATCAAAGTCTTTGACCCAACCAATCACCACTAGAAACCTCAAAACACCATGAACTTCAGCTCCTCCCTCGGCAGCGACCTCCTCAGCAATGCTGCGAAGCTGAAAACGGCACGCACCGGCCGCGTCTCCAGCTGGGACCACAGCGGCCTCAACGAAGATGCCTGGGTTATTCAGCCCGGTGAGACGGCTGTCTTAGCTGACCTCGAAGGCCCTGGCTCCATCACCCATCTGTGGTTCGTCCAGACTTGCCGCCGCATTGTTGGTCCTGGTCTGATCCCCTACTCCAAGTCCGGGGTGGCCATGATGGAGGTGCACAACGCTCTGGGCCTGAACTACGAGGTCAGCGACCCGGACTACTACCGCAAGGTGCTCATCAAGATGTACTGGGATGACTCGGAGACGCCGAATGTGCTGGCACCCATTGGCGACTTCTTCTGTCTGGGCCACTCTATGGCTGCCAACTTCCAGTCCCTCCCTTTTACCGTGTCTGTGAAGCCATCTGAGGAGAAGAAGTTTGGAGGCGCCGCGGCGTTCAACTGCTATCTGCCCATGCCCTTCAACAAACGGGCCCGCATCGAGATTGAGAATCAGAACGACCAAGCCTACATTCAATACTTTTACATCGACTACGAGCTTTTCACGGAGCCTCTCAGCAAAGACACCCTCTTCTTCCACGCGCACTGGCGCCGCGAGAACCCCACAAACGGCTGGGCCCCCGAGAGCATCCAGACCAACAGCCTGGAGACGCAGGTGCCCAACCTCGACGGCAAGGGCAACTACGTCATCCTCGAGACAGAGGGCGCGGGCCAGTATATCGGCTGCAACCAGAGCGTTGCGCACTTCCAGGGCACGTGGTGGGGAGAGGGCGACGATATGATCTTTATCGACGACGACACTTGGCCCCCATCGATGCACGGCACCGGCGGCGAGGACTACTTCAGCCAGGGCTGGGGGATGCAGAAGAACGCGTACCCCTTCTGCGGGACTATCATACACGAGGAGGACGTGCCGAATCACCAAGTTAGCTACAGGTGGCACCTCGCGGACCCTGTGCGCTTCAGCAAGAAGATTCGCGTCACGATGGAGACAGGGCATGCGAACCATTTGCGAGATGACTGGTCGACCACGGCGTACTGGTACCAGACCCTGCCGGGCCCGAAGCTCGAGATCTTGCCAGTCGAAGAGCGAATTCCCCGCAAGCCTGACTTTCCGGCTGGTACGCACCCTGCCCTGCCCCAGTTGGAGAACCTGGATCCTCAGAGGAAAGCCATGGTGGAGCAGAATAGGGAGCGGATGGATGCGTTTGTGCGGGATAGGGATGCCTGGTTGGAGAGGCGTGCTCGGGACTCGCGGGAGCGTGCGAAGAACAACATTGAACATTCTAAGGACATTCGTCGACGTTTTCTTGAGGGCTTAAAGGCAGAGTAAGCAAATCCATGGTGTTTGTAGGCAAAGCCACAAGGGGCAGTCACTGGACTGGCAACAGGTGATTCAAAATGGACTTTATATCGCCCTTGACGGTGTTAAATGCATAACATAACTATATATGCTGCTCTGAGGTTAATCTATACCGCGTGTGCTCTACCCTTTCCTGAATAATCTCCGCGAGTGCTGCCAGAGACTTGCTGTATGGAGACAGTACCGCAAAAGACTCAGCTGCAAGGGAGAAACAGTGGAAGACCTGCGGGTTCAAAAGTTCCTTCATTCCATCCGTATCAATGGCTCTAATGGCCGCCATAGTGATAATGAAGATGCTGTGGATACTATACATTAGCTCCTCCTGCCAACCTCATCTTGAATCATGTACGTTACCTCGCGACCAAGGTCCAAGTATTTATCATGCACGTCTGCATCGATTTTGTAGCAGCCAGGACAAATGAAACATAGTCGTCAAAAAACTTGGTGCAGTACGGCAGAATATCCTCATCCACAAAACCCAGTCTGATGGTTTGATAAACAGCTGGCCAGGAAATGGAGGCCTTGCAAGCAAAGAACTGGGCTTGCAAGAATTGGGCACGAGGAACTTCAGCTACCTCGTACAACGCCATGGGCTGCTTGTGAAACACAAGTGACGACGGTAGATACTTGTACCAGCCGTCCAGCTGTAGCTCTAGCTCTCTGGCTATGACTGGTGCATATCTGAACTCGCCCTCGGTGGATTTGCTGAGTGATGTTGTGCAGCGCCGCAGCATTCTGCGCATAGCTATTTCGGCTAAGAAGTAAACCGGGGTGGTATCAGAGCTAAACTCAAAGGTCTGTGACGATGGAGACGACATGGCGCTATCCCCGGGGAGGGAGAAGTGCCAGATCCCGTTGGGAGACGGCAGCTGGACTTCTTCCTCGTGTTTCCAGATCCCGCTGTCTGGGAGGTCAAGCTGGACAGACAGCTCGCTTTCTATCAGTAGTATGGCCCAGTAGGCGCGGCGCAAAGCTTCCACCGTCTTCGTATCACTTCCTTGAGAGTGGATCTTGAGCATGTTCTGTGCTCTGGCTGAGGCCATGAGAATATGATCGTGTGCCTGACATGGCCGGATGAGGTGCATGTAATACACAGCGAAGAAGGTCAGGCACTGCAGGCTCCTGACACTGAAGTCAAGGAGAACTTCGGGAAGCAATTTGGATGCTTCGGCGAAATACTCAGCACCAAGTTGTTGGTCAAGGGCTGGTGTGATTGTGTCTGCGGCGGCGAATGACCCGAGAGCCATGACCAACATAACTAGACAGGTGTCTGAAAGCGAGGGGCTCCGCCCGTTGATGCACTGATGAAATAATTCTTGAAAATCGGAGGAGAGCACCGGTAGCCAGACGTGTATCCTTTCAGAAAAGGCGTGGAGGGTAGAGGATATGCTCTCTGGGGGCAGTAAAAACATCCGCGTAGGAACAATAGTCTGGTCTCGCCTTGATAAAAAGCCGGTAGATCGCTCCATGCTACTCAACCAGGCGCCCATGTCCGGATCGAGGCCAAGGAGGATCATCATGCTTCTCCGCTGAAGAACCATGATGGGGAATTCGGAATCTTCTGGCTCATACTTGACCTCATGGTCACTCGAGGCTCGCGGAGAAGTTTGAAATGACGAATACAGTGAAGCAGTTCCGCTGGCTGCAGGGAGAGACCATGAGCGAGCGTCCTTGCCCCGCCGCTGGTCCGACACGAGGAGGCCCATGATATCCTCCAGTCGTTCGCGCATGCCAGCAATGTCAAGCTCCAGTCTAAATGTGACGAGTGAGTCCTTCAGAACTTTTGTGCCTAGTGATGAAATTCCTCACCTTGATGGTGGCGGCTGGGGAGCAGCCTGATAGACGCAGCGACTACCCTGGAGCTGACAGAAGCCGCACTTGGGTCGTTGGCCATCGCATTTCGTTCTTCGTCCTCGACAAACATCGCAAGCAATGTTTAGCTTCTTTCTCTGGTACTCCCCCATTGCTATAGTGTGGATAGTCCAAGCGGCTCCGGTTTGGTGATCTGAGTCTTGTCAACGTGCCAGGTATAAATATGTCATTTCGAGTCCGGGGAACGCGAAGGATGTCACTCCACTCACGCGTCAACCCCGCAATCACGCGTCCTGGTTCAGGAGGCCATGACTCCGTTGACCCCGTTGAACACCTGTCTCTGCCCAGGAAGCGTGCAATGTGAGGAGTCTCGAGCCAGTTGGCGAGGAGAGTTGGTCGCTTCGCTCAAGGGATCTGCGGCCGCTTGGTTCCTTCTAGCGGCACGCTAGAATACTTCCTGCTTCTTCTAGAAGCCCTAACGAGCCAGGGCCCCCTGCAAGCTGAGGTGCTGAGGCGGGGTTTAGCTCTTCAATTGGTTGGCATGGATCCCTGTCCTTGCTCTCGGACCCATTTTCCGGTGCATTTCCCGACGCACGACCGTAAGCTCTCGGGCCGACAGTTGCACGTTTGGACAGGGGTCTGATCAATCAAGGAGATATGATTTGCACGGGCTTCATTGATGTGGCAGGCTCATGATGACTTGATTCTGATATTTTAAAGGCTTGACACATGTATATATCTATTTAAAGAGTGACTTTCTTTTTGTTTTTTTTTGTTTTGCCAAGGTCTAGACGCAACTGTGTGAACGCTGATATGCTAGAATTACTCAGCAACCTTCATGTTCTGTTGACGTGTTTGAATATATCTAACCCCTGCCTTTCCATCCATCTAACTATGATCAATTGAATGTAAAATGTTGCTACCCTGAGTAGATCAACTCAGGTAAGCGGTTTATATCTGGCGTCTATGAAGTATCTTGACACCAATAGTTCCGAAGGTAATCTACTCCCAAGGCAATTATCCAAGCGAAGTTGAGCTTCAGCTACGAGGGCAGTGGTGATTTTACTATGTGCCCTCAAGCAGCCTCACTAAATTGGCCATGCTCAACATTTTGGTGTCCCAACCCGTGATGATGATCTAGCCCTGTGCCTTCTCGTCGTCTAGGCTAAGAGCCGGTCCATGGCCAGCGGCAACCTCACGCTCTAGAAAGGTGACGGTAGGCTCCCACCCAACGCTCTTCCGAGCGCTGCCGACTTCGTTGTACAGCTCGTCGACTTCTTCCAAGGTGAGCCCCTTGGTTTCATAGATAAAGAAGTACACAAAGGCAACGCAGATGAAACAGGCGCCGAACCAAATGAAAAAGATCTTGGATTGGAGGTTTGCATTGCCTGGCCCATAATTGACGAGGTAAGGCGTTGCAAATGCGAGAGCCCAGTTGAGGAGCCACTACATGAGTTAGTCATAAGTTGGTCTGTGGAGAGTCGGGAAACATGTCTTACATTGGTTGCGGTTGTGATGGAAAGACTCTTGGCGCGTGTCTGCAGCGGAAAGATCTCACCGGTCACAACCCAAGCGATAGGTCCCCAGGTCGACGCGAAGAAGAAGATATAGATGCAGATAAACGCAATGCCAGCCTTCTGAGCCGCGACGTTGTGCACGATGGTAGTACCGGCACTGTCCTGAGACGTAGTCAAAGTGCCTAGCATGGCGACGATGAATTGCGAGACGCACATGCCTACCGCGCCCCAGAATAGCAGTGGGCGGCGTCCCCACTTATCGATGGCGTAGAGCCCTGGGATCGTTGAGCCCACGTTGACGCACGAGGTGATGACCTGGACTATAAAGGAGTCGTCCATGCCAGAGTTTTTAAAGTACTGCGTGCCGTAGTAGAAGATAAAGTTGACTCCGGTGAACTGCTGCAGGGCCTGAAGACCCATGCCTGTCCACTGTCTCTTGGCGATCGGGCCGCGGAAGCAGTCCAGGTAGCTCGCCTTGCTCACACTCTTTTCGTAGTCGTGGTTTGCTTTGATCTCGTTCAGCTCTTCCAGAACGGCGGGATGGTCTGGAGCGAGTCTCCTCAGCTTCGCCAGGGCCTGGGCGGCCTGTTCGATCCTATCTCGCATGACGAAGTAGCGAGGGGTTTCAGGGAGGACCAACATCCCGCCAATCAGGACGATGGAGAAGGCAAATTGGACGGCAATGGGAATTCGGTATGAGCCAGTATCATCTCGACCTTGAGTTGCGTTGTTGACCACGGCGGCCAGGAGAAGCCCGATGGTTATGGAGAACTGGTAAGCACCGACTATGGCGCCTCTGATCCATTTCGGGGCAGTCTCGGATTGATAAAGCGGAACTACATGCTTGTTAGTACAGCGGCTTCTATTGGGATTTGGGATAGGAACTTACTTAAAGCTGAGATCAGACCGACGCCATACCCAGCAAAGAACCGACCAGCCAAGAAGAGAGGGATGGAGACAGCCGCAGTCTGAAGAATGACACCAAAGTTGAACACCCACGACGATGCGATAAGCGCCCATCGACGGCCGATATAGTCTCCAAGGAACGGGGAGCATAGAGCGCCGAAAAATGTGCCTGCCGAGAGGATGGAGACAATAGCGGACGACTGGGAGGGAGAAACATCAGGCTGGCCGTGAGAGTCGGTGTAACCAGTCGAGAAGAGCTCCTTCCAGTAGTCCATGGCTAAAATGCCGCCAATCGTACCGGTGTCGTATCTGAACTTCGGTTAGTGAACATGTCATGGCCTATAAAGACGGTTGAGATCATACCCAAAGAGAACGCCACCGAAGGCGACAAAGGCTCCCACGGTGATGGCCGGCCAAGACTGGCCAGCCTCATCTTTGGGCACTGACAGAGCGAGCTTTGGGGCGCCCATTTTGCTGATTTGGTGGCTGTTGTAAGCTGTAGAGTGCCTGATAAGTGTTTTGCTTGTAGAGAATGAGGATGCGGGTTGGTTGTTGGGTCGTCATGTGTGGTTTGGGAAGATAGATATAGATTCTCGGTCACACGCTGGGCGAGGCAGAAGCTTGAACCTCCTCTGTTTGCTATCATCTACGTTTCAACCGACGTATCATGGTGGGTGTTGTTTAATGTGGATGCGTGGAGATGCTGAAGAGGGGAAGCTCGGCCATGCCGATGAGCTAAGGCAGTTGTTGGTTCCTTGTTCATTCGACGGGATGTAGTTGCTCAGGATCGGTAGATAAGACCAACCACTTTTGCCAGAGTTGGAAGGTAGGAATGTTAGATGAGACGTTGATTGAGAGCTCAAGGGTAGAGAACCCGGTCACAGCGGCGTTGGCCGGGCTGTTTTCATGCAGCTAGTCATCAGCTCATTAGGCTGGAGCAGCAGCAATCCCATGATGATCAGGGATCATTGGATGGCTGTCTGAAGCAGAGAGGCTAACCAGGTGTAAATCGCTGCATGGAAGCATCCACTGTCAGGTACATGGAAGCATGCCATTCCACATTGCTACCATGGATCCGGTTATTTTGTGTCTCTTGCAAGGGTAGACCATAAAGGGGCCACATTGAAACTCCAAACGAGTCCGTATCTACTTACTGCCTGCTGTTCTATTACTCTTTGCTGAATAATGACAGAAGAAAATAACACTTATCCGATGGGTAAGAGGGAATAGAGTACAGAGGCCTTGACTCTACTGTGGCAGTAAGAGCACAAATGGATATGCCTAGTGAGTATTGAGAATTAGATCGCCGTGATCTCAAAGGTTGGCTACGATGCAATGACCACAGGCTTCGAGCTCTATCCAAGAGGAGTTCGCTTCCAGATCTCATCTTGGCCAATGATTGCCACGACGACAGAGCCTTTACCCTCTCTCCTTTACCCCCTCTCTTGTCTTCCTACCCTGTGATCAGCACCACTTTCGGAGGCCCAACGGGCGTTTTCCGCAGATGTGGGCCGCGGACCGGATTTCGTCCTCCGCGAAGTTTGGATGACAGGCCGGCTCCAGCACGACAAATGCAACTCTATGCATGCTAAGATCGTCTAGCGACCTTCTAGAATAACAGAAATGCATACGACTAGAGTTGGCACGGTGAGCTAGCGTCTGCGAGAGGATGTTTTAGGACATGTGGAATCGTTCTCTGAATGTTCTCTGCGCGATGGGTTGTAATGCATGATGACGAGTTTCAACACCAAGCCTTTTACGTACCTGTCGCACTTCTTGATGACGACATCCTAGGCCGACATTTGGAGATGAACTGACTCGTAGCAAGGACCGGGGTTGGATGGCATGCGTCCCCACGATCGCGGAGGAGCTAGAACTGTCCGCGAGCATCCCGGCCCATGAACTAACCGCTAAAGGCAGGCCTCCATTCCCAGACCCTCTTCCCCGCACGCTCTCCCCGCAACCTACCCCCGATCGATTATACCCTAACTAGACAGTTACAGGAGCTGGAGTGGCATGACGGGCGTTTCTCCACGACCGGCACGAGGAGGGAGACGCATTTGTGTCCCATGTGCATGGGCTCGGGCACGAGGTTTGAGTCGTCGTGAGGTTAGAGTTAGGTTGGATCGTGAAAGACAGACGGGCGCTTCGTTATTATCCGGCAAAACCTACATATATCAAGCTGCTGCGCTTTCGCTTTGTGAATAAGGAGCGTCTCATTCTCTCCTCAGTTTGAATAATTTCGCATCGCCACTACCTACTTTTCTTGACCAAGACTGTCTTCAACATGCATTTCCCCCTTCATCCGTTGTCGGCGCAGACGATCGCTCTGCTGGCGCTCTCTGCGTCAACAGCAAACGCGGCCTCTGTTCCAAAACTTCCAAATTGCCGCTCCCACCAGTACCCAGGCCCCCGCAACCCTAGCTTTGAGGAAGGCCTCGAAGGATGGCGTGTTGCGAGCGGTGATGCCTTCGGAAGCAACTCAGTCTCTTCTGAAACCTCCTACTGGGGCGGCCCCTTCGGCCAGGCCGGCAAAAGCTTCATCCTGGGTACCGCACAGGGCGGAGAGAAAGCCGTGGGAGAGTTGAAGTCGAGCTCTTTCCGGGCGAGCTCCGTCATGAGCTTCCTCATTGGCGGCGGCTATGATGCTGAGAAGCTTTACGTTGGTCTTGTGAGAGACAAAGACAATAAACTTCTTCTCAAGCAGACAGGCGCCAACGATGAAGCTTTGATCCGTGTCACGTGGGATACCAGCAAGTGGGCAGGACAGAAAGTGCACATTGTCGTGCACGACAGCAGCACTTCCGAATCGTGGGGTCATATCAACGTCGACGACATTCGCGTTGGCTGTGATGCATTGGGAGATGGCAAGGACCTCACATTCAACATTTTTGGCCAGGCAAATCAGCCATCCGCTCACAGCTCGCCTTCCTGCTCCCTCATGGCAGCAGACCCTATGCGTCCCCAGTTCCACTACACTCAGTACCAGGGTTGGATCAACGATCCGGCCGGACTCAGCCAGTGGAAGGGCCGCCATCATCTCTTCAGCCAGTTCTACCCTGACGCTCCTTTCTGGGGTCCCATGTACTGGTCGCATGCTGAGAGTGTTGACGCGGTACATTGGCGTGAGCTGCCCATTGCCTTGTCTCCCAAGGACACAGATGACCCCAAGGATACTTCTGGGCGCTTCACGGGTGCAGCAGTCGTCGATAAACTTCATGGCAATCAGCTGCGCCTCATCTTCACCGACTACACGGACACAGCTTTCCACCCTGACGTAGTGCAGGAGGTGGTGTCCACCGCAACCAGCAAGGACGGCATCCGCTTCGAACTCGACTCCAACAATCCTATCATCCCACGCCCTCCTCCAGGCGCACCCAAGTTCTTCCGCGACCCAAAGCCCTTTTACGATCCTACAGACAAATCATGGAAGATGGTCATTGGCTCAAGCAACGATGTCAGTGGCCGAGTCTTGCTGTACAGCTCCAAGGACCTGCTCTCCTGGAGCTACGTTGGCATCTTGTACACAGGCGACGGCAGCACGGGCGACGTCTGGGAGTGTCCAAACTTCTTTCCCCTTGGCGACAAGTGGGTTCTCTTCTACGGCGGCAACGCGCTGGGATGGTACGAGACGGGCACGTACAATGGCACTGTCTTTACGAGCGAGAAGCGTGGGCTCATTGATGCTGGTCCTGATAGTTATGCCATGCAATGGTACAAAGATGAGACGGGCCGTGACTTGGCTATTACTTGGATGGGTAACTGGCCTACGTCCAAATGGCCGAGCCGCATTAATGGATGGGCCGGTTCGCAGTCAGTGACCAGGGAGCTTTTCATCCGTGATGATGGGGGTCTTGGTAGCCGTCCCATTAAGGCGCTCGACAAGCTTGCAGCTGGCCCGGCGAAGAAGTTTGGACGGCGTAGCGTTGGTGAGACTCCTCTGGTCATCGGCAGCTCCAACACAGCGAGACTGCAAGTTGCGGTAGACCTCGGCGCTACAACGGCGTCGTCTTTCACTATATCGCTCTTCAAGTCAAAGGCAGAGTCGGTTCTGTTGACTTACACCACGGCTGACCGGACTCTGACCCTCGACACAAGTGACGCTGGGTACGGGCAGGCGGGGACTTGGAAGGCCGTCATTGATGCATCGCACAAGGACAAGCTGATTCTGGATATCTTTGTCGACCGATCAAGTCTGGAGATCTTTGCTGGTGATGGAACAGTCATGACTGCTAATGTTTGGCCGCGATACCAGGAGTCCAAGGACATCACGATTGCTGGACGTGATGGGAATGCAGTCTTGGATTCGGTCAAGCTCGCGCCTCTTGGCTCCAGCTGGTGTTAGAGTAGCTGTAGATTCTCAAGTAGTGACTGATGAACGACTAGGGTGATGGATCACGCTGTTTCTTTCTCTTTGGTATATAGTTATCTTGCACTTACGATAAATGTACTGCTTCTGCGTGGCTAATTATGGGGTTACATTGTGTTCTTTAAACTTCAGCCACTGAACGTGTAAAGACCGAAGGCTTCACCACAGTGACGACGTGACCAATTCCGCATATTCTCCATGAATTACCCCATCTCCTTGGCTGGACGGAATTCAAGCGCGACACTCCTCCTCGCCCATGCACGGACCCAACCTCTAAGCGATGGTCTGCTTTAGCATCAGTAAAGCAGGGTTGACTGTGACGACCTGCCTGGTCGACAAGGGACAGTGCTGGGATGCTGCAGCGTTAGGGCCAACGCCATAATCTGGGGTGGTGTGGAGGGAATGGGGTCAAGCGCGACGCTAATATGGATAGCACCGAGTGTGATGCGGGGAAGTCTGTCCTCATAAATGGGCCGTTGGATTATCCTTTCTTCGTTATCCGCCCTCCGTTTCCTTCAACTCTCACCTAACTCCCCTTCCTGAGGTGGCAGTATGGCAGAACCGACATCAACTCCCGGATCCAAGCCGACAGACACAGCGCATCTAACCATCGAGGCGTGGTCACAGGGGTTCTTAATTGGATCTCTGCTCATCATGGCCAGTATTACCCTGGCAAACATGCGATCGGGGGTATTACTGCATAAACTCATTCTAGTCGAGGTAAATCGCCACTCGAATCGAAAGTCAAGCAGCCGCTTATAATAACTCCAGCTTATCCTAGCGGCACCGAATGGCTTCTTTACCTTCTTTAACCCCCCAATCTGGGGCTGGTATCTCTCTTCGACTGCTGTCCTCCTTATCGCATCCTGGACATTGCATAATGTCATCTCCTGGATGAAGAACAAGCCCTTCTTACAGCCAAGGGGTAGCTTGATATATATCAGCACGATAGTTCTTGTCCAACCGTACTGGGTGCTCGAACTCTATGCGAACTTTACATATTTTAACAACATAAACCACCGTATTTTCGTGTCTAGCAGGCCATTGGAAGCTCTATGCCGGTGAGCCTCGTTAAAGAGTGCTTGAGAATACTGACTCACAGTTCACGTCTAGCGACCCATGGTGGATCTTCACCACGGCGAACCTCTTCTGGAACATCAAATACCGCTACGAGTTCGGTCTGATCGAGATTATCCGCGTCTCGCCCCGTTTCGGCATTTTGCTCTTCAGCATGTGTCTCAGCCTCCTCTTTATCGCTCTGGACCTTCTTGCCGTGACACCAGTGCTAGGGCTCGGCGGCATCAATCCCTTCTGGAAGTTTGCGTCCGTGTTCAAGTGCTTGACCGATACAATCATACTCGACGACTTCAAGACGGCCCTGGATAAGCTTAGCCGCCATAAAATGAATCAGATCTACCAACTCCCCTTTAGTAACTCGGGGATTGGAGTACCTGTTGACTGGGCTGATATGAACGGGAGAGGAGCTGTTCGGGCGTCTTGCCAGGGAAGTGATGATATGGTGACAGTTCGGCAGGTTGAGAGAGTTCCTGATAATGCATGCCTGAGCATATCAACTGCAGACGGTATTCCTTCGCCGCTACCTCTTGCATTCATGCGGGGTGATAAGGGCTATATGAAACGGGAGTGAAGATGGCAGCTCTCATACTAGTTAAAATATTTAAATACTATTAAATACTCGAACAGCATTGCAATAACCGGTCTCCTATGGGGGTGACAGCAACGACAGAAACACCAAAATCGATAACATGATAGTGCAAGTCCCTGGCGCCCGGACCTCTTGGGTGAATACTTTATTTTCCACGGCTCAGAAATCTCTGAATAATTCTTGCTGCGTACAAACACCCTTCGTCTTGTAGAGTTGGGGTAATAATCCGTAGTGAACATGGCGCGCCATCGATCGCCTCCGGGGTGTCTTACACACCTTAGCAAGTGGATATTGATAGATGTAGAATCTCAACAGTCCTGGGAATTGAGAATGAACTCGAAGGGTAAAGGAGTCACTTGCAGTTAGGAACAAATGGAGCTGTTGCGACCTGGGGCTCGGGATCTTTGTTTCGGCAGACCTTGCCACAGGGAATAACCGCTGCGGGATACTGGCAAGAACGTCAGGTCATACTCATCGTACAAGGCACATACACAAAGGTAACTTACATCCAAAACGCTCCACTTCACGGTATACACTGGGATCCCATAGGTATCATGAGGTACAGCCATACTTACTGCACCAGGCGCGAGAACCACGTCCAGCTGGTTTTCCATCTGCTTCCAGGCTTCAGCATACACACCGCGCGCGATGTTGAGCGCATGGAATTGTTCCGCAATTCCCAACTCGGCGATACGGGTAGGCCACCTTGGGAAAATGGATGCATCTGGCTTGCCACGGAAGTAACCAAAGGCTCGCCAAGCTCCTTTGAGAGGTTTTTGGTGCCAGAAGCACTCAGGCCAAAGAACTGATAACCAATCCTAGCACCAAGGCCGGGACTTGACTCATGGCTGGCAGGTAAGTCAACAACATTGCGTCCTGCGTCGCGCAAAATAGAAGTTGCTTCGGTGAGAGCCCCCCGTGCAGGAGGGTGCAGAGGATAGTCGGGGTCTTCAGCCATGACACCAATGGTTAGTTTCCGGCCAGGTCTGGAATCAAGGCTCCGCCAGGGGATATTTAGAACTGTGGCGTCGTATTTCCACGGCACACATCTGGAGACCGTTTCCGTGAGGAGGTGCAAGTCATCAAGTGAATTAGCCAAGGGGCTAACAACTGGCATCACACTGGAGAGCCAAGGCACTGGAAAGGGGTAGTGTGTCTGTCCCGCGAAGGGGATACGGTTTGCAGTAGATTTAAAGGCGTAAACACCGCAGCAAAGGGCAGGTATGCGGATAGAGCCGGCCAAGTTATTTCCTACGCTAAGTAGTAACCCTTAGAAAGATATAAGAGCCTTTTCCTCTTTATGAGAGCTATTAGTAATAATAGAAGTAAAATAAGGATATAATATCTTAAGTAAGATAATATTATAAAATAATATATAGTTAAACTAATATATACTTATTATTATAAACAGGCTCTTAAAAACATAGGTTAACAGTAAATTAAAGCATAGCCTTAAGGTTAATCCTTTTATAAGCCTTAATATTAAGGTCTCTCTTCTACTCAGGAGCCCAGATGAGATAGGAGACAGGGATAACGCCCCTTAGTGACCTTACTAGTATCTCCCTCACGTGATCTTTAGTTCGTGCACTACTGAGCTAACGTCTGTCTTAATTCTTTCTCTCCACCTTTCCTTTTCATCTATGTTATCCACCACCAAAATTCCTCTTTCCAAGCATGCCAAGTCCAGGTACAGAGTTAAATTAATTTACCTCCGTGTGACTAGTTAATTAACTAAGCCTAGATTGTCGAACATGTCGTCTACGACGGATCCGTTGTGATCGTACAGAGCCGCATTGTAAGAAATGCCAGAAGAAGGGGCATTCTTGCCCTGGATACGGCATCCAGTTCCGTTTCGCCAAAGGGATTGCAAGTCGTGGCCGCTTCAAGGGCGCTGCTTCACCGAGCGAGACGAAATCTCAAGCAAGTCAATCATCTCCAAAGAGTGAACCCGAGAGCGAGGCATTACATGCACCCCTTTTCGACGACATCCCAGAGTCGACGCTGAACCATCTTATCAACTACTATTCCACCAACCTCGCCCCCATCAACGTCTGGGTCAACACGGTGCAGAACGAGTACACGCGCCTCGTCATCCCGCTCGCCAAGACGCAGCCATCCCTGCGGTTCGCCATCCTCGGCATCGCCGCGGCGCACCAGGCTGGCGCCTCACCCGAGTTCTCCCAGTCAGCGTGCCGCACGGCCATGGAACTAATCACGGAGCGAGTGCGAAGGCTGGCGGCCATGGACCTGCAGGAAACCCGGTCCTACATTGAAAATGACGACGGCAGCCACGAGGCTATCCTCGCTGCCACCCTCATCCTGTCCAACCACTCGCTACTGGGTTCTGATCTGCCGCTTGCTCTCTTTCATATCGAAGCCGCGCGGGTTCTGATCAAGACACTTACATCCGAAGCCATGTCCAAGAGGGCCGTGTTCATGTTTCTCACGAACCAAGTAGCGGCCCTCGACGTGCTAGCATGCGCCACCCTTTTCAATCCTACCCACATCAAGGACCCTGTTCTCCCAGAGCTTGGGCGTGGGCCTGTCATCTTTGGCCACTACCTCCACATCATTCACAGTATTACAATGTCCTCTATGCAGCTAGAGGATGACCCTCCATCCATTGCATCACTCGAAGAGAGGTTTGAGCTTGCCCGAGGCTCAACACTGATGGCCATAGGACGTCTTGAAGCCCTACCCGATGGGCCACACCGGCACGACGCCATCCGCCTTGTGCAGGCTTTCCACCATGCGGGCTTGCTCTACGCCTGCAAGCGTCTCAATATCCACGAGGACGAGAACTACCACTCCATCAAGCTGTTCAGAGTATTCGAGCAATTCGAGGACATCAACCTCAGTCTGGCAAACCTTTCGTGGCCCGTCTTCATGGCAGGGATATGTAGCTGCGGCAACCCTGAGCGTATTCGTATCATCAATGGCCTGTGCAAGACGCTGGTGGACAGTTCCCCTTTTCAGTACTACGCAAATATCCCCACGTTTCTCGAGGAGTTGTGGGCCAGGGATGATGGAGACTGGACGGCGCTGGCGAAGGAGTGGGAGAACCAGGGGATGCCCGTATTAGCAGTATAATCGTGGGTGCTATTTGACAAGGCAATGGGTACTTTCCTCTATCTACATGTGGTCACGAGGGATCTTGTAAGAGTGTTCCCGCTCAAAGATCTTGTCCTTGTTCTCCCACGCTTCCATCCGCGTGTTGATCAGCCAGTCCGTCTTGGTGGCCGTCATTTTAGTCCAACCATCGATAGCCAGACTCAAATCCTCGCGGCCAAACTCTTGACGAAAGTTCTGGTCAGCCTGTGCCGACAGGGGGTCATCTGGCCGGACACTGCAGGTAACTTTGGTAAAGCCCCCAAAGCGCCATCCATTCTCTTCATTCTCAAACAGTCCCTCGTCAGCGTCAAAGCTAATGGTGACCTCATCTGTCTCCAAGTTCTTGGCGATGCTGTTCTTGTTCCCAGGAGGGCGCAGTGTCTTGGCCTTGAGTGGCGGGCTGCACACAGGAGGTTCGAAAGCCGCTAAACGGTCATCCTCCGGACAAGATGGCCGGATTGGAAGTTCCAGAGTGCTGGCAGCACAATCAACCGTCAGAGTTGCAGCTTCGGGCGAGGGCCATACGGTCGGGAAATATGACGACGATAGCGCGAGACGGAGAACGCTTCCGACGCCTACGCGTTGGCCGCACTCGTTCAACTTGACGACTACGTCGTAGAAATGGCCTGGCTCGAGAGGCTTCAGGTCTACATGACCCTCACGGTGGGTGAGATTCAAAACTCCGTAGGTGAGCCTTGTCGCTGAACCGTCTGGCAGCACCTCGGAGACGACGGCTGCGATGAAGGCGTTTGGCTTGTCGCTAGCGATGCGAAGACGAACCATGATGGGACCAAGGAACTCCAGAGGCTGGGTAAGCGGCTCAGTGTCAAACACCTGGGAGCCAGCAGCCTCGTCACGTTGGTCACCAGGCAAGTCCGAGTCGAAACCGTAGGGAACCCATCTCCCAGCGGCGAACCCAACAGTCTGAGGCGAGCAGAACGAGATGTGCTGCTCGCTTATCAAGGCACCATCAAGCAGCTGTCCCGGCGCAAGACTCAAGACCTTGTTTGAGCCCCTCCCGCTAGGCCAACTCGTCTCAGCAACCCATCGTCCAGGCCGATGGGTATAGAATCTCTGCGGCGGCGTCGTGTCTTCCAGATAGCACCGCAACATGGGCTCATCCATGATGCCCGTCTCCTTACCCTTGAGCCACTTATCCCACCAACGCAGCATCTCCTGCAGGAAGCCAATCTGCGGCCTGGGCACTGCAAAGTTGGGGTACTTGTGCGCCCAGGGCCCAACTAGGCCCTTCTTGGGACACTCGAGGTGCTCTAGCATGCGGAAGATGGAGTTGGAATAGGGGTCGTGCCAACCGCCGACGAGGTAGACGGGGCACTGGACGGCGCTGTAGTCCTGGCAGATGGACGCATGCTCCCAGAACTCGTCACGTCTCTGATGCTGGTGCCACCCCTCAATATAAGGCGAGCCCGTCTCCAGGCGTTCCATCCACATGTCACGCCACTTGTCGCCGACGAGGGCTGGATCGGGCGGCGTGGGCGCAATGGAGAACATGGTGGCTCCCCAGAGGAAGTTGTCGACAAGCTGACAGCCGCCCATGTAGTGGACGTCATTGTCGTAGCGGTCATCAGTAGAGCAGAGCGAGATGACCGCCTTGAGCTCCTTGGGACGTCGAGCGGCGACTTGAAGCCCGTTGAAGCCTCCCCAGGAGATGCCCATCATGCCGATAGACCCAGTGCACCACGCTTGAGACGCGATCCACTGCAGAATCTCCAGGGCGTCATCCTGCTCCTGCTTGAGATACTCGCCGAGTAGGACGCCTTCCGAGTCTCCTGAGCCTCGCATGTCGACGCGGACGCAGGCATACCCATGGGCGGCGACGTAGGGATGATTGAGGGCGTCCCGAAAGGAGGTACCATCTCGTTTTCGGTAGGGCAAGTACTCGAGGATTGCTGGAACATGGCTGGCGTCTGCATTCTTGGGCATCCAGATCAGGGCCGAGAGGACAGTGCCGTCCGAGAGGACGATTTTTTCATCCTCTAGGACGCGTATTGGGAGTTGAGAAGTCGACATTTTGGCCTGTGAGTGCCCGGCATTGGATCAAGACGAAGATGATTTCTTGGGTTTTGTGAAGCTAGCTAGCACAGGTGAGAGAACAATTACAAACTGGCCAGCTCATCAAATCCCCCCTGGATCAAGCGATCCCGACAACGTCATAGTAACACCAATGAGGCATATTCTTACCCCATGGGTTTACCCCTCAAAGATAGGAAGAAGGAATATAAGCCGGTGATCCGGAAAGATAAACGAGATAGGCAAAATGACTCAGACATTGGTGTTTTGCTAGTTTCTCTATTTATTGCCTGTATGCGGAATAGCCTTAAACTCTTTCAATTTCTTTCCCCTTTGGGCAAGCCGACGGATCCAAGCCCCCTCCGCTCCTCCTTGATAACTATCGAGTCATTTCATAATTAGAATCGTAGCGAGGAGCTAATGATCCCTGTACTCCGCGTTGTTCACAGAGTATGAAAATGGGGCCGCTTCTCGCTTCGATTCTGTTTTGAGCCCGTTCTCATCTCAACCCAGCTCTCTCTTGTCCAGTCAATCAATTGAGGGAAAAGCAAGAGAAGAAGAAACCTCTCCTCTCCTTTGACCAGTGCATGCATGCAAAATGTCGTCGATTGACAACAAAAAGTCCCCTGGGGACATCAACACCATCACGGTCGTCCGTGGCGCGGAGGCTGAGATGACCACCGTCACAAGCCACGATGTCGGTCACACGACCGAATCCACCTTTAGCAGAGTCTCAGTCTGGCTCATGCTCATCTTCATGTCCATCGCTACAGCCTCAGATGGCTAGTAAGTTTCCATGTCCTCTCATATCATCCCTCTCCCTGCGATTGATCGAATCAAGATTTGACATGATGTGCATCAAGTAACGCCGCTGTGATTGGCAACATCTCTCTACTCTTTGACGTCCTGTACCCGGGTGCCTTGACCTCAACCATGTACTCTCGCCTATCAAACGCTTTCCTGATTGGCATGATCCTCGGCATGGTCGCCTTTGGCTACATCGCCGACCAGTTTGGCCGCAAGACTGGGGCTGTCATGACAACTATTATCCTGACCGTCGGTGTGATAATCAGTGCAGCCGCAAGCGGCAAAACGGAGACGGGCATGCTGTGGATGCTGGTCGTCGGACGAGGCATCGCCGGAGTTGGTGCCGGCGGCGAGTACCCAGTCACAGGTGAGCCAGTCATCTACCACCCTCCTGTCCCCTTTTCTCCGAGACCTCTCTAACACATTCCTGTGCAGGCGCTGGTGCCATGGAGGCCACAGATGAATCAAGCGGATTCCGCAAGCGTCGAGGCTTCGTCTTCGCCATTATGAGCGAGGTCGCAGCCTCGCTGGGCTATTGCTTCGGAGCCCTCGTGCCCCTTATCCTCCTCCTGTGCGTCAATCAGCGCGAGAACCGATACGAACTTGTCTGGCGGTTGGCCTTTGGCCTTGGCATGGTCCCTCCCCTGGTTATCTTCTGGTTCCGTCTCAGGATTGCCGTGTCAACCGCCTTCCGCAAGTCCGCCCTTCGGAAGCAGAAGCAGCCATACTTGCTTATGGTCAAGAAGTATTGGCGTCGACTCCTCGCCGCCGGATGGACTTGGTTCATCTACAACTGGATCTCCATTCCATTCGGTGTCTTCAGCTCAACTGTCGTTTCCAGAGCGAATGCGTCCGAGTCCATGATTAAGACCCTCGGCTGGGGTGTCATAATCAATAGCTTCTATCTCCCTGGCCCGTTCCTTGGTGGATGGCTGGCCGACAAGATCGGCAGGAGGCAGACCATGACTCTGGGATTTGTTCTCCAGGCTGTGCTCGGATTTATTCTTGGAGGAGCCTATGACAAGATTCAGTCCATCTTTCCCCTGTTCGTCGTCATGTACGGCATCTTCCTTACTCTAGGAGAAGTTGGCCCTGGAAGGTGAGTCTGGGAATGACGTCCGATTTTGGAAACAAGTCGACATGCTCATGGATTGCTAGCACCATTGCTCTCATCTCGGCTGAGCCATTCCCAACCTCAATTCGTGGCCAGTGCAACGGTCTGATCTCAGCCTTTGCTAAAGTTGGTGCCACCGCCGGCACAGAGGTGAGCAGAGATATGCGTCCCTGTATCCCTCGTCGCAGCTAACAGCCTCCCAGGTCTTTGCCGCCATTCTTACCAACTACAAACACAGAGAGGAGAAAGGAAACCAGACTGTCTTCATGATCGGCTCGGCGTTTGCTCTCCTTGGCGCAGTCCTCGCCTGGTTCCTGCTCGAAGACGTTAGTCTTAACCTAGATGATGAAGACGAGGAGTGGAAGTGCTACCTCGCCGCTCACGGTTGGGAGGGGACTTGGGGAGACAATGAGACGCAGGACCCGCGTAGGGCGGTGCAGTAGTTAACTAAAAAGTATTAAATATTATTTAATTACTTTATGCTACTTAAAGTAGGGATTAAAGTATCTTAATTGTTATGCGGATAGAGCTAGCTGAGTTATTTCTTATGCTAAGTAATAACCCTTAGAAAGATATAAGAGCCCTTTCTTCTCTACTAAAGCCACTAATAATAAGAGAGATTTAATAAGGGTTTAATATCTTATTAAAGATAGTATTTTTTAAATTATTTAAAAGATTTAAAGTATATTATTAAGTAATAGAAAATAACAACCTTAGATATATTATTATAATCTATAAGATATTTATTTTATAATATAAAATTATCTTAGTATTAAAAAGGATTTATATTAAGATTAAATAAATAATAAGTAATAAATACATAATATATTTTATATATCTAGCTATAATATAATACCTCTTAATATAAAAAATATTATTTTTTACTATTAGCGATATAGAATAAAATAGGTTTATATATGGTATTTTGTTTTTTACCTTGAGACTGATCGGTAGACTATGTAAAGGGCTAATAACCCTACCTGTCTCTCTCAGCTGCTGGTCCAGCCATCTCGTTCTCGCGATACCCTCGCTGAAAAAGATGTCGGTCAAACAGAAAGTCTATTTGCAATGTTCAACGTCAGCGCCCGGTTACTATAACCAATATGGACCTACCAGCTGTTGGGCCAAAGCGGCCCTCTTGCACAAAGCAACAGGGACCTCTTCAGCAGACACCTTTTTAGCGTGGATATGTTTCAAGGTGTTCGTGGCACTGAGATGCTGGGTAATGGTGAGTTCTTTCTCACTCAAGAGCCCCGACTGTCGAGCAGGATCCAGTTCAACCAATTGGCCTTCCCTTGGTGTTCCTGCTCTACTGATTGCTCGCAACTTGGCAGCGTCAAGGATCTAGTCTGAAGGAATCGAACTTAGGTGCTTGGAAGCATGAGCTAATGCGAGTGTCTTCCAATCTGCCATGGCTGAAACGGTGTTGCGTGGTCTCGAGGCTCTGGGAAAGTATGAGGTGTGTTTGGAGACTGCGATCTTTCTTGCTCTTTTAAAAACGAGAAGAAATTAAAGAAGATATGGTAAGAGCTACTGACGAGAAGATGTACGAGACAAGATCAGACCTTATATAGGTGATCCGGCCGAGCTGAATGTGAGCCAGCTCCTCCATATGGCTGTGTAATTGTGTCAAGGCCCATTGTAATGCGACAACCTTATTGGCCCTGTGAACCTATCGGGGCGGGAAAGTTGTGAGTGGCGCATTTTGTGCCTTTAAAGGGCAAAAGCTCCACCTGATAACTATCACTTCCCACTCTTCCCCGTCACCTCCTCCGTTTGTTCCCATGACAATTGCTCTTATACGACCTGATTGATTCACCACCGACTCGGTTACGCTCCGGTAGTTTTCTTCGGATATATTAAGCGCCTTGGTCCCTGTCCTGCATCCTAGTCTAAAGTCGCCACTTGACGCTAGTTGTTGTCCTCATGGGAAGCTGCTTCAATTGTCGTCGGCGTAAGTAGAAGTGCGATGAAGGGCTTGTTCACATCCTTCTTCCACCTTCTTATGATATTAATCAAGACCGGTAGGCGACCTTTCTGTCTGACGCGCAGGAAACTTGGCCCAGTTTGTCTAGGGTACCAGAAACCGCTGCGTTGGGTGGAGGGGATTGCGTCACGACGTTTTGCCGGCGCTGCTTTCCCCGGCGAGAATGCTTCCACAGCTGGTCGGCAGCCCACTCCCAGGACCTTCATGGCAAGCGTTGCAGCTTCTATCCATGGGCTCGGATCATCGATTGACCCTGCCGGCCCCGATCAAGTGAATCACACCCCGTGGGAGAACCCCTGGATAGCTGCAAGCGGGTTTGGGTTCGCGAATGAATCAACATGCTGTCTATCAGTAAATGCCGCATTGGCTGGGTCTCAAGAGACCTTCAAAACGCTTTCAGCCCTTGGCCATAGCCCGCACTAAGATGTAGGAGTAGTCTTGATGTCAGGCCTAACACGGCTTCACAAAATGGGAACTTCTTGCACAGTTCAGGACTTTACACAAACCATGTCAATCCAGAGTAAATCTCTGTTGTTTATCGGAGCAGCCATCCAGAATGGCTTTGATGACGAAGGTCAAGAATTTCTATATCAACATTAGAGCACCTCGATGTTGCTGTCAGTACCCTTCGCACCGAGATAGCCCGGGCGCGAGGGACCCCACAGGCCGGCACGTTGACCGCTGGCATCTTATAATGCACTTTTCACGGGAGTCTGCTTTCCAATCCTTTCGGCGATTTGTGTGCTACAGGTGGGGGCATTCCCGCAACAAAGGACTAGCTAATACAGATAATTTCAATTCCTTCAGGGGTGGCCTTGCACTCATCATCTACGCTTGATTTCAGATGGTTACCTCCTCCAAACCTCGATGGGAACGCTCGCCACAGGTTTGGAACAAGATGCGAGTTCCCGTCAAGCACTGGAGTCTCTGGGTGCCATGGACTTGCCCTCGTTTGTGTTGAGTAGGAAAAGTCCGACTATTGGGATCTGGAGAAACTTTCGTAACGCCCAGGACTCGTAGAAACAAGGCAGACTCGACGGCGTAGAGCCTGTCACTGGAGTTCCAAGGTCTCTCCTTGATATCTTTGCCGCCATGGCTGGCGAACCTGGGAACGACATTGCCTTGCGATTCTGGTCATGGCAGCGCGATGGAGGAGACCCTGCTCAGCGCTACCTGTGGGACTTCTGGAGATTCTCCCGCATCTTGGATGTCCGTCAGCGTCGGCGCTAGCGATACTCCAACGACGACTTCATGCCTACGGCACAGGGCGACGACGAGTCGAAGGATTTGGCCCCAGATACAGACATGATTCTGTTTCGATTGATGGAATCCGTCGAGGCTGCACATCAGGCTTTCAGTATCCCATGCCCCAAAAACTTGCCTTCCTACCACGGGCTTGTGTATCCGCTGATGACCATCAGTCTTGAAGTTTCCCACCTCAAGGGGGGTCCCGAGTGGAAACAAACTCTGGTTGAAGTGCACTCCCGCATCGAGGAGATTAGTCCATTCAGACTTGCGAGAATGGCCTTTAAGCTGCTGGATGATGCTTGGCTGGAAGAGTCTTCTGATTTTGATATTGAGGGTACGGCCAGTCGGATGGGTGTCTGGATCGCCCTCCTTTGAAAATTACTCGCAAACATTTAACAACATGGGCAGGGCTGTTTCACAAAGAGAAACAAAGGAGGCAGAAAATCGGTCCCACGCTTTTTATATGTTGAGTGGTATCATGGGGCACTGGCAGGGGCAGGCGTAGTTGAAGAGTAGACCGGGTTAAGGGTCTTGGGGGGTCAAATCAGGCAGAAGCTTGATAACTCATTCATAACTAAGATAATTTAGGCGCGATACTTCTATTATTCATGAATTTACATTTCTATACATATTAATGACCTCCACTTTCTCGGCCTTTTCTACTTTCAACACACTTAACAAGAAGAATCTTCAAACTTGGAACAAGTCACAGTCCCCATCTAGCAACATCACTTCATCCAAGGGTTCCTCTAAGCATCCTTCTTAGGAAACGAGGACTTATCCAGCCACGTTTCAAGAGTCATTAGCTCTGGGTGCTCCTCCCTGAGTTCCTTGATGTTCGCTCCATATCCTTCCTTCTCGAAAAATGTAAACATGGTACCCATCTCTTCCGACAGCCAGAGCACCAGTCTTGCTAACAGAGCCCAAGTAGCCGGCACACCTGACTGTATCTTTTTCGAGTACAGCGTCGCCATCTGTTCGTAGGTTAACTCATCTCCGGCGAGAGAAATTGCCTTCCCGTTGAATTCGCGCGGTGACATGAAAGCCTTTGCGGCGAAGGCCCCAATGTCAGCAGTGGCAATGAGCTGAAGGGGGCGCGACTTGACGACCAGCCTCCATGACGTCGCAAACACCTTTCCGAGGAACCCGCCATCGAAGTTCTCCATAAAAGCTACAGGGCGGAGAATAGTCCATCCGAGGGCAGCCTCCTTTGACTTCTGAACGAGGTGGTGCTCAATGTTGTGCTTGCTCTTGAAGTGCGGAATATTAGTGGCATTTTCAAAGGATTTCGCGCCACTACGGTCAACGGAGGAGTAGACAAAATGCTGAACGCCATGATTTATGGCAGCATCAACAAGCGCCTTTCCCTGCCGCTCCTCGATAATTGGACCGGTCTTGTTCATCGCAGGTGTCTATTCCAATAATCAGCTACTATAACATACCACAAAACGAGACAATGCTAACCTGAACGCTGAAGACGCCCCATATAGGCACCTTGGATGCTGCCTTGGCAGTGTCGAAAATGCCTTCGGCATCATCCAGATTACCCTGAACCAGGCTGATTCGAGGTGACTTTTCGACTAGTTTCTTGGCAGAAGGTGATGATGAGTCTCTCGTAACGGCTAGAATATCGAAATCGGCATTGGCAGCAAGTAGGGCTCTAATGACGGAGCCACCCTGCTTTCCGGTGGCACCAGTGATGAGCAAAGCTCGAGACATTTTGGCGAATGGTGTGAGTGATAAGAGGGGATGTTGTGAATATTGGGCCAAGCAAACAAACGGTAGACAGTTGGCATTTTATATCCCGACTCTGCGCCAAGGTCCTATCTTCTTCGTTGCTTGCGCATGAAAATCTCCGGGTCATGACAAAGCATTCCCCTGGCTTACAAGTGTCGGAAGTTCATCGGACACCGATGCTAGTTTCCCCGGGGGTAATACGACGTCTAATTGGCTGGGGTCTAGGAGGCGTCTTCGCGTCCGGAAGCTGGAGAATGCCAAGACACCGGGTCGGATAGTTTCGACCAATCAATGCCCAACAATGACAACTCTAGTTCCTAGGTTAGTCAGCGGAATGATGGGGGCGCTATTCAAGGTCAAAGGATTTATATTCCATTCTGCCTACTCGCGTCCTTTGCTATTTGATTTCATCCCTCTTCTGCTTCTTTCTTTTGGATTTTCCAACCTTGAGACCCTACATCAAGCATGGCCTTAAGCCTTTGTTGTGGATTGGCATGATACTTTATTTGATAGAAGTCATTGCTAAGATTTCGAAGCCTCCGGCCCTCTGTTTTCACATATCTACTGCGGTTGCGCCAACAAAAATGATAGTGGAGATCGATCAGTACATCGAGCCGTACGTTAATCGATCGCCTAACCAGTGCCAATCTGGTGGGGCATTATGGCGCCTAGTCACTGTATGGGGCAAAAATAGAGTCCTCGTCTCTGGCTTCGGGTAGGGCTTGCAGCTCAGCGACATTGGAGTCCAGCACATAATCTGGCTCATCGCATCAGGGCCTAAGACAGCTGATCGGTGTGTATCACGTACATTAACGGTCCGAAGACCTTGATTAAGAAAGGCTGTATGCATTCATCATTGAATCAACTCGTAGAGGGGCGTTTTTTCACATCTGCTGAGGCATACGGATCACCTATCCTTCGAGGTTTGAATCACAGTTTGTCTCGGCCATATAATACCCATACACCTCCCCCATCGTGGTCCATATTCCAACCGCACTCGCAAGCAAAGCAGGAAAGGGAAAACAGCAATAGATTATCTGCATCTATCAAACAGTCACAATGGACGGCTTCATCGTCTGGGCTCGTGAGGTCGACCTGACCCTCGTTCGTACCCTAGAGACTCTCCATGGTTTCATTGACCTCGTCTATGGAAGAGGACAATGGGCACATCGGACCGAAGGAACGAGAATGGTAGTGTGGACCAAGGTGCAAAACCCCCCAGACCTGTCGAGAAAGCTGTGGGAAATGGGAGCCTAAAAGTGAAGAACTCCCATTGAGTGACACTGGGTTCCAGGTTTCATGTGCCCGGGCAGGACAACCAACAAAATAGTTGTTAGGATTCTAGCAAAGGGACTACTATTATTGATACTTCCAGCCAAATAAAGTGGCCGTCTCATCCAAGTGTAGCTGCAAACACGCCGTAGAGAACTCAATACCCCACCTATATCAACTTATGCTGTGCCAGGCTGTCTACAGTATCCCCCAAACAATCCTCCACGGCTCTTGGTTTCCACCCTAGAATTTTCTTTGCTTGGAGATTGCTTAATGTCCTCCTCTGTCCAAGTTGGGGAACCAAACTTCGCACTTGAGGGTTCACGAACCCGATTGTCTTTACCATCCAATCCTGTAGCTGTCTTTTCGGTACCTTCGCCGCTTTCTCTGGTCTCTGACCACGTATAATGTTTGCAACATCCATTAGAGACAGGGGCGCTCCGTCCCCTCTTGCAATAAAACGTTCTCCGCCTGCCTTGGGATGTGTCATTGCAAGAATGTACATGTCTGCCAGATCGCGCACGTCCACGAGGTTGAAGTAGATGCGGGGACAAGCCGCCATTCCTCCCTCAAGCATTGTCTTGATGAGACCAATGCTTGAAGAGACTTTTTGGCCCAGCACAGGGCCAAAAATGCCCACAGGGTTGAGAACGACAAGTTCGAGCCTCGAGTCTTGCTGCTGATTCACAAAGTCCCAAGCTGCACGTTCAGCAAAGAGTTTGCTCTTGTGGTAGACCGGAAGACCTTCTGGGTCTGACCAATCCCTTTCATCAAACCTATCCTTGTGTTGTTTTCCGTAGCCAATTGCTGCAAAGGATGAGGTAAATACCACCCGCTTCACATTGGCACGCGCCGCCATCTGGAGAACCCTGAGCGTCCCCTCTTTCGCCGGTATCAACAGCTCATTTTCATCCTTGGGCGCTTGACTTGGAAAGGGTGACGCAACATGATGAACATAGTCGCATCCATCCATAGCAGCTTCCCAGCCTTCGTCTTTAGTCAGATCTGCCACGAAGAAGGCGAGTTTGGCGATGTTGTTGGCTCCTGCAGCGTTGAGATCCTGGCGAACAGCCGATTCTTTTGATGAGTCGCGAATTGTTGCGCGAACATTATAGTTGCGGGAGAGAAGCTGAAGAATGAGGTGTGAGGCGACAAATCCGGTCGCCCCTGTGACGAGGACAGATTTCGATGCTGGAGACGACATTGAGAAAAGCCAAGGGACTGAAGAAGGCTGATTGGACTCGGAGACCAATAACCACATTGAAGACAACAGCACTTTATATACAAAAGGTGGAGGGCCCAAGCTCAGGATGCCATTAGTCTCATGGCTTATGTTGATGATTATGGCTGACGGATTTTTCTCACAGGACAAGTGGCTTATATAAAGCGCCAGTGTTGGCCTCAAACCAAGGTAGTGGCTGGCCTGTGGACCAACGCGTCACAGAGATGCTCTCACAACGAGGCAATCAAATGTTTGCTTCATAGTTAAGAATAATTTGCTCATATACGATCAAGAATTTTGTGTTATTGGCTTAATCGATTGACATGGTACGTGGGAGAAGCACATTGAGCAAAACCTACATCTTCGGCTTTTCAACTCAAGTCTCTCGTTCATCTTCCATCTATTGGGACAACGGTCTCGAGGGCTAAAGTAGTATCAAGAGCGGTCTTAGCCCTCAAAAGCGTGCACTGGAGTCTTTATAAAATTCGCCGGGGTTCAGTCGGTTCATGGCACCAACCCTGTTCCAAGTAAGGACTCAAGAGTCTGTCTTGTTGTCACGTGCACGTACGCCAATATTGGACTTGAACGGAGAAATCTCACAACGCAAGAATTCTGTAACTTCAAAGATCTGACATGCACACTGGACGGGGTCACGTTGTTTAAGGGTTACTCGGCGAAAACGCAATCGAGAACAAAGTGGATATCCCAGAAAATGCCGAGTCAGCCTCTTATTGGGCCACAAACATGACAAACAACACAGTGTCGGATTCTCAAGCCTTTATCATGATCACGTAGACGTTCACACCTGGTAGACCAGCTTCTCAGCACTGATCGGACGCATATGTCCCTCGCCGCCATTGACGTTTGACCTTTGCGACACCGACCCAGACCCCAGTAGAGCAAATCCGTCTGGAACAACTCTCTCAAAGCCGCCAGGCATAATCCTCACAGGATTTGGCTCGATTCTCGACCGTCCTAAAGGCGTCCCAACACTGAGAAAGCCATAGTACTGTCGGGCAAACTCAAGGGCCTCCTGGCTCGCTGGGAGTACTGTATCTAGATTTCGCGGATTAAGCGTCAGCAAAATACGCAGCCTCACATAAAAGCCTCAATCCCGACATATGCGAAACATGAGATAACACTCACCGTTATACCCGACCTCAACTCCCAGTCCTTCCCAGACGGCACCATAGATTGGCTTGATCCTCAGCTTGGATGGGTCGTATCGCCCACCAACTGGGCCACGAAATACAGCAAATTTGGCCCCAGTGGCCAACGTTTCGTGGGTTCCATAAACGGTCTGTCCCTCCGAAATGCAATCCAAGGCAAAGTCAACACCGTTTCCCCCCGTTGCGGCCTTGACTTGTTCAACCCAGTCGGCAGCGCGGTAGTCGACAAGAACATCGTAGCTGTAGGGTTCTTGTCGTAAAAAGCTGTGCTTGGACTTACTCGCCGCACCGATGAGCTGGATTTTGGTCCCAGATGCCGACGCCGAAAGGTGGACGAGTTGCGCGGCGTAGAGGCCCACAGATGTGGAGGAGCCATAGATGAAGACATTAATCGGCTTGGCAGTGTCCTTTTCTGTTTGCGAGCCAGAGAAAGGGTTCGGCAGTCCGAGGCGAGCATAGAGACCTTGGGCGGCAGTCAGGCTGCACATACTAACAGTTGATGCCTCTTCCAAGGACATCCCGGGAGGGATCGCCCAGATTAGGTCGTAAGGGGCGGTGATGTACTCGGCAAAAGCTCCCGGGCGATCATTTACAGAACAAGCTATAGTTGTCAGCTCAGGTCCAAATGCTAGCAATCAATCTAGGCCGCCAGATGACGAGGAATCCATTCGTCCAGTTTGCCGACTCGAAACGCACCTCCTTGGAGAAACCCAGCAACGCGCGTTCCTGGCTTGGCTCGAGGGTCCGAAGATCCACCAAGTTCCGGGCTAGCTTCAACGACCACGCCGGCAAAGTCGGTTCCTATAACCCGCTTCTCTTGGGCAGCAATGGGCGTTGAGACGTAGAGTTGGTCGACTGGGTTGAGTGCTATCGCTTTCACCCTGATAAGAACGTCTCCGATTTGTGGAATGGGGCGGGGCAGGTCTTCAACGGATGCGCTCCGGGTACTGGTGGTTAATACAAGAGCCTTCATTTTGTCGCCGTTGTTATGTATGCTGAACGAGATGCCAATTTCGGTCTCAACGGCGAGTCATCATGGCTTTATGTATTGACTTGTCCTGCCACAGGAGCGAGTAAGATTCATCGGCCCTTGTTATCACTGGATTGATAATCGACCAAGATGTTTTATTAGTAAGCAAGACCAGAGATATGACGCGTCGTTGAGCTGAACAGGGTCTCCGCGTCAGCCAGAAATGACGCCATCGCCTTGAACTCCTCCATCGCTCACGTCAGCCACACACGCCACATCAGCCAGCTTGCAAAGCCCTCCGACACTGAGGTCCTCATTAAAATCCACGTGCTGAGATAACTATCCTACTTGTCCTGTAATACCGTATCAGGATGATCCAGGTTTACTGCGCGGCTAAAGCTGATAGACAAAAGATAAGCTCTTTCAGGTGTCTCTTGCACCTCAGTAGATAGATTATATCTCTAAACTCAACGAATGCCATCAATGCTGAGAGAACGATGGTACCCAGTACCCAATCCATTGCCCTAATTTTCTGTGTTACTAACAACCCAATGCTCCGAACCATCGTGAAATGACGCTCCCAGGTTTTAGTATTAATAGCCGTAGCGAACCAATTTTTTTTTTTTTTCTTTTTTTTACCCCATTAGCTATGTGGATCTGAACTTCAATAGCTGATTGCAGTCAGGTAGGCTTGTCAGACGGAATGAATGTCACTCACAACAACCCTAGACTTGCCCACAACATCGGCAGCTCTTTGTTAACCCTCGCCGTTTTGATTCAGATCTAATCTACACGACCCCTGGTTTTTATTATATGCTCAGTCATGCTTGGAAATATTGATATCTTGACCCTTGATATTCTACTACTTCTCACCACGGTTGATGTCGCCACTCCCGAGTAGCGGTCACTCCCTTTTGTAACAAGTTCCATTAGAAACCCCTCTTTCCCTTATCAGAGCTATCCCCGTGTCACACTATAAAGCCGTTCTTTGGCCAGAGACGAGGGCGCTTGGTCCATTCAGTGTCCTCGGCTCTTCTGCCCCGATGTTGGAGGATGCCCCGGCGGAAATAATTGGAGAATAGCTACTTAGACTGAGCTTCACTCATGCATCGTGGACGTTCCTTTAAGCTAACGAGATAAAAACGTTGAATGAATCGCGTCCAGAACGAATGGGAGGGAGATCCAAAGGGTACACGTAGTATTGAGCAGCTCCTCTACTTTCGTCGAGCGTACTGCTGCAAGGTGTTAGTTCAATTTTTTTCTTCTTTTTTTTTAAGAACAAAGATTGAAATCCCAAAGCCATATTCAGGAGCCGGTAAGGCCCGTAAGGGTGATCTGGCAGCCCAAAAGTCGATGCCGTAGACAGTGATTATGATTGATGAAGAATCGCGAGCCTAACGGCCCACTCGGCAATTACTCCTACTTTAGCGTCTCCCTTCGGGGATCGGCAGCATGTTAAGCCTCAAACATCCAACTTCCCGGGAGTTGTATGGGTCAGGTCGATGGGTCACGTCGTTCGAGGTTCCAGGGGCGTAACCTCTGATACAGAATTAGTAAGCGTAGCTACGGGGTCGCACCGTTCCCGGCCAAGTAATGACTTCAGGTTGGTATTGGATAGACTCCTCGCTCTGCGCCACTGCTACAAAGGCGCATCAGGTGCTCTCCCGATGTATCCCTACCATAATACGTATAGCTATCTATTGGTGGCTCACCTGTCATGATTCATGCCTGCAGGTCAGGCACCTAGAAAGGCTGATCTGCGTGAGCCAGAACCAATCTAGAAAACCCACGACGCAGATAAAATCCTGGCTGTGGTGCGTCCGAACGTTGTGATTGATCAGTGCGAGCCCTTGCTCTACTAGATGACGTTGGAGAAAGATCTTCAATACTAGCGGCCGGGGCACAACGGAAGTCAAAGCGCATCAGGGGCTACCTGACAGGATTCTTCTGCATGCCAGTAGTAGATCGACTTTCCAGGGCCCCTGAGCAGGGATGCACCTCGTTGCTACTCCGTAGATTCTCTGGACTACCAGCGGACTAGGCTTGAGCTGGTACTACTCCGTAGTAGAGGCGCCACTCGTTCCACTTTTCGGACCATGGAATTGGTTCTTCATCCTAGCTAGCGGTTTGTCATGTCCTCTTGGGACTCCTAATGACAGACTGTGTTCTTGGTGCAACTAGGTTTATCTAGTCGCCGACCTGGAGACAGCATCGAATGAGATAGCATGCCAGTCGCTATTCTCATGTAAAAATGTCTTTGTCGGGGGCAATCTGGAAGGTTCCGGTTGTTGTCTTACTCGCGCTGACGAAAGGAAGTAAGACGGGGGAAAGATGACCTAATAAATGCCGAGGCATACTAGCAACTTTTGCAAACCCATCATGAATCGACTATCATATATGAGACAATCGATAGCATCGCCCCTCTTGGGCGATCCACGACACTAGTATCAGGGTCTTTTTGCTGGTGTCGGGATTTCATGAACCGAGGGCCAGTGCTTCCTTTTGTGCAAATCCTCGCCCCAGTCCAGTGTATTGGGCCAATTCGAACAGCAAGGGTCTCGGGGACTGACTCGTGTTGGGTCCTGGGTCCATTGGCGACGAGAACTTCTGACTAAACAGCCGAGACCCATCGGAGGCGTTCTTCAATTCTACTACGTATGGGCCCTTCATATACGAGGTAGCCCAATGTCAAGGTGGCATCGTCATTAAACGTCTGTCTTGAGTGAAGCCTCGTCGTTCCGTCGAAGAAAAACGGTAGCATAGGTGGCGCTTCACTTCCCTCCCTGTTGGCCAACTGACTCGACAGCCCACGGAGAGCACATGGGAGTCAGTTGTCTTGATGCACATCAATGCGGCACGGAGAAAAACAAGGCCTGAAGATGGGGCCGATCTCAGCCAGAGTGGCTAGTTTAGCTCCAGTCTCCAGACCGACCCTGAGCTTTACGAGATCTGGGTCAAGACATGAGATTTTAGCGCCGGCGTTCCCCACATATTCATGACTCGGCACTCATTACACCGACGCGTCACGGAAGCCATTGGGCTGCAGGCTACCGGGGTCGGCGGGAGTTTGGACACTCAACTGGAAACTCTTCCTCGACAGAGAACCCGGTGATTTTCCTGGTGGAGCCGGCCAGCAGGATGGTTTCTTATCGCGGGGATCGGTACCACACTGCGGTTTTCCTGCCATCGCTTCCCTGGACTTGAGAATGCCCTACGAGGCCCCAAAGGGGGACTGGCTGTCCCTCTCGAGTGAGATCGCTTCATGTCCACGCTGCTGTCTGCCACATGATATAGTACTCGAGACCAAAACCGGCTCCAGGAGACCAAGGCAGCCAGCAAAGACCACCAGGGGCAATTTCAAATATACTTTTGGCGGTGCACTTACCTCACCGTAGCCCAAGCCCCTCAGAGTCCGGCCCGGCCCCTAGCCTCTTCAGTTCTGTTGGCCGTCTTGGTCCCAAGCCACTTGTGGGTTAGGGCCTTCACGGGTTTCTCGGCACCGGGGTGTTCTCTTCCAATAGGGATCGGCAGTTTAGCAGAGCGACTGAATCAAACTGCCCAGACTGCCGAATTTAGCATTGGAGTGGCCAACCCTCTTTAATGGAACACGTCGTCCATCCCGAATTGCTTTTTTCCGTCCACCGATTCACATTCCTTCTTCAACTCGTCTTCTTTCTTCACCGTTGGCGGAAAGGCCCGAGACTGTTGGCAACATGACTGGCTTCATGGTCCCGGACAACTATGTCCCAGACTTGCCAAATGATACCGACATGAACATTGCGTCCATTGCGTGGGGCCTATCGCTCGGTATCACCATCTTTAACTTTTCCAAGGCGGCCAAGCAGACGAAATCCGCTTGGCATAGGAGGAAGAGAATCACGGCTTATGTCGCCCTGGTCTGGATTGAGATCATCTCCAGTTTCCTATTGGGTGTCATGTGCTGGTTCTATCTTCGGAATAAGATCGAGCCGAGTTTGCAGTTCTTCTTTTTCATCAGTAAGGACGCTCAGGGTGGGGTTTCCGGATTTGACAAGCTGACTCTTTGCCATAGTCGTGTGGTGGTCGACACAGGTTCAATGCTTGATCCAGATCATCATCAATCGAGTTTCCTTATTGATGGTCGTTCGAGCAAACGGTACCAAGCTCAAATGGATCTGCTTCCTCATCCTTTTCGCCGTCAACATCAGCGTCTTTTGCATTTGGGTCCCGGCCCGTCTCCAGATCAGCGAGAAATACATCCACCTCAACGAGATTTGGGACCGTTGCGAGAAAGTCATCTTTGCTCTTATGGATGCTGCTCTCAACTTTTACTTCATCTACGTCGTTAAGAAGAGGCTTGTCGCGAATGGCCTGCAGAAGTATACACGCCTTTATCAAATGAACTTGTTCCTGGTTGCCATTTCTATTGCCCTGGATGTAAGTATACCCAGTTCTACTTTCAGCAACGTCTGCTAACCCGATACAGGTCCTTTTGATTTGCATGATGTCGCTGCCAAACAGTTTCGTGTATGTTCTAGTAGACACGCCCAATCTTGTATCTCACTAACCCATTGCAGGTACATTCAATTCCACCCCCTCGTCTACCTTCTCAAGCTACACATCGAGATGAACATGGCCGACCTGATCGGAAAGGTCGTCCGAGCCAGCAACAACCAGGACCACGACTACAGCTCTCGATCGAGGACCAATGGTACATCTCGCCAACACCCCAGCCGCTTCGGCCACACACTGGCCAGCGCTCACCACCGAACCCACATCGAGCTTGGCGAAGAGGATGAATACGAACTTAAGGAGCGAGAGAAGATAGAGGGTATTAAGAAGACGGTTGTGACGAAAGTGACTCGCACCGGCCCCAGCGAGAATGACGATGATTCTCACGAGGAAAACGACGACAGAGAGATCAGCGAGAGCAGTTCAACGAAGCAATTACATCAGCGCCAATACAGTGTCGGATAGAGAGACCATCATAAACGCCAGGCATATTACAGAGAAGGGGAGAAAAAAAGAGAGTACATAGAAATATAACCATAATGTATAATGAAATAGATGCCAGTCTGTACATCTACCGACGTCTACTATCCCTTGCTATCCGAAACATGGAGCTGAGACCCTGATGTATTGGTTTCGCCTTTTAGTCAAACAGGAGGCCGATGGGCACTTGCCTGGTGCATTCGTAAGACTTTTGTCTGGGAAGTCCTTTTCCCTGTCGTTAGCAGGGGCATCACAAGCATTTTTTGTCGCTTCCGCGAGTCAGTACCACAGACAGAGTCTGTAACAGCCCTCGCAGAACGTTGCAGGTCTCACTAACCCTACGTCGTCTCAATGATGAACGATCGGACAGCCGGCCCCCCAGTCAGAGTAATATAGGGTGACAGTTCATGGGGATTCTCGAGTGATGGAACGAGGAAAACGTCGTCGATGTAGAAGCCAGCCATGGTACTAGACAATGCATGATATTCTTCTCTTATCTTTACCGCAAGCGATAGCCAGGAATACGCGTGTTCTGGTAAAAGGACGACAGGAGGCTTAGCATGTGAGATGGCGACCGAGTTGATGACGCTATGGATGCATATGCGCAATGCACATTGAGTACATTATGGAATATCTCAATATGGCCCCCTTCCACCATCAAAACAGATGGATACTGTAACCTTTTCCACTTCATAATAGGTAGTTCGTGGCCAATCTCAAACAGACCGCAGCAGGTGTATCTCTAGGGTAGGTAAGAAGAGATGAGCAGGGAAATGCCCCCCAAAAAAACATGGGAATAAAGATGAGGCGCAGCCACTAGGTCCAGCGTGTGATTTGTCATGCCTTTGCCAAGAAGCAAGTCTAAGCCACTGCGTCGTAAAGCGACAAAATTTCTCAGCGCTTTTTATGAGTGGCTGATGCACCCAGGAACGCAGTCAGCTGCAAAGCTGGGGTTCCGGAGCAAATACGCTCCAACGCTCCAATACGCTTTGAATACGCCCTTCAATGCCTTGCGACCGTATTTGTCAACTTTTACATGCCATGATTGGCCGAAGCTGTCAGCCGCAGCATGCCAAGTAGGCTCATTCAATACCTTTGAGGCTGGGAAACGCTGGCTCTCAGTGAATGAAGAAGGGGAGATCCCGACGTTGTGCCTCATGTGTGGCAGGCCCTTCTTTGAGGGCAATATAAGTACATCGCCTTTCCTAAACAACTTCAATTCTACGCACTCCTGTTTAGCAAGCAACTCAAGTTGGCACTCAGTTCATCATCTTTACTACACTTCATCAAGATATCTTGCGTCTTAAATACACCATACATACAAACATGGGCTTCTTCAAGGCGGCAGATATTCGTCACGAATGCGACAAGGCGGCTCAGATACTTAAGTCGTTTGTTGGTATGTTTTCAGTAGCACTTGATATTCTTCAATGCTGCAACGACTGATAACTGGATAGAAAAGTCCAAGATTCCTTCGGAAGTCATCGCAGGCGCCCAGGGGCTGGCAATCTTTACCGGCTTCCGTGCTGGCATGTACCTTGCAGGCGCTGGCGGTTCCGGAATTGTTGTCGCTCGTCTTCCCGATGGAACTTGGTCACCGCCTTCTGCCTTCTCGGTGCGGAGTGGTAGCATCGGCCTTGTTTATGGCCTAGATGTTTACGACTGTGTGTGCGTGCTCAACACACAAGCTGCCGTGGGCGCGTACAAGACGTCCGAAATGAGCCTTGGCGGCGCCGTCGCCCTGGCAGCTGGACCAATTGGGGGTACCGCCAATGTGAAGGAGATCAAGCCAGTCTGGACATACACCAAATCAAGGGGGTTTTACGGTGGCTTGACTGTGGATGGAACAGTCATCGAGGAGAGGCGTGACGCCAGCGCCGATTTCTACGGGTCCAGCGTTTCTTCCAAGCAGATTCTTGAGGGCGACGTCGAAATCGTTCATGGATCCCACGACTGGCGTGCTGGAGCGAAGCAACTCATCGAGGTTCTGAAAACCGCCGAAGGAAAACAGGGAGATGCAAAGATTCTTCAAGAAATCAGCGACCAGCCGACTCCTGGTGATCTGAGGGAGTGATACAGGTGGAGAAAGAGAATGGTGGCCGTATGCAGAGTCGGAGAGGCATTCGAGTTAAGATGTTAGAGTGCTAGGAGTTTAATACTGTTGACGAGGTGATGGATGCGTGGGAGATTTGGATGTTTATGTGTCACTTCTACTGATTTATAGAGTTTCCGTTAATATTTCGAGACATTTGAGACCAGAGATTCGCAGAAGAGCTACCCAAGTGATGTCTTTACTTAAAAACACTACGCTCCCTTCGGGCCTTCGGGGCCCAGGCAAGAGACGAGGCGACAAACACGTCCCTGCGAACGCAAACCTCGAGCGACATCCGAGACTTGTCCGAGTACCGTTCCGAAGTTGCTCAGGTGCATTGCATATTTGCGCGAAATGTTGAGCATGACTTCAGAATCAGAGCAGGACACGAGGCCTATCCATGTCAAAATTCTTCTTGATACATCCATTATGCACTTCATGGACACGAGCAACGGCTTACAATGGCCGCAATGGCACCGTAGTAGTTGGTTTGCGGCCCGCTGCGGCCCGCTGCGGCATCGTCAAATGGACACCAGCCAAGACACCACGCTGCGGGCCGCACAAAACATCCCGCTCTAGGACCCTGTAATCTCTCCCTGAGGCTCAACAACTATCTTCTCGGGCTTTTCTCGCCATCATCATCCCTGACAACTTTACAACTTGCTCCTTCCATTGGTCCAGGCTCCGTCTCAGCATGTTCTTCATCCTGCAATGCAGTTGCGTTTTAGTCACAGATTGATCATGAGCACATGCTGTCTGAACCCGCTCAGCCGTCATGGTTCGTGATCGGAGCAGCCCGGAAGATGCGGGCTTCTGGACAGAGTGTACGCCCGGAATGGGGCGAGGTGATGGAAAAGCTGCTTTGAACTACGTTGCAGGCCTGGGAAGAGTCGTATAAATATCTCCCATCTCTCTCTCGAATTGCTATCTTCCATCTCACAGACACACGCAACAAACAAAGCCCTCCATCATTCACCAAACTACACTTTCAATCGCCAACATGCCCATCACAAAGTACAAGGCGGCCGCCGTCACCTCCGAGCCAGGCGTATGAATACTCAGAACATGATGGAAGACTTTTACTAACGAAGTCAGTGGTTCGATCTCGAGGCCGGCGTTGTTAAGACAATCGACTTCATCAATGAGGCTGGACAGGCGGGGTGCAAGCTGGTTGCCTTCCCCGAAGTCTGTAAGTGAGCTCCTGATCTCGGAATCTGGGTAAACAGATTCATCTAACAACCATTGTATAGGGATCCCCGGATATCCTTACTGGATGTGGAAGGTGACATATCTTCAGTCCCTGCCAATGCTCAAGAAGTATCGTGAGAACTCGCTCGCAGTTGACTCGGAAGAGATGCGCCGGATCCGTCGTGCTGCTCGCGACAACCAGATCTATGTGTCCCTTGGATTCTCCGAGATTGACCATGCCACGCTTTACCTGGCTCAGGTATTGATCGGACCGGATGGATCTGTCGTGAATCATCGCCGCAAGATCAAGCCCACTCACGTGGAGAAGCTGGTGTACGGCGATGGTCCCGGTGACACCTTCATGTCGGTGTCGGAAACTGATATCGGCCGCGTGGGTCAGCTCAACTGTTGGGAGAACATGAACCCATTCCTCAAGGCGCTCAATGTGTCCTGCGGAGAGCAGGTTCACGTCGCTGCCTGGCCCGTCTACCCAGGCCGCGAGCGCCAGGTTGCACCAGACCCAGCAACCAACTACGCCGATCCAGCCTCGGACCTGGTAACCCCCGAGTATGCCATAGAGACTGGCGCCTGGACTCTTGCACCCTTCCAGCGTCTTTCTGTCGAAGGGCTCAAGAAGAACACCCCCGAGGGAGTCGAGCCTGAAACCGACCCATCCGTCTACAATGGTCACGCGCGTATCTACAGACCCGATGGAAGCCTGGTCGTCAAGCCAGACAAGGATTTCGATGGCTTGCTCTTCGTCGACATTGATCTCAACGAAACTCATCTGACCAAGGTCCTGGCCGACTTTGCCGGACACTACATGCGCCCAGATCTCATTCGGCTGCTGGTTGACACTCGTCGCAAGGAGCTCATCACCGAAGCTGACCCTGTTGGTACAATTGCTACTTACACCACTCGGCACCGTCTGGGACTAGACAAGCCCCTCGATGGAGAGAAGAAGGAGGAGGAGTCTGCAAAGGAAGGGACTCAGAAGCAGAAGAGCTCTGACGTGCTCTAAGCTAGATAGCTTGGATTACAACTGTGTAGAATAGCTGTGATCCTCCTTCTCCCCTCTTCAATTAAACATGTGCTTGGCTTTGGCTCTGTGTTGGCTGACTATTGCATCTATTAATGGTGATTCTTGGGTCAATTAGTATCCTTTGCTTGATTGGTAGTGAAAGCATCGCTTAGCAGGGACAGGTTGGATTAACTCAGCCGCTCATGTTACGATATAGACATATAGATGTTGGGAACATAGAAGAGAATGTTGTTCAACCTAATCCTCTCAGTAAACCTCATGACGCCCAACACTGTAGCGGGGGTCTCTGCTGACATGTCCGACTCATCTCTCATCTCTCCTCTCTCTAGGCCTGTGATGGGGAAAGAAGGAACTAACTGCATCCGGTATTTTGCGGCATTCAGCTTTCATAGCGGAATATGTCAATGGCTTTGGTCTTTGTTATTGTGGCTGATGGCTTCTTTTGGGAAGTGTGGCTAGGATCAATAATTGGCATCGTGTGTTAGGGTTGTTCTGATTTCCAGGACGTGCTTTGCGAAATAGGCATTAAGAACGTAACGGTATGACGACATTGTGATCAACTGAGAATTGGGGCAGTCATGGCAAACAATCGTTCTGAGGTAACAAGGTCAACCTGTTTAGAATCCTCCACTTTATGTGCACTGGCAGGATTTATTTCCTGTACCACCCCCGAGCGTAGAAAGAACTTAGATCAATTATGCATTTCTCTCGGTTGGTAAATTCTCGTTCCCTATGTAGAGGAATATCCTTTGACTCCTAATGACTTGACCTCGGCTGTGCGTTGGAGGCGGGAAGGTTTGTGACATAATAAAAAGACCTAGCCGGAAATATTAGGTGCTTAGGAAGGAAATGAAAAGTATCGTAGATGCGAATTGATCCTTCAGTCCTGGTTTAATAATGACAACTCTAGTCTAGATCGAGTCCACTGACAAGCCTGATCAAGAACTGAAGAGTGAGTGGGCAAAAGGCCAATTCCACATGCCATGAACTCCGAAGATAACCGCCTAACAATCCCGTCCTATATGCTTGCTAGGACGCATCTGGCAAGATGCATACTCTCCTTTCTCTGGACCCAGTTTAATGGTTGTCCTCCTTTTTGAACAAGGCTACGTGTTCTGTTGAAATGATGCCAGCGGGAGCAGATGCCCGTCAGTTCGGTAAGTTGCACTTTGAAAATAGTTAAAGGGTATTTGCAACAGGACAAATCATCAGGCAGACGAACAACGAAAAGTCCCAGGGCTAGGCCCTCAGCCTTTCAGGATGACCCGGCTCTGGAAAGCTTCTGTTGCGTCCCATGGGAGGTTCACACTGGACCATGCTTGTGCCAAGATAACGGCGAGGCCACGATATAGTTGGGTGGCATGAAATTGGACTGGAACCACAAATCGATCAATTCTTCTTGTTTCATGGAATGATTCCGAGTGTTCACCAACTCTCTTTGTTACGATTTTGACGAGGAGAAATCTGACAAAGTCAGAATTGTTATTGGCGCCATTCGCAATCTTGGCTAGACCTTACTTAGGAAAGGCTTGAAAGAAAAGAAAAAGAGACAGAGAGAAAAACGACACGGTTGTACTCATATACTTGGGCCATTCAAGCAATCCTAAGTGGTGAGGCTCAGTGCAATTGTGTGACTACTAACAAGAGAAAGATCTGTGGATTTCAACAAGCTGCAAAAGAGCAAAAGCTGGTTCGCCATCCTTCGGTTCCATTGCCGGATCAAGCGTTTTGCTGCCAACACGGTGACCTCAAAATGAGTTACTGGAAGTTCCAACAGTGGAGCGGTCTCGCTAGACAAGCCATAATCGAATCATTTGGGTTGTTAATGATAATGACAACCCTCTTTTCAAAAGTGGGCATCAACCCAGGCAACGAAGAAAACCCTTACCAAAATATTGCAGTAATAATCTTGTCGATGGGGGCAACCTTTGACGTAGCAGCGGTGGTGCCGGCGACGAGACCAAAAGAGGACAAGGTGGGGAAAATAGGGACCCACATATAGCACTAGTGGGTGGCAAAAGGGCTGGAACGCTCTAGGCTTTCATTCAAGGGTCCTCATTCTCATGCAAGGCCCATGCGAGGTAGGCTGACGGCTGGGGAAGAAACGATACGCCGTAGAAGTTGACGGAACATTAGAAACCGCAAGTCCAATTCTCTGTCACTCAAGCAAGGGGTTGCTGTTGTTCCCATTGGCGTGATTAGCTAGCATCTTTCATACGGCCATCCTGAGCTGACTGTGGAAATTGCGCCCTCGGTCATCGTCCACCTCCTGGACTCTCGAAAGCCAGCAAGGACAGAACAGCATCTAGCAAGCCGTCCTTCTTGGGTGTGATACCGCGGTGTATAAAGTATTCGTATTTCCCCTAATAAAGTCAGCTTCCCTAGACTCCTATTCACATGATTACACTCCTCACCACTTTCTTTCCCATCTCGCTGTTCAACCTGTTTGCTTTCAGAACTTCTAGGAGCAATTCTCTCAATTTCTAACCGTCAACCCAAACCGTCTCGTCCTTGGGATAAACGGCTTAAACATGGCACGCCGGCCTTACACCCATTATGGCGTTCGAATTGGCCGCCAGATTGGCGTGTTTACCGATTGGAGCGACTGTGCTGAGCAAGTCTCCGGATACTCTGGTCAGTGCTGTAAGTATTCGATGTCAGCTAGTTCTGGTGGACAAGAGTTCCAGTTCCCAGAACTCTGACAGCTAACCACTTGACTTTAGATCGCGGCTTTCACTCCTATCGAGAAGCGTTCAACTTTGCCTACGGCGAGCCTGAAGCTCCGGCGCAGCTTGCGGTTGAGCACACGTTTGAAGCTGCCGCAACACCCGAGCCCGAGACTGTCACGGCGCCCGAGCCCGAAATCGCTACTATACCCGAGCTCGTAACTGTCGCGGCGTCTGAGCCCGAGACTGCAACAACATCTGAGTCCGCCATCGTCATGGCGCCCGAGCCCGAGACCGCTCTTACACCCGAGCCTGAAATTACCATGGCGCCCGAGCCCACAACTGCAATTACATCCGAGTCCGCAACTACCACGGCATTTGAGCCTGAAACTATGCCTCAATCCAGGACAGTACTCGATGCTGAGCCTGGGCACCAGGAGCCGCCGCCAGCAAAGAAGGCCCGCCATAGTGAAGGACAGGCCACTGAAACGTTTTCTGACACTCAAGAAAACACCTTTGGCAGCAGCGACATAGTTGACGAAGCGGGCAAGTCGTCATCTAGTGCTGCCGACCCGTCCGAGATCGTCTACAACGATATAGGACAGGCGAAAGAGCGACTGTCGGCTCTCATGGAGGGGGGTGGAGCAGTGAAAATCATCCCAGTGTCCCCCAAGAGGAAGTGGGAGGAATAGTTTGACTCTTTGAGTATTACCTGAGTCCACTACTGAGGGTAGGGAGGCAGGTTGTTCGTGTCTGTAGGAGGGGCAACGCGGTGGATGTATTTTATTCTTCTTCACTGTCTGTCTTCTTCTGTTATATCAAGGTCGTAAGCCTTTTGTAATCCCAGTGTTGCCGAAATGCCCGAGTCATAGCAGAGGACCAGGCCTCCGCTTATCCCATATTTATGGGGAACGCAGACGCATTACATATCATTGAGGCTGCCTTTCATGGAAGAATGGAACCGAGGGTCGGGGAATTTCTTAGGAAGTCTACGTGAATGAGAACAACTCTCTGCATCCTACCCCATGCGCATTGCCCGTTTTCGTGGTCAATTCAAGGAGTTAAACGTCATCGAAGTAACCTCAACACTAATATACCTACCTTGGTCAAACTTACCTACATGCGTCTTGGTTCCAATGCATTCCACCTCCCTTCGATAGGCCGGCTCGTCTTTGATGTCAACAATGCCCAAGTCCCGACATAATTTCCTGAGATCGATTGCCTGTCGCCCTCCCTACACTGTTCCAGCTAGAGATAGTCCTCTTCAGTCTGAACTTCGAAGTTGTCGGAGTACAGCCTCGCAATGTCTAGTGTAGGAGGCAATTCCAGCTTCCGAGGCTCGCGGTAGGCCCACTTCAATTGCCAGTGAAGATAATCGAGGTGTTTTGTCTCCTCAACCAGGTTTTCAAAGTTCCATGGATGACCCGGGTTGAAATCACTTCGAAGAAACGAAGTTTGGTTCAACAAGTGCCCGATGGCTTCCTCCAATCCCTCGTCTATCAAGAGATGCCCTTTTTGGCCTCGCTTACGCACCACCAAGCCGCGGTCGATGCATGCGTTGTACGCCCTATTCCAGGCGATGTCACGGTGGATGGCCTGCTGAAATACGTCGGTGCAAAAGTCGGCGTGCGGGCCTGCTTCCAAGATGAAGGTGAAGGACTCGGCGGGGATGCCCACACTGGTCACGGCGAGGGCATCGACCAGCCACTCAGCTACCCTCCAAGGGAAAGTTATGAGATCCACGTTCCTGCGGTCTTCAGTTCTTCCATCCTTCTCTGCTTGTAAGAACTGAGCCGCGAGGTTCGGGTCACCGAGCCTTCCCTCAATACAACCCAGCACACTGACACGACGTACAACTCGAAGCCGTGGATTCTCCTTGAAGAAGGGTGCCAAGCCCTGAACATGAGTTGATGGGGTGCCCACAGACGGGTGGTCCTCGTATAACACCAAGTTCCGGATTTGTAGGCGCTGAGTGGTTGGAAGACGCTGAAGAAAGCGAATGGCGGTAGCGGCAGCCGAAAACCGAATCTTTTCTCGGCAGCGGACACCCCTTGGTGTATGCAATTGGTCGTATACTCTAGGTGGATTGTACGCCCTCGATGGCGTGTAGTACCAGGGCTCCAAGAGCTTCCAAGCGTCATCAGCCTTGAAACGGCTTGTCGCCTTCGCTACTTCTGGCTGCGAGGGAATAGCCCAGGGATCAAACCGAAGATCCAGAAGTTCATGAGCTGGACAAGTGCCCATCCATCCTGGAAGAGCCCCAAAGACCAATCTAGCGAATTCAGCGGGTTCCTTTTCCGCAAGGAGTCGCAGGCAGTAGGACATGGCTGCCTGAATCGCCCAAGAGCCTCCGACCCACTCCGGCCTCAGAGGATGCCCACTAGGGCCATGGTCTATCGACCCGAGGCCATCATAACAATCGATCGAGGATGCCAGCGCCAGATGTTCATACCCAAAGCGATAGCTTGGTGCATATCGCCCATGACGCCATTCATAACCACCCTCGGAGGGGTCAGTCTTATCTTCCTCAGAGTCGGAGTCGGGGCTGAAAATGGCATCCCGGTTTCCCTCGGAGCCGGACTCGGACTCGGACTCGGACTCGGAATCGGAGAAACTGTGCCATCTTCCAGTTTCATAGTTGTCCAGACAATGTTTGTGGTACCTTGACTCCTTTTGAATCTGTGGCACAAGTGTCGGAAATTTTAGGGCAAGCTGGGAGTACATATCGGGAGTCATGAATCGAGCGAGGCGTACCACCAAATCCGCCTCGAGCAAGCTGTAGTAGGTGCAGACGTAGTTGAAGCAGCCAGCCAGACCCCTCCACTCCTCGCGGTAAAGTGTCGAGAAGGTGATGGTGTTGATAGCGAGCGGCATGTTCTTGGTGTCGTTGGCAACTGAGCGGCAGGTGTACATGAGAGAGAGGTCGATTGGGTTGTTATCAGCGGTGGTAAGCTTTTCGGAATCACCATCAAAAACATATCCTCCGTCGACTTGGAAATAGTACTGAAAGATTTTCTCCCGTATTTCGGGTGGGAGGGTAACGAGGCTCGCCATGGTGTTGATCTTGGTGGAGGTGCTTGGTCTTCGTGCCAGTGGGTGGGTGGAACCTGGTGGGGGACAGGTGGTTTTATAGGTGAATGGGGAGCCGGAGGTGGTGGTGTGGGCAGGGGTATGAGTCATGGATGGACTCTGGCCGAAACCTTGAACCAGAGGCCTCACAGCATCACCAGCACAACGAGACAAGATGCATAAGAGAACACAATGAGTTTATGGGGTATCATAGTTTATTATTATATCACTTTATGCCACCTAAAATGGGGATCAAAGTATCTCAATCAATATCTCAGTAGTTTCAACAGTAAAGGCTCTATACCCAAAGCCAGAGGTCTCAATAGGCTCAAATCAATAAGGTTTATCCACGCAATCATCGATAGCTTCAATGACGCGCTGAAGCCAGCTCTGTTCATAATGAACAGCTTGCATCTTGACCAACTGAAGAGGTTAAAATCCTTACAAAAGCTTAGACATCAGCATTCAAGTTTGCAAATCAGACGGGGCGGCACATACTAACCCCTTCACGTAGCAGCTCTCCCCTCCAACGTCAACCTTCCAATCGCAATTCTCGACCACTCGAAGAGGTCAAAATCTTGAAGGATCACTGCAAGTTAATATTAATCTCAATGGAAAGAACGGAGATTAGAAACATAGACTTACCGCTTCCGTTATCCTCGTGAGAGGAGGTTCAACCACAACCAACAACAACCACCACAACCAACCAGTTAACCAATCAACGACCGGTCAACTGGTCAACAACACGTCAAGGAGATCACGATGGCTGCTTTGTATCCATTAATAAGTTATTAATGAGCTCAGAAATCAACCAATGCTTACCTTTCCGCAGAGACCTTCAACCAAACGATCAAAGCAGCGCGGCCAATGCCTATCGGCATGCCTTTCAATACGACCAAGATGACCTTGCCGAGGAGGTCCGCAAGCTTCGCAAGGGCGCAAAAAGCACACATAATAGGCTACGAGTGATAATATCAGACAGCGGCCTTAAGAGCATTGAGATAAGCACGCGATATAGCAAACTGATGCTGGTTGCTAGAGAAAGTAAGCATCGGCATTGGGTCAAAGGCAAAAGAATTTGTACTAACAACTCGTGATCTTCGGTTGCAATATCCTTCTTCTGCCTGGCCTCTTTCCACCTGGTTATGATACCAATGGAAGGTTCGACTTCGTTAGAAAAGAGCTTTCCTTATTGGGGGCTCTTAAAAAGAAGCTAGAGGAAGGGGAAGATCCCGTCGGCGAAGACGCCAAATTCCTCAAGGACTTGCAAGACAACAAGCGGCTAGACTATAAGTTAATAACTATTTTCTTTTTCAATCTTGGAATCCTACTTACCACGGGGCGTGGGTCATGACGCTCGTAATGACCGTGAAGACCTTCCGCACCGCCAAACTGGCATTTGGTTAGATGGGTTTGTGTATCGATGGTGTGGGGTCTTACTGAGAGGATCGAAGAAGTCTTGCTGCTTGTAACCTTAATTAGCAACACAACATGTAGTTTTGACCATGGGAGGGGATCATACTGGCCAGCCAGGATCTGGCCACGTAGCTGCAGGCGCAACTGCTGCAGTGAGCTTGAGTTAGGGAGTCTGTACAAGGGGATGGAAAGTGGCGAATCTCTCACTGTTGGGAAATGGGGGTTATCGGCGTCATAGGTCTATCACGAATCAGCAAAAAATAACATCAAAACGGAAATGGGAGCCTTGGAACATACTTCGGAGGGATCGGTTCCCGGAGTCGGCGTCGGAGTTCTGCTAATGGGATCAATGTCAGAGCTGACTTGCTTTGGTGCGGCACATCGCTACTGTAAGTTACCTACCAAACCTAAAAAGAGTCGGCGCCGGGGCTCGGCGCCGGACTGAAACTGCCTTGTTAAGCAAGGTGATGCGGAAAAATCTCTAGGTGGAGCATAGGGCGCTTACCTCGGCGGCAGATGAAAGTCTATCCCTTGAGTTATGTTAAGCCTCCCGGCCATACCGAGCCCTATATCCCCCTATTTGTCAGGAGGTATATAAGGGGAATATAATAATGCGTTATTAATTAATTCTGCTTTTATTACCCTATAAATTATTTTAAATTAATTAATAGCTTCTTAATTAATACTTATAGAGATATTAGCGGAGGCATTTAATATATATAATAATAATAGCTTTATTAATAAAGATAATAGCCGTTAAGAGTATAAGGGTAATAATACTTAGAGACTAGCTTTTTTAGCTATTAAAAATTAAGGCTTTAATTTTTAACCCTTTAAGGTACTATAATAAAAGCTACTTATTAATAAGCTACCTTAAAGCCTATTATTACTTTTCTAATACTTTATACCTATTTCCCTAGTTAATACCTAGGTTAAATATATTAATAATTAGGTTAATAGCTTACTTTAAAGTAATATTATTAATAGTTAAGAATATAAAATAATAAAAAGGTTATACTTTTATACTTAGAAGCTAATTATTACTATAAAAATATATATTTAGCTTAGGATCCTTATTTATATAGGGGTTTATAGTAAAATAATAATTTAAGACTATTAGAAGACCCCTTAGCTAGAGGATTAATAGCTTAAATACTTAATTATTAAGTTTATAACTTATAACTAATTTTAATTTCTTTATTATTACTTTTAGCTTTTTAATTATATTAAATTTATTAATAATAATAACTTTCTTATTATTTTTTAATATATTAAGCTATAATCTTAATATATTTAATTTATAATAATAAAGTATTATAATCTAGGCTTATATCTTATTATAAATAAAAGTATAATTTAATATATTAAAAAGAATAAGTAAGTTATATATATCCCTAATAAGCCTATTAATATAGGCCTTAAATGTTACGACCTGATAAAACACTTGTCATATAACTAACAAAGGACCTATAGTTACCTATTAATTATAATGTGATTACCCCTGGGAGCTAAGTAATTACAGTAATCACTTTATAATTACCTATAATTACCTATATAATTACTTTAATTAACCTCTCGGGAATAAGTAATTAAGGTAAACCCCCTAAGTATATAAAATATACTTATTATACTTTCTTATATAATAACTACCTTAGCTATTAATATAACTTAGTTATATTTAATACCTTAAGTATATTACTAGATGTAACTTATACCCTCTATTACTTAGACTATGCCTAATATTCTCTGCTAATATAAACCTAGTATAACTAGTTTATCCCTTAGGAAATATATAATTATTATATATTAATAGCTCTTATTTAATAATATACTATATACTCTAAGTAATATTATTACTATGGCACCTAATACTAAATTACTCTCTACCTCTCGCAATAAGCTACTTATTACCCCCTAATAGGGATAGCCCATAATTAAGCCAGAGGAACCTAATATCCCGATAGATATAGATAATAATAATAAGGAACATATTATCCTAGCCTCACATAAGGATAAAGTCTATAAACTTAGGAATAAATATAATTACCTAACTACCTAGTATAATAACCTCTTAGATAATATATAAAATAATACTAAGATTACCTAAGAATAACTTATAAGTATAGAAGTATTTATAAATAATATATAAGAACATTTCTACTAAGCTATAAAATAATAGTAATAATAATACTAATAAACTATTAATAAATAATAGGACTAAATTAATTAACTTATTATACTCTAAGCCTAGTAGAATAATCTAGCATAATAATAGATCTATAACCTTAGTAGCCTAATATTTAAATATAATACTACTAATATAACCTATAAAGATATTAATAAAATTATTAAGCCTAAGGACCTAGAGCTATTTAATAGATAAGCTATCTATATTAAGATATTTCTTATATCCCTTAGGGCATATTAATAATACTTCCCTACTTAAATAGCTAGCGCTAAAAGTAAGGTCTTATATACTAGTAGATATCTTATAGGTAGCGCACTTACTTAGTTTAAGCCTAAGCTATATAATTTTCTTAGAAATAAGCCCACTAAGGAAACCTAATTCTTTTTTACTAAATATAAAAATTTTAAAAATATAATTAAATAGAACTTTAAAACTATTAATAAAGAATAATAAGTTATATAAAAACTTAAGAACTTATAATAAATAAAGGCCGCCTTAACCTATATAGCCGAGTTTATATAGATTACCTTATTCTTTAACTAAGAAATAAGTACTCTCTAAATTATATTTTATAAGGGACTTAAAGATAAGATTAAAAATAAACTCTATAAAATAAAAAAACCTAATAACCTCTAGGACTATATCGATATAGCTATTAAGATTAATAATTAATAATTTAAATAATATATAGAGAAATCTAATAAAGGATAAATCTAAGGCAATAAAAATAATACTAATTAATCCTAAAAAAGGGAATAAGCTAAGGGTAATATATTTTATAAAACTTATATAAGATCTATAGAACTTAGAGTAGCCTAGAAGGATAATAAAGATATTAAATATTATTATTACTATAAGAAGGGTTATAAGGCTAGTAAATACTATAAAAAATAATAAGATATTAAGGAGAAATACTATTAACTAAAGCTATAATAAAACCTCCTAAAAGGTAAAAAGCGCCTAAATACGACTAACTAGGATAATAACCCCTAGATAGCTATCTATATTACTAAAACACTTAGAATAGCATAATAAGGATATAATAAAATAAGGCTCTAACCTAGAGAAGTTACTATACCCTACTAAGCCGCCTACCTAATAGAAAAATAAGCTATTAATAATTATATAATTAATAATATCACGAAGGAGTAACTCTATAAACTAATTAAACCCCCAAAGGTCTATTAATTATACCTTACCGACCTAGATATATAAAACCTATTATTAGAACTAGACGATAGGAAGGGAAACCTAGATAGCCTCCTATAGCAATAAACCCTCGCTATAACCAGACGCATAGAACTTAGAATAAAAGAACCTATAGCATTAGCCTTAGCCTAATAACTACTATTATTAGTAAGTAAATAAGCTAACTTTTAGGAAGCTACTATAGAGGGATTTAATTATTAGAAATAGATTATAAGATATAATAAATAGACCTATATACCCGCGATAGTCTATCACAGGGACTACTAATAGAATAATCCTATATAATATAATTATACCCTATGCCCCTAGTATTAAATTAAGGTATCTTAAGAATATAATAAAATCTATAAATAATAAAAAATAAATTAATATAATAAACTACTATATAATAATTAGGTTACTAAAGTAAATAATAGTAATATTAACTAAACTAAGTTTAAGTATAATGCCTAGAAGTTATAAAAAGAATTATACTAAGGGCGCCCTAAGAAGCCCTAAAAGAGCAATAAAGAATTATAAAAAGAGGAAGATTACCCCTAACTATATAATGAGAATAATAATAAGTATTAAAATAGCCTAAGAGAGAGATATATCTAGACTATATAGAAGTATATAGATATAGTAAATAAGTAAGAAATCTATATTTAAGCCTATTACTAAGAGTTAGCTAAAAACCCCTAATATCTAAAAATATTTTTTAACCTATAAAATAATATAAGAATATACCTAATATACTAAGAGTATATTAATATCTCTTAAATATTATATTAATATTATTAGTATAAAACCTACTAGAAAGAGAAATAAAAATAAGATTACTTCCTTATTATATTATTATACTAGCTAAATAATAAACCTTACCTATAATATAAAATAAAGGGTTATAAAGTAATATATTAGTATAAATCTATTAGTATTATAAATATATAATATTTCTTAGAATTATATTATACTATTTAAGAAAAAAAATAAATTACTTATAAAATTAAGGACTAATAAAAAATAATTAGCTAAGAAGATAAAAAAAACCTAAGAGCTAAGTAAGAATAGTAATACTAGGATTAGCTATATAGCTAAGACGATATATATAACTATAAGGCTTATACTAATAGTAAATATAAGTTTAATTATTTTAGCTATATAATATTAAAAAACTAGATAGCTTATCTAATATAGGGTAGTAAATAGATAAATATAGGAATATATTATTATAAAAAGCCTTATATTCTATAAATAAAGCATATAAGCGATAATACCTAGAATTAAAAGTATAAATTAAGGGAAAATAATTAAATACTTTAATAAATAATAAAGCTAAGTAAAATTACTTTAACCTAGTAATAATAAATAAGCTTAAGCTACTATAGAGGTATAAATAAATGCCTTATTTAGTTATTAACCTAAAAGGAACCCCTTTTAATTATAATAATAAAGTTATTAACTATAAGATTAATTACCTTAAAGTTTTTATTAAAAGAAAAAACTAAGGGATATTATTTAATATTATACCTAATAAGTACTATAATTTTATGCTTAGGTACTTATAATTATACTAATTTAATTTATATTTTAACTAAAGAATTAGCTAGGTGCTTTTTTTTAATAATAAAATACCCTTTATAATAAATAATAACTTAGATAAGAGATCTTAAACTTTTACTAAAGATATTAGAGAAGCTAAGTAAAGGTAAATATAAGATACCTCTTTACCTAAAGAAATATAGCATAAATACTATAATAAATAGAAATAATAAAATTAATAAATAATTATATATATTATAAAATAATTTTATAAATTAAAAAAAAACCTAGAATAAGTTAAGAAAATACTAAAAGAAAAATAACTTAAAAATATTTTATTATAATATTATATTTATAAGAAACTCTTTATAGAAAAACTTAAAATAAGTCTATTAGAATATATATATTATAACCTTAAAATTAAGTTTATTAATAAGAAATAACCTAGCTTTAATAAATTCTATCTACTTAATAAAATATAATTATTAATATTAAAAAAATATATTAAAGATATATTATAAAAAGAATATATTAAGGAAAATAAGTTATTTATTAAATACCTTATTATATTTATCCTAAAGAAAAATAAAAAGCTCTAACTCTATATTAACTTTAAAATACTTAATACTATTATAATTAAGAATTATATATTATTACCTCTTATTAATAAGTTAAAAGATTAATTTTTTAATATAAAATATTTCACTATATTTAACCTTAAAGGGGCCTATAACCTTATTTAAATTAAAGCAAGATATAAATAGAAAACTACTTTTTATACTAAGTATAGACTATTTAAGTATCTTATTATGCCTTTTAGACTTATAAATATACTTATTATATTCTAATAAATAATTAATAATATATTATAAGAATATCTAGATATATTTATTATATATTACCTAGATAATATCCTTATCTTTTTTAAAATAAAAAAAAAATATATAGAATATATCTATAAGGTATTATAAATACTATAAGATACTAAGTTATTAATAGAACCTAAGAAAAGCAAATTCTATACCTTAGAGGTAGAATTCCTTAGATATATTATCTCTTATAATAAGATATATATAGACCCTAAGAAGATCTTAGTAATTAAGGACTAAAAGGAATTAACTAATATTAAGGAAGTATAAGCCTTTCTTAGTTTTATTAATTACTATTATAAATTCCTTAAATAATTTAAGAAGATTATAGCACTATTAACTAAACTTATAAAGAAAAATAAAACCTTTCTATTTAGAGCTAAGACTAAGAAAGCTTTTAATTAGATTAAGGAACTTATCTTAAGTAAGCTAGTATTTAAGATATTTAACCTATCTTAATAAATTAAACTTAAAATAGATATCTTAGACTTTATGCTAGGCACCTAGATTAGATAATAAGATAATAAAGGACTTTTATATCCTATTGCGTTTTACTCTTATAAGCTATATAGAGTAGAGCTTAATTACCTTATCTATAATAAAGAATTCCTTATAATTATTAATACTTTTAGGGAATTTTAATATTATCTTCTTAGAAATAAGTATTAGATTAAGGTATATATAAATTATAAGAATATTACTTACTTTATAAAAACCTAAGAACTTAGTAGATAATAACTATAATATATTAAATACCTTTTAGAATTTAATTATATTATTATCTATATTAAAGGAATAAAGAATAATAGGGTAGATATTATTAGCTAATAACCTAACCTAGATACTAAGAAGATTAAAGCTAAGAGATAACTTTTATATTTTATATTAAAAGGATACCTTAAATAGAAGTTTATTAAGTAAATATAAAAGCTAATACCTTTACTAGAATACCTTATATTTATTAGAAAATATAAATAACTAGTTATAGACTTTATTAAGTATATATAAGGATATTAATAATAAAGCGATAAAGTCTAGATATATAAAGAAAAGATCTCTATCCTTAATAAAGTACTTTAAGCTATTTTTAATTATTACTACTACTAAGTTATATATTATAGTAATCTAAAAGAGATAACTAAAGCTATATAATAATACTATAATAACTATAACCTTAAAAATAAAATAAAAGGAAAAATATATTAATATAAAGGATATTAAGAAAAGACTATTAATACTAAGCGGGATAATAGGCTAATACCTCTATTAAAATACCTTTAGCTTATTAGAGGCTATAGAAAATAAATTAATGTACTTAATAAGCGAGCGACGCAGTCAAGCGAGTGACGCACTTTTTTTAACCTCCTCTATAGTAATCGCAATAAAAACACCATAAACCATCTAATCAATTAAAACTACTTACTATACTCTTCCCTAGATGTCTTAATTACTACCTGATAGGTCCTTGCATTATGCCCGGGCTTGCCGCAGACACCACAGCGCCGAATACCTAGTCCGACCGACCTTCCTCGACCACTACTCCTCGACGATTCGGCCACTACCTGCGCATCGATATCCATTTGATCAATTACTTGCCTTCCTTTCTCTACCGTTATTACCCCTCTTTTCTTTAATCTAGTCCTTTTTGCCCTCCGGCGCCGGCTTAGTATCTTATTTGCCTATCGAAGGTCTTAGACCTCTGCCCTCACGAGAGCCATCTCATGCATAACTGCCTTTGTTCCCTTCGTAAGAGACTTTAATGCTTTAAGAATTAACTCTGGAGAGCTACTTTGGTGCCTTCTAATCCGTCTTTTAAGGTATTTAGACTAAGATTAGGCCTTAAGCATAGTCTTTGGGGTTTTTGAAGCCTAAGGGGTCGATGGTTTAGCTGCCTCCTTAACCGGCGTTGGCGTCTATAGCTAAATATTAAGCTTTAAGACCACAGTTTCTAGGTTAAGGGGAATAAGACTAGCTCCTTTAAAAGCCCCCCTAATATTTCTTTCTGTCATAGTGGCCTCGTATGCGGCGTAGAAGGCCGGAAAGAACTTAGTCTTTAAAACATGAATTATAAAGCATCTAATTAGATGCTCTATTTCTCGACCATAAGCCTTCTTTAACACGCTAAAGTACCCGACGTTAAGGGGCTAGAGAAGGTAAGACGAATAAGGTAGTATACAAAGCCAGATAATCTTCTTTTCCTCATAATATCTCTTAAATTCAATAGAGTAGTAACTTTTATGGCCATTAAGGATTAAGAGACGATAAGAACTAATTAATCGATTAGTTATACATCGGTCAAAGTGCTTAAGCCACTCGAGACTAGTCTTATTATCGGTCTAGCCATTTTGGGTCATCGCAATAGCCTAATTGCCCGGGAGGTTGCTTTCTTAGTACTAATTAGCGAGGTGATATTGGCCCGCACCGATGATAAACGGCTGGATCGCCTAGCCTTCTGCATTGATCGCCTAAATGACCGTAATCTATTCCTGGTTTCCAGGCTGCACTGATTTCGGCTTTGAATGCCTTTCTGCACCTATGATAACTATTCCGCTTATAATCATACCTATAAGAAAGCTAGTCTCGTCAAAGTTATAGATATCATCTGATTGGATGCCGTACTTCGCGATTGTGTTCGCCATAAGCCGAAACTAATCGCGGATAATCGTTAGGTCTTCGCATTTAGCTCTATAGTAGTCGTATTTACGAAAGAAACGTATCTTAAGGTTAGGGTGCCGCTTAATGAAGTTATAAGCCTAATGCGTGCCAACTAGTGGCGCATCGCGGTCGGCAAGCAATTAATTAGCTATTTCTTTCACACCATATAGCCATGGGGGAAATCCTCGCGAATCTAGGTTGAGAATAAAGTGAATAAGGATATCTTCCTCTAGATCTGATAATTTGCGTGATTTGGGGATAGTATTAAGTCGAGCTTGAATGCTATTTCGTCGCCGATATAGCCTTGGCTCAGAGACCTAGTAAGTCTTTGTAGCCTTTCGGATGCTTAGATTTGGATTATTTTAAAGAGCTTGAAGGGCAAGAAGGGTTCTAGCCTTAATATTCGACTATGATATATTTTGTGGTTAGGAATCAATTGATTAAATAAAAAGTTAGATGTAAGAGGGAAAAGTGCGTCGCTCGCTTGACTGCGTCGCTCGCTTATCAAGTACGTTATTAATTTTATAGACTATGCACGAGGGTATAACTAAAGAAAAGATAGACTCCTTATATTTTATAGAGGAATTATTATCCCTAATAAAGTATTTAAACTAATTTTCTAATACTACTATAACTTATTTCCTTATAATAAAAACTACTAGCTAATATTTAAATAAATAAACTATATCTATAATAATAACTAGTTTAAATAAAAAATCAAATAATAGATATAAAACTATATAAATTATAACCCTAATACTAAACTTATTACCTATAAATAGGATAGGGTTATAGAAATACCCTACTAAATTATTAATATAACTTATACTATAGAATAAGGTAATCTACTCTTAAAATAAATTTAAAAATATAATAAATAACTCTTAGATAATAAAAAACCTAATAAATAATAAGTCCTAGACAAACTATGCTGTAAACTTATACGCGAAATATATAATTACTTATTATATAAATACTAAGAAATTAATAAAACCTTAAAATAAATTAAAATAATATTTATTTTCCCTAATATAAAAAAGATTATTTTAATTATTATTAACTAATATAACCTTTATATAAAAACTAAGGCATAATATTATAAACCTTATAGAAAACTATAACTACTCTTAGTTATATAATAACTATAGGACTTAATTACTATAGATTTTATTATAAAATTACCCCTATTAAAAGAACTAGCTACTAGAAACTTTTATAATAGTATTTTTATTATTATAAATAGACTTATAAAATTTTCTTATTTTATACCCTATAAAGAATTAATAATAATAAAAGAATTTATCTACCTTTTCTACTTCTATATCGCTAAAATATATAATATATTACTTAAAATTATTATAAATTAAGGATTATTATTTACTTTAAAATTCTAGCAAAGCCTTATAAGATACTTAAAAATTAATTATAAACTCTTTATTATATATTATAAGGAGATAAATAGATAAATAAAATATATAAACTAAATACTAGAATAATACCTTTAATGCTATATTAACTATAAATAAACTAATTAAGTTAAGAAGCTATTAGCTACCTAGCTAGCCTATAATATAGCTATAAATAAAAGCATAAAGATTATATTAGTCTATGCTAATTTTAGATTTATACTAGATATATATTACTAAATATAAGATATTATTATTAACCCTAAAGTAATCCTTATTAGTAATTAATTAAAAAACCTATATAAAGAAATATAAATAAAACTTAAATTTATTAGAAATAAAATAATAAAATATACTAATAAGAAAAGAATTAAGGGATTAATTTTTTTAGAGGGAGATATAGTTTATTTTATAATAAAAAATATTAAGATAAAATAATAAAATAAAAAACTTAACTATAAATATATTAGATTATATAAGATTAAATAAAAAATCTTAGAAAATAACTATAAACTAGACTTATTACTAAAAGTTAAGCTCTACTTAATTATTTATATTTTATTACTTAAATTAATAGAAAAAACTATCTAAGTTAAAACTAGTAATAAACTAGAAATAGAAGTTAATAAACTAGAGGAATATATTATAGAGATTATCCTCGATATAGATAAAATTAATAATAAAATAATATATTTTATTAAATAAAAAGACTACTTAGACTTAGAAAATATATAAGAGCTATTAAAATACCTTATTAATATATAATACCTTTTAAAAGACTTCTATTAATAATATTAAAAAAAGAAATAAAAATAATATTCTAATTAATAGTATCTATAGCACTAATAAGCTAAGTAACTACTATAGCCTCTAACTCTACCCTCTTAGCCTTATCTAACTTATCTAAAGAGTTTAGACCCTAATATATTATTATTATACCCCGCTTATAGATCTATTTCTTCTAGCGATATAAATATATTAGGCGAGAGAGCTACTTATTTACTTATTATTATAGGGTAATTAGCTCTTCCTCGGCCCTTTCCTCTTTAAGCTTAAGATAATACTTCTTAGCTATAAGATAGGATACTATTAGATAGGTTAGTAAGAAAAAGAAGCACTAAGGCGAACTATACTTACTAGTAAAAACTAATACTCTTAAACTATTATAAGTATAGCCTTAATAAATATACTCTAAATAATAAGATATGCCCTTAAGTATCTTATATTATAGATATTTCTAGGTATAATTTAAATAAGGTATAACTTTAAAGCCTATTTCCTTAATTAGTTTAAATAGATAGTAATAGCATATAGTAGATTAAGATTTTATTTTTAGTATATTATTAGTATTACTAGAATATTTAGGGAAAGAAGTTTTAATAAATTAAAAAAAGTTAGGCGACTAACTTTATAGGCCTTAAGGATAAGACTTAATAGAGGGGAGATATTATATTATAACCTAATAAAATACTTATTATATAACTAATAAAGGACCTATAGTTACTTATTAATTATAATATAATTACCCCTAGGAGCTAAGCGATTATAGTAATTACTTTATAATTACCTATAATTACTTATATAATTACTTTAATTAACCTCTCGGGAATAAGTAATTAAGGTAAACCCCCTAAGTATATAAAATATATTTATTATACTTTCTTATATAATAGCTACCTTAGCTATTAATATAACTTAGTTATACTTAATACCTTAAGTATATTACTAGATGTAACTTATACCCTCTATTACTTAGACTATGCCTAGTACTCTCTGCTAATATAAACCCAGTATGACTAGTTTATCCCTTAGGAAACACATGATTGTTATATTAAAGTCTAGATAGCTATCTAACTAGGCCTTTTTATAAAGTAGATTTAATATTAGCTTAGTATAAAATATAACTTAGTTAATATTAAGAGGAAAAAGCTAGTATTATAATAAGGGAGGAAAAAAAATAAGGAAAAAAATAGCTAATAAAGGGCTCTTAATAAGGTTAATAAGGTTAAGGAAGTTATTTATATTATTATAAAAGCTAGGGATAAGATTATAATATTAAACTTTACCTAAAGTATTATTATTACCCTTATTTACCTATTATTAGAGTTAATATATTATATCTTTATAAATAACCTCTTTTTATTACTAAACCTTTTTTACTCCCTTTATTAATATAGCTATAATATAATTAATATAGCTTAGCCTAATTATAGTATTTATAAAGGTCTTATAGATACTAAAAAGGCTAATAAGGCAAGGAAATTAGGGTTTTAATTTAATAAGATTAAGGTTATCCTAATAATAGATAATTAGGTAAAAAGACTTAATATTCTTCCTTATAATTTAGCTAATAAATTATCTTTTTTTTCTCTAGGTTAATTAGATCGCTTAGAAGGATAATACTTTTATATTATTTCTTTTAATTATTTTTATTAATAATAAGAGATATAATTATTAAAAGAAAAAACTATTAATAAAGACCCTAATAATATAGCTAATATAATACTTTTTTAGTAGCAAGCTAATTAAGCTTATATTAATCCCTATTATTACCACTTCCTATAATAATAAAATAAATTATATTAACTAAGATAACTAAAAGAGGTTATATCTAGGCTATAATTATCTTATCTACCAGGGCGCTTAATAGGCTATTACTTAGACCTTCTTATTAGATATAGTCCTTATAAATAGCTTCTTCTTATAGCTATATAGGTAGCTAGCTTAGAGCTATTATATTAACTAAAAGAAATAAAGGGAATGCCTTTATAATAAGGTCTTTAAGGCCTTTTATCTATAGAGCTAATTAAGGTAGGTATTCTAAGCCAGGGATAAATTTACGCCTATGATATAATATAAATATATCTAAAGAGGTAAAAAGTCGGATTGCCTTACTTATAAGGGGCTTTAATTAAGGTAACTAAGGTTAAAAAGTATAAGGAGGCCTTTAGCGCTAGTAAGCTATAATAAAAAAAGGCGCTAATTAATTTGGGGATATAAGTAGTATAATGTAGCGATTTATAACTTAAGAGATTGCTGGTACTTCTATTATAGGCTAAATTAGGGGGGGGAATAGGTATCTTTGATATGGCGTATTTTAATTGGCTGTAACCCCCTGCCGTGACCTGGCGGGAGGTTTAACACAACTCAAGGGATAGGTTTAATTGATCAAACCCATCCGGTCAAATGCATGATGCGTACATCTTGGCTCGTGTGAATGCTGCGGGATCGTTAGAGATGGAACCTCGAGTCAGGGGCTGTACCTACTGCGAATGACAGTAATTTCAACAGTAATTTCAACAATAATGTCCTCCCTCAGCGGGAGGTTGTACGTTCGTCCGCTTGGGCCCTGAATTGAGAATCCAGGCGAGGCCACACAAACTGGCCGAGGTTGAAGAAGGTAATGGCCCAGTCAGACACGACAGCACCCTCTTCTGTCATCAACCTCTTGAAGTTGGTGTGTCCTAGCCTTGATCTCAACAGGATCCTCGCGGCTCTCAAGTCTTCACATTGTACAAACATGTGGAAGACGGTTTGTTTGGGGTATCCGCATGAACAGGCGGCAGAAGTCGCCAGCTAAGAAGACAAAGTCAGATGTGGGTATTCTCCTTCCTCCGTGAAGGATACGTACCTTCCTCCCATGCAGAAAGTGGTTCAGTCCAATAAACTCGGTCCTGCATTGTAGCAGCTTAGTGCTTTGAGCACGAGTCAAGCCCTTGTAGTATTGGAGGCTCTTGGGATCCCAATCTTCAACCAGGGCTCGGGGAAATTGATGCTCTGGATGCTTCATTGCTCGCTTCCGGCGGTAGTCGTTCCAGAGTTCGGAGCTTCTTTTGGCAGCGTCCTGCTTCGCGCACTTGGCGATGGCGTCTTTCCGTGTCTTTGGGTCAAGCCACTTGGCCGCCAACTTCTTTGCATCGCCGCCCAGGTTTCGCGCAACTCGCTGCCAGGCGCTGCCACATAGATCCTGTGCTTCCCGGTCAAGGAGTTGACACGGATGAGCGGCTAAGATGGGGGACTTGGGGGACACATGAACGGGGCTAACATATGGGGGTCGATCCAGCACTTGCAGTGACTTGGCCCGGTGAGATAGCATGAGCCGGTAGAGATAGACACGGATGTGCTCAATGTTGAGCTCTTTCTCAAGAACGCGGGCGCTGCAGTTGCTAAGTGCACCAGAAACTTTCTTGAGGCAACTGTACTGTAGCCGCTCCAGCCGTGCGATGTTTTTGCCGTTCAATGCCCAATTCAGCCTCTGGTTAGGGCTGAAGACAAACCATGCAGCACAAGCATAAGAAATGGTAGGGCGGATCTTGGTCAAGTAGATTTGCCGAGCATCTTTGAGCTTCAGACCCCAGATGCTCCCCGATATGCGCCGCAGGTACTTCAACTGCCTGTTGACCTTCTTCTCGATCTAACATCGGCCGTCAGCTCAAATATGGTCAAATACAGCCAGACTAGTGTGGCTTACCTGTTCAATGTGGTCGTCCCACCTCAATCGGTGGTCCACGGTGACTCCAAGAATCTTCATCTTGGTTTTGAGGCACTCGTTCGGGTTGTCGAGTCCAGTGATCTTTGGAAGAAGTTTGCAGTCAGGGTCCTTGCTCCTGGGATGCTTGAAGTGCATCACGTTGTACTTGTGTGGCGAAAATGCAACACCGGCTGGCCCAGCCCAGCTGAGGATGTCGCCGTGGACCTGCTCCAACCTTTTGCAGTTGTCGATGTATGAGTTCGAGACTGCCAGCAGGTAGGTGTCATCCACATAGGCGAATGTGTAGATGGTGACGCTGTTGCTGGTTGTCTTGTTGATCTGCTCAAGAATGGGTGCTGCGAAAAAGAGGAACAGGATGGGTGAAAGCGCTAGACTCTTTGTTAGCTAAACTGTGGCGGAAGAAGGAGGGGTAGGATGCTTACGAGAGCCCTGCGGGATGCCAATATTCACAAAGAACGAGTCTGTAGTGCTGCCGGGCATCTTCAGGACTGTGCTGCGGTTGGAAAGAAATGACCAGACGAACATGATGATCCACCTGGGCAAGCGCTTCTGAACCAAGATTTCGAGGAGCTTTGCCCTTGCAATGTTGTCGAAGGCAGCCGAGATGTCGAGACCCATCAATGTTGCTTTTCTCACCATCCTCACCATCTTTCTCCTGACCCTCTTCCTCGTCTTCCTTGTCCAAGCTTGATAGACAGGATGAAGAAGGTCTTGGACGGCGTGGGAAGTCGATTTTCCAGCAGCACCGTACTGCGAACCGGGGAGGAGGTTGTGCGCCATGGCCAGATCCCTGAGACGATCCGCCATGATCTTCTCTAGCAACTTCCCCAGAGACGGTAGAAGCGCAATAGGCCGCCAACTCTTTGGATCGCTATACGTCTTCTTCTCTTCCTTGGGGAGAATGACAGTGATGGCGTGTTTGAAGATGTCGGGGTGGTGGGAGAGCTCGAGGCAGGATTGGAACAATTTGGTGAGGACGGGGACGAGCTGGACACGGGCCATCTTGAGAGCTTCGTTGGCGATCCCGTCGTTTCCTGCGGCCTTGCAGGTTGACAGGTCCCGGATAATCCGGTCCACTTCCTCTTCCGTCAAGGATTGGTCGGCGTGGTGCTCCATCCAAGACGGGCCCAAGTCGGGAGGCTGAAGTTCGGGCGCAGACTCGCCATCGCTAGTCTCGGGCCACATGCTGTTCCTCAAGCAGGATCCCTTCTCATCTTCGGTCGAGTAAGTGACGCCGTTGGATTGGAGGGTTGGGATGCGAGCCTTGTCCTTGGGTTGGCATATTCGCTTGGCCAGCCTAGCTATGTGATGCACGCCGCGTGGGTTCTTGGTCCTGTCAGGCACGAAACGACGCCAGCTTTCGTTCCTCTCCTTGGGTCCACCCCCGATGACTCTGTGAGCCCACCGATTCCAGTACCGACCCCATCTGCGACCTTTTCGTGGCTTGGGCATGACCGTGGGAAGCCCTTCGTTTTGCAGCACTGATCGCGCGGCAGCGCTCGGAGGCCTGACCGGCGGTTTCAACGGGAACGCTAAACGTGTCGGCACGCATTCTTGGACGACGTTGAGGAGGACATCGCGGATTGCGGCGGCGAGTGCATCGAGTTGCTCACGCGTCTTGGGCTTGGGGAATTGAAGTTGTTTCAGGGCATCGGCTATGGCGGCCAGGTACCGTTCCTTCGGGGTCTTCTTCCAGAGGAAGCGTTTTGTCTCATCTCTGAAGACCCCAATGTCCAATAACGTCTGGATTGGGCGATGGTCCGACTGTTTCCAAGAGGCAATCTTTTGGACGGCGCAGCTCAAAAACCGAGGGGCCATTTCCTCACTGATGAATGTGAGGTCAATGCATGACACATATTTACGGACACCCTCTCCACGGGTGTACGTGACCGTCCCTGGCTTCGTGACGCATCGCATCTTGGCCCCTAGCATACCGTCATGCAGGTGATTGGCCTTGGAACAGTTGGACTTTGGCTTGAAGAGCCGGCCAGCCCACTGCGGATGATGAAGGTTGAAGTCGCCCACGATGATGTCGCGCCGAGAAGCTGTCGTGTCCTCAATGAATTGGGCAACGTTTGCTTTCCTATCCAGGTTGTAGATGTTATGAATGGCCACCTGGCCCGCCGGGGTTGATAGGTGCAGCGTGGCAGCGAGATTGTTGTTGTCCTTCTCATGGTATACCACACTCCAATGTTCCTTTGGGATGGAAATGTGAACATAGAAGCACACTTTAGTCAGGGGCACGTGCTTGGTAGCATCCTTTTGCTCATTAGGATTGTCACCTTCGAGAAGCGGTCTCTCCGAGCGGAAGTCCACATTGTAGGGGTGACACCCCAGCCACGGAACATTCGAAGGAGGATCCTGAACTGCTATAATATCAGGAACGCGTCCCGGCGTGTTCATTGCGTGTTCAATGTCGAGAGGAAAAATGTAGGAAAGTTGCAGTGTGTTCGCCAAAAGAAGAGGTGTCGGAAGATGGAACAATGACAGCCGGATCAGCGACTCCTCTTACCTCAACCATATCTTCTCTCATTCAACGGCGATACGAGTCGCCTCGGAGCTCACGGATATCGCCGAGAAGTTTTTTCTTTTCTATTATCATCGATGATGACTCCGAAACAATTCATTGGCCATGATAGCAAAAGACAGTTATCAAAAAATTCCCGCATTAACACCTAATACGTAAAATATCAGGGGCTTGGACGGCCAATTTTCTTCTCAGTTGCGTATGATACCAAGTCTAGAACAGGTGTGATGGATTAATAATCCTCCTCTTTTCGGTTTGTGAAAATAAAAGAACCCAACGGTCTAGATTTCGCCACATAGCTTTTTCTGAGGCACAATATCTATAGTCTGCTCAATATAGAGGTTAATTGAGTCCACTTAGTGCGCCCCATATCTAAGCCAACTGGTTCCAGACCCGCGTTGGAGACTCCATATCGTTGTCTATTCCATCTTCAGCCCTGTTCCGTAATTGTCAATGCACTGCGGAGTAGCCTTCCGCACGACCGAGTTGCCCATTTCCCGAACTTCGGCCCAGCTTGATTACCAGCCTGCCAACTTTGGTTAGCAGCCACTGAGATGTCTCTTGAGCAAACGGCCAATTTCCGCAGAAAGTATGACAGACAGTTATTACATTTTGACAGACTATTGTGGTGGGGTTGAGCACTGATCTGACAACGTTCGGAGCACGCCGTCTCGTCCATGATGTTGGTATTTCGCTTAGGCACGTTGCGGGACCAAAGACACTGGGAAGAGTTAACTTTGGCTTCTGCACATCGTGAGCACAGCAGACCTCTCTAAAGCATCATTTTCATGCCTCCGCATTGCCAATCACACCTATCACACACATTCTATCTGTTTTCAAACCTCCCTCCCTTTTCCGTCTCAAAATGTCTGCACCTCCAATCACACAAGAGGGGGCCAACAATAGACCCAGTCACCGCAATGGATCTAGGGACATCTCTGCCAGTACCGAAGAGCCCCAGTTCTCTAGTCTATACGCGGAGAGAACGGAGCAAACGGTCCTCGAAGAACTGAGGAGAATTAAAGCCCAGTTGAAGGAACTCAGCCTGAGACTTCCCGCAGCCCCAGAGCTCGACGAATATGAGTGCCTGGATATGCGGTACATGCTCAGATTGGCCTCGGATGAGGAACTGGTGGCCAGACTTGGAGTAGAAGGTATTCGGGATGCTCTTCACAAGCTCGGTGGGCCCTATCTACAAATCAAGAGCATCCGATACATACCCAAGCCTAGCTCTCCGGTCCTCGGCTCCGATGGTCGAACGATATCCGATCGCTGCGCATCGCTATTGATGATTGTCGGGTCCTACCAGGCCGAGTATGAGATTCGTAACAGCTCTTCACGAATCAGCGAGGCCATTTCGTTTTCATCCAATTGTTTTATGCTTCAACGCAAGTATCAAGTCCAAGTCGAGGATTTCGACAAGGACGAGAACAGGGGAACGTTCCCTCACTGGACAACGTTTTTCAGGCATTACACTCAACAATCCGACATTCAGGTCAGGGTTAGCTTCCATAGGTTCCTCATAGAGACCACCTCCCTCCAGACCGCCCTTCTCATTTGCCGAATGTCTATCAAGATAAGATTCACGACGTTCAAAGCCATGTAAGCTCCTTCAACACTGCACCTCAAGACGAACGCACTGACGACAAATCCCCAGACCATTTCCGCAACAAGGTACCCCGATGTTCTGTTACAAATGCAACACGCCCGGTCACTTCAAGGAAGTCTGCGGGTATGGCCAGTTTCGATGTGGACGTTGCTCAGGACAACACAGCACTGCCAGTTGTCAGTCAGGTGACAAGCTCCGGTGTTGTAATTGCATGGGGCCCCATGCAGCCTGGGATCATCGTTGCACAGACAAAGGATCGCAGAGAGAGCACTCCAAGGCCAGCTACCATCGCAAAGTTGGCCCTTTCTGGGCGCGCTGGGTGAATTCCGAGGACCCGTCCTCAGCTTCGAAGAAACAGGCCAATCCAGGGCCTGAAACCAGCGAGCAAGAGCCTCAGAAACGCCAAAGGGTATCGGAAACTACTCTCACGAGCACGACTCCCTCCACGACAAGCGTAGCGAAAAAACAGGCAGCCCCCAAGAACCCGCGAGGCAGGCCTCCCAACTCCGCACGTGTATGTAAGGATCCACGGCAAACCTCGATCCTGCAGTTCCATACCCCAGTCACAGCTTCCACAGCCACTGTAAGCAAGCAGACTACAAACGAGCCACGCTCTGGCACGCCTGACACATTGGGAGACACTGGTATGGTGGACACAGAATCCGGTGATTCATCGGAGGAAGACATGAGTATGATGGACACAGATGCTGCTAGTTCTCATGAGAGCGCCGTGGCTCAAGGTCATCACGGAAATGGTGATCCAGGTGCAGAATCCCAGCCCACCGCCCGCACAGACATGGATGTGGCCGACTCCACGATGGCCGATTCCCAGGGGAGCGCAGAATCCCAAGTTCCAGTCTCAGGGTCGGGTTCTGGTACAGCCAACGCTGAGAAGAAGAAGAAGAAGAAGAAGAACTGGTGGAACGGGAGAAAGAAGACCGGCAAGAAGGCTGCCCTGGCAAGGGACGAAACCCACGAACGGGCAGAAGGTAGTGAGGGTACCAAGCCTCAGGAGAAGAGCACTTCTGAGGCTAAAGTGCTCAAGGATCAAACCCACTGTCCCGGAAACAACAACAACAATAATAACAACAACATGAAGAAGAAGACGAAGGAGGGCAAGAGTAAGAATAAGAATGACGCAAAACGACAAGGTGGGGGGGCTGCTACCTCTCAGGGGAACAAGACTGGATGTAACGGCGAACTTGACGCCAGCCTCGATTCAAGCAACGGAGCGAAGGAGGTTGCTCAAGGAACTTTGACTCCCGGTGGCAAGACAGGGCCAGGCAAGGGCAAGGGTAAGGGCAAAGGCAATGGCAAGGGCAAGGCTCGTAAGGGGGCCAAAAGCCCGGAGAAGGATGTTGATATGGACATTGATACAGCGACGGCAATATGTTCTTTATTATAGTTGAAGCCCGGCCCTTGATGGGTTAATTGAGCCACGAGATCGATACAACGACGGACTCGGGAGTCCAGGTTTGTGAGGAAACACATAGCTAGGGTAGAGCGAGAATGAAGCACTGAAAACCCATCGTGGAGAATGACGAGGTGCAGTCGGACTGTCGGGAGTCATTTCACCACTGGGATCTAGGAGGCAAAGGCAGGGAGAGTTGCGGTGGTGTGTGCAGGTAACGATCGAGAGAAAGAGAGTAGGGTTTGGTGTTTGGAGAACTAATATTATTCACTTTTGTACGTTCTATAGTTGACTACCTCATTCAATGCATGTTTTGGTCCCTTTTGACAAGTGCCAACAAGGCAGCAATCGGGGTCACTTGGCAGCCAACCGAGAGCCTGGGTGATGCGATTGTTGGTCCAACATCCTTGCAAAGCATCTGATGAGAAAAGAGAGAACACAAGCTTCTTGAAACGTGATTGGCCCGAGCTGCAGTGTGATGCCAAGCAGCTGAGGTTTAAAACCTGGTCGTCGCCCATTTTTCTGGATGAGGGATATTGTCGCCTAACACAGCTTGCATGCTGCATCCTATTTGAACATCCAAGCAACATACAGCCCGTACCTAGACACAGCTTATACTCAGGTCAATCATAATGACGGGGAGAAACTCTGTTAATGCTCCTGATGATGTTCATTTCACCTCGTTGGCATCAGATGAAAAAGCTCTAACCTTGAACCTAGGTGGCATACGACCAGGACTCGGCGTTGGGAGATGTAGGCATAACTTCTTCTCGCCGCTCTTTATAATGGCTTATTGAACCTCGTTCCATTGACTCAGGCCTGGATAACAGGATAGGGCCTCTTCGACCGAAAGTCTCAGAAGCTCCATCATCGACTACCGACAAGAGAACGGAAGAACCTATCATCGGTACAAGGATGGGAGTAAGCTACTTACAGCAGTTACTAGCTGTACAATCAAAGCTGACCACCTCATTACCAACCTCAGAATACAACCTTCCCAATGACGAGTTGGAGAATGAGAGGCTAGGTATTCTCGTGCACCCCCTCTTGGAAAGTTGGCACGCTCAGACTCTGTCTAGACCTCCAACACCATATGTTTCTCCTGACGTTTGATAACAAGCTGGGCCTCTCGCCTCCAAATCTTCCCGATTCCAAGCCTGCACGGGTCCTTGACTTAGGAACGGGCACAGGGCTGTGGGCAATAGATTTCGGTGATGAGCATCCTGAGGCCGAGGTATGTGGACGGACTTCACTTGGAGCTCGACCCAGGGCTGGAACGAGGTAGCTAATTCTTTCCAAATTTAAAGATCATCGGAGTCGATCTGTCTCCTATCCAGCCAAGTTTGTAAGGTGGCCACTTGCCTCTCTTTTTCTCTGTAGCTAACATCTTCAACTAGCGTTCCCCCAAACGTTCAATTTCTCGTTGACGATATTGACGAGGAATGGAACTATTCCGAGCCCTTTGATTACATTCACAGTCGAATGATGAACTTTAGCATTCAAAACTGGGCCGAGTATCTGCAAAAGATGTTCCAGTAGGCACTCATTCTTGCCTTGTCTTTTTGATATGCCATACTGACCTAATCAGGAACCTTACCCCGGGTGGTTACGTTGAACTCCAAGAGATGGATGGCTTTTACGCGTCTGATGACGGCACTCTGTCCGATGACCACGCGCTGTCTAGATGGTGCACTTTCCTAGGAGAGGCAGCAGTAAAACTGGACCGATCATTCCAACCAACCGACCAACTTGCAACAATCATGAAGCAGGTTGGATTCACTGACGTTGTCGAAACCCGGTTCAAGTGGCCGATAAATCGATGGCCTAAAGAGAAGAAGTACAAAGAACTCGGGGCGTGGAACAACCAAAACGCAAGTCAGGTTCTCGAGTCTGCTACACTCGCACCCTTCACACGAGTCCTAGGATGGTCAACCGGGGAGGTCAATCTCTTCCTCGTGGATGTGAGAAAGGACTTGAATAACCCGGACATCCATGCCTACTCACAGGTGTATGTGCACAATCCCCTGATCCTTTCTCATCATTGCTCACTAATTCATAGCCGTTCGGTTTATGGACGAAAGCCTCAAGCCTAATATGACATTGCGAGTTACTACAAAGGTTAGACCCAATGGCACGACCGTTAATGCAATTGACTTCGACCCCCCGAGACAGCTTTCCTTTATTCCTGAAGTCCAGACATACGAGCAAATTTGTCATTCTTTCGGTCGAATTCAGGTCTAGTCAAATTCCTGCTGCATGGTGTCGTCTTGTCATGCAAACCCGAGTTTAAACCTCTCGGATAAGGATCATCATCTGCGGTTGATTTACCGCTCAGAGATTGAATCGAATCATATAAACATCTCAATGTCATCTATCTCATTCTCTTCATAAGACCCGACTATCCATTAGTAACCGTGCCCCTGTGGAATGTGCAGAGGGTTCGCGGGGGGGCGAAGGCCAGATCCTCCCTTGCCCTGGAAATGTCCCTTTTGTGTGGTAAAGTTCTCAATAGTGCCCAAGTTCTTGATTCGTCCCAGCAACAACTCCAACACCCGGTAACCGGCTCCTGCGGTGTATCCAGGCAGCTCATGGCCCGCCAACTGAACCTCGTAGTAAGTCAGGCCACGCTCATGTCCCCATTGTCCGACGGTGCCCGCTTCACTCAGTCTTCCACCATTGTACTCTGGGTGGAAAGGTACGTAAAACTGCTTGTCTTGGGGATACTTTTGGAACCCCTGCTTGCCGTTCCAGGTGGCGTTCTGTAGCGCAAAAAGTGTGCCGTTGGGAGGCAAGAGGAAGTCAAGACGTCCAACGCCAATGATGGTGTTGTTGGTGTGTTCGATCACGCGGCGGAGGACGTTGTTCTGTGCTGGTGCAAGAGAAGTGTCGGAAGAATTCGAGTTAGGATCGCCTTCGCCAAAGACATTGTTAGGAGTGCACTGGTACCAATCAACCTGCGGTGCGTTGAGAGCCTTCTTGACATCTGTGCGGTTGAAGTAGACCTGTGCGCCGGGGGGAGCGTAGTCGCCCTGGGGAGTTCACGTCAGTATAGTTGCACCACAGATCTGCTGGAGAGTTACCTACCTGATTCACGATGCCCAACTGTGCATAAGTGTGAGGGCAAGTGTCGGTAATGTGGTAAATGTTAAAGCAGGGGTTGGAATCAAGGGCAGCGCCGTAGGCATAGTCGAAAATATCGCAAGTGTAATTGCCCGAAGTATCAGCGTATGGGTCAGGGAGGACTGGGAAAGGTCCCTTGGGAGGTGGGAAAGTCCCGTAGTGATCGATGTAAGTGGAAAAGTTGCAGTGCTCATGGGTCCACCGAAGGGCGTTCAGGGCTGTCTGGTTGAGGTTGATGAGGTTCTGCCAGTACTCAATGTATGGGTAGATGACGGCCTGTTGTTGCAGGGTGCCGTCTCCGATGATGGGATCGTTGATGGCAACACCGCCCAGCTTGTAGTATGTGTCGTCATTGGCCGTAATGAAGGCGTCAGCGATATATGGGACATAGTAGCCAGCATACGACTCTCCAGTGATGTAAGTCGTAGCTCCTTGAAGCTCAAATGCCTCGATAAAGTTACGCCAGAAGCCGATGAACTGAAGACCAAGCTCGACCTCGTTGGTGATGTTGGGCTTCCCCTGGCTGTAACCGACACCGACAGGCTGCTCAATCCAGATGACGTTGGTCCTGAATTGATTTGTCAGTTTTGACTGTAAAAGGTCTGTTCATCGAGGAAATAATCTCACAGGTTTGTCCAGCTGTATGAGTTTGGAGTAGGGGCCAAGGTGCCATCTTGCCAAAGAAAAGGGCCGTTCTCAGTCAACAAGCCACTCAGAGAACTGCAGCCCGGACCTCCGTTGAGCCTTGCGGATATGGTTAGCGTGCCATTTCAGATGTTCTCATGGCCAACTTACCAGATAACCACTTCATCACCGGCATGAGGGTTGGTGCTGGGAAAGAACCAAAAGTACAGTTCTCTGGACTCATCAGGGTCTTTAGAGATTGGCAGCAGACCGGCATATGACTCGCCAATGTCAAAAGCTACCTCTGGAATGGCAGATCCATTGACGACAAACTTCTCAGTGCGCTTGTTGAGGAACTTGGACTTGCTTCTGGTCTCCAGAATCGGGGCAGAGGGGGGAACAGGGGCGCGCTTCTGATCATAGCGACGGGGATGCTCCTTATTGAAGGCATTCAGGGCATCCCGGTTGAATGCTGCCTGGGACAGGGTCCCAAAGGCAAGAAGAGCGCCAAACAACTTGAACTGCATGGCGGAGAGGGTTATGGCAGCGTGATCATGCCAAGAGAAGAGGCTACCGAGCCAAGTCTCGAGGCTCTTTATAGAAGAGCATATCGGCCGTCAATCATGGCTCATGTAATCTATCTCTCTCGCGTCATCTGCAAGCTGATGTCACGACAGCGGATCACGGCACGTTGAGAGGGACGAAGATCTCATGTTTGGACCACTTTTCGTCGGGCGAAGCAACGCCGGCAAAGTCGGCAGCACGCATAGTGAGGACCTTTGTATCGCACAGCCCAATGAGGGACAGTGTGGGGACAAAAGTTCCGCCTCGCCGGGGGCTCCAGTGTCGAATATATTTCGACCTCGGAGGTGATTCATGTGCGACCTTCCTTTTCTGGGGTCCTTGTCCAGTGTTTCGTCTTACATAGATTCCTCCAGGCCGCAGTGATTGGCCTCTGCGTCTGTTGATGCAATGCCCTTTTGTGCATTTCTCCACAGCTAGCGGTATGTGCGATAAAGGCTGTCCAATCGGTTGCCTCGCAGGATTGGGATCGGCCACATCACGCACGCTCGTGTACCGTGACGCGTCGGGGCTCTCGAGACCCAAACGCCTCCGAGCCATCATCGTCTCTGCCTGGAGATGCAATGCGAGGAAGTCATGAACTGCATCGCTGTGCGCCATGGCAGCGCCACCGCGTGGATGGTTGGTGACAGTGCAGCGGGTGACGCCGGAACCTAATTTTAATCCAGCCACAGCGCTCTAGCCAGTGAGATGCAGGCTCCAGATTAGCTATCGACCGAGCAGTGTGGCGGGGACCACGCACAAGCCTCTCAGAATCTTGACGGAACGTTGCTGCACCTCTCTCACTCAGGCTCCTGAGGCGACAATTCCAGGTTAGAGTTTTCTAGTTCATCTGCTTCTCCCATCGAGAACGCCTTGGCGTCTCGGGGTCTTCGAGAAGCAAAATGTCAGCTGCCAGACGTTGTTGGCGAAACCTAGAAATCCTTGGCGTCTTGGCTTACCCAAGAGGATGGTCCCAGCTGATCAGTTGAGATGTGCATGTATCAAAGCTGGTATTCCAATACTTGGATAGAGGCTCCTTTACACAGTCAGAGCAGGGGTCAATTCATACAATTGCTCGGTGCATTGCTTTTTCCCCGCTCTTATCATCAAACGCCATCAGCCACAACAACAAAAGCCGCATTTATCAACAATACGTGACAGCATCAAAACCCAATCGCAAAACACCGCAACCCAGATATTATAATTCCATGGCTGCCGCTATAGAAATTCAAAGGTGAAGAAACGAATCTTGCAGACAAGATGCCACCTTTCCTTCCCCTAAGAGGGGACTACTCAACAAGTGTCTTAGCCCACACCGCCACGATCCAAAGCCTTGAGATTGGTCTCAGTGTCAAGATCGCGCCACGTGCTGATCCATGGAGACTTGGCAAACTCTAGTCAAGGTTTTCACCTTTGACCTTTACCAGAGTTGTAGGGTAGGTCGCAGAGTCATGTTAAAGTCAGTCGACTCTAGGCTATACGCTGCTGCTTGGATAAAAAGGCCTCGATGGGCAACACGTCACGAAGCAAGGCGAATGGTGAAGTAACCTGTATAGGAGTTAAAAGCCTTGTTGTGCAAGGCTGGAGTATTCTATGCAGCAACTCATCAGGGTCAGGGGAGCATGTGTGTCAAATCATTGAGCGAGTCAGGCTGAATAATGATGCACTATCGCTGCAGGCTGCAATGAAATGACCCCATGAGTGCTTGTATTTGACGGCCATCCAATTCTTAAAAATAATCACTTATACTGTCTCTAATTACCTAATACCGCTACTAGGTTAGCCAATGCTGGACGGCTGCTGCCACCCTAAACACCACTCAAACGGGCTATTTCACGGCCGATTCTAAGCGTCGATGCCATCAATAATTTCAACCAACCTGGACAGAAAACCTGGATCCAAATAAGGGCTATGTCCAGCGGCAAGTCGTTCAATCTTCACCGTATCGCCCATGGCCCCTGCCATTGCAAGCTGGCCCTCAATCAGAATAGCTCGATCATTTTCGCAGGCCACGTAAGTTTTGGGAACCGCAATGTCCGGGGCAACAAACTCAGAGGGCGTCTCAAAGCTTGCTGTGCTTTGGTATACGCAATTGGCGAGCATTTGGTCTGCCAGCTTCGACTCGATATCGTGGTAGAATGCATTCTTGGCATTCTCATTCAGCGGAAGGTAATTATCCTGATAGAGTTAGATCTCATTCCTCTCAACTCCTCAAGGCTACAACGTCGGCAGCCCAATTGGGCAATGGACGCCACTTACTGTTCGGTCCATGAAAGGTCCATACGTTCCGCCGATCGCCGTTTTCAACGATAGACCTCTGGCCGGCAAAGCAAACGATGCGACGTAAACGATGTGCTTGATACCTCCCTTCAAGCCCTTGTCCCTTCTCTCGTGGATCTGGTAGCCCTGAACAGCTGCAGATCCGGGGATACCGCCATAGCTGTGGCAGACAACAATTATTTCCTTTCCGTCGTTCAGGGGAGATTCCATGGCTTCGTGAATAGCTACAACATCGTCCAGGTGAGTCTTGCTTTTGATGTCGGAAACCTGTCCAACAGAGGCATTTCTGGGCTGGATGACGGTGAAACCCCTCTCTGTCAACTTGTCTTTCAGCATGGTATAGTGGCTAGGGAGATGCCAAGCTCCATGCACCAAAACGATGGTCGGCTTTTCTGAGATAGACATGGCTGGTGGCAGGTGGTTGGTTACAAAGAATAGCAATGTTGGAAGATAGAGAAAGAGGAATAAAAATTAAATTAAGAGCTGGGTATCGTCTTTTTAACATTAATGCTTTTGATGAATCCCACGTCAGCCCTAAATCCGTCTTGACACGTCATGGTTGAACTATGCACGGCGGCGAGAGCTGCGCTGGCCTGGACCCTGCGTTGGGGGCTGGGCGGTAGTTGCCGGGTTAGCGTTTTTGAGAATCATCAGATCACTTCATAGTTGAAGAATAATACTGCTTCAGGTAGATAATAGATACCACATATTTTGGCTCTCTCGGGGGAAGAAATGATTGGGTGGATATGAGTTGAGATGTTTGATCATGTGCTACCTGGTGGAATGCTTGTTGCCACCTCCGCATAGTATCCCCTCGATCAGAAATCTAGTTAGACCACGAAATTACTCTTGGGAGGCTCAGCCCCTAGAGCCAACTCCATCTCCGGATCGCATTTCTTCATGGCCTTTTGATATGCTTCTCGACTTCCCACGCGTTGAAGGTAGCTCAGCACATTTGGATACTCCCCCAAGCTGTACGGAGTAAAGTATCTCATCGTTGTGAGGGTGAACACCGCCATCACATCTGCCACGGTAAACTCGTGACCCGCAAGCCATTCATTATCGCCCAGTCTCTTTTCGAGAGCATCCAAGGTCCGATTGAATTTGTCCCGGGAGAGGACCATCAGCGGGTGGTTGACGTCCAGTCCGGCTGCTCGAGTAATCATTGTGCGACCCAGTCCAGGTTGAAATGTTCCATCAGCCCAGTGCCACCAGTACAAAAAGTCTGCATAAGCTGGGTCGGCGGGACTCAGAAACAGCTTTCCGTTGCCGTACTTGTGGCAGATGTATTCGATGCAGGCGCAGCTTTCCGCCAAAGTCAATTCGCCATCTTGGATAACAGGCGCAGCTCCCATAAAGTGTAATGCCTTGTATTCTGGCGGCGCCAAGAGCGGAGCTCTGCTGTATGTCTTGAGCTCATATGGGATGCTCAACTCCTCACACAGCCAGGGGATCCGCTCAGACTGGGAGACGTGAAGGTGGTGGATGACAAGGGGCATACTGAAAGTGATTTGGGACAACCGGAGGGATTTTGAAGACAAGGAAAAGATTCGCAATTCAGAGGCTCGTTCACGTAGTCCTAGTTAAGAGCGAAGACATCGACTCCATACTTATATACTTGAAACCGAGGTACCTTTCCTTTCCGGGAGCCACTTTCCGAGGCATTTTCCGGTCCCACCAGGTTTGCTAAAGTTGCTAGCCAATCAGCTCATTAACCGACACGGGAATTGGCTCTCACCGACGGTCGTAATCAGATGATGGGCCGCTTGACGAAGGGTTTTTTGAAGACCACCAAAAGATTGATGACGCGTGATTTCATTTAAGAATCCAAAAGAACGAAAAAGGCTAGTTGACAGTCTCGTATTATAGCTGTCTTCGGTTTCATTTTCGGCCCCTTTATGATTTATCCTCAATCGCCATCCCCTGCTGGCATGTCCAAAAAGTCCCACGTCAACGGTTCTGTGTCCAGAAGCGAAGGGTCAATACTCATAGCGTCCGGAAAGAAATTGGCCATTTCAGCGTCAAACAAAGAGTTGAACACATCCAAAGTTGGCCATTCGCTGGCAATTGCATCAAGTTGCTGACGTTCCGCCAGATTTTGCGGCCCGTTCAGTTGAGTTGCTTCTGGTTGAAGGCCAGGACTTTTTGGTTTCATGAAATCCAAACTCCTTCGATCCCCCCCGTCTGAAGGTGGTCGCAAATCGGCCTCCGGTTCTTCGGTGTTCTTTGCCATGGCCTCGGCCAACGGCTCTGTCACCAAGAACGGCGTGGATAATAGCCCGGCGCTCCCATCATCACTCTCAATCCTTATAGTATTACTCTCCTCGCCAGGGCGTATGTACCCACCCTCACTCGACCGCAAAATTCCAGTGAACTCCAAGATAGAGGACCTAGCGAGGGAGGCATCGGCCTTGAAGCTGGTAAACTCAGCGATGTCGGCATGTTTGGGCTCATTGCTGACGACGGGCGGGTTTCGCTGGTGGATATCATACAGGCACCGGGCGTATATTTCCTGCCGTACGCTTTAGTCTTTCTTGGTCATTACCACCAGCCCAGCGGACTTACCAGCAGTGAGGCAAGCTTCCAGTACGGGCTCATGGCCTGCATCATCCTGACGTTCGCCCCAACATTGGCGTAGGCCCTCTCTCTGATGGTTGACTGGGAACACCACAAGAATGGGATATGTATGGCGCAGCTACAATATGCTGCGTAAGCAACATAACTTAGCATCGCACTGGGCCGGGTACTCTTCGATAGGACACCGTTGATAAGTTCGGAGGCTATGCCAGCATGCTCGAAAGCAGTTTGAGCCGATACCTGCCGAGCAGATGACCAACTCCCGTCGCCTTTAGTCCAACAGAAGAGAGGAACTATAGAGGCATGGAGAGCACAAAGAGACTGGTGGTAGACGAGGTTGGTCAACAAAATTGTAGAGAATTCTTTCTGTTCAACGCCTCTCATGTCGTGGGGATCCAACTTGAAGTCTGGCTGCACCGCCTCCCACCAAGCCGATAGTTTATTCTCAATGGTGCAAATGTCTGCAATTTTGCTATCCATGCCAGCTTCTGGAGTTTTGACAGCACAGACAACGTGGCACCTTGCAAGAGAATGATTAATTTTTCTCGAATGAACCAGGGACACATTTCTCACCAAAGAGTCAACCCTCGGATCAACTCAGCAAAGATGCTTCTGCTGTTTCCTTTTGAGTTCAAGTATGAAGAGGGAGCTTTTGAGGCACCTTGTCGGAAATCTGGTTCCGGCCAAGGTAAAGCTAAAGCCTGAATATCCGCGATTGAATCAAATCGAAACAGTTTTTCCGAGCTGAAGCAATGCATGAGATAGCAAGCCCAAAGTCGCCTTCGTCTTATCTCCGAGGTTAATAGCCCCGCGTTTCGCGATCTTGGCGATCCGAGACCAATAATATGGATCAGCTGGCACGCGTTGCCTATTATAAAATGAGACATGCCCGATACCATGATTATGTGAGACATATTGTACCTTTGTGAAGATAACTAACCCGCCATGAGCCCTGGCTGTGCCAGAACAAGGCAAGGTTGAAGAACGTGACGAGATTGTCCTCGTGGAGCTCCTCGGCATCCTGAAACACTAGTTTACCGGCCTTTTTGGCCCATTCAATCATGACACCTTGGTCCTTAAGGATGAATCTATTAGTTTCATCGCGATAGAAGCTATGTGATCAATGTTAGCCTCGAAAAAAAAAAAAATTGGAATCCGACTTACTTTGCTCCCCAAGCGCAGATGCTTAGAAGAACGTGAGATCTGACATTACGTGCTGCAAGTGTTGCGAGGAAAGTCGGTTTATGAAGTAGCAAGTCCGATTGGTACACATTGCTAAAGTATTCTTCAACCAGTCTTGTTATTAGCGAGACCGGTATTCCGTGATAAGATTCTTCATTCGGATGACCCGGAAGAACTCTGGGCTTTAAGCAACGCCCTTCTGATTCACCAGAATGAGTCTCCTGTTTGCTCGATAATAACGTCAATGGCCTGGGTTCTCGTTGGTCTCGGACAGTTTGGTCATGATTGGTGGTTTCGCTGTAAATGCATCTGTGGTTGAGCCGAGTGCAACGTCGACAACGTGGCCGCTCACCAGAGCAGCGAATCTAGAGTTATCCTAGTGTTGGTGAGAGAACTTGATTGGATAGCGCGACAGCCAGTACCTTTTGTTTTTTGCAAGTGCCACAAGCCTTGCTTGGCCTCCCTGGAGCAGCTGGCATGACCACGCAATTGAAAACATAGATGTCATCATGTCAACACCAAGGTAGGGTCCACGGTTGCTCGAGTTGAATTGAACTAGGAAAAACGATTGTCCGACGACGCATTTTGTAGCCATAACGTTATTTGTTTGACCATTTGCCTTTTCCCACTCGCTTACTACCCCCACATATGGCAATATTGATATGCTCTCCAGAGCCCCAGAAGTCTCAGATTGCTATCGATAAAAGTATGAACAAACGAGCTTGTGTCCAGCTTGTAATTCAAATCTATGCTCCTCTCTTAAATGCTTGCCTGATGGGGCAACCTGCACACGTCTCTTTCTGGGGAGCTCCAAGTTCATACCCCCAACGGATACAATAAACCCGAGCTACCGACAAAAACATCAGACATAGCGGGCGACTCAAGCATGATGATCAGGCGGCTTGCTCCCCCTGCCTGCTATAACACCTCCTAACCTTAATTCTACCGGGGTCAGCCGCTGATTGTGGGGTTAAGGTCGCACTGGAAACAGCCGAGGGACTTGATTGAAGCGCATCACCCCCAAACCGGCGGGGGATCGGCGTAATACCAGGAACCACACCACGACGGTTGGTCGCCTTGTTATTTATCCGTCGAATCCCCGCATACATCACGCTTTGCGGTCAAAGAGCCCGAGTCTTGGCACTGTCATGTCTGCAAGGTTGGCGCAATTGAGCTCTGAGAGGCGGAGTAACTGCCAGACTAAGACATGGGCACCGTTTGACCTGTCCATCATCGGGTCAAGATGTACCGAATGATGCTATAAATTAGACGAGCGTCTCTGTCTCATGAGCCCCAGAATACTTGCCACTTGTCTCTCGTATTCCTCATTTGGTCCCCGGTCTACCTTTGTCAACATGACAGTGAAACTCTTGACCACGCTGGTCTTTGCCGCCTGCGCAAGCGCCAAGTGGATTGTTCCCGGCGCTAGATGGCTCGACACTGATGGCAACATCTTCAACGCTCATGCAGGAGGTCTGTGTGTTGACCAAGAGAGCGGTAGATTCTACTGGTTTGGTGAACACAAGACCCAAGGCCAGGAGGAGGGTGGCGGCATCTCTGTCTACAGCTCTGATGATCTCGCCACGTGGACATCACACGGCCTCGCTTTGAGTATGTGACATGGTTTATCCCTGCTGCGAAATATCATTAACAATTCTATAGAGCCTGTCGAGGACCATCCCTACATCTCCCCCCACAGCGTCATCCAACGCCCCAAGGTCTTGTACAGCAAAGAAACGGGCAAATATCATGTACGAGAAACCCTACCGTCCAGTTCATAAGCGTGAAAAGCCCATTTGCTAACCCCATCAGATGTGGTGGCACGCCGATGATAGCAAGTATAGTCTGCTCCTCCAGGGACTTGCTACTTCCGACAAGATCGCCGGGCCATACAAGTTTGACCACGCTGCCGCCCCTCTCGGAAACTGGTCTCAAGATTTTGGTGCCTTTACCGATTACAAGACGGGAGAGTCGTATTCCCTCTACTCCAATGGCGATCGTGTCGAGGGCCGCGACGTTTACATCAGCAAGTTCAACAAAGACCTCACAGAGGTTGAGGAGGTCACCTACCGCTTCAACAAGTACGACTTTGAGGCGCCTACTATTATCCAGACCGACAAGAGCTACTGGGCCTTGATGAGCCACAAGACTGGCTACCGCCCTAACAGTGAGTGCTGGGACTTTCGATGCACATGCAGACACTCACCGCTTTAGATGTTGTGGCTATGCGAGCCGACAAGCTTGAGGGCCCTTGGTCACAACCCTTCTTCGTCTCTCCCGCCTACACTCGAACTTTCAGCACTCAATCCGGCTTCTCTTGGAGAATCAAGGGTACTAAGAAGACTACCTACCTTTACATGGCCGACCAGGTACATCCACACTTCATTGTCTTATTAAGGTCTGTAAACTGACTTGGCATAGTGGGATTTGCGATCTCTCTGGGAGAGCCGCAATGTTTGGCTGCCCATTGAGATCGACGAGGACAACCGCAGCCTCAAGGTTGTTTGGCACGACATTTACGATCTCAACGTGTATGAAACCAGAAGGGATAAATAGAAATGCGTACGCTAACTGTTTTGCAGTAAAACCGGCGAATGGAAGCCCGTCAAGGGAAAGACATATGTCTCGAAGCAAGCAAAGCTGGCTGGAGATGCTCATCTCCAAGAAGCTGTAGGTTACTTTATGTTGCAAAGCACATGAAATATGCTAACCGTAGTCATCTCCAGACCTTTGGAAGCGACCATGTTATCGCGACAGGCATCTATGGCAACGATAGCACCGTCACCTTTACCGTGAATGGAGAGGGCCAAGACCAATGGGTCTCCTTCTATCATCAGAGTTAGTGGCACCTTGTACTGCCTATTCTAGCTGCCTCTCTAACAGCATTCTTTCAGACATTGACGACATGGGCTTCGGTGACCAGCCCATGGGCGCACCCGATCGCATCAACGGCACCTGGCAGATCCGCCGCATCAGCAGCGTCGTCGTCAACGGCGAGACCGACAAGGTCCACACGCTCTATCAGAAGGATACCCACAAGGGAATCCTCTTGTCCACTCCTCTTCTCCTTCCCCTCAAGAAGGGCAAGAACACCATCACTGTTGGAGGTCTGCACAACGGCTTCGATTACAAGGGCGCGGATCTTGATCGCATTGTTGTTTATCCTCCCGAGAAGAAGAAGGGAAAGCGTAGCCATGCTCGATGGTTTTAGAGATAGACTGCATTGAAGCCGAAAATACAACAAACCTAGTTGCGGCCAACTTGGTCATCTATTAGTCGCAAAATCTCGTCCGCAGCTGTAGCCCTTCCACCTCAGTTTCGTCTACAAAGCTCTGCTAGTGACATTGACATTGACTTGGCTGTATACTTGGCATTGTTGTCCAGAGCCACATCGATTAGGTTCGTGAGCGAACGTGCCATTTCCACGGCCTCAGTTTCGGATGTCAGACAGTGAGTGCCGAGGTTGATGTAAATAACAGGACCTCGACTCAGCCAAGCCGCCAGATCGCCATCAATATTCTCTAGCGGCTGAAGAATAGGCCCACATCCAGGAATCTTGTCCACACACGCCTTTGGAGGGCCCACCAGGTCCAGGCAGGGAAAATCGGTCTCGAGACGGCCGCTAATGGGAACCCGATCAATGCCGTCGAGACTGGTATGAAGCATCGACAAATTCTCAATGAGCTCGAGTTGCGGAATATTAGTAAGCTCTCTTACTTTGTCTGTCATTGTGAGTTTGTGATTGTCCTCCGCCATGATTACGATCAAACGGAAAAGAAGATAGATGTTGAGAGGGACATAGAGCCACGGGACAGGCATGGGAATTCCAGATCCCACAACAGCCCATTTCAAGAAAAAGGGCACCACGAGGCTCAAGGTGGTGAACGTAGTCCTTCATGGAGTTGGGAGAGAAGATGGTGAAGGTAAACGCTTTTGAGACGCGACTTTTCATGTGCTTCCGCGCTGTGATACCTGGTGAGAAGATGGGGTCGATGAGAACGATATCTGGCTCCAAGGTCTCAATCAGGGTGCAAATCTTGTTGAAGATGGCTGTAAAATCTGATTTCATTTTGCGAGACAGTTACTAGCTTTTCTTCTATTTCTATCCGTACTTGTTGTTTTCATAGACTCTAAGTCCCTTTGTTGATTGTTCATCAAGATATTGAGTGACCCCATGTCACAATCCACAGCAACTCCTGTCTGTTTGATGGAAGAGAAGCCGACGACAATTGCTTGCGACAAAGGGCCAGGGTTGTGCAAAGTATAGCCATATAATAGGTTCGAAAGAACAAGGCAAAAAGAGATGCACAACGAGTGCGCAATAGTAGTCTAGGGAAAACACCCCTTTGTTCTGTCCTCTTTTGTCCACGTAAACACTCATCTCCACCAGCCAACGCGCTCGAACATCCCAAGGATAGACATGTCCATGCGATCAGTTCATGACATTAGAAGACAAGTGTCGAACAACAGTACACAAGCAGAAATTGCATTCCTATAACGACTTTATAAAATATGTGCCTCAAGTTTCCTCCAAGAACATTTTTTCATCATCCCGAAACTAGCCCATCTAACAGACTATATCGACAACTCAACACTCGCCTAAATCTCTCACAATGCCTCCGCCTCCGGCCAAGAAGAGAAGCTTCTTTTCCCGCTGCCTCCCGTTTATCCTCTTGCTTGTTCTATTAGCACCCTCACTGACTTGCGCCTGGTTGTTCATCAATGACCTATGGACCAAGATCTTCTTCACTCTCTTCATTCTTCGGTACGCTCGTCTTGTTGGTCATGTTCTTGGCTCATGGATCTACAGACCTTCAGAGATAGTGCCCGACCCGGCCTTTAAACAGGAGGACGTCACTGTTATTCTCCCTACTGTCGACCCTCAGGGTCCAGACTTTCGAGAATGTGTCCTTAGTATCATGGCTAACCGGCCCGCCTCGATTCTGGTCGTCACAGTTGGAGCTCAGCTCCGTGAACAGTGTAAAGCGGTAGTCGAGAGTCTAAGCAACGAAGTCAATTACAAGGGAGCTTACCTCGCAGCACTCCCCGAAGCCAGTAAGCGTCGCCAGGTCGCCCATGCCGTGCCCAAAATCAGGACTGCCGTCACAGTTCTGGCTGATGACCATGTGTTCTGGCCGAAAGAATTCCTTCCGTCAGTTCTTGCACCCTTGAATGATGGCTCAGTTGGTATGGTGGCCACCAAGAAACGTGTTCGCCGAACTACACCGGGAAGTTGGGGCTGGTCTTCCCTCGTCAACTTCATCGCCTGTAACTATCTCCAACGGCACAACTGGGAGCTACGAGCTTCCAGCGGCATTGATGGCGGATTGTTTGTCATCTCAGGAAGAACAGCTGTATACAGGACAGAATTTCTCCAAGGTACCAACCCCAACCTAATGGAGCAGTTGTGCAGTGAAAAGTTCTTCTTTGGACTCCTAGGAGGCACAGGGCTTGGGCCCGACGACGACAACTTCCTGACCCGAGCGGCCATGAAGAAGGGTTGGCGAATTTTCTTCCAAGATACCGAAGACGCGACTATCGAGACAACCCTCGGTGAGTGGCCCAAGTTTGGAGACCAACTCTTGCGATGGGCAAGAACCACATTCCGAAGCAATCCAGTGATGCTTAGGAATCCCAACTTTCTTGTCTCATATGCATGGAGCGCATTCATGGTATACTGGGCAGCCTTGGTCAACTTTGCTCTCCTCTGGGACGCGGCACTAATCTTTTCGGTAATCAGCATTGAGAACGTGCTGCCTTATCAAATTGCCCTGCTTTCTGTCTGGATTGCATGGACAAAGGTGATCAAGATCTTCCCGCACTTCTACAGGCACCCGTCTGATATTCCGTTGGTCATCTTCCAGATTCTTTTTGGCTATATTCACAGCTTCTACAAGCTGTGGGCATTGATCACATTCTGGGACTGTGGCTGGTCTGGGAGAAACCTTGATGATGTCAATGCTAACCAGGCCGACACCTTGGACACAAAATTCGAGTATCTGTAAAACTATGTCGTAGAAGCTAATCAAAAGGATCTAGGGACAGGCTGCCGACCCTAACAGGTGAGATAGACTTCGCATCCTGATCAGTGTTGAAGAGTTCAATGCCATGGGCATGAGAGCCCCGGCTTTTGACCAACAGTAGTAAGCATTCTTACCTTATTTTTAATTCATTCTTTTTACCACATGTACGCCTATTCTTACATCTTGCGTGTTTATCAAGTACTATTTCTTCTCAATAACTAGTGACTGCCGCCAAAACACTATTATTATAACTGGAGGGTACCTATCCATGGTATTGCGTGGGTTTTTCCAGCCCTCGAGCTCGCTGTGTTTCACTAGCCCACTGAGTTAGCATTTGGATATGATGCTATTATGTGTTGACAATGTGCTTTTTTAATATAGTTGAAGCCCGGCCCTTGATGGGATAACTGAGCCGATAGATACTTGGAAATCCAGGCCCCGATGCTCAGGTGATTATGAATGGCAAGAATTTCTACATGGGGGGCATGGATTGGACACATAAACCAGGACGAGAAGCGCGGGTATTCTTGGACTCTTTTCTTCTGAAACTTGGTGTTGGAACATTTTGCAGGAATAGGCTTTGCCATGTGTATTACACCGATTCCTCTTTGCACAACAATAGCCCGGAAGCTCAATCTTGGTGGTATCCCCATTTGGCACCAAGACAGAATCGTCCTTACTGGACATAAATGACAGCCTAGTTCTTAAAGTCTCCGTTCGACAGTTCATCTTCCAAATCATAGTACACTTGAAACTCGCAGTAACAGATCTCCGGGTCGCTCTCAACGTCAAAGTTGAAGTTGGCTTCCTCATCCGTGATGAGAACTTTGGGGACACCATTCGCAGCAGCAGCCTCAGCAAGAAGCTGCACGCGGCATGTGTTTTCCATCGAGGTATACAACCAAGCAGCCTCATCCACAGTCTGTCCAACGGTGAGGATGCCGTGGTTTCGTAGGATACAACCCTTGCCTCGTGGGCCCAAAGCCGCAGCGATGCGATCACCCTCTTCGCTTCCCAGTACCACTCCTCCGTAGCTATTGTAAACGCTGTGGGCATCTCCTCTGAACTTGCAGGCGTCCTGTGTCAGCATTTCGAGCCGACGACCGAAGACGGACCACGCCTTTCCATGGATGCTGTGAGAGTGGCAGATGGCGTGTGTGTCAGGTCGAGCCTTGTGAACTGACGCATGGATGAGGAAGCCAGCTGTGTTTGGAGGTCGAGATCGGTTTCCGCCGATGACTTCGCCGTCAAGGTTGACAAGAATCATGTCGCTGACCTTAAGAAGTCCGAAATGACGACCCAGAGGGTTCGTCCAGAAGGCATTGGGAAACTCAGGGTCGCGAACAGAAATGTGACCACTCATCCCTTCGACGTAGCCCTCTCGATGCCAGTGACGAAAGGCGGCAGCCATATGCTCCAGCTGCCATTTTCGGTGTGATGCAAAGTCTGGATGTGTTGGGATTCCTTTCAAGACAACATCGCCATGCGACATTGCTTGAAGTGGTGTCTTGTCCTTGAGTTCATTGCCGTGAGCTGTGTGTGAAGCTTCTTGGGGCTGAATGCTAATGGTGCCGCTGGGGGCAACTTTGGTGGTTGTCAGTGTTGTGGAAGACATTGTGATGTGTGTTGATGATCTTCTGTTGCAGTGAGCACGCTTATATACAGCATGCGGGCTAAGTTTACCCCGCTTGTCAATACTGAGAGGTGCGCCCTCCAAGTATAACAGGTCATATCAATGTGGGGAACCGAGCGAGCTGGAGGAGAGGCTACTGGTGTTAGCGGCCGCATTATCAGTCTGTTAGTTAAGCGGGGAGCCAGCGTTATGCTCCTATCAAGGCCCAGCCCTTTGCTTCCTTGGCTTGGCAGCGATCAATTGCTTATCAGACCTTCGGCAAGAGACCTCGTCTCGCCGGTGCTGGCAATTAGGCTCCTACTGTAACTGCATACTTGGTGGGGCCTCCAAATTGTCTTCAAGGCAGGGAAACTAGGTGTGGCGGGAAACGAACATTCACCAGACTAAGTGTCCATATGGGTGCAAAATATTGGCCTTTTGTACAACTATATACGGTTCTTGAACCTAAGTATTAAACTATACTGACAACTATACATCCGGAGATGCGAGGGGAATGGCATCATAGGATACCCTCAAACGTCCGTCTAGTACTTGGCACGGAGAGCCCTCTTCATACGCCTGGTGGCGGAGCTGACGCACTGCGAGTAGTAGTCGTTGTGAGCGACGCATGAGGTTCCAGGCGCGCACTTGGTAGGGCCAGTGAAGTGGAGTCCGCCACACTGTCCCCATTGCGCAACCTCGCTGCCAGAGTCGGAGCCAGTCTCAGCGGGGGCGCTCTCGACGGGGGCGGCTTCAGCAGGAGCGGTCTCAGCAGGCGCAGCGGCTTCAGAGGAGGCGGCAGCGGCAGGGGCGTCCTCAGTCTTCTCTACCTCCTCCACGGCGGGGCTACTCTCAACAGTCGATGGCTCGGTTGCGTCAGACTCGGTCTTGTCAGTGGTGCTAGAGGCCGCTCCGAGGTTAGCAGGGCCAGCTCCACCCTTGACAAGGCTAGAAACCTCGGAAGCAGCAACAGGCTCGACAAGGTACTCCTTCAGGTTGGACCAGGTAGACAAGGCGCCAGAGCCAGAGAGAGATGGCCAGTCACCGCTGCTCGAGTCGACACTGTTGATAGCACAAGCTCTGCCGAGAGATGACTCGCAGGAGCTGGCAGCCGACTCGTCGGGGACGTTGAAGAAAGTCGACACGGAGGCGCCACTCTCGGTGATGGGGGTGTTGACAGATTCGAATGCGTTACCCTCGATCAGGGCGGTGGCACCGTTGTAACCGTCAAAAGCGTGTCCTTTCATGTTGCTGAACAAGTTGTTGGTGGCCTGGAACGTGCAGGTAACGCCATCAGCGCCAAGCTTGGGAGCACGTCCGGAGACATCGTGGAAGTAGTTCTTGTCCAAGGTAACCTGGTCTCCCTCACCAATGAACATCATAGTCCAGTAGTGGTTACCGTTGCAAGAAGCAGAAGTAGTGGTGACACCGTCAAATTCGTTGTTGGAGAGCGTGAGGCGGGATCCATCGTAGTGAGAAACAACAAACATGCGGCCAACGAGAGAGAACTTGCAGTGGTCGACCCAGACACCATCGTTTCCACCCTGAAGGTCGAGAGCATCGCCACCCCAGACAATTCCGGGGTTGATGTCGGTGAATTCAATGCCCTGGATGATGACGTTACTGGCACCCTTCTGGAGCGACAGGCCCTTGCCCTTGAGAACACCCTTGCCGTTGGTGCCGATGATGCTCTTGTTGCTTCCAACGGGTAGAGCGCTGGTACCGGCGGTATCGTAGCTGATGGAGCTCACAGCAGTGTTATCTGAGCCTCCACAAGAGAGATCTCCGAGGTAAAGCTGGCCACCGTTGGAGGAGCTGCAGCTGATGCGATCACATCCCGCGCCAGTCGCAGTAGTTCCAGTAAAGTCGTACTCCTTGTCAATAACAATCACTCTCTCGGTATCGTCCGAGAGCCACTCAGCGAGCTGCTCGGCAGAGGAAGGGGTAGCGGCTGCAGCAGCACCACCGCCAGTGACACCGCTTGCAAATCCATAGGCAGTTCCAACGACAGACTGAGCAGTTGCCACGGAGGCAGCGGCGAGAAGGACAGAGGCGACTTGGGCGAGCATTTCGAAAGGATAGAATGGTCAAGAATAAAGCCAAAGGGTATTAACAAATGCACTGAGGCCTGCCCAAGTGCTGAATTATCGAGGATACTGAACAAAGAGACAAACGAATGTAGAGTAAAGAGCGAAACACAATGAATGAAGATGCCTTGACCTATCCAAGGCTGAGATCGCACCTGGTCTTATAATATCTTCGGCTTTCTGGTGATGGCAGGTATTGGAGGAAAATTGACCTCGCCAAGTAAGTAGCCTTTTTAGTCTTCCCCACAGTTTCCCCTTAAAATCTCGTCCCGTTATCATGTTTCACGTGGCACAGGAACATGAAACACGGACCAAATACCTTGTTTGAAAGGCCAAGCCCTTTTCCGGTGGGAATACGCGTACCGTATCCTTGGTTGAGCGCTTGTGTCACCACATCTAAGCCGCCTGGTGTTTCTGCCAAGCTCAATCGGCAAGGCTAATTCCGATTCTCTCAAGACTGGTCAGACGTCTGTACTACATTTAGCTTAGCCCCTAATCAAGGGCACCGCAACCATTGCCATGGGTCACCGCGTTCACCAGGGATGTCGCATCAAGGTTGGGGATGGTTATTCGAACATTTCTCGAATGATCGACTTGATCATTAGGCTGTATGAGACCAAGTCCAGCCCTATACCGCTAAGCTTCTCTCACAGCGGATAGATAAAGTTCTCATTCTCCAGGTCAGTCAAGTCCAGCATTGCAACCTCTACCTTAACCTTGACCATCTGCCCATTCTCATCCAGCTGCTCGACATAGCCACTGCCATCCTGGTCGCTGAGCTCGGCTAGCCTTTCTTTCCTGACCTTGTTTCTGCGGGCCAGGATGAAGTGGATGACCCACAGAATGACCGGCGTCCCAAACCAACTGACGACAATCATGGAGGCCCAAGCTCCGTAGTACCTTGGCCTGGCTGATGGGACCCAGATCTGGGGGGACACGAGATTTCCAGCGCTATATCCGATCATGAACATGACGTTTCTGGTCAGTTTCTTTGTATATCCGGCGGCAGAAGAGTTTGTCCATCCCAAAGCGATGATATACGCAACACCATAAGTGTGCGCCGCCAGGAACATGCAGGCGAGCAAGGAGATGGTTCGATCCCAGGGTACAGTGACCATTCCAATACCACCAGCAATAGCTGGCAAGCACCAAAGGGTGCAGTGCAGTGCAAAGTTACCAGGGAAGCGTCTCAAGGCAAACGCTGCAACGACGCAGTTGATGATGCCAAAGCCGCCGCCAGCAACCGCAACCAAGGTAGACTCGAGAGGAGTGACTCCAAGGGACGTGACGAGTAGGTTCTTCTGGCCATAGGTGAGGTTGTTGCAGTACATCAGGGTGAATGCCTGGAGCGCAAACAACCAAGATACCGGGTCCTTCATGGTTTCAATAAACTGCGAGCGCTTGAACTGCTTCTGTTCGATCGAACTTTGCTGAGACTCGTGGACGCGTCGGACCACGTGCACTTTTTCTTCAAGAGTCAAGAACCTAGCCTCAGCGGGGTTGTTGGGATAGTCAAACCAGACCCAGATGGAAAGCAGTAGAGTAATACCACCGGTGACCACATGGAGTAGCTTCCAAGGGAGAACAGGCCCACTACTCCAAAGGAGGCCATATGCGACGAAACCAGCCACAATGGGGGCGCCTTGGCATGTGATCCAGAGGACAGGCTGCAGGAAGGATTGTTCTTGGCGATTGAAGAACATGCCAATGGTTATTTCAATAGCAGGGACAACCACTCCTTCGGCAGCGCCTAGGGCCAGACGGAGTACGATGAGTCCTGCATAGCGAGTTGCGACACAGTGGAGGAAGATGACAACGGCCCATGAAAAGATGATGCCAGCCACAAACTTGCCAAAGGGGAGTCGTTGCATGAGGTAATGGCCTGGCCATAGGAAGGCGAGGTACCCTAATGATGTTAGACATTGTCTTTTATGGTCGAGGATCTAACCTACCAACGTAGAACATGGTGTTCAAGTTGTTATATTGAGCCTGTGAGATGCCCGTCTCTTCAAAAAGGCCAAGGATAGCTGCATAACCCAGGGTAGACTTATCAATCTGCACAATTTGTCAGTAGCCATGTCGGGTATCTGGGGTATGAAACGGACAAATAGCATAATGTTGATCATCGACAGCAACCCCATCAGTCGCAGGTAGAGCTTCCTCTTGACTTTGGCTGCATGTTCGGGAGTAAGAGGAGCAACATGGTATCCATGCTCCTCAATCAAGCGCAGGGTCACGTCGGCATACTTTTCAGTCACCGTCTTGCCGTTCAACACCCGCTCGACCTTGGTCTGTGTCTGCGTTTCGTTACCCATGATGGCGATGGAACATGAGATAAGAGTGCAGATCCAGACATGGCGATGAAACCCCATTCTTATAGGATTTCATGCCAAGAACCATGGTCTGATGGATACGACACTGCTCTCACTCATGACAGCTACATAACGAGCCAGATACATGGGAACCGCTGCACCTTTCGACCAACAGAGCATTGCGAAAATGACGACATGAACGCTATCTAGGCTTAATGAAACGCTTGAAAATAAGCTTGATTGAGATTTCGCCAGATTGGGAAGAATACGTCGGGAATGACGGGCGGAAGGATGGGCCCATGTCGCGATAACGCCATCGAGAATCCATTTTGCGCCATGGGAAATGGATCCTTTCTGCACGCGAGGACCCAGTCCGCTGGATCCGACAAGAGGATTGATTGCGAATTATTGCCTTGACTGGTCTATGCGTACTGCTTGGCGCTCTAGTTTCCTTTTTCAAGGACCTTCTTCTCCAGGGAATAACGGCATCTGGCCGAGCTAGGTTCGTATTTTATGGCGTGGGCGGCGGATCGCATGCGTAGCGCGATCGATAGAGTTATGGTTATCTTAAAAGAGCCTCATGATGGCATGAACATGTGGATGAATGGTACGAGGCCCCTGGTAAGGTTGAGGTTGACCTCTGCAATTCGCTCATGCTGTGACTGGGCCCGGCATTGTTTGTAAGATTGTTCAGTCATGGTTTGTGGTAGACCCTTGACGCGAGACTATTGAAGGGCGATTCCGGAATACGGAGGAACTGTTCGATCTGTTCCAACAAGATGGCTCATGTTAATAGCAACGCATTGTGCGTAAAAACGACACAATCAAGGGCACATGGATGCGACATAATAGAAGTCAAGTATTATTATCTGGTTTCATGGTTCAATCAATTGTTCCCATGCACCTTTCCCACTTCCTACTATGGCCGACTAGTAGTGTCTCCAGACGAGAAGACAATGATGGCAGGCACACAAAGCTGGAGAATAGCACGGCAGTAACAAAATCGTGCCAAAATCATAATCTGAAGTTTGCAACTAATCAAACAGAACAGATTCGCTCGCCTCGACCGGCTATTCCAACTTTTCTCTGGGATTGAAGTGGTTGCAACTTCTGTGTGAGTCTTGACCTCACGCAACAATGCAACCAGATGCACAGCCTTGAGCAAAATTCAGAACCGCCAAAGAGAAACAAATAATGAAACACTCCAGAATCAAAGCCTTTTAGCCTAACGGTGGAGCACGTGGGACCAAGATGGACCCATCGAGTCAGTCTCTAATCAGCAACTTGGCCAGAAAATTTTCATGATAGCTTCAATTTAGGGCACCGGGCTTAGACCTATTTAAGGTAGCGCGCCCGCATTTCGCCCACTTTATAGACCTACACAAAATTTCTCGACCATTTCCTGCTCGGAATTGTCATCTCGGATCCAATACAAAGACATCTCTGAAGTTAATCGGCAAGATGAGCTCTTCTAGCGTCCTGCAGCCGCCTTCGAGCAGCTTGCCACCCCTGTTCACCTTGACGAAGCTCTCCGAGACAAATGTCTTTAACGCCCTGCACCAGTTGGCTGCCATCTATTGTCCCTTGTCGTTTCCCTTTTCTCAGGAACTCAGCTCACAGGCAAAGCACGACGTCACTCAACTCGACGTGGATTCTGGTTACACATCTGGCAACGAAGACGAAGACGCAAATGACTCCAAGCAGACTATCACCACTCTCCGTGCGGATGCATTTGAGAGATCGTTCGTGGAGCGCTGGTTAACGGGCTTCATCTCGCGTGCCGAGACCCTTTCCATCTTCACTTCTGAAGAATCAAGCCAACGGGCTGTCGACCAGGCCGCGTATATCTTTGAGTCTCTATTCACGCCGGCCGTGGACGAAGATGAACAAGACACATCATTTATGAGAAACTTTTCTTTCGATACACACATCCCAGGACAGGCCACTGGGAAAATCAAAGTGCAACTGAACGACGAACTGGCGGGTACGACTGATACGGACTATCAAGACGTCGGACTGCAGAGCTGGGGAGCGTCTATAGTTTTCTCCGAAATCATGTGCACCTCACCAGCACGGTTTGGGCTTCAAGATATTCCTTCGACGTCAGATACGCGCATTATCGAGCTTGGGGCTGGTACAGGACTTGTGAGCCTTGCCCTAGGAAAGTTGCTCCCCTCCCTGGGCGTGAGAGACTCAAAGATAATCGCCACCGACTATCACCCTGCCGTCCTTGACAACTTGCAATCAAATATTGCACTCAACTACCCCAAAGATGGTTCTTCCTCGATCAGCACCTTCCCTCTCGACTGGGCCAGCCCTTCACATGAACATCCATTCGATGTGCCAGCCACGATGCTCTTGGCAACCGACGTAGTTTATGCCCCCGAGCACGCACGCTTGCTGTGTCACTGCGCAACCCAACTCCTCTCGGATGACGGAACATTCTGGATGCTCATCACGATCCGCTCCGAGGGCAAGTTTGCCGGCATCTTAAACACAGTTGAGGCCGCCTTTACGGCATCAGACCGACCTCGAGGCAAGTCAGGGCGTAGACTTGAGATTCTGGAGCGCGAGAGGTTGGATAAACGTAGCGGCGTAGGGCGTGGAGATGAAAGCGGTTATGAACTGTTTAGAATTGGGTGGTCATAGAGTGGGAGGTTGGTAGGAATACCTGGATAGACGATAGACGATAGACCATGTATAGACCCAGCACAATATTGTACAGGACTCAAACCTACATATCTTACCATGTGACCAGGTGTGCATCATGTGTAAGGGACGTTTTCCAATGTTATCTCTCTATATCAGATGGGTTTTCGAGTTCCCTCACTCGCAATACAAAAATCAATAGGATAACAGTAAACTGTGGAGAAGACAAATTAAATTATAGTCATATGCCGCTGGGGATAATTCTAGTCGCTGAATGCTAAATATGGACAACGAAATCGCATCGCTTTACGCCCGTTCTACCTCCTACAAGTTGGCAACAATGTAGCCACTCAGCGCCAGACCCAAGAGACCCCAGGTCCCACTAAGCTTGGAGGCATCTGAGCAGCCGTCATCATTGTTCTTATTCTTGCTCTTGCTGCTCTGGCTGGTGGTTGTATCATCGTCGTCGTTGCTGGTGCTGGAACCGCTGCCCGTCTTGGTGCCGTTGCTTGCATCCGAGTCGCTGCCGCCAGAACCGCCGCTGGAGCTACCGCTGCTTCCGCTAGAGCCTCCCGAGCTCGAATCTCCCCCAGAGCTTCCGTGAACCTTGCGCTTGCAGTGCTTAGAACTAGATCCCGCTGTCGGCGCAGCAGTAGCGGTCGACTTCTTCTTGGTCGTCTTCTTCTTCTGGACTTCGAGAACGGTAATGGGTGTCATCCAAGCGGAGCTCTCGCTAGGAGCCAGGGTGGTGGTCGCTGCGTCACCTGACGATTGCGTCTTTGTCGCACAGACAGCCGCGGATCCCAATTCGCAGTCGTAAGTGGTGGTGTTGAATGAGACGTCCACCATGGACTTTTCGTATGTTACAGTAATGCCCGTAAATTCGCCCCCGCACGTGTATGGCGATTTAAAGTTGGTCTGGCAGGCGAGGAGGTACTCGGTCTTGGATGCCTCCTCGGTGATGATGGATGCGTAAATGTTTTTAACCGTACCAGTCTGACGGGGAGGAAGGAAAACAGTCTTGACGGCTGTTTTTGTCGTCGAGCGGCCCAGTCCAAGGGCGTCAGCCAGGAAAGGCGACGAGGCAAGGAGGCCCCAGAGCAGTGTTGATTGCATGGCTGCGGATGGTGTTGATGAGGTTGTCAAGCCTGGAGAGAAGCTAGAGGCCGGGAACAGCTGGGTATTTGTAAAATTTCCTCATCAGCGCAGGCAGATTGCTTCTTCCCTGCAGGGCTGGACCAGCCACGGAGTCAGCCTTACAGGGGTATCTGGTGGACGGCGAATCACCCAGCCCCTGAGACATTGGCAGATTTATGCTTGTTTACCTCTTGCACCATGGCACCGTGCTTACCGCAGATCGCGTGGCACCACGTCAGAATTTAGCTGGGCCTACGGTTCCTGTTCATGAATATTCGGTGTGCCAAGTCCAATGACAGTTGACGGTAAATTCATCCACGTCCCGCTCCGCGGCAGGGGTCAAGCCCAAAGTCCCGTTAGTGTGAAGGATTCGCTGCGCAGAGGGGATCTTTGTCACTGACCTGAAAGCTGAACCGTGTTTCCCAGCCAATAATATGCAATAATTGATGATGGACAAGCTGATCATTGCAACAATGGCCTGTCGTGACGTACAAACGTTACCCCATGCTTACACTTGACAAAATCGAGCATGTCAGATCCGCGCACCCTGATGCCAGTCTTGGAGCCATGACATCTTCTGACGTCGGCCCTACCGGTATAGCCACAATGGTTCGGTCCCTATGCTTGGCCGGGAGCCAAGTTTTGCCAAGCCTCTTCATCTCTATAACGAGCTTAATGCGCGCAACTGTAAAATGCCAGGGTTCAAAGCTTGTCTCTCGGGGACCTAAAAACACAGGCCTCATTCCACCGACATTTACCGGTAGTGGAACCCCATGGGACAGCAAAGAAATGAGCAAAATATGCCCAAAACCAGCGGATCAAGGTCAAGCGAGATTTGCACAGCCACCTTGGACAACTGTGCCACGTCTCTGCTGGTCAGATCTTGGCCCTGACCCAGCCAATCATAATACTGATGAAGCCCAGCTCCCTCCCGCAGAACAAATGCTTCTTCCATGGGTCCTTGTCAAAGACCCACGGGACGGGGAATTCCACTCCGCCAAGGGCAGCTCGAAACAATTAAACGCCGATTGTCGACTCCCCTTGATATCGCTTAACGCATCCACTCTTGCTGCTCCGAGGCATATTTTCCGTCTCTCGCGAAACTTTATCATGATGCCATGTCAATAGTGATATATCGTTGGTGAACGTATTGCAAACATCTGCACCGGAAGAGCCGCACCAATCCACGCATGAAATCTAGAGTATCTTGGGGTGTGGCTCGATTTCCCCAAATCTTAGCGCTGCAGGGTCCGTTACATCGTAGTTTGTGAGGCTTTTCAAAACTGCCGATGGGCGGCCTCTACCCTATACTACAATAACTAACCATTAGGAGCAGCACCATTAGGTCGACGAGAACACCATCTTATGCGGTAGTTGATTTAATTACTTTGAAAACTAGCCCAAAAATTACTTCTGAACTCCTACCTGACACTCAGTTTGTCTCCGAGGCCGCCTTAGCTAGGAGAGAAATAAGCCATGCCTACCGAATGTGTCTTCCTTTACTACCTTACATGCCAAGGAGTAGCCTTATCGTGCCAATGACACTCAGTGAAACCTGGACTCATCATGGTTGACGAGGCATAATAGACGTGACAGGCGACAAGTGGAGAGGAATGTATCGGGCTCCATTCTCAATCCAAGTTGCCCGCAATTGCAGGAGAGGGGACTAAGTGATGCCTGTGATTTGCTCGGATATGTAGTTCATCGGGCTTCATCTCTTTCAACAGGGGTCCTACCAACGGCAGTTCAACAGCTTCTTGCTATTTGCTCTTTCTTCATGCCTTAGACCTACCCATACACCGACCCCCTTTTCTGAATTACTTCGCCTGTCGGCCAACTCCTTTATCTCTGTTGTGACATCTAGCTCCTGTCCGTCGTTTCCTCCTCGCGTCCACTCTTCCGGCGCATCTGCCGTTCCAATTTTGATGCTGCATTAAATACACCCATGGTTGCGACTCCACAGCTCCTGCAGGTTGGATCCTTTCTGTATCTCTGAAGCGCACAGGCTTCGCAAAAGTATTGGCCACATTGGGTTACGATAGGGCGCTTGTAAGGCCCCTCGCAGATGGGACAGGAAAGGGGAATTTTGTCCAGTGTCGTGTCGTCGTCTGCATTCCCGTTATCCTCACCCTTATTGGTGTTGCTAGGGAGCTTCTTTTTGTTGTGCACCTCCCACTCCCTGTCAAGCTGCCAGCCTTGTTGCGTGTCGCTTCGATCATGAAGGAACACGCGAGAATCTCCAAAGCCACACCAGCCCGTTTTCGCGTAGTCTTTGCACACATCGCGAGCAAAGTCGGTGGTTGTGGTGATGCGCACGTTGGATGCGGCACGAGCTGGACCCTTTGCCATGGGCTGGTCATACCAGTCTTTTCGCTTCGTTGCATCGTTAGTGGGATGTAACGGTTTGCTCAGAAGGCTGTAGGCCCGTGACCTTCACTCGGGGTGGTCTTGACATTTGTTGAGGTCGAGACGATGCCCTTCTTACCACGCTTGATCCGGGTCCTTCTAACGTGTCATGTTCGTCGCTTGAAGACGAGGAATCATCTGGATTGCCACGCGCTGGCTCTATCGTTGAGCTCGCTGGCCGTTTCCTGAAGCTCTCCTTTGCTCGCCGCCCTCTCTGTTTGAAGGTGATGGGTGCGGTCACTGCGGTTTCGGCCGGACTTGGGCTGGCCGATGCAGACATTTTCGTTTCTGTGGAGGGAACTTTAGCTAGAGAGATGATCTTTTTGCCCAAGGCCAGCAAGAGTTTCGGCGTGTGGTGACACCTGGGAGGTCGTGATTGAGTTGAGTGTGGCGGGTTAATCCCATGAGTGCCCAAGGACCTCCAAGCCGTACCTCGCCCCAGGTGTTATTCCATTAACAATTAACAATTAGTGGGTGACGCAGGAGGTCTAGCTGCTACGCCCTTATGATCTCAGTACTTACTCCTAAGACCGAGTCGAGGTGAGGATGATGCACTGTCTCTATTAAGTGATTTGATTGGTCTCACCCCCTTGGGGTACTTGCTTGGAGGTCCTTGGGCGCTCATGGGATGAGGCTTCGCATGAAACAGCAAATTGTACCAATCACGTGATGTAACCACACCCTTTATCAGTTCGATAAGCGTGCTGAGTCAGCTACTTTTTGTCACTCCCCGAGATGATTTTCCGGCCCGCCTCCAACTCCGCCTCCGTGCGATCCCGGTTCCGGCCCCGGCTTTTAGTTTCCAGGCCTTATCTGTAAACTTCACCGTCTGGATACGATGACACCCAAAGTTGAGTCAAGGCATGTTGCCGAAACTCTACTCGCTCCACTGGGTCTCGAAGTCACTTCATGCCGTGAAATCCAGACATTGTGGGCTGGCTACGGCCACATCTGCGCCATCACGGTCAAGGCCGCAAACGAGGCGATTGCCGCTTCCGTGCGCCGCCTTTATAACGATTCAACCAATGGCAACACTTTCCGTCTGATCCTGAAACTCATATCTCCTCCTCCCGGTAAAAAGGATGAGGGTCATCTCCGAAAAGTCCTGAGCTATGACGTTGAACAGTTCTTTTATGAGGAAATCACGCCTCGTCTCGAGGATGACATTGCAGTAGCACATTGCTTGACCTCAAGCAGACGTCCCAATGCCGAGGGAAGCAAGCTACAAGGACTCACTGCAACTGTGCTCACCGACTTGCGCATCAAGTTTCCTGTTGCAGGCGAAAAGAGATCCGTTCTCAGTCCCCGCCAAGTCCAATCTGCGCTGCAGTGGCTCGCAAAGTTCCACAGCAGCTCCTGGAAATCCTTGCCCACTAACCTGGACGATTTTCTCCTCCCACCACTTGAAGAGTCGAAGCGAAGAGAATCGCAAAAGGGCGGCGACAAGTTATGGTTGAATGGAGGCTACACCTATCTGGCAACCCGGCGAAGCGAGTATGCCTCTCTGGCCGAAGATACATATTCGGAATGGACCGAAGCTTTCTGCGCACCCTTCGAAGGCTCTGTTTTATCTACTGCCGAGGCGGTGGCCGAATTCCTCACGCCGCGTGGTCGACCTTTTGAGACGTTCATCCATGGCGACGTCAAGTCTGAAAATCTCTTCACCACCCAATCGGGCAACGAGGTGTGCTTCTTCGACTTTCAGTATGCAGGACTTGGTCTAGGCGTCTGTGATCTAGCCAAGCTCTTCACATGCTCTGTTCCTCTCAACATGCTCACTGAACACGACGCGATTCCAGACGAACTACCGATGGATCAAGGGGAGGAGGCCCTGCTACAGCTTTACCGCAAAACCTTGCTCAGTCGGCGATCTCCGGAAAAGGAACCCTTCAACTACGATTGGGAGGTCTTTGTCAAACACTGGGAGGCAGCTCTTGTTGATTGGTGTCGCTTCCAGGCGTCATGGGGATTCTGGGGTAACACGGAATGGCTCGAGGCAAGAGTGAGAAGTATTCTCAAGGATGCATCCTGGAGGAAGTGGTTGCGACACGAGGTTTCTGATCGAAACGGAGTTTGATAGAATATCTAGACCGAACGAAAGATAGAGATAAACGTGGATTGCTAGACAACAAGAGTGCAAGTTTCGAATGTCCATGGATTTTGACAAAGTGGGACTGGATGGGCGGTAAATGGAATGAAGATCAAAGTTACTATATGTTACAGAATAAGCAGTCGTTTGCTTTCCCTTGTCCGTTCAATAATATGCCCGTCTAATGTCTAATCACACAATTCTATCCCAGCCAAACAACGCCGTGTTAACTCAAGTTGTTGAAAATATCCATCACATCTATACCCAGCAAAAGATCACTTCCCCCCATCCATGAATCTTGAGGAGTAAAATACAGAGCCGAGCTCATGGAGGCAATGTCCTGACTTGTCTCCAGAGTCGTAGGGGGCTAATCAACAATTAGCATAACAGTGAGCGAGTGAAGTTTTGTAACTCACTAAAATTACATTGGTCCCTTTATCCAGCTTGCTCATAGAACGATCTGCTGATCCCGGGACTTCTGGAATTTCCAACGAAGACATGCCATCACCGTGCGATCGCTGGGGATGAAGCGAACCCCCCAGGTCAAGGCCTTGTGATGTTGTCTCGTTGACGTATTCTCTTGCGATGTAGGCAAACTCGGCAATGAGGGATCCAGGAAGAGACCCTTCGCTGGCAAATTCGATTCGGCTAAAGTGCCCTCCTGCAATGTCGAGAAGTGCAAGGTTGCTCCTTGTGTCAGGATGCGTCGGATCGTTGATGACTTGGTCAAAGAGGACGAAAAGAGCACAGATCGGGATCCCGGCCAGAATCCTATTTCAAGTTAGTAGAGTTCGTGAACATCTAGGTGATTACAGACCACAATGGAGTGGAAGGTTCCACATCGACGTAGGTGATGATCTCTAGGATGGATCTAGACACGGCAATGAGATGCTCTCTTGAGAGATTCTTGTTTGATTCGCTTGGATCGCGTTCCCCATTAACTTGAAGATAGCATCGCAATAGAATCAGCTTGAAACTGTAATAGAGGTAGTTAATCCAAATCGCAGATGGGCCTGTGACCGGTCGTCGAAACAGGTGAGGTTGGCAAGAAGGCCCCGGACGGAGTCCTTCAGGGATGGAGAGTCGCCACTGCTCGAGATCTTCGAAGAGTTGGCTAATGGTAGTCGTGTAGTAGTCTATTCCTTTTTGACAAATCCCTGCGCAGAATAGACTAGTCATGGCTCGCGAAAGCAGCCGGGAATGTCGAGCAAATGTGAGGACCCAGTTGAACGACCCAAACATGGATTCCGGGATATGCGGCATGGGCGTGATTATCTCGGCATCAACCAAGGTCTGCAATGTTATTAATGCAACATTCAAGCTGGCGGACTACTTACTGAGCTGCGGCCAAAGTGGAAGCTGGACATCTTTTCGATGCAATACAAAACCCAGAATATTCGATGAAAGGCTTTGGCAGAGGGGCCTTTGGTGATGGCTGGTCCAAGATCTTGAGCCATTCGACCAGCTTGGGTCATGATTCTCTGCTCAATAGAGAGACAGGAGATGCCCAAGGCATAGACGGCTGCAGTAGTGATGGCCTGGAGGGCCACCAGCGGATCATTGGACTTTTCCAAGTCAGGGATAAGAGGTAGGGCGACTGAGAAGAGCTTCCAGGCCTTGCCCTTTCCAGGCTCAAAGCTACCACCGCCGCTGTGCAAGCAACCTAGCGCAAGAACCAAGTGGTAGAGTGCTGAGAAAGCGGGTTCTTCGACGAGGATGGTGGGTAGATTTGGAGAAGAGATCTTTGACTCGAAGGACGCGCGATCCAGATGTGGAAAGAGAGGATGAACTCTCTCATAATACGCTGAAACGATGAGAATTGCGCATCAAAATGGCATGAAACTTACCTGCAATGTGTCTGGCCGCTGATGCATTGTCTACTTGGCCACTCTCTGGCGGGCTCGACATGGCGGACTCCGTATCGGGCGATCTCACTCGATTCTTTAGGATGGTTGAAATCCTCCGAACAAGATCGTTGACCTTGTTGTTTCGCAGCTTTGTCGAGAGAGACTCGAGTCTACTGTCGGAGAAGAAGGTGAGTCTGTACGTGCCACCTATGGGCTTCATGTCAAAAACGGCCCATGTCGATCGATTCCTTAACCTACTAAAGAGGCCGTTGCCCTGGTGGTTTTAGCGCATGACTGGTGCTGAGCATCGCAGAGAAGGGTGTGATATCAAATGGTAAGACGGCTCGCAGTTGCAGTGAGTTTCTTACCTTGAGAGTAAAGCATTGCTCTTGACTTAGATTGTTACCTGGAGGTGCTCCGAAGAGTACGCGGTCGATGAAAAGGTCTCCCTGCGCAACTTGTAGGGCGACCTTTTTCTCCGGAACGTGAAGGGCATGATTTGTTTCCTAATCCATTAGTATCAGCGTGGTTAGGTGTGTAGAGCTGCTCACCTCTATTGCCGTCGACGAGCCTTCGAGTTTGGCCAAGACCGTGTCACTTGGAATCACTGGGTTGCTCAACAAAGCCTTGTTGACTGAAATAATGTCAATAAAATGTCGGAAGAATACTTCTTCGACTCACCATTCTTTCTCAATGGAACCTTTCTTCTGCCAAAGTGACAGGTGGCCCCTCGTTCCTGTGCGTGTCAGCGCCGTGCATACCCCAAGGACGGCCACTACTCACCATGCAACTGCCGCAAGGGGGAGGATATCCTTCAAAAGATCTTAGTAGCTGCCGTCAGATCTCACAAGGTACGTACCGGAGCAGCGGATCTTCCTCATCTTGCATTGGTCGCAGGCCTTGGACCTCTTGGGCCCGCGCAATCTCGTCTCGGATCCGGGCGGAGTTTCGGGCATCATGTAGCTTCCGCGGCATCTGCGCGTGAATTCAGCTTCGTCTGCATCTGCATCAAAGACGGGAGGGAAGTGAGCGGTGTCCGGAGTAGGAGCGGCGTTCTTTAAGGCCAAGCAGAAGTTTGCCTCCTCGAGAACGGCGTTTGGCATCGGCGCCGACATTCCTAGATGGGTTTAGTCCACCGAGAAGCGGGTCCAATATCTCACAATTCCGCGCCACTAGCCAGGATCCCTTGACTGCAGATCCCGTTTGTGAGCAGCCCACGGAGGTTGGAGGCATATGTCACGGCGCCGTTGATGACGTCCCAGCTCAGGAGAAGTAATTGTCTCGGGATTCTACAAGTAGAAGCGCAGCAGTGAGATTTGAGCCGCATGTGTCATGGATATCCTGTTTATATGCTCCGAATCGTACCGAAGCTTCCGAAGGCCTCCCACCGATATCTGGTCAGGGCATGTAGATAAAAGCTTTCCCCCCAGGAGCTTTCTCTGGTATTGTGAGAATATCCAATCGGGGACTCTACAATTCAGACCATTCTTAATTCCCTTTCTCCTTGCGGCCTCTGCCGCCTCTTGTCTTGTATTCCACTCTTTTACCCCTGTCCTATTCTCCCTCCACCATGTCTCCCACGTCTAGTACCCCGATCGAGGATTTCACTGGCATGCACCAGGCCAGTGAAAGCGAAACCGAGAATAGCAACAACGTTGAGCCAATGGCTCAACTCGCTCGATCTTTTTCCCTTACCAGAACCTACTCAACTCTCTCTGCCGGCGTCAGCCCCTTTCTGCTCCAAGACTCCCGCCTCGATCCCAAGTCGCCCAATTTTCTCCCCGAGTTCTGGGTCAAGGCCATGCTCCATGCATTTTCCCAAGACCCCGAAAAGTTCCCACGTCATACCGCCGGCGTGTCTTGGCGAAACCTCAACGTCCACGGGTTTGGTGATCCAACCGACTACCAAAAGGATGTGTTGAACGTTCTCTGGCGTACTCCTCTTAGTGCACTCAACTGGCTCGCGAATCGGAAACGAAAGATTCAGATCATCAAGGAGTTTGATGGTCTCGTCGAAAGTGGAGAGCTATTGCTTGTGCTTGGACGTCCTGGAAGGTACAGTGGGAAGTCATCCCTACCAATGCTCTCTCTTACCCTTGTATAGTGGTGTCTCGACCCTGCTCAAGACTATTGCCGGCCATACCCATGGCCTCCACATGGAAGACTCGTCCGAGTTCAACTACCAAGGTAGGCATCAACTCCAGTCCACTTTGGCCTAATACTAATTCCTAAGGTGTCCCATGGGACCTGATGCACAGCAACTTCCGTGGAGAGGTGGTATACCAAGCAGAAACCGACATCCACTTCCCGCATCTCACCGTCGGAGAAACCCTCCTCTTCGCAGCCCTTGCACGTACGCCACAGAACCGTGTCTCCAACACGTCTCGAAGAGTCTACGCCGAACACCTTCGCGATGCTGTCATGGCCATGTTTGGAATCAGCAACACCATCGATACAAAGGTTGGCAACGACTTTGTCAGAGGTGTCAGTGGAGGGGAGAGGAAGCGAGTCAGCATCGCCGAGGCTACTCTCAACCAGAGCGCCATCCAATGTTGGGACAACAGCACTCGAGGTTTGGATAGTGAGACTGCCCTGGGTTTTGTCAAGACACTTCGTCTGGGCACAAGACTGGGGGGCACTAGCGCTATTGTTGCCCTCTACCAGGCTAGTCAGGCAGCTTACGATGTATGTGACAGCCAAGCACTCGTTCACAACTCATGCTAACTGCCGTGTAGGAGTTTGACAAAGTCTTGTTGCTGTACGAAGGTCATCAAATCTACTTCGGTCCCCGACAAGAAGCCAAGAAGTACTTTGTTGACATGGGCTATGAGTGTCCCCCTCGACAGACCACGGCCGACTTCCTAACCTCCCTGACAAACCCCGAGGAACGCATTGTACGTCCTGGCTTTGAAGGAAAGGTGCCCCGCACCTCAGACGAGTTTGCCGACGCTTGGAGGATGAGCGCGCATAAAGCCAACCTTCTTCGAGACATTGCAGCGTTTCAGAATCGATATCCTGTGGGTGGTGAAGAGGTTGAGAAGCTTACAAACATCAAGAAGGCCCAAAAGGCACGATTCATGTATGCAGCCCCCTCCTCCCCGTGCATCACTCATGCTAATCCTCCAAAGGTCCAAGAAGAGTCCATTCACGATTTCCGTACCCATGCAGATCCGTCTGTGCATGACCAGGGGAGTCCAGAGGCTCCTCGGCGACAAGACCTTCTTCATCGTCACTGTGGGAGGAAATCTGTTCATGTCATTGGTCCTCGGCAGTGTGTACTTTGACCTCGCTGAAGCTGCCGAAACCATGAACAGCAGATGCTCCGTCCTCTTCTTTGCCATCCTGTTCAATGGTTTGAGCAGTTCCCTGGAGGTATGTGATCAGCCGCTGTCATGAACCAAGCTTACAATCTTAGATCCTGTCACTGTACGCCCAACGACCAATCGTGGAGAAGCACTCGAGATATGCATTGTATCGCCCCCTCTCAGAAGCAGTCTCCTCCATCATCTGCGACCTGCCGTCCAAGATTCTCTCGACCCTTGCCTTTAACCTTCCGCTCTACTTCATGGCCAACCTACGTCGCGAGGCTTCTTACTTCTTCATCTTTCTTCTCTTCGGCTTCACGACTACCTTGACCATGTCAATGATTCTGCGAACTATCGGCCAGGCTTCGAAGACAGTCCATTCAGCGTTGGTCCCTGCTGCCATCTTCATCATCGGCCTTGTCATTTACGCTGGCTTTGTTCTGCCCACTCGGTACATGAAAGGGTGGCTCAGATGGCTCAACTACATCAACCCAATCGCCTACGCCTACGAATCCCTGGTTGCCAACGAATTCTCGGGCAGAACATTCCCTTGTCAAACCATGATCCCTGCTGGCCCTCCCTACGAAAATGCTGGGCCTCGAGAGCAAACCTGCTCGGTAGCTGGTGCCTCCCCCGGAGAGAATTTTGTGGCTGGTGACTTTTATATCGGGGCTGTCTATGAGTACTACTACTCTCACTTGTGGAGGTGAGTCTTTGCTACATCGCATCCCGCTGAACCGGTATACTAACTGGGCAGAAACTTTGGAATCCTCATTGCATTCATCTGCTTCTTCTCCTTCACGTATCTCATCGCAGCTGAGTTCTTCTCCATGAGCCCATCCAAGGGTGAAGTCTTGATCTTTCGCAAGGCTCACCCCCTGAGCAAGTCCAAGGTGGATGAAGAGACAGGCAATGAAGCTGTTGCTTCTTTTGGCGAAAAGAGTCCGGATACAGACACTCTGAAATCCCCTGCGCACTCTCAGACTGCTACATTTGCCTGGAAGGACCTCTGCTACGACATTGTAATCAAGGGACAGACCCGTCGCATTCTTAACTCGGTTGACGGATGGGTTCAGCCCGGGAAGATCACTGCACTGATGGTAAGTTACACACAGGCATTACAGAAAATTTCTGACTTCAAAAGGGAGCTTCGGGTGCCGGAAAGACTACTCTGCTTGACGTACTCGCAGATCGAGTCACAATGGGTGTTGTCACGGGTGATGTGTCGGTCAATGGATACCCACGTGGAAAGTCATTCCAGCGAACAACTGGATACGTTCAACAGCAGGATATTCATCTTGAAACCTCGACTGTGAGGGAAGCTCTCCGGTTCAGTGCTGTGCTCAGACAACCAGAATCGACCACCACCAAAGAGAAGTACAAGTATGTGGAAGAGGTGATTAGCTTGCTGGAGATGGAGCTCTATGCGGATGCGGTCATCGGAGTTCAAGGAGAAGGTTCGTGACATATGCTCTCGTATCGATTCAATCTGCTAACAAGCCAGGTCTCAACGTGGAACAACGGAAGCGACTGTCGATTGGCGTTGAACTCGCAGCCAAGCCTGAAGTCCTCTTGTTCCTCGACGAGCCAACATCCGGTCTCGACAGTCAAACTGCCTGGGCTGTTGCCACTCTTGTCAGAAAGCTAGCTGATCACGGACAAGCCATTCTATGCACTATCCACCAACCTTCTGCGGTTCTCTTTCAGCAGTTCGACCGTCTTCTACTCCTCAAGAGAGGCGGCCAGACAGTGTACTTTGGTGACATTGGTGAGAACTCAAGCACCATGACGTCGTACTTCGAGAGAAATGGAGCTACCCCGTGCACGGAGGAGGAAAATCCAGCCGAATGGATGCTCCGTGCGATCGGCGCTGCTCCCGGCGCTCATACAGACATTGACTGGGCCGAGACGTGGAAGAACAGCGCCGAGTTTGGCGTGCTTCAGGACGAACTGAAGGTCATGATGAAGCCGTCAGCCGCTCAGTCGGAAGCGCATTCAGCCCAAACGAGCTACGCTGCGTCGTTCTCGCAACAGTTCTTGTCCTGTACTATGAGGACTGCTGAGCAGTACTGGAGAACGCCCACTTACATCTACGCCAAGATGATTCTTTGCCTCGGAACAGTACGTTAACTTCCTCAAGCGCTGGTATATATCTAATTGCAAGCAGAGTCTCTTTATCGGCCTTTCCTTTCAGAACTCGCCTTTGTCACTGCAAGGCCTCCAGAACCAGATGTTCTCGACCTTCATGCTTGTTGTCACTTTCGCCTTTCTCGTATACCAGACAATGCCCGGGTTTGTCTCTCAACGATCCCTGTATGAGGGTAGAGAGAGATCGTCAAAGACATACGCTTGGTACAACTTCATCCTCGCAAACGTCGTCGTCGAGATGGTATGGAACTCGGTTGCAGCTCTCGCTGTTTACCTCCCCTTTTACTTCCTCGTTGGCATGTACAAGGATGGAGATATCACAGACACGCAGAACGAGCGGGGCGCTTTAATGTTCTTGTTGGTTTGGGCCTTCATGGTTTATGAAGGAACCTTTGCGCACATGTCTGTTGCGGGATCTCCGACTGCCGAGGTCGGAGCCACCTTTGCACTGCTCCTGTTCATGATGACTCTCGTTTTTGCAGGGTAAGTTTGCAGTCTACTACTAAACAAAAAGAAGCGATGACTGACCCGCTACAGTGTCCTTGTTCCATACTCGGCCCTTCCTGGGTTCTGGACGTTCATGTACCGCGTCTCCCCCATGACATACCTCATCGGAGCCATGCTCTCCACCGGCGTGGGCCTGCAGAATGTCGAATGCTCAAACGTAGAGCTCTTGATGTTCAACCCCCCGGCCAACATGACATGCGAGACATACGCTGGACCCTTTGTGCAGATGGCGGGAGGTACTCTACAGAATCCTCAGGCCAACGACACCTGCTTGTTCTGCCCTGTCGCGTCAACCGACACCTACCTCGCCACGGTGGATATTCATTACAGTGAGCGGTGGAGAAACTTTGGATTGATCTGGATCTACGTGATTTTCAATGTCTTTGCGGCGTTGGCGGCTTACTGGCTGTTGAGGGTGCCAAAGAAGCGTTCTGGGCGCTCGTGACCGAGACTTTTTCCCTACTCCTGTTTCTTCTTGACTCCTTAGAATATAGATATTCCTACCATCCCATCAGCCTAGCTGGTCGAGCATTCATTTACTTTCATATCCTCCCCTTTATTCTGGCCAATCGAGAGTTGAGCGAGCTCACTCGAAATACCATCACACCCCTTATATTATCAACCTTGTTATAGACACTGATGCCACCACTCACCTCCATACCTTGCTGCCAGTGATGTTTGCCGCATACGCGTAAAGCTCGCAAGGTTGAACATCCCGCTTATCTTGCTCATCACACCACACTCGTAGCCATCTCATGCACGTCGTCATCGGGTCACCTTGGCACTTGCGGGGTTCCAGGCACCAGCTCCTGCAGCCTCACTTTTGGTCTTCAAGGGGATTCTCAAATCTCTCAGAAGTTACGCGGCTGCTGGCACATGATGTCACGTCACATTGTCCAAGTTTTCTCAAGTCGTAAGCCTACTTTCAGGCGGAATGAATGTGTGTCAGCTGGCGGCCAAGGCGGCCCTCAAATAAGGCACCTGCATAATTGGTTTGCCTCATGCTGTCTTTTTTGAAGTGCCTCAATTCCCCAGAAACGGTGTTGAGAGGTTCCCTCGTAAGACACGGGAGGCTTGTAGCTCAAAATCGAGATCCGTATGTCGTCCCCTCTGTGGTCCGCCTTTAATGACACGCAGAAACTATCATATATTTATAAATATACTATAATCGATATTAAGTACTTAATATATTTAAAATTAATATATATTAGTTAAATTTTAGTGATTTACTTAGATGTTAGGTATATTTAAGCTATAATTACAAAAAATCTTTTTTTTTAATTTTAATAAATAATACTGTATAAATTCATTATATTTTTTAAGCTAGAAGATCATACATTAAGTACTAATAGGTAACCTTAAAGTGTGGTAATCGTCCCAGGAGATAGACAGAGTCCGGCTTCTCTTCCTACTTCGGACAAACGGGTGTCTATTGCGCCAACGTCCAGGAGGTGGCCAGCTATCCGCATGTTCTGACTAGTATCTGCCGAGAGTGTATAGAAAGGGCTCAGAGGGCCAATGTAGCTGCAAGGCAAAGTTCTGGGACGCGGAGGTACGCAACAAGAAGCAGCACAAGGGGTTCCACTCGAATATAGGGCAGGAGAGAAGCGAGAGCTCTGTATAGCGTTGTATTGACGTAATCAAGTTTGAAAACGATATCATTCCACCTCCCAAGGAACCTTAGATGTAGCTTCTATGAAGTTGCTCATGAATTTGGTAAAAGTCTTCCAACGACTAGCATGGTCTATAGAGTTGAAATCTGAGCCGAGAGGATCTCCAGGTGTGAGGTAGAGCACCCCAGCTCTTGTCCAGGCCGAGGCAGTCTTGCGTAGGATCCATACTAGACACTTCCATTCCTCACTCGAGTATCCCACCAGCGAAAGGCTGTGGTGGCCACTCTGTAGATCCTTGAGGAGATCTGTAGGCACAATAGGCTCTGTCTCATAGAGTAAAATCGAGAGCCCACGCAGCTGCCACTCTCCTAGACCAGTATCAAAGGTCAGCCAGTCATGGGGTACCCGTAGGGCGTCAAAGCACAGAGTTGTTGCTTGAGTGGTGGGGTTGACCTCGGATATGGAAACCCGCGCTGTACTCCCATTGCGAAGAACCGTTACGTGTGTATTTTCCATGGCCGAGTCAAAGTCGATGGTATGCATCCAGACCCATAGTGTCTCAACGATTCCCTCCCAACCTGCCCAGGTCCAAGACGGGTATGCAGTCCTTCGGCGGGGAACTGCACCTTGCAGGATGCGTCCTCTGCCGGATGCAGCATGTACCCACGACATTCCTGTCACGAGTGTTTGTTGTAGTACAGATTGACCGTAATGATCGCCGACGAGTAGGGGGATCCCGATGGCAGAGGTGAAGAGAACTGATCCTCCCGCTGCCCCGTTGTCGGTTTCTAGATGCATTCTTTGAGAAGAGTTGAGTACACCGGCCACGGCGTTGAGAGAGTCTTGATCGAGCCTGACCTGCCGCATGCTGAATCTGTGTAGTAGAGTTCGAATCTCATCGATGTGAGCAGACGGCCAGAGGAGGCTCATCGACTCGTCGAAGCGAGAAAACGGCCCAACCTCGAGATGCCTAAAGTTTCGGAGTCTATCGCCAAGCTCCCAGATACGCTCGCCATACTCTAGGCTCTCGGCGCAGGCGATGGCCTCGCATTCAAAGTAACACTGCTTGTCTGTGAAGACTAAGAGTCTCCTCGAAAGCCAGGCTTCCTGAAACGTCCATCCGCGGGTGCTCCATTTGGTACTCGCCGTGTCTGACAATGCATCAGGTCCTAGCTCGACAACTTGGTAGCTCCCTTGCTTGACGGGGCGCTGAAACTGCTCTCTGGCTCGTCGGTGAGATACCCCAGGCAGCCCGTAGGCAGCACTGTCGCCACACGCAGCCACGATGGTCAGCTCAGCCTGGCCAAAGACTTGGTCCATCTGGTTGATTTGCCTCATCTTGACGACCAGGTCGGTCTGGTTAATGCAGTACTGGTCTACCCAGAGATAGCGAAATCCGAGAGCCTTTGTCACTTGGATGGCATCTAGGATGACTGCTGAGGCGGTGGGCGGTACCTGGACGCCGTTGGTCGAGGGTGTTGAAACCACGTCTCCCCACACGTAGCTCAGTGCTATGTACGGATACGACATATCCAGCGTCTTGATCTCGCAGTTGGTGCAGTCGATCAGAATGATCTCGGTGTTGACGTTTGGCGGTGGACGGCAAGATCCCTCGTGATGCGTCCTGCACTTCTGTAGCCACCCGGATGCCAACTGAGGGTTGAAAATAGGAGGTAGTAGCTTGGGCATGTATAGTAATGACCCATCTCGTCTGTTGTCGCCAACCGTGAGAACGGGCATGTTATTGTCTCTGTTCAGAGACAGCATTTGAGCCCTCTTATCTCGGCCACTGAAGTCCTCGGGAGTGTAAGGCTCCGGAACCACCATGAGGACAGAAAAGTCGGCTTCGAGTCCAAGTTTGCAGGGGATAGTCGAGGTTTGAATCGAATGAGGGCCAAAGAGCTTCGCGGAGAAGGGTAAAGCCCAAAGGGAGTCATTGCCCGTCATCTTGAGGGTCTCGTTCAGCTCGCCCAGCCGAGTTATCAGTTGCTGCTTGTTTTCCCACATGACTTTGCACATCCTGCAAGGACCATGAGGCTTGTCTTTGAAGCTATCGCCGAGATTGGCAATGAGCACGCTGCAGATACCAAAGTGAGCCATAAACTGGTAGTCATCATTGTAGGTCTTTGGGTCCCTTGAGGCGGAAGAGTGCTCAAACAGGTTGACCGCCTTTTCGAAATCTATCGTCTGGCAGACCGTGCACAGGTTCTGGTCGACGGTAAGTGACTGCCATCTTCTGGCGTCTTCATCAATGTTGGGAATAGTAGACATGATGGGTTGTGAGTAGTTTCGTAAAGGAGTGAGATTAGATACAGACTAATCATGAGGATGAGACATTTAAGACATTAGTCAGATAGTGATGCAGCTGCAGCTGCCTTGTGACCTGGGCCGCCCGCCATGCTCCAAGAGAACTTGGCATTTTCGCAAGGAAAGTCGGGATAGAAATGCGGCCTATTCCTTAAAATATGAAGCAGAACGAAGAGAAAAGACGAGCATGAAATAGCTCCAGTTTGAGTGTCAAAAGCGAAATAGACTTTATCCCCAAATCTCCACTAGTGTAGACCTTATTCATGCCCTTCACCCGTCTGAACCCCACTATAGCTGTAACTTTGTCGGCCTTGCAATGTCCGGTGGAGCGCTGTACCACTGTGACATAGCAGCCCACAGACCTTTGTTTCCTGGCAAGCCCATGGCGAAGATGTGAGCGATGATGAGAAAGCGTACCCAGTAATCAAGCATATCGTCGACTAGGTAGAGATAATGCTTGGCGAGTTTGCATTCCAGGATCTCTGGATCCAGTGTGGTAATCACTGCTTGCCTCACAGGATTGAACAGGTTCAGAACCGTTGCTGCGAGGAAGGTCACAGTGGACTGATAAGGTGTTAAAATGCAAGTCTTCGACAGCAGAGGGAACATTGAATGACAAGAAAAACCAGTTGAAAAGGCAGTTAAACTTACGTCGAGAACTCGAGCATTTCCTTTCGCCTTGTGCCAAATAAAACATGCATACAAGAACAACAGAAACGATGCAGCCCACCATAACGTCAGAAGAGGCGTGTCCCACTCCTCTAGGCTTCCGATATCTGCCTGAAGTTGAGCCTCGCCGTCTTCGTCTGTCGAGAAAGACTTTGACCAGATCGAGTAGCTTTGGACGTGAGTGGCAATGGCGAGGTAGAGAACAATTGCGGCGGGAAGGAGAAGTGTGCACCGGACAACAAGGGGGAAGCAAGAACCTTTCCCAGTCAGAAGCTCTAGAAAGCCGCCTCCAAGCTCGAAGAGTGCCAGTATGAGAAATATATCCGTAACATCAAGGAGTGTCGAGGATAGGGCGTCGAGGCGGTTGCTCATGTAAGCCATGCGGTGTGGTTCTGCTTGAGGAATCTCATACGGACCACGGGGCATGAACAACCATCGCATCGCAATTTCGAGCATGATATGTGCGAACTGGAATGTCAGAGCTCTGCTTTTGTTAGGACGTCTGTTAGAAATGTCCGATGGTGGTTCAACACACAGAAAGGCAACCGGATAGACGATCTTCATGTATGTGAAGGCCAACGGTGCTGGGTTATCCTCACGACGAGCAAGGGACAAACTCGAAGTCCACAAGGCTAGGAGAGGGAGAATAAGTACTCCCAGAGAGATGGCCGAGATCAGACTGGAAGACGTGTCGTCTCGAATTGCGTCTTCAGAGTCCATATCGAGACTGTTTGCCGGGCTTGTTTAAAGAAAAGTTGCGGTTTGCTGTGACGCTTGAGTATGTCACGTTGCTTCGATAAGAAGGAAGATCAGTTTAGCAGCACCTGGACCGGGTTTTCTGCTTTATCATCTCGGTGTTGGCCCCTCAGTGTCGACATGCAGGCTGTGATGGATGCACTGAATACGAGGTTTCAGGTTTCAGCCATGGCGTTAAAGAAGAGCACATAATACGATGCCAGGCAGCAAGGTATCGGCATGTATTCCTGTCTTGTACTACAACCGTTTTTGTGCTACATCGAGCTTCCTGGAGACGAGAGCTTCATTCTTCTCGATTTTCGGTCTTCGAAGTCTTCTAACCACCTCCTGTGGCTGCCAGATTCAGGCTTGGGCTGTGCCGAATAGCTTCACTAAGGGTATACGTTTAGACTCGAGAATTACAAGATGAACTACCAATTTCAGCGCTTCCTCTTTCTTATTTCTTATTCCGATTATTTACGGAGGCTTGTTGAGCCCTCAACAATAGACAGCCAGGGGTAATGTCACTCATGGCGGGTCACCGACACCACCAATTCCAATGACACAATGCTTCCCTAGTTTGCAGCTCTCTCCGCCATTTCACGGTAGTTGGTTGACCCCAGAATAGCATTTGCCAAGATCTAGATTGAAGGGACCATGCGGCTGAGGCACTGCCACCACTAACTTGATGTTGGCGTTGGAGCTAGCCTATCAACACTAGAGACGGACCAGCTTCGTCACTGCCTAAGCAAGCTGGCGTTTCACTTTCTTCCAAATTCATTTTTCCTCTGGCTCTTTATCTTTTCCTTTCTTAATCTATCATCAACTAGGTATCACATCCCGACCAGAAATATCGTAATCACCTCCCCTCTTTCTATCCAGTCTGAAGGCGTCTAACAACCCTACGCGGAGTCTCATCACCAAGAAAGATGAAGGTATCAAGAGAGACCCTCTCGGTCACTGCGACAGTGGCTATTTACCCCGCTCGACTGATCCAGCTCGGCAGCCTGGTCATCACGGGCTACGCAGTGTGCTACCTCGTTTGGATGCATCACTTCCACTACTGTGCCTTCTATGGCTGCGGAACAAGGGTCCCTGATAGCGTCTCTGTACCGCTCGGTGAGGTTCTTTTGATCACTGCTGTAAGAAACAATGACTCATCTTCCCCTTTGTAGCCCCGAACTCTCTCCCCCAAGACTTGCAAATCTGCACGAGACTGATCCGAATCTCACAGTCTGTCCTCGTCACGCTTGAGTGGATGCTCTTTGGAACTATCCTGGCGTTGAAAGCACATACAGGAAAGCCGGCTCTAGTCGATACGTCGGCACAGTTTGCCTGTTCATGTTTCTCGCTGTTCGTCTACTCGATTGGCCTCGTTGCCTTCACATCTATCCCGACAGTCCGAGCAACATGGCCATATTGCTACAACATGTGGAGGAGCAACGTTTATGACCCGCCCGAGAAATACTTCTGCATCGTGACGCAGAATGCCGTAACATGTGGACTGATCGCATGGTGAGTGTTTGTAGCATCTGCTGCTTTGCTTCAAGACCTTTTTACGGAGTTGATTGAGAGCTATTAGCGGCTTAAGCTGATACTGGACAGGATCACTACCATGCTTGTTGCTTTGCTCAACTTGATTCAGTTCCGGAAAGATCGTGCTGTCGGGGCCATTCGACTTGGTGATGATACGCGGTCGCCCACTGATGCTGACGCCGTGTCGATTCCAGATGTGACCATCGATCATTCGGCGTAGAATCATTGAACGAATCATCGCTAACTTGGCCGAGTGGTTAAGGCGCTGTGTTTAGGTTCTCATCAGAAACCAAACCCGCAGTGGGAAACCGCGGAGGTTCGAACCCTCCAGTTAGCATTCATCGATTCATTTCTTTTTGATTCTGTTTTTTTTTGTCACAGTTGAAATCCGGCCCTTGATGGGATAACTTAGCAATAAGACAGCTCGTCAGGAAGTATTTATTACTGTGGTTGAGGGATGCTGGTTGGGTGCCAAGGGAGCTGCTCAATTAATGCAAACCTTTCCCATATATCCTGCTCCGTATACTGAACAGTCAATTATATCGGTTTCTTCTCTTTTGATGCAATTGCTGGCATTTTCGGTTGCCTATCCGCCCTTCATGCACCCCCCTCACCCTGCCGTCAATCAATACGTACCCTCGCTATCAGTACGTGACGCAAACATCAGGTCATCACAATGCAAGATTTTACCACAGATGGCTTAGGAAGCAAAACGTAAGCACAAGTCTCTTCATGCTCATGCGGGCGTAAAAAGAATGAGACGACAAGCCCACGCTTTCTAAGGAGTGTTAGCTTGGACCAAGATATGACAAGATATATATATAATATAATGAGAGTATATGGATATTTGCCTATTCTATTTCATATTTAGGTATTGGTACGCTCATGGCTGAGCCAAAGATGAACTAGTCCTTCTAATCATCAAGAAGCGTTGGAACACGTGCACTAGGATGATACTGTAGACTGTTCCCCGCTCGATAACCCCCCTCTTGATTTTTACACGCTCACAACCTTGCACAAAATGACTGAAAACAACCATGGCTGCATTTTAGGTGTGTGCCTGGTATGCCACCTTCAATGGAGGCGTTTGCCTTCCCATTTATGCTTATGCCAAGCGTCTGTAGAAAGCCACAGTTTCGAATGGCCGTCATCAAATGTTAAGTATATGAGGTGCTCTTTCACTTATAAATAAGCGTAAACATCGCGCCCCAACAATATCTCATCTGTTATTTGTGTTATTCTACTATTTGTTCATCACACCGTCTCACCATGTCTTCACCTAGAGTTTGGCATATCAGTGGCGCTAACACAGGCCTGGGCCTGGAACTCGCCCTGAAAGCCGTTGCTGAGGGCGACCGCGTCATTGCCGCCGTGAGATCACCCCATAAAGTACCCGATACACTGAAGCGGGAAGAGGTCAAGGTGCTCCAATTTGACCTCGGCTGGTCGCAGGATCAGATGGACGCCTATGCCAAGGAGGCATTTGAAGCATTTGGCAAGATCGATGTGCTCGTCAACAACGCGGGATATGCCTACATGGGTGCCATTGAAGAGTCAGAGTATGTCACTTGTTCAACAATGTCAACATATGCTAAGGGAACGTTAGGGACTCGGCCGTCAAGGCACAGTTTGACACCAACGTATTTGCCATGCTGAGAATCATCCGTGGCTCACTTCCCCACTTCAGAAAGCAGAGGAGCGGCCTGATCATGAATCTCTCCTCTGTCGGCGGTATGCGCGGCTATCCTTCTAACGGCATATACTGTGCCACCAAGTTCGCTGTTGAGGGACTCACCGAGGCTCTGGCCGCCGAGGTAGCTCCATTTGGCATCGACTGTGTCATTGTTCAACCTGGCTACTTCCGCACAGCCTTTCTTTCCAATCCCTCATCAGGGGCCAACCTTGCACCAGCTCTCGAGGCCTACAAAGGCACTCCAGCTGATGAGGCTCGTCAAGCGTTTGAAAAGTACAATGGAAGGCAACCTGGGGACCCAAAGAAGGGAGCAGCGCGTATGTGGGAGTATGGTGCTGGGGCCGGAATGTTTGCAAACCAGAAGAAGCTATTGCGGTTGCCGCTTGGGAGTGACTCAGGTGCTATCATGAAGGAGTTGAGTGGGGTACTTGCCGAAACAGCTTCTACCTATGAAGATGTATGGAAGAGTACCGACTTTCCAGTTTAAGGCTAAGGGTTCTGTAGTTAATCCACATTTTCCTTCTGCTAATTTCAACCGGACTGAAATCTGCCCTTGACCTGTCCTTCCTCCCCGAGACAGTGGCTTGAGGCGACATTATCTTTTTGAATGCTATATTTCAAGGAGGGGAAGGACTTTATTTCACCATGTAAGTATATGAGCTAATGTGTTCTTTGCTATAGTTCAATCCCGGCCCTCGATGGGGTAACTTAGCCAGAAGACCGTAAGTATATGAGCAACCTAGGACACTGAGGTCGGCGCGTTTCCCCACAACTTGGCAATAGGCCCACGAGTCCAAGTACTGAAGTTGCGTAATGCGAAACAATCATACGCTTAGCCCTACGAGGTGACTAGAACTAAAATATTCTCCCAAAAAGAGCTCCCTTAGCTATAGGTTATCTCCTCGGAGATATCGTCCTGGTAACCCCCGCCTTGGCGAGCATTTCAACAATCTGGCCATGATGATATGACGATGCGGTCATCTGTGCCCGTTGCCAGGAGTACACGAATAAGGAGTTGACTTTGTCGATGAACAACTGGACAACCTCGACGCTTCCACCCTGAGCAACAGCAAAAAGGGCTGGCTCAAGGCACTGCCTGGTACCCTTGCACGCGACGCAAGCATCAAGGAACTGCCCCGTAATGCCGATATCGCCAGTTAGAGCCGCTATGTTGAACGCGGAACTGTCTTGCTTGCAAACGTCGGCCATTACCTGCGACAGCAACTTCTGTACAAATTTGGCTTGCCCCGATATGGTGCTGACGAAAAGTGCCTCACTCCGCACCAGATTCTTTTCCTGTGGGTTGGCAAAACCCAGCAACACTCGAAACGCATTTTCTTGGCCGTGATACGATATATTCCAAACCAGTTCGCTTGTTCCTATGGTCAGATACCTAGAAAGATAAACGTCTTTCATTCCAATAAGCTTGAATACTTGCGGGCGAAGCATCTTCTTCTTGTCCCGTACCGGAGCGTTGTGGGATGAGATGAGCAGAGTGAGAGGGACATGTGCCACGCTGCAAGCCCACTCCATCATGGCCAGGTACTCCAGCTCTTAATCCGAGTTGGGAGCCCAGGGAGGTTTAACCAGCGCGTGTCCATTGGTAAGGATTTGATCGAAAAGACTCCAAGTTTTGGATTTCAACATAGAGAATGCCTTGGTATGGAAGAAGACGTTGGACGATGCGCATATGAGGAAAGGGTGGCTGATTTGGAACTTTGTAAAGGCAACATCTTGATCAAGGTGATCTAATAAAGTTTTATTATTCGTATCGAGTTTAACCACTTTGTCACCTGGGCTATAATAGATATATGATTAGGGATTTATATTAAGCTAAGCTATATAAGTAAACTTAGGTACTTTAACCTACTCGCATTTAATTACCTTAAATTGTTACTAAAAAATGAAGCCTTGCAAGGTATACTTAAGAAAACAGACCTTTGGTAAAGGACGGATAGAATACAAGAGTGAAGAAACTTCAACGAGCACACTATCAGACAGTCATCAGATAATAGTAAGAAACCACGTCGGTCTCTTGCAATGACCGACGTCAGATCGGAGTGAGAAAATCATAACGTGTGCGCTTCCGGCTTCAAGTTAGGAGCGGGAGCGGGAGAATGACCTTGAGATGGAAGGCTGCCATCAGGGCAGACGGCGTCTGTGTTGTCCATCTTGTGTTGGGGTAGTTCGCTGACGACATACGTGCCGCGGTCCTGGACGAGGCAACCATCATCACACGCACGAAAAAGGCCGTGCTACCCGAGGGTTTCACGTACAGGGAGGTCAATGTCGCCCAGACCTTTCTTAACAATCTCAACCAAATTGGCCAGCCTTTGCAAGAGCTGAGAGACAAGGGGATTAACAACAGAGCGGATCTGATGAATTGGGTGATTGAGAAGATGGGCAGTTAGTGACATGATGCACGTCTAAGCTAACAAGAACCTCCTCAATTAGATAGAGGGCCTCACCCGGTCTCTCCCCCTATTTTCATTAGCCCATTTTGGATTTTTGTAAGAAACATTATCGATCTCTGGTCGTGATCAACGTCAGATTATTGAGAGATATACTGTAGCAATGAAGAACGGGAACTTCCCAGGGCCTATTTAGCGTACATCCACAGTTACATTACTAGTTCGTTCACCTCCGGCGCTCGCCATGACTCGGAATGGTGAGTAAAAGGTAGTCCCCACACCTTTAAAATCAGGCTTCGGAGCTTTCTGGCCATGGAACCAATGATTGAAGTTCGTTCCTGTCCTGCCGATGTAGCGGGACGACAGATCCGCGCCTTCAGGACACCAGCTTCGCCGTTTTATCCGGAACAGCGACAGGTGCTACGTGCCGAAATCTCGAGTACAGTATATTTAACCTGTAGGCGCGGGAGGTGTGAGGATAACGATCTGTACGTTGCGGAGGAAGATATCCGTACCTCCTGTGTCTCTGTAAAGCGCTCTTCTCTCGTCTTCGTGGATTGTGCTTCCGGCGCAGATTGAGTAACAATGCCCATTGAACCCGGCAAGGCGACCAGCCGACGAATCTTAGTAGCTATCTGTCAACAGAACTGTGAGGTGGTGAAGTTTGACGGATGGGCACCTATTCGTAGATTGAGGGCGGAGGGGCGTCCCCGGTGGTAAGATATGAGGTCGCCCACGCTGAGGCATAAACCACTACCACGTCGAGTTTGCTCAACCTGGGGGCATCACCGGTTCTGTCGGCTTTCGGCATCCTAAACGAACAATCAGGGTTCCTGAAAATCGGAGATGTTTGCTCATCTCCTTGAAATGTGCAAGGTGCTTTTTAGGTTCGGAGTATTTGTGGACCCTTTTCCCCACCTTCCTCCCAGTAACTGAAGGGCTTTAATGGTGGGCACTGAACACCACAGTTGCATCCATAGTGCACCTAGACCTGAGCATACATCCGCCAACAGTGAATACTTGGCTCTGAGGCTTTTCTCGAGTTATTGTTGACGTGATTATCATCGAGTGGCGCTATCATGTGTAAGGTGGAGTAATCCAATCGCCTGACGGACCAAGCCATGAGGACAGCTTCAAAACTTGGAACCCCTCTAAGGAGGTGGTCGGTGCCATATCGCTCCTCGTATTAACTCCTTGGTTCATTTCTTTCCCCTGATAGCTTCACCAAGACGAGTGATGGCATCTTCAGCAGAGCATTCGGTCGGGTCAATATCGACCACGATTCGTCCTCTATCATGCCGAAAGCAAGCGCTGTTGGCGCTGCTATTGTTGTTTGTTGTCCATTGCGTTACTGCCGAAAACGCTGCCCAAAACCCCAGGGATGATTTCTGTCGGAGATTCTCACACCAGACGACGGTCATCGACGACAAGCTGTATATCGATGGTGGCTGGGTGAATTTCAAGGACTTTCAAAAGGACCACATCAATTATTCCAGTACGTCGAACTCGATAGATGTGGGATCCGTTTTGCCGAACATCAAATGGGGTGACCAGATTTGGGCTAACCTAACAACAAAGATACTTGGCTGGGATATCACGACCTGAACAAGCTTTATAAAGATTGGCCCGATTTGAACATCAGCTTAAATAAGAACGACAGGCAAGTCAACTCTCGGACTTTGAATTGCTGCGTTACAGAGACCATGTCTACTTCATGGGCACCTTTTATGGAGCTCATACTCAAGATCCATCAGTTGGAAGGATATACTGACTTTGGCCTTGAAGCATTCCAACAGTAAATGGTGGGGTTCTATGGGGTGATGATGTTAATAAGCGATTCTACCTCTATGGCGGCGACTGGAATATCGGTTATGCGCAAAAGTTCTACCACCTTTTAAGCTATGATATTCTCAACGACCAGTGGGACGACTTTGGAGCGCCCAATCTTGACCCCCCGCCAGAAATTGCTTCCTATGGTGCTGGAGTCGGTGTATCGGAGACCGGTATGGGTTACTACTATGGAGGATGGATAAGCAATGCCTCCATGAGTGGGTGGACTCAACCACGACAAATGAGTCGGTACTTCTATTCATACGCCTACGATAGCGGCGACTTCAGCCAGGAAGCTGGCCCAGACGACAATCCGCGAGCCGAAGGCACAATGGTATGGATTCCAGCCGGTGATCCACAGGGACTGCTTGTATACATGGGGGGCATTGTCAGTACACATGGCAATGGTACCACAGCTCCCCAACCATTTGACGAGATCTTTGTGTTTGATGCGACGGGCAACTCATGGTCGACACAGACAGCAACCGGAGAGATACCACAAAATAGACGCCAATTCTGTGTTGACGTGGCCTGGGCACCCGACAAATCAAGTTTTAATATGTAAGTGCTGATATTATCCCCAGTGGCATAAAGCGCAATGCTGAATACAAAAGCTACCTCTGGGGAGGCCTGAGCGTACCACCCCCAGTTGTAAACACCACTTCATTCAACGATGTGTACATCTTGACCATCCCCTCATTCATCTGGGTGAAGGCCTACCCTAACCACCATGGAAATACCACTCTGCCCCCAAGTTATGGCCACTACAGTGCTTCCTGTAACATAGTCAAGTCGATGTCGCAGATGCTGGTCATCGGCGGCACCTACCCGGACAGTGATAACTGCGACCTCGCGTATAACATCTGGGCGCAGCACAATTTTTGGACTGGAACGCTCCATAACGAGGGCAATAACGGGACGTACTGGGCGCAGTACGATCCCAACGTCACCAGCAACGTTGTCCCTGTCGACGTCTATAGCGTCGTTGGTGGAAATAAGGAAGGACATGCAACTCTCAAGGGACCCAAGGACGGATTTGACTCGGGCAACAAGCCCCTCCAGGACCTGCTGGCCAGGAGACCATCGATTTCGCAACGTTCTCCGACCCGCGATCTCACCCCCCGACCAACCCCCCCACGCCAGCGCCGGTCTCTTCCGGATCCAAAGGACTCTCTACCGGCGCCATCGTCGGCATCGTTATTGGCAGCGCCGTGGGGCTAGCACTCATTCTGCTCGTGTGGTTCTTCATCGGCAGGAGTGTCGTCCGCCGTCGGGAGGAGCGGCGACGATCCGAAATGACGCAGCCTTCGTACAGCGTCGTCAGCAGCACGGCCGGGGCGCCAAGCATCGTCAGCCCGCCGGAGTCCATGGGACCCTGGAGTGGAAGCCCGCCGCCGGCAACGCTGCCGCCACCGTCCGAGCTCCCCACACAGCAGGCCGACTCCGTTTTCGTTCGGAGTCTGTTGCCTGAGCGTCGCCGTAACAGAGTTGTATGCACCCTCTCTGCGGAGCGTTGCAGTCTTGGCAGTGAGAACTTTGAGTCAATCCGAGCGGTCCTCCAAGACATACTCGTTGTTGGGACGCTGACGATACTCGGCCAGCTGCTTATGCAGCATGTCAACCCAGTAAATGCAGCGGTTTCTGTCTTGATCGTTCGCATCAAAGTAACACTTGTACTTCGTATTTCTGAAGATTGTGTCGTCTACGTTTTCCAACTTTGGGTAAGCCTCGTCCATGTCATCCACACCTGATGTCAAATCCAGATACTTCAAGCTGTTCACACCAAAGTCAGCCAAACGATTCTGAAATTCGACGTAGGTCAGGCGATCGCCGGGCCCTGAGCCTTGGTTGCTCATTGGTTTCCAGCTCGCTTGTGAGCCTCCCTCCATACGCCTCCCCCACCCTTGTTTATCGAGTCCCTTGACATCACTATAAGCTGAAGAAAGTAGTGAGAAGGAGGTGAACCTATTGGTGAGCAGTGAGACGCACCATATAAAATCGTAAACCTCCCATAGCTATATTCTCTCGCAGCAATGGTAATAGGCAGGAACCTTGGCGGCTTCACCCGGTTTGGCAAGGCAAAGGAGCCATGCCATGTCGAGGCCAAGCAGCCAAAGACGGATGATTAGTGAGTGATGAGTTGGTCAGTGTAAAGGAGGTAAATGGAAAAGAGAGTGACCGAAAGAATGGGAAATGATTCCCAGCTTGTGCAAGCGTCAGTTGCTTAATGTGAGGCGTTGTAACCAAGAGCGTGCCAGTGCCAGCCGGCCCCGACAAAAACAAAGGCCCCCATAGAGCCGAACTGACGATCCGGCTCACATGACCAAATCTGGACCGAGGTCGAAAGAGTTTTCCGAGGCGCTCTTCTTTGGGCCAGGCTGAAGTGATCAATACCCCTTCTGTCACTAGGTTCACAACATGTCATCAGACTCGCCGTCAATCTGCTACGCCGGTGTCCAAGGTATTTTCATCAACACTAAAGATGGGCCTTGAAGTACTGACATTGCGTTGTAGATGTCCCCCTCATCCTGCGCTTCATCAAAGAGGCCGCAGAGGAGCAAGCTCCCGGCGCCATTGTTGCTGCGACAGAAGAGCGACTCGCCAAAACGTTGCACTTTGAGCCACCCTCGGCAGACAGTGCCCTATCTCCAACACAATTTGCGTGGGCGATACTCATCTACTCACCAGAAGGTGAAGCTGCTGGGCTTTTGGTTTACCTGCAAAACTATTCCACATGGACGGCGGCTCCTGGGGTCTGCTTGGAAGAGTTGTATGTTGTGCCCAAGTATCGACGGTACGGGTATGGACGCATGTTGATTGAAGCCATGGCCTCTGCGGCTCGAGAGGCTGGCTGTGCCAAGATGGATTGGGTTTGTCTTCAAGACAACCAGCGAGCTCTGAACTTCTATCGGAAGCTAGGGGCTAAGAATATGCAAGATTGGGCAGTGTTGAAGGTTGATCAAGAGGGCATTGAGCAGTTGGCCGATGGGAAATAGACCAGACGTGACCTCGGCTAAATAAGGAACTTGGAAGTGGTACATTTAGATAGTTGGAACTTTTATATACTAACTGAATTCGAATCACAAAGCTTCGTCGAATGACAGGGAAATCAAGGTGTGTTTGGGAAGAAACGGCACCTTGACAACCTGAGACGAGACACTGAACTCCCCAACACTCTTGTCACAGTCATCGGGCCCATAATGGCTAGGATGGGTGGAGACCCCTGCTGAAAGAAGTCAACCAGAGCCAAGCATTGCGGAATATGCGTGTTTCCCCAAGAGCCCACATTTTGTTAAGCGACGCCTTGTGGACCTGGGTACCATCCAAATAACTGACCCGACGGGACCGTGTTGCGCTAGTTTGCGCCCTGTCATGTCATGTCATAGACCCTACTTACTTACAATGAAGCACAGGGCGTAGTCTGCAAGTTGCCCTAGTCACACAGGGCGTACCTGAATGACATGTCCCAAGCCCTCGAGCTAGAAGTCCTTGCAAGATTAAGAAGGTTTTGTCCATTGTGCGTGTCCAGCAAGATGTCTCAGGATGTAAGTTCACTTCCTATCACAAGAGCACCCCCTGATCGTTACTAGCTTGTCAGTGCCACAAGCCAAACTGAAGACGTCGAGATGCGTGCACGCTCGAACAACGATGCTGGCTCCATCAGGTCAAATGCAGATAACTCTGACCTGGAGCAGTTACTGATGGACCTCGAAAACGGCATCGTCGGTTGGGAAAGCGATGAAGACCCCGAGTACCCTCCAAATTTCACTCCCACTCGCAAGTGGTTCATTACCGGCCTCCTCTCTACCCAGGCCTTCATGACTCCCTTTGCTTCGTCCATCATAGCCCCCGCCATCAGTTACATCGCAAAAGACTTTGGAATACCGGATATTACAAAGAGTGCCATGCCCGTGAGTATTTTCCTCCTTGGGTATGCCGTCGGGCCTTTGTTTCTATCCCCTCTTTCCGAAATTTACGGGCGCAGGATCATTATGATGGTCTCGACCCTCGCATTTTGCCTTTTCCTCGTCGGCTGCGCACTATCTCCTTCGATCGAACTACTCATATTCTTCCGCTTCATGTGTGGAGTAGGAGGGTCAGCCTCGCAGACAGTGGGAGGAGCCGTTATCGCCGACTTGTTTCCTGTTGCCGAGCGCGGTAACGCCATGACTGTCTGGATTCTGGGCCCGATTCTTGGGCCCTCGCTGGCGCCTCTCACAGGAGGTTTCATTGCCGAGACGATAGGTTGGCGTTGGGCCAACTGGATAACTCTTATTCCCACCTCGGTGCTTCTTGTGGTCATGGTGTTTGTTTATCCTGAAACTCGCCACGAGGTGCTTATCCAACACAAGACTGCGAAATTAGCCAAGACCCTTGACCGACCAGACCTGTGTAGCTGTTACGCAGAGGCAGGAGAAAAGGCTGCTAAAAGAAGCAGTATCATCCTGTCTGGCCTCATCCGACCGCTTAAATTACTCTTCAGCTCGACAATCATCTTGGGGATGTCCCTCTATGTGGCATTTGTCTACGGATGTCTCTATCTGCTGTTCAATACTATTCCCATGGTCTTTCGCGGCAGCTATAACTGGTCAGCCGGCATCTCTGGCGTCGTCTACCTGGCTCTCCTCTTCGGATACCTCGTCGGCCTGTGGGCATTTTCCCTTCTTTCCGACAAGACAGTTCGGCACATGACCGAAGCAAATGGAGGCATTTATGAGGCCGAAATGCGGCTTCCTTTTTGCATCTACTTTGCGGCACTTCTCCCTCTCTCGTTCTTCTGGTACGGCTGGAGTAGTGATCAGGCCGTACACTGGGCTGTGCCAATCTTGGGACTTGTTCTCTTTGGTATAGGTTTCGAGGGCATTTGGCTCCCTACCCAGATCTATATCGTCGATGCATACTCTCGATATGCCGCAAGTGCTCTGGCTGCCTCCTCAGTGATGAGGAGTATAATTGCGGCATTCCTCCCTTTGGCTGGGCCCGCAATGTATGAGCGGTTAGGGGTTGGCTGGGGGAACTCGGTTCTGGGGTTTATTTCTTTGGCCATGGTGCCTATTCCGGCCTTGATATACAAATTTGGAGGGAGGATAAGAAAGAAGGAGAGTTTCAGACTTTGAAGTGCTTGGAGTCGCACATAAGAAGAGCCTTCCGGATGGACAAATCACAGCCTTCCAGAACAACAAGTAGGACCTCAATTCAACATAACGTGCGCCAAGACTAAGAACTTCACAATCATGCATCCGGTTCCCTTTTCCCTTGAACTACTAAGGTACTCGGGCCGGATCTATCGCTCATCCACCCATTCTCGACAGAGATGCTCAGCAGGATCTTGTTATCAGTGCCGTTCCTTGCCTTCACAACAACAACAACGTCTCTCATGAGTTTGAATTCCTGCGGCCCTAGTAGCAAATTCGGCGATGATGGTTTTGGTGAGGCTATAGGATTCTGGCTCAGCGCATCTTTCCTGAACAACACCAGGAGCTCAAGGCCATCGTCACCATAGGTATTCCAGAATTCAAGATGGAAAGTCGGTAGTGAGTCTGTGTCTCACATAGTGCTGAACCCAAGCGAGAAATATATACCCTCGCCTCCGGACCCGATGGCCTCTGTCCAAGGATGTGGTGTACTTCCAAGCGAACCTCGATGGCTTTCATTATTGCGCCAGTATATCATTGACTCACATAACCCACTAGGCAATAAAATAGGTGTCGTCGCCCACAGTCCGTACTCGGCTGGGAGGTGTCGAAGATGGAGTGTTGTTGGTTCTTCATTAATTGAAGGGTCGTTTATGAGTGAGCGAACATAAAATGTTCTTTCCTTGAGGTCAGAATGACTTCTAGAGTCAAGTCCTTTGGGGAGCAGAAACCGTGAAGGACGGTGATATCGAGAATAGCCACCGTCACTCAGTTGCAAGGCGATGCCTATGGTTCTATCCTCCTCAGAACAGTCTGCTAGAAAAACCAGCCAGAGATTAGACATGATAGCTATCCTCTGCGTAAATATCTCCTGATAGGCAGAAGTCAACCAAGGGGGGCATTGCTCGTGTTCTTTTGATCCTGGCGTAAACGATCTGTCATATGGTATCGACAGAACTTTGAGTTTAATCAATGTACCGACTACTTGCTGGGAGAAGTCGGGCATACCGGAACCATCGGCGATTTCAATGTCCCGTAACGTATGTCGAATTTTATGGCATCCCTCAAAGTCCCCTAGTGATGTAGCCAGGATACTCGAATGGACCCGCAAACCTTTTTCGGGGTTATGCTTCCATGCGAAGATGCTCTGGTCGTTGGAGGACTGCAGAATTTCCATCTGAAGGCGAAAGAAGGCCTTGTCCCCTTCACCATAGAGCAACGACATATTGACGTTAAAAAGCCCCATCAAACTGTAGGCCCTGTCTTCGACCCTGGTCGTCTCCCTCGTCGCTGCCCATGATAACTTTTGGGCGGCGCAACAGCTATCCAGCCACCCTGGAAACTCAAATAAGAACGGGTCGATATTCGTAATCTCGGAAATCTCTTTGGCAAGACTGCGCTTGGTCCCAAACTCTCTCCATTCGGCTGACAGGAACACCACCTCGGCCGGCGCGATGAGTTCCTGGAGGGTCCATCCCCGCGTGAACCACTTGCTCTTTTGAAGCTCGTTGCTCCCAGGTTGGCGGACAGTCTCGTAGTTGCAGTCATTCAAGTAGGCGAAACACGTGTCTGCGTGCTGATACCAGCGGTACATGGAGTTGATGGCCTCGGAAAGCTCAGTACTTGACGACTTGTCGATACAGCACGTATCGATCCAAACGTAGCGGAATCCTTCCTTCTCAGCGATGCGGCAGAAGTTTTCCACCTTTTGCCAGCCCTTTCTCAAGGGCGCCGTTCCCTGCGTGATGTCCTGGAATAGGACCTCATCGTCCTCCCATCGGTGCGAGAGGATAGCATAGGACACGCGAGTTTCGTCAGTAAACTCCTCCAGCGTTTCTGACTCAATCTCTAGTAGCCACATGGTTGTGATTGAAGGAGTTTCCGTCTAATAGGGGTTTTGTGACTCGCACTCAACGAAGCTATTTCGAGGGATATTCTGGCTTCAACCCCCGACGCTTCCGTGGGGTTTGTCGCCTGACTTTTATCAAACGATTGCCGCATGTAAGCGCCCGGAATATTATTAGATCCGATTCAACCAGACAAGGCTCTCAAAGAACAGTAAAAACTCAAAGTCAAGACCAAATGGTCACTGAAGTCTATGAGGCCCTCATCCTTCTTATCCTCTAGCTAAGTTGATCTTCATTGATACAACTGCTTGGCCCACGTCTCCTGCGAATGTCAACACAGCGAAGCGGCAGTGAGCGAGGCCGATCTAAACCCCGAAGAAAATTGGAGTTGAAGAAAGCACCAAGAGTGCCGAGGTCATTCTTGTTGGCCGGCACTGATGGTGGTGGTGTGGAAAAGCTGGAACTCCACCATTTCACTCCGAGGCCGCTTTCCACATGTTGTGTGGCAGGCGACCAAGAGCTTTGCCTCACAATCCAAGTCTGTGTCACTAAAGAAATTGCTCGATGCTTGCTCTGAAACCGGAATGTTTACGTCAGTGAGCAGTGACATGGAACGGGTGGTGGCCTATACTCAACTTTGAAGATCAGGCTCGGAATCAACAGAACTGCAAAGCGTGACTTCCGCCCGCTTTGTATGGCAGCTTGGCTGGAATGAGAGGCAAGACAAGGTCCCGCATGCCGCTAGTAGCGACGGTGATACCTCTAGCCACGGCCAGGCTCTTCGAATATAGGTGGGTGACCTGCGGGCTGGGGGAAGCAAAGGCCCGCTGTGCATAGCCGAGCTGAAAGCATGGATGCAGCCAGTGGGCACATCCCAGAGCTCCCTCGTATCTCAGATCAGAGGAGCGCCAAATTGTGTGGGTGGCACAGGGGCGGGGTTCTGTGCTTGCAGCTCCTCTCTCCATCACATGGTCCAAGCCGGGCAGCTAGAATGTGACTGTCGGCCGCTAGTTCTGTATGGGACATGCTACGAGACAGGAAGAGTTGACCATTTTCTCAACTTAATCTTCAGCTACCCATACCAAACAGCAACATGGGGGAACAGCAATTATCAAGCGGAGGAGCAGATCCAACATGCTCCGAAAGACTAGACGATACAAACATCATTTCATCGATGTATTACCTCGACCGAACACCGCTATACGAGGTTGAAAAACCATACAGCATGCGTTATCTACCCGAGGAGGGCATTCCCCAGACCAACTACAAGAAGGTCAAGTATCCATTGACAGCAAGGAGCATGCAGCGCCCTGATGTTGGGCCCTTTCGTTTGAATGAATGTGGATTCCAGCTCGTGAACCTCAATCCAAGGACGCTGGCAGGCCATCAAGTAAGTCTGCGTATTTGGCTAGGTATTGAGAAGGGCTAACTGTTTACTCTGTAGCATTTGGAAGCCCATCAAGGGACCTCTGAACAACTGGCCACTGGGCCTTTGCGACACCCGATCGGTCGATTTCGAGAAGGATACAATAGCTGGGGGCATCGTTTTTGACGATTTCTACACAGAGAACCTGCAGATTCTACACAATCCAGACTTCCAGTGGTACTATCTACCGGACCAAAATACCTGGGAAGTTCTTATGTTCAAGAGCGCCGACAGCGACAAGAACAGCCCAACACCCGGTATGCCCCATTCCCCGAGGGGGCAAGAGTAAATATAATTACTAATTAATTTTTAAAAAAATAAAATTTCTCCTTAAAGTTTATAAGCTATATATTTAGCTAAAAGAAACCTTATATATAAAGTAGCTTAGAGAGTTAATATTAACCCTATCCTAGCAGAATTGCCTATAAATAAATACCTAGGGACTAGGGAATAACAGGCATGCCTTCTAGTATAGGCACCGCCGCAGTTGCTATTAATCCATCCTTTAGGTATTTAAACCTCGCCTTAAATACCCAATAAGTACCAGAAAAGAGGAGTGTGGCCCCAACTATAACAGAAGCCCAGTTCATGTTGCCGATATTCTCACCAGCATCGACCGGGACGTAGAGTGGCATGCTACCAGTAGCAAGTTAGTAAGAGGGACCCTATCTAATGCAAAGGGGCAAGCAATGGCTTACACGTAGATAACAATAACCAGACTGGCCCATGCAACGGAGATGTAGTTGATCAGATATCCCCAACGTCCGAGATCAAAATGGGAACGATCTGGGAGTACCGACCGGCCTCGAATAAGAGTCTACCCATACCGTGAGGATAAAAGCGCGAAAGCGGGGTGTGAAAATTACTTACTACAATAACAGGAAGCGTATATCCGAGTGTAAAAGACACACCGGCTCCACTGACAATAGCATTGAAAGCCAGATCACTTCCCAAGGAGATGACACCAAGCACAGCCTCAACCACGACCAGAACCAACATGAAGTTGAGTGGAATCTGCAGTTTGTGGTTCATCTTCTCAAGCCAATCGGACCACGGGAATGCCCTGTCCTGTGCCATTCGCCATCCAAGGCGGGAGCAGGAGGATAGAAGACCGGTGGACACCAGCAGCTAGAATGACGAGTTAGCTGCAGGCTACATGTGGGATGTGAGGTATTAAGTGCATCACCGACTTACATTCACAACAATGAATACAACTGCAATGAATATGCCTCCACCAATGCTGCCGGTCACGTCCGTTAACCAGTCGACGTAGGGAGAACTACCAATTAGCACGACTTCGAAGCAGTACGGGGATGGGTACTCACAGAGCTACTGCGTATCTCTCGAAGTTACCGCAGCAGAACAGGAGCACGAGGTCGGTGATCAAAGTCATGACGCCGGAGAAGACCATGGACCAGACCATGGCTCTCTAAAAGCCAAGTTGTAAGCGGGAAGTCTCCCATCACACAGGGTGAGAATGAACTTACCGGTGCGTCTTCTGCGGCATTCTTCATCTCCTCCACCAAATGCATCATGCTGTCCGTCCCGTAAAGTCCATACAGGGGGTTGTAGAAACCGAGGATAAATACCCATCCATTGCTGCTGTATCCTGAGTTATTCAGGAACGTGGTGAAGACAAACTTTGCGTCCGCCTTGGGCGCCGTAACTAGCACGGTGATAGCCCAGCCAAAGAAGCCAAGGACGGTAAACACAGCTCCCACAGTACTGTAAATGGGGAGCACCTCGGGCTTGAGGTTGAGCAGGATAGGGACGACGAGCAGAAGCAAGTAGATGAGGAAGGTCTGGTATGGCTGAGGAAGCGTCAGGAGGCTATAAAATGGCAGGTTTTCAAGGGCATTAAATTACCTGCCAGTCAACGTTGGGGTGAAATATCGTGACCATGGTCGAGATAATATTCGCGCTGTTCAACGTGCAGGATGCACCTGTTGCGACCTCTGCGAGAATCAAGCACCATCCGACCGCGTACGAGAGGAATGGTCTGTATGTCGCCGTAGCTAGCCGTTGAACGTAGAATTGCTGGCCGCCCGCCGTTGGCCAAATACCGCAGTACTCGGCAAGAGACGCCATGAGCAGTGTCTGCCCGATGGCAACAATGATACTATAATAATTTAGCTGGGGTCACTCCATCCCCATTCGACCCAAGGTACTCACGATCCATATATCAAGCCGACCGGTCCGCCCAGGTCAAAGATGGTTCCATACAAGACGACAATGCAAGTCCAGGTCGCCGAGATCATGACCTGGTAAGCACATACTGTTCATATCAGCGTTGTTGACGAACGCAGTGGTAGCAGGTACAGGCACCTACTTGTCCAGAAGTTGTACACGCGCTTTAGTTCGGCGCTCTTCCCGAGAGCCATCAGAGCAGCATCGTCCGGGTTGATCAAGGAATCACCATGCTTCATTTCTTGGCCAGCGTCGTGGCGGGGGGGCTTTTCCGTGCTGCTTACTTTGGCAAGCTCCATTGTCGTCGTTCCGTGGATGAAAAAACTTGGTGCTGAGAGAAGAGCGCACGACGTGGATGGGTAGAGTGGTTATAAATAAGGTGCGCAAGAGGGTAGTCTAGAATCATAGAAACTGGAATACAGGCGCCTCTTGCCTTGCCATGGGTGACGCACTTGGCGAATCGGAAATCACCCTTTATCTCGGGCTGATAGCGTAGCTTTACCACAAAGAATCAACCGAGTTTAGCTTGCGGGGAGATAGGCGCCCCCATTCCAGCCGATGCACGGAACCTATTTGGGGACCTGGATAATTAGCCAATAATCCACAGGAATGAGCAACTTCAGCTGGCCAAAGAGGTGGGGCAGTGAAATAACAAGACATTCGAGGCCCGGTTTCTCTCCCGGGTAGCCCCATTGAGTTTGATCTCGGCGAGTCTCTCTGCCGACCAGCCGACTTGAGATTAGCGGCTCTCAAGACTCAAGATACCATCATCTTTCTCTCCCGACCAACCATTCCAGGCTTAGACTCTAACCTACTATCACGATACCATAGAGTCGTTCAGACAAGGCACCGTATCTATAAAGAATGGAAGGGGGGGTTGCTGGAATCAGCTTGACACAACAACAACAACAGCAACGCTCTTACTCTCCCGCATCCTGTCCTCAGCATTTTCTATTGTTCTTGACACCATGGCTATCGCCACTAACAAACCCACCTTTGCACGTCTCGACGCTGCGCAACCGTCTACAACTCCCGAAGCCCTCATCGAAGCTATCAAACGGGATGGCGGAGTAGTCGTTGAGAACCTCATCTCTCAGCAACTTGCGGAGCAGGTCAAGAAGGACCTCCAGCCACACTTTGACTCGGACATTCCCGACAAATCCGGCTTCTTCCCTGCGACGACGCAGCGAGCAACAGGTCTGTTTGCCATTTCTGACGCCTGCGTTGAGCTGGCTTGTAACCCTCTCTACATCGATGTTGCCAATGCTTTGTGCTCTTCATCCCTTACATACTGGGATAGAGAGAAGAGGGTGACTGTAAGCGGCAAGCCCATCATCTCATCTACCGTCGCTTTCCGGGTCAACCCTGGTGGTCAGCAACAGGTGCTGCACAGAGACGATGAGTACATCTACTGAACCCACCACTCACTACTTTGCTAATTGTATCAAGTGACTACCATCCGTACGACAAAGAGCTACCGGTTATGATCGGTTGCGTAACCGCCTTAACTAAGACTACGAAAGAGAACGGCGCTACGATTGGAATACCAGGATCCCATCTCTGGGATCCCGAGCGACGACCATATGATGAGGAGGCTGTTCCTGCAGAGCTGGAGCCTGGCGATAGCTTTATTTTCCTTGGAAACCTCTACCACGCGGGAGGGAAGAATATCACCCAGTTAGTACCTTTCCCTAGCCACCGCATACTCAAGCTGGAATACTAATCGATATCCAGGAATGAACGCCGCGAAACAGTCGGCATCTTTCTCTGCAAGCCAACCCTGCGACCTGCTGAAAACCAATTCTTGGTGGTCCCTTTGGATAGGGTGCGGAAGCTGAAACCGCAGGCGCAGAGGCTGCTGGGATACGGGGTTTGCAAGCCGTCTCTGGGGTTCATGAACTACCAGGACCCAATGAAAGTATTGTTTGGAATTGAAGATGAGGAGACAGTCTTGATGTGATTGATCACATTAAGTAAAGAGACGCTAGAATACAATGAAGGGAATCATCTGGTGCTCATTCTCTCGAGCGTACTGTATCCACCTTCCAACCGCGTGTGATTCTGACGCCGCCCAGTAGGCAATCAAAAACTGTATCACCGCGGTGTTGCAGGAGAACCCAGTGGCGGAAATCGATTTGACAAAAAGGTCGTGGATAGTACATTGCCTCTCCTTGTTGGCTCGGCATTCCGTGCCTGCGATAAAGAGAGGAAACGATACGTAGAGGGACACCGCAGGCACTGGCCAGGTCGTGATAAACATGATTTCGTCAAACAGAGAGTCGACCAATGAGGGAATAGCTTCTTCGGCCTTTGACCATGATGCAATGGCTTGGTAATTGTAAATCATGCACGCATAATACTGTGCGCGCATGACAGCGTCTAGACAAGCCTGCATCACGACGTCTTGTGATGACCCAGAGATGATGCCAGCACAAGCAGAATTGTAGACTTGCCTGAGCTTGGCTTTCCAACCATCCATATCGACATCTTCGGGTTCATGTCCCTGTTCCTTGGCGTGAAAGCGGTTCCTTTCGACCATGGTGATTGTGCAGAGCAGCTCAGTAAAGCCCCAGAAATGGTCGTCAAATGATGACGGGGACAGGGCTGGATGTTCCCGACCCGGATTTACTGTAAAGGAGGAGATGGTACCAAACGCTTCTAGATAGACCACCTCTTCAAGGAGGAATTGAGAAATAAGCCGCTGAGGTGACTGCTGGTGAGTTTGTGAGCTATATCTATCAAGGCTTGCGCGGCATCCTCGTAGATGAAGCTTCCAGTCGACAGAATTAGGGATGAGCATCTCTGCGTAGCATAGTGATACTATGGTGGTGGTGATCTCGATCAACGAGGACGGGTCAGGCACCGGGCTACGGCCCAACTCGGAATTCAGCTTGGCGTTCAGGTCGCGCAAGCTAATGTCTCGGAAGTGATGGACCACGGGTGCCGCTTCGTCGTCGGCAGATGTCACCCATATGTGGGCAGCCGCAAGCCCTAGTATCGATACATGCAAACAGGTTGATCGCTGCGCCAGGGGCAGGACGAGACTCCGCCATGGGTTTTTCGGCCCGTCGAGCCATGCCAATAGAGGGGCAACCTCGTCGTGGAAGTGGCAAAGTAGCATTTCTCTCAGGGCTTGCGACGAATAGCGGTTAAAGAGTTGGGCGTTTGTCTCAAGATGGGGCGTTTGTATCACGTCGCGCTCAACATCTGCAGCAGGGTTACTGGTCTCCCAAGGGGAGCCACCAGGTGAGCCTGTCGTACCACGGATTGGAGGATCATTTGACCTGCTTGGTGATGGCAGTGGAAGCTTTCTGCCCCTCAGTTTACCCCTGCTTGCTACGCCCTGGTCCCATCTAAGGAGAAGGCTGTAACCGGGACAACTCAGCGCTCGACTGGAGCACTTTTGACAGGATGGGAGGCTTCGATCGCATTTGATGCGGCGCTTTGTGCAGACCCGGCAGTCTGAGGAATCAGCGGATGTTTGAAGTTGGATGGATTGCCGCTCTCGACTTGCCTCGGGTTGCCGTCGGGCGATCGGAGGGCAGAGAGTCAAGACGGAGATTTCGCATCTTGACATTGCTTCTTGGCTCGACCTCGAAAGACATATGTGCGGAAACAAAACATTCAATTTAGAAGGTTTGGGCTCGTTCAAAACAACAACATATCTCGGCGTGCTTCAAGTGTTGATAAGCAAAGTGAGGAGGTGTACTCACGTGATGGCCACAACCCCGCACTCTTTGAGGGCAACGTCGGTGGCCTATCCTCATGCCAAATTGGGAAGCTCCCATTGCTGGTCATGATACCAGCCAAACATGAAACACAGATGTCGGTCGTGGGAGATGTTAGTACTGTGTTTCTCGCAAGGCTGTAATTCTCTACATGTTATCTTGCCTAATGAGCTATCTTGTTCTATCTCTACTGCGATATATAGCCACAATGTTAAAGAATACTATTGAGCTGTAGTGGTCGAGAACCATTACCACTGGCCGCAGCTAAGAGGAAGCCGTTCAGGTCAAGACAAACATCCGGGAAACGGTCGCTCGCTCATGACCAAGGGCGCCGATATCGGTCACGTAGGGTAGGTGGTTCGACATGATCAAAGAGATAAAAGGCGTTGCTTAGGCAGAGTTCAAGAAGCTGGAGGATACTGCGAGAGAAGAGATGTCGAAGTCCACGGGAGGGAGGGTGTGAGAATGGTCTTGCCAGAAGTAACGTCTACTGGGCAAGAACGACCTCCACCCACCGTGGCGCATGATTCTTCGACGCCACTCTGTGGCGCCATGATGGCTGTGGCGCACCGGAGAGCCCTTGGCTTGCTCCCTGAAGTCTTCGATCAAGTCATCTGAGGGCAGGGGAAAATGAGAAGCCCTTCCATGCTGTTAATGTGTGTTCATCTTGAAAGGCGCGGCCGGTATCATCATCCTTGTGTGAAGTGTTGGCCTCGGTTGCCATCTCGACGCGCTTCCGCTGCGCACGGTCCTAGCAGGAAAACCACTTCATGAACATTTAGAAGCCTCCAACCGCAACTCACACATGCAACGTGGAGGACCCAAGACAGCGGGAATATGCTCTCCATATACATTAGAGCGTCTCATTCCTTCAAAAGACTCACGATCGCGGCGTCGTGCCATGCATTGATAGATATTCAGCGACCCGCGGATGGCAGTCTTGATGGTGTAGGGTAGGCGCCAATTTCGCGAAACCCTGACCAGTGACACAATTGACGCTATGCTGATTTTGATCAGTTATGTCAAAACAGGGACACGACCTGAGCTAGTGCGAGATCTATCTAGATGGCATCTCGGGCGCAACTTGTGATGGCTCGCGGGCCAGCATCCCAATTCTAGACGACTCGGCCGTGACCTTACATGGGAGGTTTATGTGAGGAGATGGCCTAGACAGGCAAATGCTCTTGTGACTTTGATGCTCTAACGGCCTTGGCCTCTTGTCGCCAAGGTGCTGGCTGAAGACAAGCACTCTGGGCGATGACGCGGCGCAGCACGATCCCTCCAATTTGCGACTCTTCCCCCATTTGGACGGCGATCACCCGCTCTGCCAAGGATGAAATCAACTACACGAAGATTCGTTTCGGCAGTTGATGTATGCGAAATCTGGACGTTAACGCGCTCTTCTTCCTGCTGAGTTTTGCGACAGAAGAGCATCAGGGTCGGCGATACCGAGCAAACTCTTTACCTTGCGCGCCAATGACGACACACGAACGGACCCACATTTCCACGTTCTGATTGGTGTTTCACCTGCCTTCACCTGGCCACCTTGATCTCACCGTCCCTGATCAATCACCATCTTGAAGAATCACCGCCCCACGCCGTCATGAAGAACGCTGTCAAAGAACTTTTCAGAAGTACCTTATCGACTGTGGCGAGACCTTCACTTTCATCACACTGCCAAGTCCAAAACCTGGCATCCGTCGGTCCATGACCGAACCACAAAATGTCGGCCCTCAGTCCATCTTGGAGGACAACAATGACGTTGGCCTACCCCATGGTTGACCCTCATGGCCCGCAACCGCCTGCTACCGTTACAACCGGCTCGTTTGCTATGCTTAATGGAAACAACCATGCCACACCGCATTCGTGTATTCGTCCGAGGTACTCACCCCCATTGCGGAGAAGATCCCCTCCCCCCATTCACGCGTTGGGGGTAGGTCTCTGTTGGTCCAAGGTTTAAGCGCTCTCGCTCCCCGCGGTTTCATTGCATTGCATGGGCAAAAGTTCTCTGTCAGCCAACTTTTGCCTACCTGGGGTCAGAAATCTGCGGAGCTTTCCCCCACGAGTGAGATTACCTGCGCTGTGATCGCCCGACCGTGCGCCTCGAGATCAAGCCATATTCTTCACGTGTGAACCTTGCCCGTGCTGGTTGAGATACTGCAATACCACCCGACCGCGGGCATGCTATCAGGGCACATCCAGACACACAGCAAGGTCTGCGCTGTCAGTCTTGACCAACATGATCCGTTTATTAAGCTTGCGTCGAGCCAATGACGCCTTTCCCGTCTGCGAACAGAGTGCCACCATCACCATGCAGGGCGATGGGGGACCCTCATGTTTCACCCCGTCCTCCACAGGCCAAACTCCAACTTCTGGAGTCGATAACAATAATCTCGCGCCTTTGCCGCTTGCCATCGCTCAAAACTCTTATCCTCGGACCTCTGCCTGACGTCATTCCCTCAGTAACACCGAGCGAAGCCGTCTAGTCGTCTCCTCTGTGGGGCCGACCATGTGGACCGGGTCCGGGCTTGGCAGATCCCGGAGTGCCACAATCAATAACATTGCTCGGGTGCCGGCACGGAATGACGACACGGGGGGGGAGGCACCCTGTAAGGCCAGTCCCGCAGTCCGACTGGGGGAACCGCACGACTCAGAACGGGGTCCTTTTTTCGCTTCGGTCCAAGGGTTGCTCTGCTTGCGGAGATCCATACCTTGTCACATCTTTTCACGTGTGTGTAATAACATCTCCGTCGTGCGAGGATGATCATCCTAAGACGTGGATACAGTTAATTCTTGTGGACCGTCGTGGAGTTCAGGGTTCAGAGTTTTTTTCCGTTCAGAGATTTTTCGGGTCCCTGCCATGTCCATGTAGCAGATATAAAGTGACAGATGCCTCGGTCGGTTGATCTGCAAACCATAACCGTAACACATACGCCTGCTTTTGTTGCTCCTGGGTGAGCCTTGTTGATTTTGTTACAAGCAGCTGGTTTTGCTTTCGCTCATTTGGCATCGTTCAATATGGCGCCTCCAACATTTGCCGGCCTTTCTGGCAAGAAGTTGTCGCTGGCCATCTCGACTGTGGCCACGACCGGTTTTCTGCTCTTCGGAGTAAGTAATTTAATTTCCCTATCCTAATCCCTATCATAATCCTCATCATAATTCGTCGTGATGGATTTTCGTGCGGTCGTTGGCCACCTTGGTGGTACATTACCATATCCATCAACACCAATGCCCAACATCTCAAGATCATAACACTTGCTTCATGATCGTAAACTAACCTAAGGGTCAAGTTTGATCAAGGAGTTATGAGCGGTATTATTGATGCCGATCCTTTTCACGATTACTTCCCTGAAACCAAGAATGAGACCATCCAGGGGTTGGTCACTGCCATCTACGAGATTGGCTGCTTGATGGGAGCCATGTTTATCCTCTGGATCGGTGATCTTCTCGGTCGACGACGTGCTATGATCATGGGAGGTGTCATCATGATCATCGGTGTCATCATTCAGGTCTCTGCCGTCAAGGGTTACGCCCAGCTTGCTCAGTTCATCGTCGGTCGTGTCGTCACTGGAGTCGGCAACGGTATCAACACTTCGACTATCCCTACCTACCAGGCCGAGTGCAGTAAGACCAGCAACCGTGGTCTTCTCATCTGCATCGAGGGTGGTGTCATTGCTTTCGGTACTCTCATCGCTTATTGGGTCGACTATGGTGCTTCTTACGGACCCCAGGACCTCACCTGGCGATTCCCCATTGCCTTCCAGGTCATCTTTGGCTTCGTTCTTTGCATTTCCATGATCTGGCTCCCAGAGAGCCCTCGATGGCTTCTCACCCACGAGAGGTATGAGGATGCTGAGCGTGTCATCGCCGCCATTCGTGGCTACGAGATCGACAGCGACGATACCCGCCAGGAGCGTGACTCCGTCCTCGACTCTATCCGCGCCTCTGGCTTCGCTGGTCAAAAGACCACCCCCATCAAGGCTCTCTTCACCGGTGGAAAGACCCAGCACTTCCGACGTATGCTTCTTGGCTCTGGTTCCCAGTTCATGCAGCAGGTTGGTGGTTGCAACGCCGTCATCTACTACTTCCCCATTCTCTGCACCAAGATCTTCGGAGACAAGAACCTTGCCATGCTTCTTGGCGGTGTCAACATGATTGTCTACAGCATCTTCGCCACCTCGTCTTGGTTCATCATTGAGCGCGTCGGTCGCCGAAAGCTTCTCCTTTACGGAACTGCTGGTCAGATGTTTTCCATGATCCTCACCTTCGCCTGCCTTATCCCTGGTGGTAAGCACCCCGAGGATACCGCTTCGTCCAAGGGAGCCCTTGTTGGTCTCTTCACCTACATTGCCTCTTTCGGAGCTACCTGGCTGCCTCTCCCCTGGCTCTATCCCGCCGAGGTCAACCCCCTCAAGACTCGAGGCAAGGCCAACGCTGTCTCCACTTGCACCAACTGGCTCTTCAACTTCCTCATTGTGTAAGTCTAGTCGTCCGCAAAAGCAGATGACATGAACTAACATTGTCCAGCATGGTCGTTCCCGACATGATCAAGAGCCTCAGCTGGGGTACCTACCTCTTCTTTGGCGTCGCCAACGCCTGCTTCTTCCCCATCCTCTACTTCTTCTACCCCGAGGTAAGTTCCCAACGCCTATCTGCAAGAATCCCTTCTAACATTTCTAGACCGCAAACCGCTCTCTCGAGGAAATCGACATCATCTTCGCCAAGGGTTACGTCGAGAAGATCTCCTACGTCAAGGCCGCCAAGGAGCTGCCTTTCCTCACTCAGGCCGAGGTCGAGCAGGAGGCTATCCGCCTCGGACTTGTCCAGTCCGCAAGCCGTGGTGCTATGCCCGAGAAGCCTGATGCGGAGGATGTCCGCAACGACTCTGGTTTCAACTCTGACAACTCTGACAAGTCGTAAACTGTGGGGCCACAGGAACCACAAGATCACAAGAATCACAAGAACCATAGAATCACATATCAATGTGATGGAAGGATGAATCGGATTGGAATTGTGTTTTGAAACATTTTGGATACCCATAGACAGACCTGGCTGTTAGAATAGACCAGCGATACTGTCTGTGCTCATAGAGCATTGACAAAAATTATAGATCTCGCGTTGAGAATCATCTTGTCTCGCATGTGGGGAACCCTCCAATGGGTCGATTACTTGTCTCTGCACCATATTGCGTCTCTCACCCTTGCGCGCTCGTACCGCGGCATTTAATAATTCCCAGACAGTTCTTATCACCCACCTATGAAAAGCACACCTTGAGGGGCCATCGTTACATAAAACGTGGGTCCTATTATCTATCATGACACGGGGTTCCTGTCGATCATCCTTGTTCTGTTAGGCAACCGTATATTTAAACTGGAGAACCAATAACTGCGGAGCCGCTCCTCCGGCATAACTTCTAGTTTATGAACTGTGTGGACCCAGCACACACACGTTCGTCTCGTTGACATATTATAGGCCAAGAGGTTGTCTCAGTTATCCATCTTTTCACAACCAACAGGTCAGCAAGCCCACAGTTTAGTGGGTTGTCGGTTTAGTTGGCTTGAGATATAGTCTTTGATGGAGCGCCTTAGTCATGTGTTCTCCCCCCTCCTGCCTCTCAAAGTAATGGGAAGCGCACTCTGCTGATCTCTCTGACTCCGCTATCAATAACTCCGGGGTTCGTTATTTCACTCCACCAACTCAGTACAATTGTGGGCTAGGAACCTGACGTCATGTTTTCAATTTGCTGATACCTGGCACTTCGCTTTCCGAAAAAGAGGACCTCGGCCGCAGCATTATCTCTTCACCCTGGACAAAGGATACAGTGGCACCTCACAAATCCCTACACCGATGCCGATAAGTTAGGACTAGGCTCTGCCTTTGGTCAAGCTGAGCCTACCACCCCTGAATGCATCTGCAGCAAAACCCAGCCACACTGATCAGATAGTCGCTGGGAAACAGGTACCTCTCTGTGATTGCGCTTCAACTCTGTTCGAGGTTGGTGGTGCGACGTCCGTAGGTAAGTGAAGGTGAAAACAACCTCATCTACGTCACTACGTACCAACACCAGAGGTTCCATTAAGGTTAACTCACAACGGGACCACATTCATAACCCTAAAGCTTCAACGGCGGACCCTAAGGAGAAAGTCCACAAATCCCCGCAATGAGCTTTATTTTCCCATGGGGTATGAGAAGAACACGTTTAGAGAGAGATGCGTGGTAGTGCTGAGCAGCAAGAAAGGACACCCGAGACAAAATAGTCAGAAAAGGGAGCGTTCGGTATTTCAAGAGGCGGTCATCTTTTGACAACGTGAGGATTCTAGAGTGAAGGTGAGCGGCGTCTTCAAGAGTTCATATCCGATGGAGTGCTTTGCATCCATGAAAGCGACCAAACGAGATCTATCAAGGTAAATTCACTAATTGTATGCTTGGCCTGGGGGGCTTAGTGAAGCTCCCGGCCACTACTGTAGCCTTCGTGAAGCATGGGACTCTCCAATTTGATGTCAAGCGAGGGAGAGGAGTCTCATGATCTTGGACCGAAAGCGAGCTCTAGATGAGAAGACCAAGCTCACAGTAAAGTGCCGTAGCATATCTGAAGGAGCATGCGTTGATATTTTAGAGCGTACGTTTGAAACCGTCCCTTACAGCTCGTAAGCTTGAGTGAGCCCTTGGGCTCTGTTCTGCCAATGCAAGCAGCTAAACGCGTACCGTCTGTGAGCAATTCACCGTCGAGGTGTTTGTCGGCTCTTGCCACCCCCTCACGAACACCTAGCCCTCCAGGTTGGCCCTTGCATCAGCCATGTCGATATGTTGTTTACTTGGCCCCGATGCTCTTTAAGATGAAGGAAATACGCCTTGATGACCCAATGATGCACGATAGGCAGTATTGATTATCTGTCACTCCTGCGACGCCGCGAAGTACGCTGGCATTTGGGGCAGACATGTATAACAAGCGATGACTCGGGGCAGCACATGTGCATTTCTCTCAAGACTTTCAATTCAGGCATCAAGGAACTTACATGTCGATGTAGACGGCGTGGAATGACAAATTAAGAGAGTATGCAGTGATCCATCTCTGCCCTTAACCGCGCGCACATCGACCATAAAACCCAGAGAGTGAGTCCAGCAGGGCACAGGCTGCAAGCTCAAGCAGAATAGGATTCATACATGCCCCATAGCTGATGCCATCCACCGAGATCTCGCTCATGTCCCTGGCCAAGTCCCATCCCATCTCGGTTGCCTGCCACTCTCAACATTCCAGCAACCACCGACCAGCTCCACCAGTTCCTTCAAGTCGATATCAGCCTCAGGATTGCCTGGCAAATCGGGCCACATAATGGTAGCAACCGTTTGTCCAGGGCTGAAGGTGAATCTCCCCCCAATTGGGTCCATTGTCATGACGCCGCTGCTACCATCAAGGTATCCCTGCGCACAGTAAACCTCTGCATTACCAGCCCGCTTAACAAGCTCTGCAAGCTGACCGCCAAGCTCCGGGTGAGTGAACTTGCCCACCCAGATACCGTGGGGTCCCTCGATACGGGCGCAGAAGTTGGTTTTGACAGTCTTCCCGAAGCTGATATCCAGGACTGACAGCCTGGGTTCAGTGGAGAAGGGGGCGGGTGAATAAAGGACTGTAGCCCTCTCAACGACGACTAAGTCGGGTACATCCGAGACCGGGAATCGCTGGATCTGGGTTGATTGCTGGCGGTTTTCGCCAGTGTCGCCAAGGTTCTCATCGTGGGGTGTGGCCGCTCCAGCTCGTCCAGCGAAGAAAGAGTTCGCGGAAGGGTCACACTGGGCGGAAGGGGTTGATTGAGATCGAAGAAGAAAACCTCCCGTTATGGGGCGGTCGTTTCGGTCGCCATGTTGATCTTGCTCATAGGATGAACGGCGTCGATGGTAGGGCGCAGAGCGGCGTGAGCGTCTCTCCCGAGATCGTTCTGGAGCCATGCCTGGAATTAATGGTTAGGTGAAGGCGGTTTTGGGGCAAGGAGCGAATCTTACTGCGTAAATGACTGTGATTTCCTGCAGCTGGCATGAGGTTGTGAGAGTGAAGAGAGGAGAGAGTGTTTGTGGTTGCGGGAGTTGGTAAACAAAGGCGTTTTCGGGTTGCCAGCTGTTGACACAGGCAAGCCGGCATGACACTGCAAACCTGGGCTATTAGCGAATGGGCTCTGAAGAAATCAAGATCGTAAAAATTTTCAATCCGACCCTTACCGCTTGCAATAATTCTCCAAAAAAGTTGATCATTTCATTGGAATTGGTCGCCAGTGTGAATGCGACCACTGAAGGAGGTCCTGAACGCCGCGACGGTGAGATGGTGAAAACTTCATGAGGTTGCAGAACTCCACGTGCAACCATCAAGAATTGGTCGGCCGTGATGTATCTCGTAGTAGTTTCTTCGTCTTCGGGAGTTTCGATCGGAGACAAACATCAAGACGATCTAAGGCATCAGCGAAAGGCATCGGCTTCTCGAAAGCTGGTCATGTCCAGCGACCAAGGAAGCCTGACCATATCAGCACACCTTTGAAAACTTCAGAAATAGAGAAGTGCCTTCTTGATATCGTATGAGTCCCTGCAGAGAGTTCCCACCTCGAGCAATGGTAACCGATGCATGACGTTGGGCATGGTCATTGTTGATCTCTGCATTTCTCCTCTCAATCCAAGAGAGTGCTGGTCATAGGAGCAAGGGGAAAAAAGCGATAGTCAATCACTGACTGCATTTGAACGCAAAGCCCTCGACTCCTAAAGCGCAGATGATGTTGGTCATTGCATGGAACTCGTCAAAAGTTCATATCCTCTCCTCGTTTGACGGGGCCACTTTACAAGCTGGCAACTAAAACTTTTGCATCTCTGTAACCTCAGAGAAGTTGATAAGAGCCAGCCAGGCCATCATGTGTACCATGTCTTCGGTGTATTTTCGCCGAAGCTGTCGTCCTTGATCGCTGTCTCATCTCGAAGAAGGGTATGTTCCGGCGAAATAATCGAGACTGGAGGATTTCTCCGAATTACGCCGTGAGCCGAGATACCTAGCGTCGCAGGGCCCCTGAGCACAGGAATGCAGGCGGAGTTGCAAGCGATTGGCGATGCTCACATCGGAATCGACTGGCGCGCGCCGGAAGGAGGCAATGACGCGGGAATAATCAACTTGCTATTATGCGGCCCCTAGGCAATCATTCATTCTAATGACCCTATCATAGACGCCTCTTAACATGTTGAATTCAGACTTTAGAGCACAGAGTGACCACGTTGGGCCCTCGATCGGTTCTCGCGGGAATACAGCCTGAGTTCACTGATTCGAGTGAAACTGGAACGTGCATATCCGCGGGATACAAGCCTTGCTCCACAGCGCCAAGGATGCTCTCTCCATCCGTCTTTCTGTATCAAACAATGAGAATACAACTTGCAGGTCTCGGAGCAAGATGTTAGGTGGTCTATGTATCTATCTAGTCCGAAGTCCATAGAATGGAAAGGGTAATAGTTCTTGAAAGACCATTTTTAACGTCAAAAATGAGCCTCAATGCCAAAGATGACAAGCACCCGGGGGTTCAAGACATTTCCGAACTTGCATACTTATCCGTCGGAAAAGCAAGAGAACCGGAACAAACCGAAAGCAAGGACCAATCATCAGAAACGTGCATGAGCAGACGACCAGGATATCTGATCAGACCTGGTGACCGACCCGTGGGTTTCAGTCAAGTCTCACTCACGCCAAGACCATACATGACAAGGAGGTTGGGCTCCCTTAAGCCTGTAGCGAGTCAGCAATTGTCTCCATAAATAACCCACTGGGAAAAACTCAGGTCTTGGCATCCATCACATTGAGAGAGATGGAAATATCAAGGCCGTTTCGATGCCCCATTTCTTGATGCACAGTCGGCCGCTCAGCTGGTAGCATGGGGGTTCGAGACACCAAAGATGTCAAGTTCAGCCTTGACCGATCTTAAAGCCCTTCTTGTTCATGGTAACAATTTGAATAGAATAGGTAGTTGAGAGATTTCCAAGCAAGAAGTAATGCTTTGGATCTCTTTTATTTATTATTTCGTGATCTTTATGAAGTCTTTATAGCTTACTGTAGGGCAGGATATCCTGATATGCGTGCCGTCACAGAGGTGAAAGAAAACAAAGCTGGCCGTCACACACAAGTTACCTCTTTTCCATGAGGGAGCGGCCTTTCAATTGTCCACCAGGATGTTTCTTTTTCTCTTAACCAACGTATATACCTAGATTGGCAATTACTGGCTCGGCCATCATTGCTCAATGAGGAATACGAATTATTAATTGTTAATGCCAATAGAGGGCCTTTTGTCGTGCTCGCTGGAAGGATTCAACCCAACAACGGACCCAGACCGGTGATAACAACACCTCCACTTTGGTGACCTATCGCCTGTTAGACGAGCCAGAGAATATGACGAGAGAGGGAGCGCGCCTTGGCTCAGCAAGATGATCCACCTTAGCTTGATGGCTGATGCTCGTGATAGATCTATTTAAAAGCTATTCTCTGCCAAGAAGCTGGGCGGATTTGTTATCTGTGACTGCTGAAGAGTTGATCTCGTTGCGCACAACTTTCGATACCAGCATCTGGCGACAGTTGTTGTTGCGGACGCTGGAGGGACACGAACAAACAAACAAGGGTGCCATAGGAACGTAGCATCCAACATGATTCTCTTGAACTCAAAAGAATTGCTACAGTTTGTTGGTTCGGCCACCGAGATTAAAAGCCGCACACGAGGCCAGCTTATCAATCTACGATCCACAGGGCAGGGTCCCGTCAGCAACTAAGAGCGGACTATGCGTACTTAAAGATTAAGCATCATTTTTAAGCGATCTTGGCACCCATCTCAGTACAAACCGCTCCAATCGAGCCCTGCCTTACGAGCCGCTGACCATGCCTCAAGAGCCGCCTTCCCTTTCTCACGAGGTGATGATCCCCCACGCGAGCCAAGCAACGCCCACGCCTTGCAGGGTCGGATTCTTTTCGATAGCACCCAACGGGACGGAGTCGGCTCCGATTGTGATGCAGTAGTAGCTCTGGGAGAAACACAGAGTCCGAGGAGGCTCTTGTATGATGAGGCTCGGGGTAGAGATCTCCCGAGGCGTTGATAAAATCAAGACGTTGGACGAGAGTGAATCCCATTGACGAGCAGCTCACTCTTCACCATCTTTGCAAACTTCACAATGGCGACCGAAAAGTCAGAGCCTCACCAAAAGGCTCTCTACGATGAGAAGGACGCCACGGTCCAAGTCTCCGGAACCCCGAGCGATCAGGACAGTAACTCACCAGCCGAAGACGAACCAGTGGACAAGCCGATCCCCTGGACATACAAATGGATTGCCCTAGCTTGTGTCATCGCCTTCCCCATTGGCCAGAACTGGACGAACGCAAGTCTGGGTCCGTTAAAGAACACTCTCCGTGAGGAACTCAACATCACGAACGCCCAGTTTGGAGTCATTGCCAGTGCCGACTCGTTTGTCAACTCCATCTTTCCCATCATGGGAGGAATGATTCTGGATTGGTGGGGCCCTAATCCCGTCACGATATGCTGCACCGTCATCATCTTTATCGGGTCTGTGATTGCTGCCTCTGCTATTCACGTTACTGCTTGGAGGATGCTGGTTGCCGGTCACATCGTCATGGGCTTTGGCATTGCTGTTCTTGACCAGGCTCAACAGAAGGTACCTCACCCAGCAATAGCTTCCGCTTGTGCTCAGGTACTAATGTTACTCACGGCTTAGTTTATCTACCATTGGTTTGGTGCCGGTGGTCTCGCCTTCGCCTTCGGCCTCGAAAACGCCCTCTCCAGCACGGTCGGCCTCGTCGCAGGCATGGTTGCTGTCCCGATCCGAGACAAGACTGGCTGGTATGGGTGGACATTTTGGGTTCCTGCCTTCTTCTGCTGCGCCAGTATGGTCATCAACATCTTCTATGTCATCTTTGAGAGGACATGGATCCCCAAGTCGTATCGCCTCACTTCGGCAAGGGCCAAGGCGGTTGCGAAAAATCATGGACTTAATGTCAAGAAGACATGGTCTTGGGGCTCGCTGTTTCATCTTCCTTGGCAGTACCTCATGCTTCCCGGAACGCAGATTCTGCAGAGTGGTGGAGCCAACGGATTTGGTGTTTCTGCTGCTGATATGATTCGCATGAAGGGATACAAGGAAGAGACAGCAGGTTTCATGACCACAGGGCAAAAGGTTATTCGGATTGTTGGTGCTCCCATCATAGGATGGCTCATCGACAGATATGGGCACCGATTTCACTTGGTCGCCCTGGCTCCTCTTGTTTACATCCTTGCCAACTCGCTGATCGGACTCACCAACGCCCACCCGCTCGTGGCTTTGATGTTTCAGTCGATTGCAGGCCTCATCAATGGAATGCCTCTCAATGTCAGCATCCCTCTGCTCGTGGCCGATCAAGACAAACTTGGCACTGCTTTTGGAGTTTGGCGTGCTTTTAATAACTCAGGCGCCACTATTGTGAGTACCCATAGCCTCGTCGCCAGTCGATTCACTAACTTGTTCTAGATGGAAGTTGTCTACGGTGTTGTACAAGACGGCACTGACAAGATGGGCTACGGACGCGTGTTGATCGTGTCGTCCTGCATCAAGGCGGTGGGTTTCTTTATCGGCCTGTCCTACATCCTCGTCGACTACAAGAAGCTTGGTCGGGGAATCACCATGACCAGAAAGGAGCGAGAGAGGCGTGAAGGAGATATCACAGACCGTGACAGTGATCCACTCACCAAGAGAAGAGTGTATAAGCCATGGACCATCTACACTCTGTCGGCCTTGGTTGCTATGATTGCGACGGGTTGGACGCTGTTCATCAAGTATCTCAGCTAGTTTGGCCATAGTGCTAGTTGATCTTGTTGGGTAACCTGTAGTTACCACAGCCAAGACGGACCCGATCGATAATAAACACTGTCGTTATTCTAGGCGAATTGAAGCTGTCGCATAAGGCCACTGGCCATGAACGAATGGGAATTTGTGAAATAGTGATTAAGTTTCAGAAGTACGTCAGTGATTAGGGCGTTTGTTAGGTGTGGTTGGATGGAAGACTCGACTATTCTCAACAGTAAATTAGAGACACCATTCCAGGGGGTGTAGCAAGCAAGACAGTCGTTAACGCAAGTTAAGTATCAACCCTAGTGCTGGATGAGATCGAGAGCTAGCTCTGTCATGGAACGTGACTCACGAACATGTTCTTCAGCACCTGCGATCAGTACATAATGCACAAGTATATATACCTGGCCATATCCTCTCGATAGCTCACCACTTTTACAGCTTGACACACACCAATTCAACAAAGAACATAATCCAAACCACCACCGCACCTACACATCTCTTTCAAACACTCGTTTAAAACAATCCAATGCCGAAACAAGCCACAACCGTGGTCCGAGACGACCACAAGAAATGGCGTTGCATGCAAATGTTCAGAACTGAGGTCCAATGCTATCATTACAACAATATGGACAAGAAGCAGTGTGCTAATTGCAAGAGTAAACGCGACGCTGGTGACGAAGCTATTAATTCATCTTTGGACAAAATTGGAACACTTAGCAGGGTTGACAAGGATGGAACAGAATGGTGGCTATATGACTAATAGTCTTAAGGAGACAGTTTCATGATTTAGTCGTTTGAAGCAGATTTTCAGAGCATCGAATATATTCGTTTAATAACAGCAGAACCTGCTTGGCTTGTAGCGTGAGGAGAGGACATGGCAAGGATGAATCCATCTCCGTGCTAGGTTTAGCGTTGCACTCATCACTTGAAGCGAGACATGAAACTTGATTTACCTATACTCTGGCCATCAGAGTATCCCACCTCATATCCGGCTGGCTCTCATCCTGATACTGTCGACCCTCGCCATCCCACTCTGTCCAACTAGTTTCGTTGTTGACACCCTCAAACTCTGTCCATCGACCCAGCCTCGCCTCACAAGTCACATTCCGTTTCTTGAGGCGGCTCATGAGACGTCTGCCAGGGGTTGACTTTGAAGGTTGCAGAGCAAAATCTTGGCTGACGGCGAAGCCATGGAGGTAAACGCGTCTCAGCGACGGAAAAGCACCGTCTTGAAACAATATTTCCTCAAGCATTTCCACAAGAGCTCTGTTCCCAGTTCCCATACCGTTGTTCAACATGAAGCAAACTTCGCCATCGATGTCTCTCTCAAGTTCTTCGGCCCCGGGTCTTTGTTCCAACACCAGTGTCTCCAGAGTCTTGCTCGAAGCTAACAGTAAGTGTCTCCAGTCGGCGAGGGTTGCTGCCTCCGCACGAGATGACCATCTATAAACCTGGGCTGCAGTGGAAGGGTCGTTTTCACAGGGCTGACAAAGGTAAAGATGTGTTAGATTGGGCAGGGCGATCTCGAGTTGGGTAAAGACACATCCAAGTGGTCGCGGAATCACCCACTCCCCATCCAAACTCCCATAGTCTGCGAAATTTCCATTCTCCCATACTTGTTCCTCGGGTAAAGACAAATGAACTGGATGTGCTGCTTGGATATTCGAGACGGGCCGGTCAAGCAGGCCCAGCTCCAAGCGCTCCAAAACATGGGTACATGAGAGTATCCACTTGACAGCTGCGGGTGGAATCTATACAAAGAGCTTGATGAAGCGGAGGCGTTCAAGAGATGGGCCTCGCAGCAAGAGGGCACAGTAATAGTAAAGTGCTGATGTCAGAAGTGGCTATGGCTGCGCCATCATCCTGTCAAGTAAGCTCGGTTGCATTGGCGCTTGGTATGGCCTATTTGGGGCACTTAATTCACAGGGATTTTCAATGGTTAGTATCACATGGCGTTTCTGGAAGAGTAGAGGAGTTGTGTCTTCATATAGGAAACGTGATCCAACGGGACAAGGGTGGAAGGATAGCAGATTTGAAGCTCCACAGTATTAAAGGCGCCATGCTTCCTCACAATTAGATCTTTCAAATATCCAAAGTAGTGATTGACTGTTGTTTTTGGCTACCGGGTCGTTAATCCGCCATGCCTCGACCCTCAATGCTCATCGTCCCCGGGGCTTCCGGCCTCGCCGAGTTTTATGACCCATTCGTCGAAGCCGTGGTAGCAAGAGGCTACGATATCGAAGCCTTGCATATCCCCAGTGTCGGCCTCGTGACTGGTGCTAGGGAGGGGCCGCTACCGACCATGTACGACGACGCAGAATTCATTGCGAAGCACGTCCACGAGCTTGCCGATAGCGGAAACGACGTGATTCTCATTACTCACTCCTACGGCGGCACGCCAGCTACGGAGAGTGTAAAGGGATTAGCCAAGAAAGAGAGACAGGGGCAGGGCCTTAAGGGTGGAATCATTGGGATCGCCTACATGACATCTCTGGTGCCCAACGTTGGAGGGTCAGCTGGAACGGTCAAGGCAGCCTTTCCATCCGAGGAAAAGGTTCCCATGGCAATAGATGTTTGTTTCACAAGCCCAGTAGTATTCAAGGTCAGCTCACTAACAGTCCAAAGGAAAACGGCTGGTTTTACTATCCAGATATCCCAAAGGTCGCTGAGCTATCGTTCTCGAACATGCCCAAGGACAAAGGCGAATTCTGGGCTGCAAAGCTAGCAAAACATTCATCCACGAGCTTTGCGAATCCGTTGACATATGCTGGTTTCAAGGATGTCCCGGTGTCCTATCTCGTTTGTGAGAACGACAGGGCAATCTCGCCCCGGGTTCAGAGAGCTGGCATTGAGATGATTGAGAAGGAGAGCGATAACAGGGTTGATGTTACAAGCATCCTTGGAGATCATGTTGCGCCTTTGAGCTCCAAGATTGAGGTTGTCGACTGGATTGTTGGCGTGGCTGAACGCATGAGTAGCCTGTCTTGAAGCTATGTCCCTTTGGCAGTCAATGCGGGTGTCTGGTCTTTGAGGACTCGCACGCTTTTAATGTTCTTAATAATGGGTACAATGAAATGGATCTTCTGTCCATCTGGATTGGACGGCTTTGTTTGAGCAGTGAAGCACCCCTTCGTTGGAAATGGAACCCGACAAAGGCACAACACATCGAGACAGCTCTTTGTTCCTTGCGCACAAAGACCTCAATGCCGGGACACTCCTCTTCATTGTTGATCACGCTTTGAGACTGAAACGTTCAGTCTCTTATGGATAGGCTTTGAACAGCCAAAGAAAGGCATAATCAATTCAGATCATTGTCACATAAAAACAACATCAAGTATAAGGCACTATAATACTTCCCCGACAACTCTGAATCCCTTCCCATCAGATCCCTCAACTTCAACATCGACATTTTGCTACAACAACCATGTCCCCGAATAACAAAGTAGCCCAGATTCATGAGTTTGAAATTCCGCGACTGTTTAGCAGACGGCCGAAAACAAGCAGACGGCAGTTCCGATACTGCGACGAGACTCATGGCGCCATCTTGAACGCTCTGCTGGACAGAGCCGACGAGCCCAAAGATCTCGGTGGGGTTTTAAATCAGAATTTCAACAGATTCCAAGCCCTAATGGGGAAATGCAATCTGGGTCCCAGAGGCCGCGGGTATAGGAAGACTACTCTGCCTACCATTCGGCGTTGCGTCGACTGGGTTCGAGCTCAAGCGCTCTTACATGGCGCCTTGATCTCAACGCCAAACGGACTGGTTCGAGTACCTGGACACTTATTCAAAACTGATGCCGAGGCGACTGAGTGGCTTGAAGCCAAAATTACGGCAAGAACTCGACCTCGCGTGTCAAAGAGATCACGAAGCTTGCCGTGTCAGCACCAGCCTACTTCACCAACCCCGTCACTCCCAGCCCTAGAGACTCTGTCGTTATCTGACAATGAACCTGCTGTAAGTTGATTCACCTAGCCTAACTACTTTGAAGACCTCTGCTAACCATATTGTTCAAAGGAACTTGTTACTCCGAACAACGCACCGAGACGAGTGAGTTTCTCTCAGCCATCGCTTAGGCGTTCAAGGTCATCTTCACGAACACGTCGCTTTGTACGTCGTCGAACCGACGAGCTGAGAGACGAGGGGAGAGTTCTCAGGTTCTAGGAAATACTGAGGCGGTTAGTTCTAGGAGATTAGCGCAGTCTCATCCCTTAGTTACATAGGTACAAAGTATGAGAAAGAGAACTAGCCATATGGTAGTGGGTGGGCTGTGGTCGAAGACGCGTGTTCATTGATATCATAGGTACTCCGCCTTCCTAATCGTTAGGTACATAGAAATGGTAAAGGAATGTTATACCAAGGGCCGAAACCTCTCTTCGTTACCTCCACTCAACATGGCCCCCATGCATCTTGTCCATGTGATCGTAGACCAGCGCTCCCGAGGCAAACGTCATCATACACACCCAGCACATATGGGCTTTGCACCCCACACAAGTGATATGGTTGCATCCTGAAATCTTCTCGAGCGGTGTCTTGCACTCGGGGCAGTCTTTGATCCCAACCTCTTGCTTCAGCTTCTCAAAAGCAGCGTAGCCGCCTGACTTGATGTCTTTGTACTCCGCGCATGTCATCTCGACATGAGGTTCATGACATGAGGAGCAAGTTCGCTGCAGACAGTTGGAACAGGTGTGAGTCCCGGCTGATTTCGTTGTACGGTAGATATACCCACAGTCAGGAGTAGGGCAGGAGCGAAGTTTGTTTGGAGTACCTTGGACAGTTGATTTGAATGATCTCTCCAGGAGATCTTCAAAGGCAACTGATGACAGATTTGCATGCAAATCCTCAAGGCTGATGGCCTTATTGCATCTCCCCTCGTCTCCATGACAGAGAAAGAGAGAGCCAGCACCGGAGGTTGAAAGTGCTGCACAGCTGTTTTCGAAGCAATCTTGGCAATACACATGGCCACACTTGACCTGAACAGAAGAGTCTGCTTCAGTCCAGCAAACAGAACACTCCTCGGAATCGTTGTATCCGGAGTCTCTCCGCGTTTTCTTCTGTCCAGCAAGGCTGCCGCCATTCGCAAGTGCCAGCGCAAAATCGTAATCTTCCAAGGACCCTGAGATGGCGATCTTTGATGAAACAATGTCTAGGGATGCCCGTTTAGCACCAAGCTTCTCCAGGATTGCTTGAAAGCCCCCCTTCAAAGCCCAGAGGCGCTTCTCAGGATCCAATCGAATGGTATGGTCCGAAGAGGCTTCCTTGTGCAACAGACTGGTGAGGTGTCCTTGCGCCTTGCTACATGCCTTTTCAGTCCCAAAGAGCCGTACAACATCCCTGGTCTTGTCTCGAACGACAACCACCCCAAGGTCTTGCTGTTGCTCCTTGATCAAACGCCAGAGGTATCCGTTGCCCTTGAGGGAGGGATCCCAGAGGTTTGATTGACCATCTTTGGCAACGACACCACTGAGGATGTCTTCTAGGGTTGACTTCGCACTCGCTACTTCCGTATCGGACTCTCCCTCGAGCTTAAAGGTCGTTGAAGTGGGATATGCTCGGAAATACACGTACTTTTCTTTCCAGGCACTCGCATGGCTGCTCACCCGAGGCAAGATGGCGGCATAAATGTCGCCCCGGACCTTGAACTTGACCGAGTAGACCATCTGGACAGTCAACTTTCCCGGTTTATGGAATGGTAGCGCCGTCCCATTGAGCTGAGAAGAAGCATCTCTGGCACCCTCCTCATTGAGGAAGCGTGCCGTAGCTTTGACACGCTTGGCTGATGTTTCCATCGTCACCTCCCAATACTCAATGGGGCCTATTCTTGTCAGAAGAGACCGAACCATGGCTGAAGCTTGCTCATCATCGATCGAGTAACCTGGGACGTGCAGTACTATCTCGCGTGGCTTGTCGGCGTGTAGTGAAATGGCCTGAGATATCTCTGTCTTGCTGGCAGATCCAGGGACATCAGTCAGTCTCATGATCCAAGGGACGGGACTATGCGAGCGGAACATGGCGGCTGGACTTTTGTATGGCGCTTGCGCCTTGACCTTGCAGCCTAGTATCGTGTAGGCCCCAGTCGTAAACTTGCAGTGTACTCGTTCAGCAATGTCTTGTTGGCCAAACTTTAACATGACATCCCGGACGGGCTTGTGCCAAGAGACATGGACTTTCTTGCAGTCCAGGCGCCCGATAGTTTGTCTGGATGGCATACGAGCTGCCACCGGAGTTGCTTGGACTCTAGAGGCTCCCCAAGTGAACCCCCCTCCAGGCATGAGAGCGCAGAGCTTCTCGGAAAAAGTTGGATCCTCTGCTCGGATGTTGGCACCAAGTACTCCATCCTGACTCATAACCCATATATTCTTCTCGGGGACGTCAAAGCCGAGTTTGTCGAGCAGGCGTTTGATCGTTTGGGAAGAAGTGCCTTTGGGTAGGCCACTGAGGTGAACGGCCGAGAAGTCGCTGGGGAGAGAGATGCTGGAAACGCGACCGCCGTCTTCGAATCGAACAAACGCGCCGGCAATGGTGCGGCAGAAATCATCTACTTCATCACAATCTTGATCTGCCTGCGCGGCGCTTAGCCAAATGTTCTGAGTGGCAGTCTAATCTTAAGACTTACATCTCGTGACGCTGAAGGAATTGAGGGGGTTTGAATGGTTGGTTTCTTGTCGTGGCTAAACGGACAGGCAGATCCCTTCAAGCATCTACCGCTCAGAAAGAATTTGCAAGGCACCACGGAGCGGCTGTCGGTAGTAGACTTGGAACCCGGGTAAGGCCGGAGGGGGATATTCTCGACTCTCGAGGCACTCATGGTTACCCTACGCTGCGTGGCAGGAATCCGATGAAATGTGAGGCCTCTAAAATGAAGCACCTGGATCGGGACTAAATATGTAATTCTTCAAGCATTTCCAGCAGAAAAAGTGGAAAAAGTGCATTGTTATTGCTGCCCAAGGGCAGCAGTGGACGGCCTCCCGCATATGCCCCTCTTCCCCCTCAACTACCAACGCGCCGACTCGACCTCCCTGATTAGCCAATGGACTTGAGTTCGTTATGTCAGCTGATCTATTCGAGGTATTGCCTGGAGCCAAAGCATTCATCTGCGTATCCTAGAATAGCCCTACGTCCGTCGTTGACACCAGAGACGTCTTCGGCGAAGGCAAAGATAGGTCATGTTGGATACCAAGGATCTAAAATCCGATACAACTAGTTTACAAACTCGCTAACCTGGTTTCTCGATTTCCACTTTTCGAGAGTTAGACTCTTTAAGTGCGTATATAAACACAGCCAGGATCATTTGGAGGCAATACCCGGCCGGGTTCAAAACCGCCCTATCCACCAACTTCGTCCAGCTCGTTTCCAGTGACGTTGGGGTATGGGATGGGAAATATGAGCCATTTATCATGTACAACAGAATACCTATGCTTTTTTCCTCTCTTTAAATCCTAGGTTGGGCTCTAGAAACATGAGCTCTGGTATTTTGCATAGTAGGTTCATTAACAGCTTAGCATTCCTCTAGAAGTAGGGTCGAGTAGTTGCTTCATAAATCCTTAACGCCAGAACCGAGGTAATCTTCGAAACCAATACCTTTCTGATGTAGCAGGTAGCACAGTTTCGACTGTGTCCTGGAATTCCTTGACCTCTTCGTCACCACAAGACTTACCAAGTAGTTCGTCGTGCCATTTCTGTGACCGATGCCTAGCTCGGACATGCTTGGGATCAGAGAACCATTCCACGTCGTTTTCTGTAGATCCCCACTTTTCTCCCATATCCATACGATCTGGGAAGTGTGGTGCTGTGCCTGACGAAGGGTAGAATCGGTTGTTGTCAAAGAACGCCCATGCCCTTTGTCGGTATATATCCGAGTGCAGAGAAAGGTCGGCTGTAACACTGGAACAAAGCATCTGGTACATTCCCGAGCCCTCTTCGTGGGGTACATCCATTGCCTCCCCGCTTTCAAAATCACCATACATATGATGGAGCGAAGGGTTGGATGGCTGAAAACTCATCCTCCTATCATGAAAAAAGTTTTTGAACCAGCACCGGAGGCGATCCCGCCCATCTTGACCCGCTGTGGCAGACCTTACCAGGACTGTAGCAACGTCAAAGCCTGCACCTTCAACCGGGATTGGATGCAAAGCCTCAACAGATTTCAAACCCATATCCGAGGCGTAGGCGCACGCGTTGACGTAGAGGGTATCCGGGTATAGTAATCCAGTGCTGTAAGAATAGGGAGAGCTCACTGGTATGTCTGGCAGCCATGAATCACTGCACTGCGCAAACATAGCCGCGTAGAGGGACTTGACGTATTGGTGGACGCAACGAATGGTCTCTCTTTCCAAGGGCCCAAGTCTCTGGCCTTTGTACTTATATGATGGCATTAAATCTCCTCCAGTCACAAACCCGGTTATTGGATGGCGGATCGCACACATCATCTCATATCGTAGAAATGCTGTTAGGAGCCGCTTCCTTTCCGCATCGGTAAGCTGGGTAGCGTTGAATCTGGGGCTGACAGCTTTGTCTTTGAACCTCAAGTGAGTTCCTTTTGGCGATAGGTCGGGAAGGCAGACATACTCTCGTGGCGGAAAGATAGCTGTGGCCTTGGTAAGATAGTCCTCAATGAATAGCAATAGTCGAGCTTGTAGTCTGTGGACTTCGTCAATGAGGCTGCCATCACGCGTCTTGAGAGGATTCGGGAGCCGGTTTTCTGACCAGCGGGCATAATGACGGCGAAGTGTTTTCGAGTATTGACCGCGGTTATCAGGTGAAGGAAGTAGAATGATCCCCATGGCGTCCTGTATCATGTCATCGTCGAAGTCCAGGGCAACCAACATACGTGCAATGTATGCTTTAGACATGAGGTACTGGTGAAGCATAGCGGGCGATGCCTGGGCGAACCGCAATACGGAGCGCCTGCTGCGAAGAGAAATCAGGATCTGCACACGGAGCTCCGAAGGTAGCTTGTTGAAAGGATCCATCTTGATAGGCTTTGGCCAAACTCGGGTCTGGAACTGAATGTCTGAGTTGAGTTGAAAAGATGGTCAGGATGTTGTTAAACAGTGAATGTGGGCTGTCGGGGGAAAGTTCTTGGAGAGTCTGGGTGATTTGAACCAAGAGGTTTGAGGTGGAGGGCTATTTATACCAAATTCTTGTAGGAAAATAGGCACCCAACGTTTTCTGAGTCACATGCGGGGGGGAATTTTGAGGAACGGCGAACGGCACCTGTAACCTTCGCACATACCCCAGATGACCAATAAATAGAAATTAAGAGCATATCAGAGATAGGTCCATTAAAGTTAATTTCGTCCTATTATTACCTTCTGCCCGAGGATGGGAAAACCAATTTGACCTGGGCAATAGTGATAACACTAATGCATTAGTTAGTAACTACTCAATGATTAGACACTCTTTGCCCCTAGCGGATTTGAAAGGTATATAACCCATTGTAGAAAGCTTAACCGGTTCATCTCCATACGTTTTGGCAGTGTTTTCTTGGCATACAGTTTTTTTTTTTTAAGAAAAAAAGTAAATTGTTATTCTACCATCCCGAGAGAGTGCCTCCCCGCCGCCATGGGGTTTTGGGAGTCTTGAGGTCTGGCTATTGACGGCCTTCTTCAACACCTGGACTTGATGGCAATACCAAGTCAAATACGTTGACGATAACTTCTACGCGTTGTGAATGGTCAACTCCTTGCGATTATATATTAAGCAATGCCGCCAAGACGAGCTCTAATCTCTACCATCCACCGCAGACTACCTGGCATATCGTCCTCAGTAAAACGCGTCGTGAAGCAAGCTTTCGGAGGAACGAACATAGGCACCTATGCGACAGTGCCAATTTGCTGCGCGGGGTTAGGGTTAGGATTACCCATATCCTGCCATATGCTCGAAGAATAAGACATCGAGTCGCATAAATCATTTGTTACGGAACGCCTAGATTCCTGATTGGTCAAGCACAGCCCTATTGTGTGGCGCTCAGTGGCTCATAAAACCAGCTCTTCAACCACTTTCCTTTATAGAAATCAAGGGTCTTTATTATCCTCTTTCAGATGCTCAATACGGTGAAAAATGGCTGTTCGTCACATCATTTAAAGTGTTGTGACGCCCCTGGTGATGTTGTTTTCGTTCGGTGGGGTTTCAAGCTCGGGCTCGACATCTGGAGGCAGGCGGCGGTTCGAGCGCTGGTGCGGTGAGCAGCTTCTTTGACTCTTGCTGAGACATTGCCATGATTGATTATTGGTTGGAACGGCACTTTTATGACAAAGAAAAAGAAGGCAGGATATGCATGAATAAGAAAGGTGGCCCTCTTTGAGACTTGCTGGTCCAGACACCATCGAAGACATGTTCGGCGAGGCGAAGTTCACCAGCCATAGTTCCGGATACACTCACCAGACAAGGAGCTCATGAAGAAAAGAAATGCCACCTAAAAGTCGTGGGGAAAAGAAACGGAGGTCTGCGACAGCAGCGGAGAGAACATCTACCCAGCCTGTGGAGACATGCAAGCTGGTCGTGTCAAGCAGCCCGCAAGCAAGGATACGACAGGCATATTGAGACACTTGACTGCTCAAGTCAAGCACGGCCTCGGCACTTCAATGCGAGGGCAATTAAAATACTGGGCCTCCGCTGCATTCTGTTCGTTCTCCTTCCTGGCCCAAGAATTTCTCCAAACTTTCTAACCATGGCTACCAGTGAGACCCAGATCCCTCCTTGAGTTCGATCTCTCTTGTCGATTCATGCAGGGCTAATTCACGGTGCACACAGCTATCAACTCCATCTCCCTACAAGATGAGCATTCCCCGCCTGCGAGCCTGCGCCAGATGATGGACCAGCAGCCCGTCCCTGTCCTCGACCAAGAGACAGTGGGCTTGATCTCCCTTCCGGGCGAGAGTGCTGCTGAGCAGGCCCTGGCCACGCTCGACGCGTTCAAAGCTGCTGTGGCGGCTGAAGATGCTGTTGCCCTCCAGAGCCTCTTCTTTCCCGAGCAGGCCTACTGGAAGGACATACTGGCTCTGACCTGTCATTTGCGTACCTTTTTCAGCCCCGAGGTCATCGTCGCCAACTTTCTCCACACAACGAAGCTCCGGGGTGTCTCTACCGAGTGGAAGCTCGAGGGAGCGACTTTTATCCCTGCCACCCCAGCTTTGGTAAGGGGACCCGAGACGAAGTGTGCATTGACACAGCTGAGTAGGGTTTGCAGCAATTCATTGATGCTTCGCTTTCTTTCACGACCACCTCGCCAGCTACGAAGTGCAGCGGAAGATTCCTGCTCCTACCAGTCAAAAATGACAAGAACTCACTAGACTGGAAGATTTGGATCTTTAACACCAAGCTTGAGGGCCTGGATTTATATCCAGAGGATGAGTCGCTGCTCCGGTCTCCTGGCAAGAAGACTGATGGCCCCGAGGATATCAACACGGATGTGTTCATAATCGGCGGCGGGAACGCGTAAGTGGTGGTCAAGTAAGAGAACCAAAACTGAATCATTTGGCTGACCAACTCTCTTTCACTGCAGTGCTGTGGCTCTCGCCGGTCGCCTCAAGACCCTTGGTGTTGACAGCGTCATGGCTGAGCGGAACCCTCGGGTGGGCGATAACTGGGCTCTTCGCTATGAATGCATGAAGTTTCACATTCCAACGTCGTTCGCCGAGCTGCCTTTTATAAGTAGGTCAGACACAGCATTGTGTATCATGAAGGAGACTGACCCGAAGCACAGCCTATGACAAGGAACTCCAAGCTCCTCACTTGCTTACCAAGGATGAACTGGCTGAGCAGGTCCGACGGTTTGTGTCGGCTTTTACTCTCAACGTCATCACTTCGGCCCAGATTAAGTCAACAGTATACAATCAGTCAACCCAGCAATGGACCGTCAAGTTCCAGACTCCGGCTGGCCTGCGCACGGCTGTCTCCAAGCACCTGGTACAAGCAACGGGAATTGCATCTCAGAAGCCCTATATACCGTCCGTGGCAGACGGGCATCTGTACAAGGGCATCAATATTCACTCAACTGCTTACAGGAATGCCAAAGCTCTGAGCGAGCAGGGTGTCAAGGTGAGGTGTATACTCCCGTCGAAGCAGTATCTAACCACCTCTAGTCCGTTATCATCATCGGTTCCGCCAACACAGCCTTCGACGTGCTCCAAGACTGCCACGACGCCGGTCTCGAAGCAAAGATGAACGTCCGATCCCCAACATACATTGTCCCCTTGGACTACGTCTGTCACTCTAGTAGTCTCGGGACTTACAACTTTGGAGTCGAAGCAGCTGATAGGATGTTCCTGACGCTACCCTCCACCGTCGACGGTCAGCTCGCACGCAACCTCTTTGCTATGTGGGCATCTAAGGAACCAGACCGCTACGCCGCCCTCGCTGCTGCTGGCTTTCCTGTCCTAGATAGCGCCGACCCCAGTCAGGCCCTTTACTCCAACCTGGTTGAGAAGGCCGGTGGGCACTATGTCGACATCGGTACTACTGACCTGGTTGTGGAGGGCAAGGTCGGTGTCAAGGCAGAGGTAGAACCAGTCGCGTTCACTGAGACGGGTCTGCGCTTCTCGGACGATAGCACCATCGACGCCGATGTCATCGTGTGGTGCACCGGATTCGCCGATTTAAATGCGCGTAATATCACGGCCGAGATCCTTGGCGGTGACGTTGACGTGGCTGAGAAGGATCTTTTGGGTCTTCGTGACATCGCGGAGCGCCTCGAGTCGACCTGGGGCGTCGACGCCGAGGGTGAGATTCGCGGCATGTGGAAGCGTCATCCGCGTTTGGAGAATTACTGGATTACGGAAGGTTATACGCAGCAGCATAGATGGCACTCCAAGACGCTGGCGCTGCAGATTAAGGCCGCCCTAGAGGGCATCCTGCCTCCGGCTTATGGAGATACTCTCCCTGTGGGGACGGCACGAGCAGGCTTGGGCTCATAGAGAGACCTTCTGTATATCAGGATAAGTTAGATTTAGCTACGCATCTAACTTTAGGAGCCCCCCTCAGACAGCATAAACGTATACTCTCATCTTAATAATTTGGTCTCCATTCATCTATTAGTCTACCCACAAGGGTAAGACTTTCTCCCGATATTAATCATCCCTTAATTGATATCTAGCTTGTATTAAAGCTCGTTAGACGCCTCTCAATTAGAGCTCGCCATAGTTAGCAGCATCATCTTGATTTGATCCCTGAGCCTCCACAATCTCCTCCGCCAGAGTCGTCCAAAAGCTGCACCTTTCCTTCCCGTTTTGATCATCTGAAGCCAGCACGAATGCCTCCTGGCCGCTAGGAATCTGTACCGTGAGCACGTTTGCGAGTTCATCGCCAGAACCATCCGCAATCGGCCACTTGGGGGGTTGTTAACCGGCAATCAGTGGTAGACTTAGACTGTTGGGATCACCAGAAGCTGCAAAAGACGCGAAATAGGTCTGATATGCCGCAGCGAGATTGGTGTTGGTAAGTGGCCGACTCCCCAAATGCAGAGACTTGATCCTTGTCTCCATTGACCTGGCCGATATATGTCTGCACCCATTGGAAAAGCAAGGCCTGGTCGTATAAACTGAGTTCACGCGGTTTCCAATCAATAATTTTTTAGTAATTTCTATTATTCAACGTGGCAGTCCTCAGTGGGCTTTAATTCTCACGTTTTGACGTATGGGCTTCCGAATCTAGAGTGTGGTTAAAGTGCGATTACTATACCTGACCCATTAGCAACTGGGGTTTTTAAACTAAATACGAAATATGCCTTATGGGAACCATAAAGTGAGTAGTTCGCAACAAATCCTATTCAGTGAATTTAGGCGAGGACACTTCGGGGCTTGAATGAGCTAGGATATTGCATGTCTATATCGATAGTAACTCATTGTCAAAATAAACCATCACCAACCCTTCATGCACGCTCTTGGCAAACGTCTTGAGCTCAGCGTGGCATGGGCACTCATTGTCGTAGTACGCCATGTCGTCCGAGTTGTCAAAGCGGGAGACAGCCGCCACGGTGAATCCTTGGGCACGCTGGTCGGGTTTAGGTCTGCCCACAGTTACCAGTCGAACATAAGGCTTTCCATTCTGAATATTTGTTTAGCTATATTCATGGGAAGAGTAATCACTTGCAAGACGGACCTTGATGACCTTTGGGGGCATACTATTGTATATGTCCAGCACCTTTTGCTGATCCTCCTCAAGAGGAATCTTGAACAAAGTAACACGAAAAATTGGCTGGCTCATGTTGAAGCTTGATATGAACTGGAGGGATGATTGAGTTGTCAAAATAATCTAGGACGATGATCAAGTAGACAATGCCATATTTATCTGTGTATGAGCTTTCGGGTTAAGAAGCGCTGCGGAAAGCAATCGCGGCGTCGGAATTGATCCGCGACGGACCTTTTCGGCCGAGGCGATCCGAACATGGCGGCACCTTTCCGAAAAACCAATCAGGCTGCGGAGACGCAACGAGATGGAAAGACTAGCTATAATAAGTTATTCCTTTGAACAAAATGAAACTCGGATACTTGTTTCTTCTAGTCTGCACGCTTTCTCTTTCGTCCAGAACTTCCGGCTACTCGTTAGGGTTAGGTCCCGGATTCGTCAATTCATTGACGTCGGCATCTACCTCTGTTTCATGCGTATGCCGCAGCTTGGCAACTACTTGCTGTGTCCTCTTCGCCCTTGGACTGCTCGTCGTGTCCGTGGATTTCCCCAGTGGATCAACCCATCCCGCCGCCCTCGCAACTGGACTACTAGCTGTTTCTGCGCGAGCCGCTCGCTGTGTCCATCATCACATCCAACGTTCCCGTGTCGTGTTGTCCTGGAGATTCTGCTGAGGCTAGAGTGGCTTCACGATGACTTGACACGAGACCGGAACCTGATGAATAATCGCGATTTCCGCCCACATCACTTCCTCTTGTTCCAAGAACACGTTGTCAAGCAGTGAAAAACTCTCTCCCCGCCCATCATTTGCCACCTCGCTAATAGCTTAACAGGCTGGACAAACATCTAAAGGGTGTATATAAGCGGATGTCTCTGGTGAGCCGCAGGCAGCCGTGAGATGTAGTGCTCAAGTTGATAAGGGAAGATTCGATCTGGGGTTGATTTTTGTGCCAATGTCTTAAACTGTAATCATAGTCTGATCTTTAATTTGACTTATTTACTACCCTTAGCATCTAGAATACAAATCCTAGGCCCCCAGGACTCTCCACATAGCCTATCTCATCCTAGATATCACCACTCGTACGTATCTCAGTTTATTCTGGGCCTCCTGGACTATACCACCTTCTTAGACTCACGCGTCTCTCGAATCATGACAGGCTCCTCCTTCTTTCCTCCATCAAACGGCATCTTCCCAACCTCTACAAATCCCATTCTCTCATATAAACCCTTGCCTGCATCGCTAGCCTCAAGCACCGCGGCAACACCCTCCTCCTCGCTGCGGTCAAGACCCCATTGGACCAGCTTCCGGCCAATGCCTCTCCGTTGGTGATTTGGAGACACGCTGATAAAGGCAAGACGCCATCGCTCATCGGGGTAGAGCCGCTCAGCGTTACGGGTCTCGGTCGCGATTTCTTTGGCATGGCTAGTTGAGACTGCTTCGGATGACCGGCCAAAAGCGAAGTGGTAAATCCACTGAAACAATAGCCCAAGCCTGATGAGTCCTGTACCACGGTCTCCGGTCAGTTGTGATTTATTCAAGTAGGAAGGTGAAGCAGAACTTACTCTTGTTGAGAGTATCGCCTTGCCAGCTCCTAGCCGTGTCGCTTGAACCGTGACGATGCCAAACAGCAAACCCAACAGCATCGGCGATATCACCACTCGAGCCGTCGCTAGCAACCATAACAACAGCGCCAGGCGATGAATACTCGCTGCGAAGTAGAAGCTGCCAAACTTGTCGATACTGATCAGGTCGCTCTCGACGACCGGGAACGACACATGAAAAGATGGGATCGTCGATCCATATCTCACATGCGAGATCGATGAGTTGATCGAGTTCCTGGATGGAATTGACTCGGATGAGTTTGAGAGAGCTCATTGTGAAGAATTATGAAACAGAGAGTCGAGTTTCAAGGTTTACTTGGTCTGACATCTTCACTTATCCAGAGATGCGTTTTGTTATATATCTGTTTTGATCATAGGTGCCTATACTCAGTTTCAGGGAACACGCATTCAGCCTCCCGAATGCGAGCGAATGCGAATAATAATGGAGAGATCACGGCGACCAGTTCGTCCGTCTCACGCCTTTTGATTGGTAGAGGGCCTACATCCTCGTTATGTGTGGAGTCATTCTCCGGGCTCCGCGGATTCTTGGCAGACAAGGAGCCACAACCTTATTTGGCCAAAAGTCGGCATCCTCGGATTCCGCCTTACTCGTCCTCAGCTGTTCGGTGACGTACTTGTAGGAAGAGAGCCGCTTAAACTGGGATGTGACTGAGACATGTCGCCATCCTCATGGAGTGTTGCTGACTGCCAAGACAATACGCCACCACCTAAAAGCACGTGTAACCAAAAGAGGAAACATTCCAACATTCAGCTATTTGCATTACTTCATGCACGAACGCTCAGACGCAGACTCGGCGCCACTATCAAGACCAAGATTAATATATGCCTCTACCAGTCTGCTAAGCCGCTGCTTCTCTGGATCGTCGGCAATGCTGGCAATATTCACCGGATAGGCAGACTAGAGCTATCTAGCAACAAGCTACTTCCTCTCCTCTTCATCTTCGGTATGCGCAAAGTCCTTCAGCAGGTGAGCGGCGTTTGGATCCATGCTATCGCGTAACACCATGAAGATGGCCTCGGCGATGTAATAGAAGCGGCTCTGATCACAAAGTCCTTTGGCACACAGCACTGCAGTTGACAAAGCAGCGTCGTGATCTTGAGGGTTAGCCATGCCGAGCATCTTGAGCGCGTTGAAACCGACAAAGAGGAGGTACGTGACCATGATGGTGTCCAAGTGCTCAAAGCTGTGCCGTGTGTAATACAGACGTACGACGGACTCCATGCACGCCCTTGATGAAATCACAATCTCCTCGGGGGAGGGTGACAGTATGTTTCTTCCATAGTCAGAGCCTACTGAGGGCTCAAACAGATTCATCATGAGATTATAAACGTGCATGCTGGAAAGGATCAGCTTCGAAACACGTCTTTATTTTGGGGACGTACTGGAGCTTCAAATGCCTTGGAAGGGCAATTTGGCCAGGTGACAGAGAAGCCGGCAGAGACTGCATCCATTCCAGAAGCTTGGCGCGATATCCCATGACCTCATGAAGGCTCAGAGGGCCTCTACCCTTTCCAGAGCCAAAATTACGTCTCCCAACCTCGTTCATGATTGTGCGGAATCCGATTATGGCGCGGAAAACGGAGGTGTGCTAAATAGGCCACGGTGACCCAGCATGAGGGTACATGACGAATATTTCTCCCAGGTCAAGCGGGAGCTCAATGACAGGAGGCTCTGAGAGCAATGGCTCCAGTTAAAAGTGAAACTGCTGCATCCTGCAAGTTCAAGAGTAAGACAGCCCATGAGGTGCATCAGCTTGGATACCTACGCCTGCCAGGCAAAGAGACTCCAGACCGTCATTGCATATACTGTGCGTTGCCTCAAGCTGCGAGAAGCAAACGGCTGTATGAATAGCCCCATATTAACACCCATAGCGATGCACTGGGCCAGGTAGGATGCCCCAATCTTGTCTATGCCATCTATGTTGCAGCTGATGCATATGATGGCCCCGCTTGTAGTGTTGTGATGCGCTTCCTAGAATACCTCTAGAGCTCCCAGAGGCGCTTGGCCTCGGCTAGAAACTGGTAGCAGAGAGTGTGCGGTTTCCAAAAGGAAGAGCGATCTGGCAATTCCTGCTGACCATGCTGCGTGAGAACATAAGTACTTTGCTTATCAGGTCATTTTTCTGAAGTAGGTAGGGTAGGTTTATTGCGGAATTCTAAGGCTATTAAAAGCTTTTCAGTGTACATTTAACATGAAGTGCGAACGAAATAGGCCATCCTACTCGCAGTCGTATTACATGACTTGTCTACTTGTATACGTCAAATTTCTCTCTTAGGGCCCTATTGTTAGCCTGTTTCCTGTGGTCCTAGTCAAGCTGGCATGGATCATGAAGCCGTTCGATAGTGTGTCTTCCAGAATAGATGTGCTATTGCGTCATAACCACCAAAAGAGCGTCAATACCATGTACCACGACAGCACATAAGATCGCCATCAATTGCATCTCAACTGTACACCAAGTAAGTGAGTGCCTTGATTGCTTATCCATCCCAAATCATGTCACTCTGATAACAACGTGATAGACCACTCCCCATCATATCAGTCGGTGAAAATTCACCTAGGTCACGTCCCGACCTGGATGGAATGACGGAGAACCAAATCCGTCATCCCGTGCCTGGATCATCGGGTCACACCAAACCGATCAAGGTTAGATAGTCCGGCTTGCATCATCCCACAAGCGGGTCTCTGTGGATTTGTCAACGAATGCGGCGACGGGCCGATGTCGATATCTAGCCATGCCGAGGCAAGTGGCTCGTATAAGAGAAGTGTTGGCCCCGAGTTGAACTCGAGTGGATAATTCAACTTTTAAAAATTATAGTCCTACACTGTCACCATGTCTCTACCGACCACCTTCAAGGCTGCCACTGTGGCTGGCAAGGGAGAAAACCACATCACATCAGAACGATCCCTGTCGCCGCTCAAGTCGGGCGAGGTCGCCATCAAGATCACAGCGACCGCGATTAACCCCGTCGATTGGAAGATCCGCGACTATGGCTTCTTTGTCCAAGAATGGCCCACCGTTCTAGGTTCTGATGCCGCTGGCGAGGTTGTCGCTCTTGGTCCAGACACATCCCGTGTGTCGGTCGGCGATCGCGTGTTTTTCCAGGGAATTCTTGGCAACATTGAATCGACGACTTTTCAGCAGTATTGCAAGATGCCTGAGACTTTGCTAGCCAAGACCCCAAGCAACATTTCGGATGAGCAGGCGGCTGGTATTCAGTTGACCACGATTGCTGCTGTTACCGCTTTTTACGATAAAACTGGCCGAGGACTACCAGCGCCATGGGATGAGGGTGGTGATTCTGTCGGCAAGGGCAAGGCGGTTGTTATTCTCGGCGGCAGCTCTTCAGTTGGACAATATGCCGTTCAACTCGCCCGTCTATCAGGCTTTGAGCGTATCGTTACAAACGCCAGTCCCGCACACCACGAATACCTTACCAAACTCGGCGCCCACGCAGTTCTGGACCGTACAAACACCTCTCTGGAAGACTACGTCAGCACTATCGGAGACTATCCTCTAGAATTCGTCTTCGACACAATCGGCGCCCGAGTGACGCAGAAGCTAGGAGTCAAGATTCTCCAGTCCCTGAAGGTCGAGGGTAGCAGAGTCGCCACCGTCAGCCAGGCAGACAGCGAGGCAAAGGAACTAGGCGAGACCAAGGAGCCCAAGGTTGTCGTGCAGGGTGTCATGGGCTTTGGAAGTGCCCCTCATCTGAGATATCTGAGTGAGCCTCTTTCTGAGCACCTTGGTGGTGAAGAGGGATGGATTGCAAAGGGTCTGTTTACTCCGAACCGTGTGACGGTTGTTCCTGGTGGTTTGGATAATATTGAGGAGGCTCTTGCAAAGAACAAGCGGGGTGTTTCTGGCGAAAAGGTCGTTATTCGACCATGGGACAAGTCTGAATAGATTAAAAGTAATAGATATAGAACCCCAATATTACTTGTTGAAGAAGAGCCCGAGAGCTGCCTATTGATATCGAATTCGTCTTGGCTTCTCCATTCAGGCTATAATTCTCAAGCTAACGGCTAGCTTTCTTATTGCCAGACACATAATCCGCATGCGCATCCCAGTTGTTGTCTTGGAGAAGGCGAATAGTTCAAGATCGAGTCCCCGGCTGTTCAAGTATCACATACAATTGAACTTTTTTGCTAGATTCTAGGTTGTACTAGATATCTCGCCGCATGCCCAGCAGAAATGCCGATTTCCAAAGTGTAGTTTACGATGAATAGATCGTTGGGCATAGCATACCTAATCAGTAGGCAGTCTTCTTGTTTATCCTACATGAGATAGCAACCTCATACGAATCGCAATTTTCTCAAACTGCCACCTCATCTTCAGTTATCAACGGCTTGTTCCTACCCCGCCTTGAAGGATGCCTTCACGAACCTCCACCCGAAGAGGCGTTCCTTGGCGAACTGACAAGTACCCTTTGTGGAACGAGAGGCAGCCTTAGCGCTTCGGTTCGAGTTAGTGGTGCCATGACGGGCTTTAAAAGCCTCCCGAGTCCGAGTGCGTAAACCAATAGAAACTCGCTATCCCCGCGCATTCCGCGGCGAGACTGGAAAAGCCATGATCTGATGGTTGGCTTCTTCGCCACATGCATGGGGTTAGAAGGTGATATAATGCCTGAATGGCCTCTGGGGCCCCAGAGTGGAATCTTTAAAGTGGAGTTGATCGTCGATACAAGTTGTGAAATCGAAAACGCAAGATGTCTTTTTCTCGAAATGGATTGCTCGTTATCGGCGCTGGAGGTATGGGCCTTGCCATCGCTCGTCGCCTAGGTGCAGGACGTCGTGTCTTCCTCGCCGACTACTCCAAAGACACATTGGAGTCTGCTGCAAACAGCCTACGAGATACTGGCCACGATGTGGAAACCCAAATAGTTGATGTGTCCAGTTACGAGTCAGTTACAAAGCTGGCCAAACATGCGACCTCGACTAGCACTCTCAATACTGTGGTCAACACAGCCGGCATCTCTCCCTCGATGGGAACTGTCCGACAGATCTTTGAGGTTGATCTGCTTGGAACAGCCAACGTCATCGATGCTTTCCTCGAGGTTATGCCTTCTGGCTCCTCACTGACGACAGTCGCCAGCATTGCCAGTGCCTTGTACGCCGGCGCGATCACCCCAGAGTTGGAACAACATCTCGCCACAGCTCCAAAAGACAAACTCCTCCAACACGCCAGCATTGACCTTGAAGGAAATCCAGGCATCGCGTACGGAATCTCAAAGAGGGGCAACATTGTTCGAGTCCAAGCCGCCGTCAAAACAGCCGGAACAAAGGGAATCAGGATCAACAGTATCAGCCCGGGCGTGATTACCACAGCAATGATACGTGCGGAGTTGGAATCAAAGGCTGGGGAGAATATTCGACAGATGGTAAAGGCGACACCCATTCAGAGGGCAGGATCTGCGGATGAGATTGCGAGCATTGTTGCATTTGTGTCTGGTCCAGAGGCTTCCTTTGTTAATGGTGCGGACTTTGTGATTGATGGCGGCTTTGTTGCTTCGACTCGATTTAACCGTCCGACCGAGGCATCAGAGGTTAATTAGGTACAATTTCTTTGGTCCGAGGTAATAAGAGTCTGTGTCGCCGACTATCGGGAAAGCAAGGAATGCCAAGAATAGTGAACAAGTATTCTGAAAAGAATTGCTCCTTTGTCTTTGTTGACACGGGATGTGATGGTGAATGGAGACTAACCCTTTGTTTCCTGAATAATACTTGCCAAGGACGAACCAACAGTGAACAAATGCTTGTTCGCGACCACTGAACATAGGAGCACGCTTTGTTTGAGTTTCACGCAGAAGCCAAAGAATAACCAGTGAGTGCGAGACAATCAAACTCTTCAGAGAATCAGAGCATAATAGCGTATGCCACGTCACTGAGACAAAGGGGAAACTTGCGCGTATCACAAAGAAGCAGAGATCCAACATGTATATAAATGTTTCTCCATCCATCACCTCTGTCAAGAACCTCATCATCTAGTATCTCACAATTTGACTTGAAACAACATTACACTTTTCACAACCACAAACATCAACACAAACAACATGGACAACAAGGACAGCACTCAGCAGCCTCGTTCTGGTCCGGGTATCCCCGACCTCCCCGCCGACTTTGACTACGAAGCGTACGCCAAGGAGAAGGTTGAAATCATCACCGTCACGCTTGTAGACTGTGGAAGGCCATGCGTTGTCGAGTACGGTGTTGTAAAGGGCAGAGACGGGGTGAAGCGTGCCGTTCGCAAGGATTCAAAGTAGAGTGTTAGTGCATTCTACCTACCTAGGTGGCATGGTACTGTCGAGTCTAATGCTCGGAGAATGGATGGAAAGCGGTTTAGTTACTATCGTTATCCAGATAACCGGGACTTGACAGATATCATCTAGATAAATAGAAACACAACTTTGTACTGAACTATCAAGTGTGCTTTGCGTCCTTCTCCCATGCTAGAACTGGCTTTAGTAGGACCAATACTTTATATATCAAAACATAGGTTAAAATCGACCAAGATTAACGCTAAAGAGGGAGAGACTAAGCCCAGAAGTGGAATCTACCTATTAATTAGCGTACACTAGTGAAATACCCTGCCTTATTAGATTACGGAGCAGTCCACTCTGTTATACATACGACACACCAGTCCATCTCATTTCACCCTAAAAGAAACATGCGCGGTTCTTCCCAGCTCATTGAGCCAAGTCTCCAGATCAGACAACAGCCCCTTTACCAATCCATCATCAATGACCTCAACCTGCCAGCAACACGATATGGCCAACACCTTGCCCTTGACAGCAACAAAACTGAGACACAGAGCTGTACCAATGCCAGTGGCACTCTGAGTAAACGTAGCACACTCAACCGTCCACTTGTCTCCTTGTCCATCCCCTCCGTCAATCACGCCGAGATTGCTAACCTCCCAGTCGTGGGTACGTTTCTGCTTTGATTCCAGATCCTTAAAGTATGACCTCCAGTCACCGACAAACTTCATCAACCCCAGCATGTCGTCCTTGGTGCCCGAAGCAAGTTTCTCAGAGATCCCTTGCCTCATTTCTGCAGCGACGGACCAAACTGTGGCCTGGAGGTCTGTTTTGGACTCCGGGTTGGACTTGAGATCGCTGACCTGCTGGCGAACCTTTGCCACAATACTCTCATCATATTTGTAGCCCCAGTAGGTTACACAGTTCATAACGGTCTGCTCCAGGTTGAGACTCGCATGCTTAGGGGTTCTATAGTTGTCAAAACGCCGGAAGCAGACAGGTGTGCCACTCTGAAACGCCGGGGCTTTCTCCTTGGGGAGACGCGTTGCCATGGATACGAGTATCAGCGCATGAGCAAGACCAGTCAACGTTGTTTTGTGCTGACGACACGTCTCAAGAAGTTGTGGCAAAGCATCTTCCTCAACCACTATCGTTGACTGTCGAGTCGTGCATGGCGTTTTTTGTACCGGTGCCCATGCTGCAGCGTAGGGCGAGTCTGGGCCGTCGGGTGATCCCTTGATCATATCATGCACCTGTGCGAGAATGTATCCCCAAGAGATGGGGAATTTGAGGACATTGTGCGTCGGAGGCGTCAGAGCCGTTACTGGAACCTCAAAGACTCTATCTTTCAATAGTGGCCCAGTTTCCTTGCCATCTGCTAGAGCGTTGAAGCTCGCAAGGAGGCTGTCGTGAAATATCTTGCCACTCTTACCATCCCCGGCTGCGTGATCCCAAGCAAAGACGATTTCAACAAAGTTGGAGTTATCGGGCTTCAGAATAACTGATCTCCAGGGAGGCCGACTTTCCAGATTTGTGAAGCAATTGTTCACTTGCCATTCCAACACCTCTTGGACAACATTATCGCAGCTCTCAGCGTCTTTGGCTGTCCGCCACTCGATGTGGTTTTTCAGATCGATGTGAGTCAGTCGTACCCAAGATGGCTTCTTGGACTCAGTATTTATCCGACCGACTGTGAAGAACGGATGCTGGAGAATGGCCCGAGCAAACGCAGTCTCGACCGTATTCTCAATAGATTGATCCGAACCAAGCAACGCGTCGGGAATCACATAGCGACAAGAGATGGCGCATACATTATAAAGTCCCAACGAATGGAGAGTTGATTGGTATTTCTCACTGCCAAGTGTTAACTGCTGACTTAATGCGTGAAGCGGTAACTGACAAATGGCCGAGTCTTCGTATGACTTTGGGTTTGTCCTTGGTTGGAGAAATCTTTTGACTTCGAAAGGGAGCCATTGCGGTAGTCGCTTCTTGCGTCAATATTCTAGAGAAATTTCGGGATGAAGATGAAGATGTAAGAACGCGTCATTAAGTGGTCTGATATGGAATGTAGGATTGAGAATAAGCGAGTAAGGACTATCATGAGGCCCTGGTTCGGATTATCACATTAAAACCCTATTGGTTCGTCTCCGAGGTTTGCATGTCATAATCGGCCCATGATAATTTAACTTATCACGTGACTTCCCTAACACCCAACCTCGATCCAGAGCGTGCGGACCGGGGAAGAAGCGAGACGCCAAGCCAAAGACACTTATGTATTCTTGCGTAAGAGTAATACAAGAGAGGAATAGTATCAGTAAGTGATATGCCTACAGAAAAGCAAATACTTATACTGTCTTTTGCACTATTTAGATAAATTTTATCCTATACTTACTTAACAAGGCTTAAGAGAAGTTAGATGTTTATTATCATTATGGCATTCCGTGTACTTCTTAGGCCCCTTGAATGAGTGGGCATATTAAATTGCTTCTAGCTTCTATTTAGAGTTGCTCTAAAGCCGAAAACCAGGGTGGTGAATGTTGATCATTGCAAGGGAGAAACTAAACAACACTGCTTCTCATCTGGTCATCCAAACAAGAGAATGCATTTAGATATATGTGGGCAGCTTGGTCAAGGTAGGCACCTAGGCAGTGCCCTAGCACCTCAAACAAGTACAAGGCTCTCTTCTTCAACACCCCGAAACATGTCTTGGCCGGTATATGCCAGCCCAATGCGTCGATACCTATTAATTCCCTCCTGCTCTCGCCATAAAACCATATACACAACACGGCGTGAGTCTTTCCTGTTCATATAACAGCCAAATATCAGAGCAACGAGCCGAGCCTTCGCCAACTTCTCGTCCGAGTACTCAAAGGGCTGCGTGTCTCCCAGAAGCTGACCCTCGATCATACAATCTTTCCCCCGGACGACAAGCCATGATTTGGTATCCCGTTGACGTGTGAATACGTCAACCGGCGCCGCCGCCCCGGCGATCGTGATTGCTGCGTGGTCACATTTCCCATACGGATCATGACCCATGAGCCTGTAGTCTATGTCCACGATTCTCACCAAAGTCTTTATCTCGTCCCTAAGGATACCAGCCCTGCCTTCTCTCGAGAGCCCAGACCAAGACGGTATGTTCCTATTCCTTGACCGCAGGTGCGTGTTGCAGCTTTCTTGATGTGAGAAATGAGAATTGCTTTTAAACTCAGAAGACCATAGTAGGTCGCTTGGCAGGGTGGCTTCCCACAGCCCACAGAGATATCGTCCCAGCAGGCCTCCTGCACCGTTCTTGTCAATCTGCTTTGCAATAGAGGCTAATGCAGGCAGTCTTTCCGTGTGATATGTGATGCCTCTTGCGCTGTAGTGAGCGATGATGTAACACCACGACACGAGTCTGTCGATCCCACTGCCCCGATGGATGACGTACTGGTAGTCCGTCTTGATGCTTTCTCCTGGGTTATACTCGAGCGAATAAACTCCCTGATCTTGCAGCTCTCCGCACTCACATTTAAGGTATGTCCCACACTCCCAAACAAGCTCGTGCGCCGTAAAGTAGATGTTGCGCTTGGCCAGCATTCTCTCTTGAAAGACCCAGGCTCGAGAGAGGAGTGGGAGTTCATCGGCTTCCCAGAAGCCCTCGGCTTTTTTCCATACCGCATGCTCCACCCGCGTTTTGGAAACATCTTTAACGAGAGCTCTGATAGAATGCCCTTCCCGTGTCTTGAATTCGACCCGATGCGCTGTTTGTCGCGGGGCGTAGAGTCCTCCATTGCCGTCTTTTGCATACGCCGCGCCTATGACAAGATAGGCTTCCCCGTACACATACGCCATCTTACTACATTCTCTATGCCAATCTTCTTTGTCTCCTTGAATTATACACAGTGAGTCGATCCAAATGTACTTGAGGCCCAGCTTATTGGTCAGATCAACTGCGTCTTGGAATGTTTTAGTGAGTTTGGAGAGACTCAAGACGCTTGATAATCGTTGCTTGAGATTGTCCTCGTTCAAAACTGGCATCTTTTGTGCCTCCTGTCGCGAGCCCCAGCAATGGCTCAGTGCGGTGTACTTTTGCTCGCCGTTTGTTGCGTCTCTGAGGATAAGGCCCAAACCGCCATTCATGTTGACGATCTCCAGTAATCGACTGGGTTTCTTATTCCCTTCTCTTAGCCCGCTCATGGACCGGTGAAATCTCGAGATGTTGCACATGTCGTGGTTATTGCAAGCATCGAGATGAGATGTGATGAACTCGATGCACTCTTGACTCCTTGGATTTGCCGGAAGATGCCGTCTAGTCCCGAATTCGGGAAAAGGGATATCCCCATCTTTCTGTGAAGCACTATTAGTTATGTCCCCAGTTCCCTTGATCTGTATCTCGTACCTCTCCCGAGACATCAAGCCAGAGCACCTGATCTGCACCTCCCTTTGACGAGGCCCATTTCAGGCAAACCTGCAGAACTCTACCGCTGGAATAAGATGGTCCTAAGATTATAGTTGGATCATCTTGAGCGTCTAGAGTCCAATGCGTTGAGAAGAGTTCCGCGGATAGCGTCAATAGTTTGCAGCGCGCACAGCCACTGTCTCCAGAGGCTTTGAGCACACTGAGAGGGCCCTTTACCTCGTAGTAGTCAACACCCAGCCCGCAAGCTAAACATTCCCCTTTTTCTCGCGAGGTCGGCCCATCTTGGGCCATTCCTGATATGCGAGCGGTTGTCGACAATCAAGCGTTGTCATGAGCTGGAGGATAACCCTCTTTAGGGACGCACAGCTGTGCGTTTCAGGAAGGAGAAGGAGGGGTGTCTGGGACAGCCACAGCCAGGGCTTTGTTTCTACTTTTTGGCAAGTCTGCCTTGCAACGCCAGTGACCCGAAAGGGCCAATTAAATACTGCTTCCAGAAGGTCACAGGTCAGCACTTCACCCGCAGAAGCTCGTTCACCCAGGTCAAAGTACACCAGTACATGGGATCTTGACTTATGCTCGTCTAAGTGTAGCAATAAAGATAGACTAAACTTATAGGAGAATATATAAAGTATTACTATAACTTTCGTCTCCCTTAGATTATCTTAATTAATTATTCATATAATTCTCCTTATTAATGGTATAGTATTCAAGGAGTTAGGGATGTCTTAACCCACGCGCGGGCATGCCACAGCCTGATCTTGGCAAATGCAGTCAAATTTGGCAAGCTACATGCAAGCTTCGCCTCAATGCTGCCTAACCATTCTCGCCTCACCGACAGCGCAGAATGTCTTATCGTGCCTAAGAAACAACCCTCAACATCCCCTCAGGCGCTTCTCTTTGTGTCTCTACCCCAAGGGTCCAAGAATCCAGGGGCATCTCGGCACTCACCATGTCGGATCCGTTCTCGATCGCAAGCGGCTCAGCCGGGCTTGTGTCCCTCGGACTCACATTGTGCAAGGGCTTAGCCGAATACGTCTCGGCTGTCAAAAGTCATGGTGAAGATGTTAGAAACCTCGAAACGAAGCTGAAAAACCTTCAGATGTTTCTTGCGGCTGTCAATGCAACCCTGAAAGAGCTGCCTCATCTGCAAGGATGTCAGCTGCCTGGAGATGTCGTCAAGGTAGTGGAGGCTTCACTAGACCAATCCAAGAATGGGATGGTGAGACTGGCGGGATTCTTGGAAGAATGCTCAGGAAGAAGTAAGTGTACTTACCTAGAGTAAACAAACCTAGCAAAGTGACTCTTGCTGACTTGGCTCGTTCAGTTCAGTCAACAGGTTCTTTACCTGCATGCCCATCAAACCTCCATAAGATGGGAAAGAAAGCTGTATACTATTTCCGCAGGGGAACCTTGAAAGAGCTTGAGCAAATGCTCGGATCTGTCCAAGACCAGCTCAACCTCTCTCTGACTCTACTAAACGTGTGAGTAACCAACTGACCTAAGAAATCGTAGTACTAACAAACACGACGTAGGCGTTTCTTGACCTCTCAATCTCAAGATTATCGCCAAATCACCGAGTACATGTCATTATCGACTACAAGACTCCTCAGCCTCCAATCCTCTGTCGCTGGCCTCGAGAACAACCTTTCAAATACTTCTGAGACCGTCACCACTCTATCTGAGGAACTCGCCATGGCTCAAGACAGCTTGCAACTTACTACTACGCAATTTCATGAGTTAGTAAGTAGCAAATTAGCACGGTTGTGAGAATTAGGCTGATCACTGAAGGCAACATCATTGCAGCGTCTCCTCCAGAGGGTCATCTCCCTTCTTGCGCTTATTGCAATGTAACGTACTGGTTCTTGGACGCAGACATTGTGCTAACAAGCTATTACACAGCCCTCTCCTGAACATGACCTTGACCGTCTTGAGACGTGCCTACCGAGATGTACCACGGAGCATTCTTTCGCTTCCTACAGACAACATCCTCTTTGAGGATATGCTGGGTCGGTCATTCAGTCTTCAATTCAGCTTAGTCTGTGAATGGAAAGTACGTTTTAGCGCGAAATATTTGAGAAGCAACACACTAAATCTGTCCAGATTTTCGAGGCCTTCCTCACAACCCGTTTTGAAGATATCCCAGGCGAGTCTTTTGTCAACTCCGGTCAATATCATCTGCTTGATGGACTACAGAGCACAGTGCTCCCGAGGTCGCGACGAGGGTGGGCCAATTCCATCTTCCCCGGCTCCAAGGTAGTCATGTCTCTACGAGCTGAGAACCACTTCCCGGAGCACTGCCCAAGATGCGGTGCTGCGCTAAACAACGGACCAGGGAGCCGTGTGGTAAAATGGTTCGTGATTAGATGTGGAGGCGTGTATAAAAAAGAACGCTAATACTCATAGCACCACTATTGGATGCTGGACCGCTTTCCAAGAGACCAGAGACGCGATTGAAGATTTTCCAGAGAATGGCCCCGAGCTGGAGGCTCTGGCCTGTTTCTCCAATCAAGTCACTAAGACTCAAGAGATGGACTTGAAACCATTCACACGGATTCATTTTCATAGCCTGTATTACAATACTGAGACATATTGCTGTCCAAAATGCTTCCTAGGATTAATCAAGCTTGCCCGTTTCTTGGCTAAGCAGGAGGGACTGAAACCATTTTTTGAGATTTGATAATTTGTCCAGATTTACGAATCAATTATTAGTCATGGGGGTGCTTGCAAAAAAAATTCTTGCTTCTCTAGATCTTGCCTCACTTTTTTTCCTCTGTGTTACTAAACCAAATATGATCTACGGGACTGGGTTTCTGTAGCACCTAGTAGATGCATTCTCATCTGTATGCAATTTGATGAGATGCCTCACGCTATAACTACCTGAGCTGAGGTTCTTTCAGGCAAGGCATGTCTAACATGGTGACCCATAGGTACTTTGTAAGGCGAATCGTAAAAGTGGTAAAGAACACGACCACGATCATTCCATTCAACCTCCGAGCCAAGGGCCTTGCTCTGTACCTCGTCGTGCAAAACATGGCCAACGCCTTCAACCAGTTTTTCAACCCCATTGTCCTGCAGGCCATCACTTGGAAGTACTATGCAGTGTACATTGCCATCGGCATTGCCTACGCCATCGACATCTATCTGTGGTTCCCTAAGATGAAGCAGCTTACCATTGAGGAGATCTCCCTTGTCTTTGACTTTCCTGGAAGGGACGGTCGCAAGATGGCGGCGGCTGCCCTTGCGAATCGAATACGTGCGGGGGGGAACACTGATAGGGAGTCTAACAGTGTGAAGGTGGACATGAACCATGTTAAGACCAAGTAGATGAAAGGCTTATCTCAGAGTCAGGTTGAAGCTAAACAGATCTGTCTGTTTGATCATTTGGGCCTTGCCTTCAGGTATTTGACGGGGATACACATAGGACAAGTCGATCCAGACGAATGAGTCTTGGGGATGAAGTTTGTTCGTCAATCATTGAAACTTTTCATCGTGAAGTATCCGTTTTCATAGCTTGGCCAGCTCAATGGCAAGCAGCTGTCCAAAGGTAGTCATGATGAGAAGACTTGAAGCAGGTCAAACAAGATGGAGTGACAACGGAACATCGAGCTCTGGACAGGCTCGATTCGGCAGGTCATCCCACAGCTGCCAGAGGTGAGTTACGGAACTAAGATGGTTTTTCGGCATTGAGGTTTAATTTCGGCATGCGTCAGTGACGGTGTTTTGTTACAGCGGCCAATGGCTCCTTTTTGGGACATCACCAAGTTTACACACTGAGACACAAAACACTCGGAGAAAGTTACCTCGATGCAAGCACATGTTCAAAGAGTTATAAACAGAGTGACTTAACATCTACCAACCCCGCCATGACACGTTTTGCTGTTTGGCATGACGATGAAATGCCCTCAGTACTGGTCTCGCCCCTTTTCCTGCGGGTGCGCGTTCGTGGCAACAGCCAGTTCCCGCGTCATACCCTCCTCCAAGATGCCAAGACCAGTGATGATAGAGACCATATAAAATCCTTCCTGTGCCCGAGAGCGAGCCTGGGTCCCATTCGTGCCTGTAATTACATCAGCATTCTACCCTCCATCAAACAGCATGGTCCTTGACTTACAAAAGATGGCCGTCTTCTTGCCAGCCAGCTTGGCTGCTTTGAGAGCCTTCTGAATAGCTGCTGCATGCTCTTCTGAGCCTCGGGTCACTCCCATTTGCTTAGCGAGATCAAAAGGCCCTACGAAGTCTATCAGTCTACCGTTCGACCTAAAACGACACGCCCAGACTCACCTATCAGTAGAACATCAACCACCTCCACCTGGGCAATCTCGTCGACGTTTTCCACTGCAGATCTGAACTCGATCTGTGCCGCGACTAGCAAGTCCTTGTTCGCCCTCTCATCGTACTGACGGGCGGGCAACCGGTGGAAAGAGTGAGGCGCAAACATGGGCCCGTACCCGCGAGACCCAACTGGAGAGTACTTGGAGTATTGAACAATCTTTCTTGCATCATCCTATCCACAGTTGAGCACGTAATTTCTGGCTGTAGCCAGGACTTTCACGCACTGCAGAATGGCACATGAGCGTCAAAACACCATGACAGCCAGCGTCAAGAGCACGCTTAATCATCCACTCCTCATTCCAGGGAACACGAATTATCGGACTCGCTCCTTCAGAAGCAACTGCGTTAGTCAACTAAAGCATGACATTAGTGTGTGCTCCGACTAAGATGCGCCAACTTGCAAAATACCTCATAATAGTCCTTGTCAGAGATCAACCCATGTTCAGCATCAATCAACACCCCAGCCGAAGCTGGAGGAAGGAGACAAAGATGCTGAACCAAGGACAGAACGTAAAATAGCAGAGCTTGGTAACCTATCATGACCCAACGCGCTAGTTGCGGTGAATGCGAAGTGTCCAGCACGAGACACAACCATAGGTTTTACGTACGACAGCCAAAACCCGTAAGCTGTCTGACGTCCTTACAGGGCTGTGCGAATTGGCGTATTAAATGCCATGTCGAAAGCGGCGTGTTTCTCTGTCCCGACTGGGTGATCAAATCTTGGCAGCAGGATAGATTGAGAAATAGATAATGGCACAAGACCAGGGGCCAATTGTTAATTATTTGCAATTCTTTTCATCCAGGTGGATAACCCGCGGTTTAACAGTCACCCAGAGTACGGAGGCAGCCTGCAAAAGTTTTGTCCTGCCAAGATGTTAAGCCGGCGCCACAAAAAGCCTCGCAAAAGCAAAAAAAGAAAAAGCGGTCAAGGCCTGTTACACCCAATTTCTGTGACGATCTTCCTGAGCAGCTTCATAACTGATTTCTGACTCTTTTTCTAAGTCCCTAGCTATGGCCCCAAATACCGATATCGCGACTCGTGCCTCCATTGTGGCTCTGAAGGCTCCCTGCAGCGGCAAGACCACCGAAGAAGTCGCTGCTATAACCGGGCTTTCAACTCGTCAAGTTAACCGCATTTATGCTCGTGCGATCGATCGAGGGTTTGATCCTAACCTGCAACCTCTTGTTATACGCGATGAATACCTTCGTGATGCCCCTCGCTCCGGCCGGCCGACGAAGCAGATAGAAGAGGCGAAAAATGAGGTTATTTAGAAGGTGCACCGCGACTATTACGGTAGGGAAAAATCATGTGCTAATATTGTTGGCGAGCTTAGCTCTGAAGGCTATGATCTCTCCGTAACTATGGTTTAGAGGATCCTTAAGAAAGCTGGGTTCTAGAAGACTAAGCCGATGAGGAAGCCTAGATTGATGAAGAAGATGAAGAGTGAGTGCCTCGCCTGGTGTATCGCTTATAGAGATTGGACCCTTGACGATTGGAAGAATATCATTTGGTTAGATGAGACCTCTGTGATTTTACTTTATCGTCGAGGAGGTTATCACGTATGGCGGCGCGCTGATGAATGCTTCCTCCAAGCTGTATTCGTGAGAGATGGAAAGGAGCCAGCGAATTTATATTCCGGGGCGCCTTTTCCTATGAGAAGAAGGGGCCATTCTATTGCTGGGGCCCAGAGACTGCGAAGGAGAGGAATGACTCTAAGTTATTGATTGACGATCTGAACGAGGAGCTTGAGCTGATTATGAAGGCCTGCGTAATCTGCCGGGTAAGAAGCTTGAATGGAAGTGGAAGAAGGAGACCGGCAAGCCAACGAGAGGCTTGGGCAAAGGCATCGACTGGTGGCGATATCAGCAGACGATCTTATTGCCGAAGATGCTTCCTTTTGCAAAGGAATGTCTTCGTGAGAGACTAGATATGGTTGTTTAAGAAGACAAAGCTCCCTCGCACGCACATCACGCCCAATAGCGTATATATGATCCTCACAAGTCAACGTCTGCCTCGCCGTGATAAGAGGTTTGCATGCCTGACAATCCTGCCGTGTTGGGTACCAGGCGCGCGGGTGAAAGAAAACACGGCCGGTTCTCACATACAATTTTTCTAGGGCGAGCGGCCTCGTAATCCTTCACCCGCGTGCCATGCATCTGCTGTGGCATGTGAGCTAAATAAAGCAGTCCTATCGCGAGCATGGAAGTGTATCAAGTTCCCACCGGGCGTTGCGGTTATGCATTGTGACATTAACGCATCTGCGCCGCCTCGGCGGTAACTTGGCTGACCATTATAAACCCATGTACTGGTCGCTCCCCTGTTAAGTCAACCATCGATGGGTACAACCTCTTTCCACCATGGCGATGGAGCTGAGTGAATGGTCCCACTCTCGATCGAGTTGGACTTCACTCCATTCCGACGACAGAAGCGAGCAAGCCGCGTCTGAGACTCCTCGTAAACCCCAGTTCCAATCAGGCTGGAGATTCAGTCTCTTACTCGGTACTGCCAGCTGCGCCGTCGTCTTCATCATCAACCTCGCCGTCACCATATGGGCTACCACACGGAACAAGAAGAACAAGATCGGCCTGCCAGTTCTTCGAGAAGGCCGGTGTTCAGACATGCGCCTATGGAATTCCGGGCTACATCTTTTAATCAACGCCCTCAGCTCCGTCCTACTAGCCGCCAGCAACTATGCCATGCAATGCATCTGTGCCCCCACCCGTGCCGACATCGACAAGGCACACTTTGAGGGGAAATGGCCAGACATTGGTGTGCCGAGCGCACACAATCTTAATCACATCCCCAACAACCGATATCGTCTATGGCTTGTGTTGGCGGTTACGTCACTGCCGTTGCATCTTGCGTAGGTCTAGAATCCTATTTCGTAGCAAACCTGAGCACTAAGTTGGGACTGTCAGTTATAACTCGGTCGTGTTTTCATCTCTTGCAACAGTGAGGTACGACATTTGGACCGTCGACTCTCGATTAGACAACTTGAAATGGGAACAGTTCGAATTCTTTCAACGCCATTGGAACGTCAGTGACAATGGCCGTACCGATGAAGCGATCAAGAAGAATCTCCAGGATTGGACCGGACCTCGGATATGGTTCCTAAACAGGAGTCTGTGGGGATCAGCCATCAGCCCACGCCGATGGAAAGCCAGTGTGCTCTTGCAAGTCTTTCTCCCCACCACGAATCCGAGTGCAATTTTAAGCTAATGAAGTCTGGCTCTAGGTACTTGGTCTGTCTCTCACAGGTTCTTTTCTTCCTCATCTTTAGCATCCGTCGGCTTCCAGGCCTAAGAGACATGGGAATTCCAGGAACTCTATAGAGGCTCGGTTTCGGTGCCGTAACAGAATTGACCCTGATCAAGATAACAGGGGGCGGCGCCAGCGACAGCTTGACAATGACTCAGAGTGTCCTTCTCGCCAGTCTACCCCATCTGGTTTTCTCTAGCTTATACTTTCAATACAACGCCCTCTTCACGGGCATGCTAGCAGCCAACGAGTGGAGCGACCTTGGACGAAAGAGAGAGAGGTTACGAGTGTCATCAGAACCGAGAGGAGAGCAGAGAGCACGATACTTTTTGCAGTTGCCCTACCGTTGGAGCATTCCTTTGATCCTCATGTCTATGACGATGCACTGGATGCTGTCTCAGAGTATATTCATTGTTCCAATCGAGTTCGAAAAGGAGTTTATCACCACTTGTGGCTATTTGCCCATGGCCATTATTGCGGTATTTGTCGCAGGAATTATCATGGCACTAGCAACAGCCTGCCGCCGACTGCCAACTGCCATGCCTGTCGTGGGAAGCTGCAGCTTGGGGATAGCGGCAGCTTGGGGATAGCGGCAGCTTGGGGATAGCGGCAGCTTGTCATGGTCTTGAGGGAACTGAACGACCAGATGACCCTCTCGTCCCATTGCGGTGGGGGTCCATGGCCCATCCCGAGGATGATTTAGTAGTTGGCAAGCCAGGCCACTGTGGGTTGTCAGGGGGTTATGTGGAGGAGCCTCAAGAAGGCGGTCTATACTCATAGAGAGCTTCGACCATGGTGTCAGCGAATAAGACTTGACGAAGGCGCCAGCTCTTTCATGTCTGACACACTGTTGTTCCTGTCGAGCAAATTGAGATCACACGGCGGCAGCCTTTAGCAGGGATGAGAAGTTCAGGGCAAAATGGAGGCATACGGCAATGAGCAAAATGCAGATGCTGTAGCGAACCAAAAATTGGGTCAGATGATCAGTCCAAGACTCAAGGCGCACCATCTTATGTGTAGGAATTGTCAATATGCTGGTAATGAGTGTAAGCCAATCACTTTCTGAACCCAGCGACGCTCAAAGCGCCCGAGGAAAGTCGAGAAAAGGAAGCCAGTGAGAGCGTGCTGCCGTTCGGATTATTGTGCGTGGAGGTCGAGGTACTTGACAAAGTGTTTTTATACAAGACAGAGAAATAATGGTAACTAAAGAATAGAATGGCCTCTACAAAGCATCTCCCAGCAACTCCCTCGATATGCAGTCCCGATCTAATGCCCCTTCTCGCACATCTATATACACGATGAATCACAGCTCCCTTAAAGACCACAGAAGACGTCAACGCCGGTGGCAAAGAGAGAGCCAGGACCGGGCAGGAAGCCAGCCAAAGTGCTAACAATAGTGCCCACAGCACCGCAACCACCATCCTCCTCCTTGTTGGTCGAAGCAAACTCAATCTCCAGGCTGTCAGCCAGCAGGACGCCATCACGGTACAAGTTCGCCTTGATCATGGAGGGAACCTTGTGTCCCCAAGAGTGGTGCTCGCACTGAGCGCTTCCGATATCGCAAAGGCACTCGGATCGGACAGTCGCGTCCTTGCCTCCACAGGCGTGAGGTCCCTCCCATCGGGGGACTCCCTCCTGCCAGGTCGTTCCGTAGCAGTTGGTGAAGACGTCCCAGCCCTGGGGGTTGCTGACTTCCCTGAGAACCTCCCAGAGAGACTTGACCAGCGCCTCACGGGCGTCGTGGAGGCCAAGGTCAGGGATACGTCCCCACTGGCCGTTGATGCGGACATTGACACGGCGGTTGCCATCTTTTGTGTAGTGGGTGCAGCCATCAGCAAAGGTGTCGTAGAAGGTGTCGGAGACGACGCTTCGGCCGTTTCCGTCAGCGGCGTAGATCTTTTCCCAGGTCTCCTTGAAGAGGTCAAGGTTTCCAACGTCAACTTGGTGGTCGCTGTAGCGGACCTCAACCTGGATCAGCTGGCCCAGGGCGGCGGGAGCCAAGGCGGCGAGGACGGGGAGTGTGAACTTCATGGTCTTGTGACGTTAGCTGAGTCGGGTCAAAATGAGGACTATACATACGAATAGAGGTGGTGGTTGTGGAGAGTAGAACTGAGGCGAGATGAGTTGTCGTGGTTCAATATCGAGGCCATCGCGACCTTTTATGCATAAGAGACCTATGGATCTCTCGTGAACCGATTGAGAAATAAAGTTCCAGCTCTCCCCATCATGAAACCGGGTTTCCCGTCGGTATAATTACCAACACGAAAATTGCAGATCGCAGTCCAGGGTCCGAACAACTATACCATTGACAAGATGTTAAGATAGTCAGATTTCAGGTACAATGTAGTATTAACTCAGAATAAGGTTTCGCCAAGAACAATGCGCCCATATGTGCCCAAAGACCTTGATGGAGAGGATAATAGCACAAGTCGTGAGATCCGGCCTGGCAGTCCTTCATAAACTAGACCGACACAAGAATCGAACTCTAATGTTCCTCTCCGGTCCCCAAACAGCTCGTCTTTATCGTAAACTACAGCATCATACTTCTGTTCCTGCATCAACATGCCTGCTCCCGTCGGCTGACGTCCGTCAGGTGGTCCCGTCTCGGCCGGACTCTGAACGGACCATTCCAACTGTAAACTATCCTCCACCTATTGGGACAATTCATCGTGTCTTTATTATGGATCCCCTCGGGTTTTACCGACTGACCAAGCCTCTACGCATTACGTAGCAAGGGCTGCCAAGCGAAACAAGGGTCCCTCTTGGCCAAAGTCAATTCGACATGTCATTTCACGGGGCGGATGGCCGACGGATACGGAGTAGAGATGGAGGTTTATGCAGTAATGAAATGGAGGACGAGGTCGGATAACGGGTCGTGGGTTGTGGCTATTGACGCAGCTGATGTTGATGGCAGATGGATGGCGGTTGAGATCAAAGAACCCAGTGGCCAGAGCGCGCAGGACAACCTCGCTCCCTTGACTCTCGAATCGGCCTTGTCAGATCCGACTTCCGGACATGGCCAGCGGCGCAAGGCCCTACCGATATGAACATGAGCCTAGCAAGGTAAAGGAACGGATAACCTACCTGCGACAGGGGATAGGACCTTGTTGATCGAAGGCGGAATTTCACCGTACTGGACCCAAGAGACCTGAAGAAGCCGAAAACGCCGAAAACGCGACAGATTCGATACCCTAGAGACTGAGTGACCAAGTAGCCTTTGGCTCTACATCAAGACGAGGGCTATTTGAGTATTGCGATGGACTCGTTCGTCGTTGGAAGCGACAGTGGCATGCGAGGGGACGGAACAGCGTCGATATGCAAGGTTCTTCTAAGACGAGACTACACCATCGCAAAGGCGGCCATGCCGTCGCGCTCATCAGCAGCCGTCTTGGTAGATGTACCCGAGAGAGTTGGCCTTGGTGCATTTCACCTCTACCCTAAGCACCGATCTTCTAGAATGTCCATGTCGCGATGTATGGCCATGGAGTCAAGAAACGGTTGAGGTGGGAATCATTTCGCCATCATATTGCCATCCGTGACTCAATATCTTTCCGTTCGAGACGAATCCGCAGCCTAACCACCATCATTCAGCCTGACGTAGCCATCTACTGCAACAGATGATCCCCCTCACACCCATGGCAGCCATCTACGTTTCCATAAATCTGCCGTCATTGAGCATTCTTCTCTTGTTGGCTGGCATCGTCTACTCGGTGCGGTCAACGTGCTTTCCGGTAGATGATACTTCCCTACCCAGATTGTCAGTTCAGTTCCATTCAAACTAGATGTTATTCCCGACTCACAATGGCTGCAGGGAAGCCGCCCATGGGTAGAACTCTTCGGGTGTCATGTCTCCCATCACGCGGAGATCCCGATCCGACTTCTAGCCGCTGAGATACTTCCACAGAGAGACGTCATTCCCGATGCAAAAACTCGCCCACCAACAACAGACCATACGCCAAAAGTGCCACATATGGTTGTCCCAGATGATCAAGTCCGAGTCCGGGTCTATGACGTACCCGAGGACCAAGACGCGGGGGACCTTTGCGATGCCGGCATGACGAACGTCGCCAACGAAGGGGGTACCGTCGGGGATGGGGTGCTTGTAGGCCCAAGAGAAGCGAAGTTCATATTGAAACCGACCTGCTCTTTGAATGGCGGCCCATTCGGCGCCGTGTCTACCCCAAACATACTTGCCAAAGTCAAAGCCGGCGGGGAGTTCAATCTGGAAGGGCGTGTCGGTCGGCGGAAGTCCAGCGCCGTTCCACATCAACTGTCTCTCCTCGAGTCTGGGAAGCGGGTGGTCGGGGGGATAAACAGCACCGTTATGTTTCGTACCTTGGACGAACAGGATGGATCCGTATCCTATAACCCTGGTGAATCTTTCTTCTTACATGGCGGCGATGAGTGTCGACCTGGCGATGGATGCGAGAAGAAGACTTTTGTTGGTGATGATGAAGGGGAAACAAAAGGCATGCAGCATAAAAAAAGAGCAACAACTTGGACTGCTGCTGCCACTGGCGTTGCCAGTTCGCTACGGTCCTTGTCAGTGCCCGCTTGATCCTCAACACCAATGGCCCAAGTAGGCAGAAGAGCATGGTCGAGACTGGAGATTTCCAAGGCAATGCCCCATCAGGAGAATAACAAGACCAAGTACCCAACAAGGCGAATTTCTGGTACCTGAATAGACGGCAAGACCCAATACGACGAGATACGCTGTCAACTTGTGAGGACGGCTTGGCCGACTCCATCAAAGGCCTGCGATTGAACATGAGGGCATCTACTAAGAACAGGAACAGCCTTGACAAAGAGTAAATAAAACTCTCAAAACATCATTCGACGGGTATCATCAGAATTTCGACAATCCTCACACTATGCTTACCTAACTGTACGGCAGTGATCACAACCGTCCTCAATCCAAACACCACCAACACCATGTCTCCGAATGACACCTCCCAAAATTCCCAAGATAAGCGACTGCATTAGCTTTATACGCAATCACATCAAGAGCCGACGTTCCGGGTCCCAAAAGGCGAATAACATCGAGTCTATATGGCGTCTTTTCTCTGGGCACAGGCTGACGCAATCGCCATCCCCTCTCTCGCAATATCCGAACCCCATTTAACAAGCAGCGACATTACCCATGAATTGAATGGCTCGTTCCCCATAACAAAAAGTTCTAGATTGATCCTTTCAAATCCACTGACGATCATCATGCCGCCAGACTCCATCTCCAAACGCGAGCTAGCCAACGCAAGCCGCCGCGTCGCAAATATGACCCCTTCGCAGATTGAGAGCAAGCGCTCCATTGACCGTGAGAACCAGCGTTATTGCCGCGCCAAGCGCAAGACCAAGCTCGAGCAGCTGCAGCGCCAGGTTGAAGCTCTCACAAAAGAACTCGAGACTACGAGGAGGGAACTACAGGGGTCGCAGGCGAGGGAGAAGTCTTGGTCGGATACTTTTACTGCGTTGAGGTTGCTTCCGCCTGCAGTGACAGAAGACAAGGGGGGTGTTGAGTGGATTGAGGATAAGGTGGAAGAGGATGTCCTCCAGCCGTATGGAACTCTACCTTCACTCGACTATGATCCAAGTATCAGCACATACACCGACTTCGACCTACCTCCTCTCGACTCAAGTCTCTCAGATACATCCTGGGATCTCGACGTACCACCAACCCCAGTCTACAACTACGCGCAACCTCTGGGATCCCCGTCAAGACCACTCCCCTGGTCCAACCACTTCAACTTCAACATCCCCCAATCCCCTCCAGCCTGGAAATCCATCCCCCTCCTGCTCTCAGCAACAACCCAACTCGACGTCGTAATCCTCACCACAACTGATACATTCCGTCGCCACGGCCTCCGCCAAACAACAGCTCCCTTCCCAAGCATCTCTTCCCTCTTCAGAGCAGGGAAACCCCAAGACCCACAGAGCTGTTCCATCTCAGACGCCGCAGCCGCACAGGTCCAACGTTCACCCTTGCAGTCCCTCCTCCCGCGCGTGGGCTTCCTGTTCGTTCTTTCGCACCTCCTTCGTTGGTACATCTGTCGCACAAAAGAGAGCTATGAACAACTCCCGGCCTTTATACGACCTACCAAGCTACAGACGAGTGTGCCGCATCCGGCGTGGATTGACGTGATAATCTGGTACGTCCTTTGACCAGATGAACATCTGAAACAGTAAACACTAACAACCACAGGCCTCAAGTCCGCGACGCAGTAATCCAAACCATGGACTGGTCCCGCTTCAACGAATACCGTGCCATAGTCGCAAAGTCTCTCAACGTAAACTGGCCGCACACCGACCCACGATCAATCCTCGAGCCCTGCGAGGACGGCCGCAGCTACCGCCTGAGTTCAGTGTTTGAGCGACACATCAGCACGCCCGAGAACTGGAGCGTGGACAAAGAAGCAGGAGAAGTGTTTCCGTTTTTAAAACCAGTCTGCAGGGAGGTTAGTGTGTCTGTGTGAAAGAAAGACTCGGTAGGACATGTTTCTTTGAGTTATGTGAACGTGTGCTCGAGCTTTGATGTCACGAGAGGACTCGTAGGCTATCTTGGTTGAAAGGAAGAGATAATATTATCTCGAAGAGTTAAAAATAAGTCATCGTGAGAAGTATATCTATCCACGATGCCGCCGTTCACCAACTCATCCACAACTCAAACAACTAAAAACATCAAGCCAACATCAAGTCAACTACATTGCACACCATGAAGGTCGCTGTCTTTGCCTCCATCGTCTTCCTCGGCCGTCTCGGCCTTGCCCTTCCTCCTCCCCAGCCTGTCGTCATCGAACCCATCGACGCCGCGTCAATCGCCGTCGAGCCTATTGATCCTGACAGTGGCTGTAAGCCCTAGTAAGTCCATCCTCCTCAACTCCATACACATTCTAACAATTCCCAGCCAAGTCCCCGGCTGCTGCGTCCCAAGCATGTGTCGCTGCCTCGACGGTAAGTCCAACACCCCCTTCATATCCCAACTTCAACTAACTTTCTAGGCAAATACTACCTCTTCAACAAGGAGAACAAGCAGGGCGGTGGAACCGGCTGCAATCCTCCCTGGGGATTCCTAGGCGATACAGTCGGCGCCATCCCCGGATACTGCTGTTAAGCAGGACAACCTCTAAATGAAAACATTGTTTACATGCATGACCTTGGTAGTTTCCCAATGGACCTGAACCTCTACATAGCTTGATCAACCAAATCTCCCTCTACAGATCTGGTCTCTCGACTTTGGTGCCTTTACATGTGTCGATTCCCTCGGCGATGACCTCCAATTCCATACGATTCCCGAACAATGGTCCAGCGGTAGAGTTGGCGTCTGCAGGTGTATACATGAACCATCCACTGACGGGCCTTGCCGTGACTCTTCCCTCCTCTTCCTTCTTCTCAACTCCCACATTTCCCGCGAGGAGATACGCCATGGTATCTGTCCCTGGAGTTGGATGGTCAATCATCTTGAGCGGTGCCTTGGCATACCCAATCGTGATATCCTCCATCGCTTCAGACTCGTAAACGACTCCATCCAACACGACCGAATTCTCACCAATCCAAACTTCTTCACGCGGATCAATCCTCGGCGCTCCAGAACGCTGAAAGTGAAGAAACCCCGTAATCCATCCCGAAACATCCCATTCCACAGCTCCTTCGCCACAAGAAAACTTCTTCTTGGCCCGGACAATCTGCTCCCAGAAAGACTTTGTCTCTTCGCTCTCCGGATGATCCCAAGTTCCAACGAAACGAGTGAGAATAGGACGCAAGTTCTTTGCAAACCGAGCAGGCTCTTGACCGAAATCCTTGAGACGATCAATCTTGCCAAGCAACCTAACCCAATCCTCTCTCTCACCCAGAAGCGTAACACTGGGTATCCCACAAACAACCATGCCACTAAACTCAAAGAAATACTGCATCAACCCCATCATCAAAACCGTAGCAGTAACTTCATCATCCCTCGTAGTAGTGCTGAACCCAGGCATGACCCAATCAAGCAACCACTCCGTCTTGACCCTCTTCTGAATCTCTCCCCCAAAAGCGGCGATGATGTTCTCCCACGAAACCTCCTTGACGAGAATCTCCTCCTTCTTTGCGTGCTGGACAAACAAGTCTCTCAGATCCTCTGCGTGCGCGCCCATGTAAAAGTTGACTTGCGCGAGAATCTCAAACCAAACCTCGTCAGGGCGAAGCTGGAGATGTTGATGGTGCGCCCATGCGTCAATCGCCCCGCGAATGAAGCCATCTGAAGAGGGGTACGTGTTTTCGAGGTTGCTGAACGACGACAAGAGGAGCGAATGTTGGGGGTCTTCAGAGTTTTTGTTGACTTCTTCAGGACAACTGCGACGAAAGAGATCGTCTACAGACTTGGCGATGCCTTCGTTTCGGAGAGGGATGGGCTCAACGTCTGAGACTTGAACTGTGACTGAGGCGGCCGACAGAGCTGCAAAGCTCACCAGCCAGAACGTCCATTTAGCCATGCTGCGATATCTTGGAGTTTGACCACATCAAAGCCACAGATGCAAGAGAGAACGTCTGCCTGGAGACCAAGATATTCGCCTCCTCAGGACACCGTCGCCAGTCGGTCTGTGTTGAATGGTCAGACCCTGGCAAAATTAGCGTCCCCATCAACAATTTGGATGTTTACGTTAGACACCACGATAGCTTCGTAAGTAACAACAAATGCAACGTAATAAACTTCAAAGCATCCAAGTATCAAGTATCGTCAGCCAAGTACATGTATCGGCCAAGTATCGTCATCCGCCAGCAAGTCTTGGTACTTGACTATCCTACCTACCACAAGAGTAAGCCATGTTTCACTGCCATGACATGGCGTAACCTTGGTTGCTTAATTTGACCTCACACGATGCATCACCAAAAGGTCACGATGATTGAGGCGATGGATGATATTGAGGAACCGATGTATTCATGCTCCTAATCAATCTATAACTGTGGCCTCGAAAGGCAGGCTTCGAAGTGAAGACCCAAATCCAATCCGTCCTAGCGCCATGCTTCCGGTAAAGAACAAACATGTCATTTCTCGTAACGCCGCGGGCCACCCATTATCCTGTTCTGGCCCTGTTCCGTCCCGTCTAAATTGAGCGATTGTCGGATCCCTTAGTCCTCGGCGCTGTCGGCCTGGACGCGCTGCACAACTTGCACAAGCTGGGGGAAGATCTTCTCGCTGTCCTGAATGCCGCACACCTGCTTGACAACATCCTCGGGTCCGTTCTCTGACATAATCTTGGCAAGCTGCTTGGACTCTTCGTCATCCTCGACTTCCTGGAAACGGAAGGCCATCTCGATAGCGTCAAGGAGGTACTTGATGGACTGGCCGTTTTCGGCAAGCTCGGCGGCGGGGCCGATGAAGCGCTCCTTGCGGGAGAGCTTTCGGAGAGGGGCACGGCCAACACGCTCGACAGCATCCTCAAGATGGGGGTTGCCAATTCGCTTGACAATCTTGTTGACGTAGGCAGCCTGGGCCTCCTCATCGATGGCGTGCTTGGAGACGATCAGAGACTTGGTCTCCATGAGGGCACCTCGGACCTCGGCCATGATCTCCTTGTCCTGGAGAGCATCGTAGACGGTGCGCTTTCTTCGGTTGTAACCGTGGTAGGCAGCGGTGGCATGGCCAGTGTTGACAGTGAAGAGCTTGCGCTCAATGAAGGGGCCGAGGTTGTCAACCCAGTTGATGCCCTTGATGTCGGGAATGCCAACATCCTCGAAGGGAGTGCGGTCAACAACCCACTCAAAGAACTTCTCGAGGGTAACATCAAGGCCGGCATCAGCGTCCTGAGCGGGGACAATTCTGTCAATAGCAGAGTTGGCGTAGCGGGCGCGGAGGTGGTGGTCCTCAAGACGCTCGGGGGAGGTGTTGCGGGGGTCCTTGATGTGCTCGGCAAGGGTATCAGTGGCGCCAATGGCGTTCTCGCAAGCAATAACGTGCAGGGGAGCGTCGTCGGTTGATCGGCGGTCGATACCCTTGGCAATGACGGGAGCGATGAACTTGAGGATGTTGGGGCCGACGGAGCAGGTGACGACCTCTGCTGTGCGGATCTCCTCGATCAGATCCTCCTCGTGGGTTCGCGAGTTGATGGCTCGGTAGTTTGTGATGGTGTTCTCGGTGGTACCCTCAGAGCCGACCTCGATGACACGGTATGAGGGGGTCTCGTTGATGAGGTTGACAATGGTGTCGTTGACATCGGCAAAGACGACGTCGTAACCAGAGTTGTGGAGGAAGCAGGCGACAAAGCCACGGCCTGGAGAATTAGCATAAAGACTAGGAGCGATCAAATGTGGACCTACCGATGTTGCCAGCGCCAAAGTGAACAGCCTTCTTAGCCATGATGGATGGTATTGTAGTGATGGTATTTGTAGTGATGGTAGTAGATGGTGTAAGTCGATGGACCTAAGTATGGCCAAGAGGATTCGTGGTCAAGTAGGGAAAATACACAAAACCCAAAGAGCTATTGATGGATGAGATGAGGAGAAGGAAAACGGTGACCGTAATGAAGGGGGGAAGACGAGTTTATATGGATGTTGCGTCGAGATGGGAGGATGAAGCAAGCCACCCTCTTGTCAGTGACGACGACGACGGGAGACGAGATACAAAGATACGTACCTTACCCACGCCGCCCACCTCTGACACATTCATGGTGGAAGGAGGGAAAGACAAGGCGAGGCAGGGAAGGTGCCCGGGGTGGAGACGAAGGGGGCCCGATTCCATCATCGCCTCCATCCCCGTATCGGGCCCTCTGGGTGACCTCAGCGACTTTCCCACCGGCAGAGCGGGGCTTGGCGCCCGAGCTGGGGGTACGTACCATACCCCTTCCGAACCGTATCAAACGAATCTGATCGAGTGCATCAGACCGAACCAGGGCATGGTTCGGAGTCTCAACGAGGTTGCAAGAGACCAAGGAACAGGGGCCAGAATGATGACACTACGCAGAGCGAGACGCCCGGCGATAGGCCTGACCGGGGAGACTCCACCGGTGGATACGGCGCTACCGTTTGCTCGACGGTGACTGGAGGACGGCAGGCTAACGGACTGCAACCGGTGGCAACCCAACAGACGGCTACCTCAGACGGAGTACCTCCATACTGACGGGCGGCGGATGGAGGCTGTTGGGAGACCCTGCAGGTTCGCCAGCAGGCAGGCGGGTTTGCAGGGGGGACAGGGTACAGCCCAGCGAGGCCCTGCCCTGGGTTGGCCCCACTGCCAGAGCAGAGCAGAGACGTCCGCTGGGCCGCTTTGCCTGAAGCCGCTCACCCATTCTAAGGGTCCCCTTGACTCTCACGCCACCTCCATCATTGCCATCCAAGGTCCAGCGATTGAGATGGAAAAAGGCTCGGTTTCAGTTTATTCGTTGGGTGATTTCAGCATCGAGGAAATTGCGTGTTGAGAAGACGAGGCTGCCCTGAGAGTTGAGTTTGACTGTGCCCGTTGTGATGCATCACTTCCCGCAACCACGGCCCGCTTGACCAACAGGTCAACATCAGCATCAGCATCAGCATTAGCATCAGCCTCTCTACAACTCAATTCACCATCTTTCTTTGACTGCGCACCGCGCGGGAACGACCAGATCCCCCAGGTACCACTCACACACACTCACACCGTCAAGTGGATCAGAGAGAGGGGGGAGACTGGAGATCCACCGTTTTCGTCCTCCTCCTACCGAACTCTGACGTCGACTGCATCTTGGCCTGGGATCCATTCCGATACGTACTATCAAAATATTGGTTCTTCTTTCCGTCCATTTCTGATGATGCTCGTTGGCTGAGGAGGCCTCTCCTTTCTTGGGTAGCCTTGATGGTCGGCTTGACATCACCTGTCTCAGCAACCTCCTATTGCGAAAAGTTGGATGACTTCAATCCGTGCTCGCGCTACCGAGGACGCTGAAAACGCCATTTTTTCGGTCAACCAAGAATCCGAGGCATGATTTCTACAACCGAGCTGAGCCCCTTTTCACCCAATATCTCGACGTGGCCTCACTCTCCTAGGTACACGCAGTCCGTATGAGAATATGTCAAGTAGCTACGTAAACATGTCATGACCCGTATCTCGGCGCTTCCTCCATGTCTTTCTTTCACGATAATGGCCCGTGGTGGCGCAGAGACAAAGAACGCAGGGCCTTTTCTCAGCGCAAACCAGGGGTGTGCAAACTCCACTCACCCTGCGATTCGCCGCGTTGGTGGCTTTGTGGAGAAGTGGACTTGGGTTTCCAAGTTGGCGCGCTCACGGCGGCGGCGACGGCGGATGTTTCTTGACTCGGCCATTGGATTTTGAGGCATTAGTTGAAAGTGACTGATGCTGCGTCTTCTAAAAGGCTAAAGTGAGCAGAATACTGAGGCGCAGACAGAGTGGAGAGATGTTGACGTTTCCCCCAGCAGGTCCAGGCTGTCAGAGACTCGGCCTGGACCCTGCTGAAATGGACAGATGCATGTGAAGCCCTTCTGAAGGATAGGTATGATATGCATCTGCCACAGCACCCATTGTTCGTCCATGACAATTTCTCTCCCGCCCGCTGCAGTTTAGAGGCATCCTTCACACGACCGCAAGCCAAAGCCGACGTCTCTGAGAACACTGACATGTCCCACATGTCGACACGTGTGGTTTCCGCTCCACTGATAGGGCCTCCTCATGTCTTACTGTCATGCCCGCATGTCCAAGATGTGCAGTGCACTTGATGCGAGGCGTTCTTGTCTTCATGTGCGCAGAAGCAAATGCTAAGTAATACCTCGGTATCATGTATTCTTTCAATACAAGAGTCAATCATCCATCATCTCTTCCGTCTTGAGGGTTCAGTGACACTCTGACAGACATACCCTTTACTCAAAGAAGCACCAACTGCATGCCCGCTACGTCATTATCCCCAAGCTGATCCCCCTCTGACTGAGACTCTGAAAGATCCAATCCAATCTCACGAACCCATCACCGCCTGCACCAGGTGCCGGGATCAAGGCCCCCCTCACTGAATCCCTGTCCAAAAGAGGCTGACTCTTTTGGGTTTCACCAGACACACACACACCTCAGGGGAAAACGGAACAGTTTCGTTTCGGGCCACCGTAATTGTTATGCCACGTCCAACAAAAAGCCCGCATAATCCTCCATGATTACAGGCCGCAGAAACCCCGAGTCGGCCTTATTCTTTTTAATGATGGGCTTACATTTGAGGACTGCGCAAGCCTTGGTAATAAACATGTCATGATCAAGATGAAGAGCCCAAAGGTCTGGGCTTTCAGATAATTCCCGCAAAATATTGTTGATGCCCTAATCGTACAAGAAATGATTCACATCCCAAGACGGCACAGCAAGATAACAACATGATTTGTCCGGCGCAAAACCCACGATGCTGCTGCAAAAAGACCTCATCCTTGCCGGACCACAAGCCCGACAATGCCGCCGTTTCCTTTGCAAGCATAGCCTCCTTTTTTTCCGCCGCCGCACCGTTCTCAGCTCTTCTGCCACCGTCTTATCCCAAGATAACGAATCCAGCAAATCCCAGTCCTCCATCCAAGTGGAGCTGAGGACAGTTCTCCTTGGCACGCATGGCCAAGGCTAGGTTCAAAAGGATCGTGGGGCTCACGCTCAAAAACCTCAAGTTATGGTTACGATTACTGCCGCTGTCTCATTGGAGCCAAGGGAGAGCGGCCTCCGTATCACTTTTGGTCGGCTCCCGCGCCAAGGCACGTTTCCGCTTCGGCTTGCCCATTCGTTCTTCTACCGTTTGGCTGAGACACAAATCGTGCCTGTTGATCTGCCTCTTGGTGATAACAGAGAACCAGTTGATTAGTCAGTTTATTCAGGCTGAATCTTGTGAAACCAACCGGTGCAAAAGCCGAACCAGGCACGACAGGCCAAATATCCCGAGTCAGGGTCTCACAGTAACGTCTACCGTTCACGACACGACGTCCTCTCGTAACTTGATCGTGACAATCTCCAACAAATCAAGGAAACGAAAATCTCACCATCGATCCTCGCGTCTTCTACAACATCACATCGATCGTGAAAGGCCTCATCCACAAAAAAAGAGCTCAGTCCGAAATCTCCAGTGGCGACGTCAGAGCCTCCACTCACACCAAAATCAGCAGTGCCACCCCGTTTCTGTCTCTAGCCTCTTCCCCCGTGAATTGTTCCGCCTCTTGTTGCATCGCACAAAGCAACAGGCCGGTGTGTGTGGAGTTGGGCTAAACTACCGTCGTCTACTGTAACAGACGACAACTGACCAAAAGTCAGAGGAATGGGGTAAAAGCAGGGTCGGGCAAGGGGGCAGGTAGGCAAGGCCAAAGACGGGGTCAGACAAAGGGTCCAAACGGGAACGCCCGCCATCGTCGACGATCGTCGTCTACAAGTTGCACAGTCTGAGCGACGATAACCACAGTCCGAGTCAAGACAAGCATAACTCCCGACATCGGCCGATCTGTTCTCATCAACACATGCACAAACAACAGAACCCATGATAACGTGCTCCCTCAATATCTCATGTCCCGTCCAACATCATGCCACATGATAGTCCTCCCCAGGTTTCCCCAAAGTCTCGGCTGCACCCCGAGCAAGCTCTCAATGCAAGCCTTCTCCGTTTCCCCGCGAAAAGAGTCCGTCCCTGAGACACCACCGTCTCCATCGAGAGAGGGCTGGGTTGGCTCATGCAAACCACTTGCGGAAAGGGTCATGAGAGGCCCGCGTGTCCCGTTGCTCTTACTCTTACTGCCTGCCATCATGTCGTGCTTGATAAACGTGCCATCCAGGTCAAAAGATACAAAGGTACCATGACCCGATGCTATCCCCATCGCCAACTCAACCCCGTCACTGTCGTGCAGCGAGGCGCAATCATGAGTTCAAACTTCCCCGTCTTCCCCATACTGCTACTCAAGCCATCCTCTGTACTCCAGTTCGAGGCCCATCTTCTCCACGTCCTTCCCCAGGTCCATCCTATCTATCTCCGCACACTCCACCATGCTCACCTCACCTCACTCACTCACCTGGTCTCACCACTTCCGCTGTCTCAGTCCAGTCCGGAAAATCCCATCACTCCATCACTTGCCGACTTGTTCCGGACACATGGAAGCCCGGACCTTTACATTCCAGAGCCCCTTCTTGGCGATCGGGCTCTGCCCACCAACACCTTTCCCTCGGAGCCTCTCCGTTACACATGTCCCTGTCGGCAGGCATGGGTTCTAGATACATGCATTGATATGTAGACCTATACAGAGGTGGATGTATACAGAGGCACACTGCAAATCCCGCAACACGCCAGTTGCACGTGCCGCCTGTCTACTTGCTCTGTCCATTGACATGTTGGATATCAAGCCATACATCAGATGCATCAGCCACTCATCATATGGGATCCCATGCATCGGATGAAATCAAGCCAGCATAATATCGGCCGAGGACCTTTCACGGACGACGGGAACGAATACGTATGTTCCATGCCTACGCCGCAATGCATCGAGACTCATCTTGCAACACGGCCGTATCGATTCATCATGCTATCTTTTCAATGTTTCATTATCCACAGTGTTCCATTTGTCCTCCCATTACCATTTCCTTTTAGTTGGCATACTTCTTGAACGCACCAATGAGGCCGCCCGTCGAAGCATCGTGACCCTCGCCGTTCCCCTCCTCATCGAGCTCCTTGAGAATCTTCTTGGCCAACACCTTGCCCAGCTCGACACCCCACTGGTCGAAGCTGTTGACGTCCCAGACCGCTCCCTCAGTGAAGGTCAGGTGCTCGTAGTAGACAATCAGAGCGCCCAGCTCAGCAGGGCCGATGGTGCCGCCAACCAGGATCGAAGTGGTAGGCCGGTTACCAAGGAATCGCTTGTGAGGAACAAGAGCCTCGGGAGCACCCTCAGCTCGGACTTGCTCGTCAGTCTTGCCAACCATGAGAGCCTCGGCCTGAGCAAAGTAGTTGGAGGCCAGCATCTTCTGGTGAAGGTTGTTGGTGATGGGGTTGTGAGACTTGGCAGCCAGGATGAAGTCGGTGGGGATCAGCTTGGTTCCCTGGTGGACAAGCTGGAAGAAAGAGTGCTGAGCGTTGGTGCAAGGCTCACCAAAGAGGATGGGGCCTGAGTTGTTAGCATCTGACTGACATTCACAGAGGTTCACTTACCAGTGGTGTACTTGGCAGAAGATCCATCAGAGGTGATGGTCTTGCCGTTGGACTCCATGGAAAGCTGCTGGAGGTAGGCAGGGAACCTGTGAAGGTACTGGTCGAAGCTGCTAATCATTAGAAGGCATTCATAACCTCCCACGGGAGACTTACGGAGCAACCAGGTGGGTCTGGGCCTGGAAAAAGTCAGAGTACCACACACTCAGAAGACCACCGAGAACGGGAATGTTCTCCTTGAGAGGAGTCTCGCGGAAGTGCTTGTCCATGGCATGAGCACCGCTGAGGAACTTGTGGAAGTTGTCAAAGCCAATGTACAGAGCAACGCTAAGACCAATGGCACTCCAGACAGAGTATCGACCACCGACCCAGCTCTCAAAGCCAAACATGTTCTTGCTGTCAATGCCAAACTTGGTCACCTCGGACTCGTTGGTGGACAGAGCAACAAAGTGCTTGGCGATCTCGCCCTCGCCGTTGGTCTTCTCGAGGAACCATGTCTTGGCGGTGTTGGCGTTGGTGGTGGTCTCAGCAGTGGTAAAGGTCTTCGAGGCAATGAGGAAGAGAGTAGTCTCGGGGTCAGAAGCCTTGAGAGCCTCAGCCATGTGGGTGCCGTCAATGTTGGAGACAAAGTGAAGGGTCATGTCATCGGCACCGTAGTGCTTAAGAGCCTCGGTGACCATGACGGGGCCGCTACATCATGTTAGTGCTGATAGCTCTAGTTGGATCCTCACTTACAGATCAGAACCACCAATACCAACGTTGATAATGGTGGTGAGCTTCTTTCCGGTGTATCCCTTCCACTCGCCGCTGCGGACCTGCTCAGAGAACTCCTTCATGTGGTCCAAAACCTCGTTGACACCAGCAGTAACGTCGACACCATCGACCTTCATCTCCCAGCCGCCAACGTTTCGCAGAGCAGTGTGGTAGACAGCACGGTCCTCGGTAAAGTTGATCTTTTCGCCAGCAAACATGGCATCGCGCTTCTTCTCGACGCCGGCCTGCTCGGCAAGCTTGACGAGGAGGTCGAGGGTCTCATCGGTAAGGAAGTTCTTGCTAAAGTCGAAGAGGATATCGTTGCTGCCCTCAGCCTTGAAGGTTCGGGTGAAGCGGTCGAATCGATCGGGGTCAGAGGCAAAGGCCTCCTTGAGGACAAACGACTTGCCGACGCTATCGCGGTGAGCCTGGAGGTCCGACCAGGCGGGGAGGGTGTTGGCGGGGGCCATTTTCGAGGTGGGGGATGATGATGTCGGTGATGTTGGAAGTCGACAGAAGCAAGATCAGATCTACCCGATGGACACAAGGTTCGGGCGAGATTGGATGATGGTGACGGGAGAAGAAAGATTGTCGAGACGCAAAAGAGAGGGGGAGACGAGGATTATGACACAAATCGGAGGTTCCAAGTTGGGCAACCTCCTCTGGCTGGTCCCTTCCCTCCCTTCCCGGACTGCATGGCGTGGAGGGGGAGGGGAAGGAGCACCCAGCGGCGTCGGCGGGGGTGGTCGGCGTGGGGCATCATCCCACCGAGCGCTCATGTTCACATGTAGGACGATTAAGCCATGTCATGACGCGTTTAATTAGGGGAAATTAATTAAAGGCTGAATGATACATTGATTCTTGTTATTATCTTCTCATTGACCTGGAAACCTAGAACTCAAGTTATGCAGTCGCTCAATCGTTGAAACTGATCTGATCAACCTCAAAAAATGTCAAGTTTAACCCCTCCAATGACAACATGGCTCTGCAGCATGCTACTCCAAGCTTAGCCAGGGAGCTATCTAGTGGATAAGGAGCTGTGAGCCCCGCTCTAGCATGAGAGCTTGCTTCATTACAGAGCCATTTACAAATCATCAAGGTTGGCTGACTGACGCTCTGATTACTTTCGTCATGTCTCCATAATCAGTGAGAGTATCATCCAGCAGGTCACGGTCAGAACATGGCACAGTCAGAACATCACGGCACCTCTTCGGCCTCGATCCTCCTCCCCGGCTTCATCGCCGACCGACCTCCGTCACAGGTCCGAATACCAGTTTCGGCAATAAATCCAGAACCCATCACCCCCATCCACCGCGCTACCGGTAGCTACAGTAGCGCGATTCACAATAACCTGACACACCGCGGTGACTCGCCGGTCTGCTTTTCCGCTGCAGGTTTCCTCGGAAACATCGCCGAACACCATTGGCCCGCATGGTTGAGAAAATTCGTGACTCGGCTGGTCATGATATCGCATCATAGAAATCGCTCATGGGTCTGACACTGAGTGATGGTGGGTGGAAAAGCCTCAGTCACAGAACTAAACACTCACAAATATATCACTAACTCCAAAGCGCCAAAGCAAGGCTTTCTTATCTACATCATTCTCTAGGCTCCTCAGGTCTCCTAGGTTGCTTGTCATGGCCACACGTGTTTCCCTTGGCAGCATGTCTGCCCTCAGCTATCTGGCTCAAGTAAGAACGGCACCTTGTGGCCTGCCGGTCTCTGAGTGAAGGGTATATCCCAGACTCGAGCCTGCTCGCTGTCTATGTTCCCTCCTGCAACTCCAACCCTAGTCTACAGCAATCATCTATCGGTTGTCTGTCAGGCTTCCAACAAAAGATGGATCCTTGACACTACCGCCCGCGTCTCCCAGGCCGGCAATCGGACGGTTGTAGCTGAATCCTTGGAATTGGTTCTGCATCGTCTCGGAAAGCATTGGGCCCTCGACGTAAGAATCTTGAGGGGCTTCTGATGTGAATTCGGGGTCAAAGTTGGCCGTGTCGAGAGCGTCCGTCTAGAAATATCAGTCAGCAAAGGTAAGGTCAAAGAGAGCAGGGCTACATACCACATTGGGCTTGAATGTAGGCTCATACTTGCGCTGGAGCAGCTTGCGCCAGTCGATAGCATGGAAGAAGGGATGCGCCTTGATCTCGGCCGAGCCGTTGGCACCCAATCGCTCCTCAGGGTTGCGGTTCAGAAGCTTGGTCAAGAGATCCTTGGCCGCAGGAGGAACCACATCGGAAAAGTGCAGAGGCTCTGACAGAATCTTGCGATACATCTCATTAGTATTCTCATCGTAGAATGGTGGCAGGCCTGTCAACATCTCGTAGAGAAGGACGCCGAGGGTCCACCAATCGACAGTCTTGTTGTAGCCCTGGCCCATCAGAAGCTCAGGCGCAAGGTACTCAGGGGTACCGCAGAAGGTGTTGGTTCGGTCCTCGTCCTTCATGTCGAGCTTGCAGAGACCAAAGTCGCACAGGGCGATATGGCCTTGGTAATCCAGAAGAATGTTCTCGGGCTTGAGATCGCGGTAGATGACGTTGAAGCCGTGGAGACACTCCAGGGCGCAGAGAAGCTCGGCCGTGTAGAAGCGGGATCGGTTGACGTCGAATCTGTGCTCCTTCTGGAGATGGTGGAACAGCTCACCTCCGTTGACAAAGGCGAGGACAAAGTACAGCTTCTCGGGGGACTGGAAACTAAACTTGAGGGGAACGATGAAGGGGTTGTTGATCTGCGCCAGCACAGATCGTTCGGCGAGGGTGTGGGCGACTTCGGATCGAGAGATGATGTGCGCCTTGCGGATCGTCTTGAGGGCGTAGATTCGGGTTGTGTCCTTCTTGCGCACCTGCATGACCTTGCCAAAGCTGCCCTTGCCGACAACCTTGAGGAGCTCAAAGTCTTCAATCTTGAGCTTACCTGCCCGGGTCTCGACGTACTCGACGCCGATCTTGATTCTGCCGGTGCCGTATTGCACGTCAACCCACTCAACACCGCTGTGGCCTTCCTTATGCTCAGCAGCAGCCTTCTCACGGTCCTTCTTACTACTCTTGGAGTCTTCACCACGGTGTTGTCGCTCCTCAAAACGAGGGTTGATGCGCGCTACACCCAGGAAAATATCCTGACTTCGGGTTCCTGGAGCGGAAGAGGGGTTGCGCAGATACAGGTGGATGACGAGCTCCGTCACTCTTGAAACATCAAACTTGTACTGAGTGTTGTCGCCAGCCCACAGAGGGTTCTCGGGCTTTCCATCGACCGAGTTGACAAAGACCTGAAGCTTGTCGAAATCGAGGAGAGCGTAGGGCATGTACTTGCCGGAGATTCGACCGTGGTTGGTGGGGAGGGAGCCGAAGCCGCCAGCAGAAGAGTGTGGTCGGCTAGATCCGTTGACAAAGGAACCTGCGACGCGCTGCGACGATCCGGGTCTAACGGAACCTGCCATGTTAAGGGCATTTCCGGAGGATAGCGATCCTTGGTGTGATGAAGCAAAGGCGCTTCGGTGCTGCTCGGGGAGGGAAAAGCCTTGGCCTTCGTAGAGTGTGACGACGAGGATACCGGGCTTGAGGGGCTTGACAGGAGCTTGGGTCATGGCCTCGGAGGCGGCTATTCAAGTCAGTTATCGACTGGCAGAAGGCTTCTTCTTCTTCTTCTGCTCACCTATGGCACTCTCGGTGGTGGGAGTGACGGCTCCGCTAGCCTGTCCTTCCTTGTCCTTGTCTGTGATGGTCGAGGTGGACGGCGATCGGGCAAAGGCGCTCAAAGGGCCCAGATGGGTCTCCTTCAACTCTGGTAGATGTCAGCTTTGTACCAAGAATTAGGAACGTGACATACTCTTGGTGAGCTTCCACGACATGATTGCGACCGACGCGGTATTTGCAAGAGATCAAATGCGCCCGATCGATGAAGCCGGTTCGAGGATCCAAGAGATCGCAAACGAAGATTTAAGCGATGGGCAGTGCTGCTCGCTGACAAACTCCTGAGCAAGCAAAGATGGTGATGGCGTGGCAGACGAGATTCAACAGGTCGATGATTTGTAACCCCGCATGCGAAGGAGAGAGCGTGGTCCAGCCGCTTTCGGTCGAGGTAGGATCGCGAATCGACGAAGCGAAGGAGACGTTGCGATGAGGAAAGAGAAAGGGGAAGGGGAAGGGGTTGAAATCAATACAGACGGAGGCTTGTATCGAGGAGGGAGGCGAAACAGCGAGAGATACGGGGGATGGGAGAAAGGGATAGTGATGAAATCCAGGGCCCATCAGATTGCGGCTTGGGTTGGGTGGCAGTGGGGTGGACCTGAGTAATGGGGATGTTCGCACTGTGGCTGGGGCTGTGGAGGCGCTGGAGGGTTGGTACAGCCAGCGCGGAAACACAGTGCTAGAGTCTGGTGCGGCGGACGGCAGACTGTGGGGAAGGTCTGGAACACTTGAAGCCTCGAGGCCGCGGCTGTGTTGATCTGAAGCGAGTGACTGACCTGAAATTCAGCCAAGTTCAAAAGGGGCAAATGAGATGGGAAGCGAGGCTAATTATTCGTGCAACTATGCGCTGCTGGCCTTTGGGTTTACGCTGCCCAATTCGAGAGCCCAAGAGACAGAGCAAGGGTGCACAATGATTGTGAAGTGAGGAGTACAGCCACACTTGTTCAAGATACGAATCAAGACGCGTGTCGAAGCTGATCTTGGCTGGTTTTCTTGGACCTGAATAAGCATTTCAAGAATGGCACTAATGTTGCTGTAAATAGGATGCCTACAGTCGCAAGATGCAGCCGTATGCACGATGGTGTCTGTACGTAGTATGGAGTTTATCTGTAAATAGAAAACTCCACCTGGTCGGTACAATCGAGTTGACTGAGTGACAGTTTCAACATGAATCATGCCTGACGGTGAGGTTCATCTGAGAGGCAGCCCGTGATATGTTGACAATGTCCAAGAGGTAACATAACCGAGATGACTTGTGGACTACGCAACAAAGGTCAATGCTCGATGTAAACAATTTAGTAGTAGGCTGAGATGAAGAAATAACAATATTCCCCAATAAAACTCATCCATTGGAAGCATCATTCCCAATCATGATGCTGTCCTGCTGTCCTGCTGTCCTCTTCAATGTTTCTGGTGACACCTACCCTACAGACCCCCTTTTCTGGGGCACCCCCTGCAGAGGGATGTGGGGGCCTGACACTTCAGGCCAAAACCTCATGGCCAGCCTGGCAAGAGCCGCAGGACACATTTCGAGAGCTCGAGATTCATGTGCAACAGAGCTCCGAGCTGCTGCAAGATATCACGATTGACGATTAGCAGCCGGATCGACTGCCCCCCGTACAGTGTCCTTCTCCTTTGCAGCCTCAACTTGATTTTGCGACAACCTCCCGCTGCATGGTCGCCTCCTCCAGGGATTCCTGCCGCTAACCCCACTACTTGGACATCACCGCCCTTGCTGGCCAGCTTGCATCTTCAACTCTGCGCCAACGCACAGCGACACCCGACAAGATGAAGTTAGACGTCAAGGTCAGTCTCGTGACTGCTTCCGTGCGCCAGAGTCAAGCCGTGGCAATCTCCATTGCTATCTGAGCTTGGTCTTGACTCCTCAACCTGCGATCTGAGCTGACACGTTTCGCAATCCAGCGCCAGCTCTATGCTCGCAGCGAGCGAGTCAAGGGCATTGACTTTCATCCTCATGAACCATGGATCCTCACAACCCTCTACAGCGGTAAGCTCTACTTGGCTGTTTGACTTGCTCGCAGCTGACAGTTCAGGCCACGTCTACATCTGGTCCTACGAGACCCAACAGATCGTCAAGACGTTCGAGCTCACCGATGTCCCCGTTCGCGCCGGTCGATTCGTCGCCAGGAAAAACTGGATTGTCTGCGGTTCTGATGATTTCCAACTGCGTGTCTACAACTACAACACCTCCGAGAAGATCACTTCGTTCGAGGCGCACCCCGACTACATCCGAGCGATTGCGATTCACCCCACTCAGCCATTTGTCCTGACTGCCTCAGATGACATGACCATTAAGCTGTGGGACTGGGAGAAGGGTTGGAAGTGTGTTCAGGTCTTTGAGGGCCATGGTCACTACGTCATGGGTCTTGCCATCAACCCCAAGGACACAAACACCTTTGCTTCTGCCTGTCTCGACCGGACAGTCAAGATCTGGAGCCTCGGTTCCTCCACTCCCAACTTTACCCTTGAGGCTCACGAGACAAAGGGAGTGAACCATGTCGATTACTACCCTCATTCCGACAAGCCCTACCTCCTCACCACCTCGGACGACCGAACCGTCAAGATTTGGGATTACACCACCAAGTCTCTGATCGCTACCCTCGAGGGCCACACCAACAACGTCTCGTTTGCCTGCTACCACCCCGAACTGCCCGTCATCATTTCCGGTTCCGAGGACGGCACGATAAGGATATGGCATGCCAACACCTACCGATTTGAGCAGTCTCTCAACTACAGCCTGGAGCGAGCTTGGTGTGTCTCGTATCAGAAGGGCAAGCAGGGTGTTGCTGTGGGTTTCGATGATGGTGCGGTTGTTGTCAAGCTTGGTCGTGAGGAGCCTGCTGTGTCTATGGATGCTTCTGGCAAGCTTATCTGGGCTCGTCACAACGAGGTTGTCTCTGCCATCATCAAGGGAGGAGGTATGTATGCCTGAGATGTGTCGAGATGAACGCTAATAGCAGCAGATGCCTCTATCAAGGACAACGAGCCGATCTCCCTTCCCACCAAGGATCTTGGTACCTGCGAAGTATACCCCCAAACACTCATCCACTCCCCCAACGGCCGCTTCGTTGCTGTGTGCGGTGATGGCGAGTACATCATCTACACTGCCCTCGCTTGGCGAAACAAGGCCTTTGGCTCTGCTCTCGACTTTGTCTGGGCATCCAAGGAGAACAGCAACGACTTTGCTATCCGCGAGTCTGCCATGAGCGTCAAGATCTTCAAGAACTTTGTCGAGAAGAGCGGCGGTCTTGATGTCGGCTTCCAGGCTGAGAGGCTCCACGGTGGTGTTCTTCTTGGTGTCACCGGCCAGGGTGGCGTGTCTTTCTTTGACTGGGCGACTGGTGGCCTTGTGCGAAGAATTGAGGTTGAGCCCAAGCAGGTCTACTGGTCCGATAGCGGAGAGCTGGTGACGATTGCCTGCGAGGATACCTTTTACGTGCTGCGCTTCTCTCGAGAGAACTACGTCGAGGCTGTGCAAGCCGGTCTTGTCGAGGAGGATGGTGTTGAGGCTGCATTTGAGGTTATCACTGACATTAGCGAAACGTAAGTACCCTTGATACCCGAGTGTGAACCTGCTGACCAGACAGCGTACGAACCGGCGAGTGGATTGGCGACTGCTTCATCTACACCAATAGCACCAACCGACTCAACTACCTCGTCGGTGATCAGACCTACACCGTCTCCCACTTTGACAAGCCCATGTACATCCTGGGCTACATCCAGCGCGACTCTCGAATCTACCTCGCCGACAAGGATGTTGGTGTTACCTCGTTTGGCCTGTCTCTTCCTGTGCTCGAGTACCAGACTCTTGTCCTCCGAGAGGATATGGAGACAGCTGCTGAGCTGCTACCGACGATCCCCGAGGACCAGCTCAACAAGATCGCGCGATTCTTAGAAGGCCAGGGCCACAAGGAGCTTGCTCTGGAGGTGGCGACCGACCCCGAGCACAAGTTTGAGCTTGCTCTTGCTCTCAACGAGCTTGCCATTGCGCTTGAGCTTGCTCGCGAGGCCGACGCCGACCACAAGTGGAAAACTGTTGGAGATGCTGCTCTGGCAGCCTGGGACGTTGCTCTCGCTGCTGAGTGCTTCACCCACGCCAAGGACCTTGGATCTCTACTGCTTCTGCACTCGTCAACGGGTGACCGTGATGGCCTGACTGCTCTGGCCACTCAGGCGGAGGAGGCTGGCGCGCACAACGTCGCCTTCTCATGCCGCTGGCTGCTCGGTGATATCGAGGCCTGCACTCAGATTCTCACCAAGACCGGCCGACTTGCCGAGGCCGTCCTCTTTTCGCAAACCTACCAGCCCAGTCTTACTGTACCTGTAGTGAAGGAGTGGCAGGAGAACTTGGAGAAGAACAAGAAGGGACGGGTAGCCAAGCTCATCGGTGTGCCCGGAGAGGACGAGGATCTCTTCCCCGAGTGGGAGGAGTGGTTGAGGCTGGAGAACGGCGCTGAGGCAAAGGAGAAGGTTAATGGTCAGGATGCCGAGGAGGAGGAGACGGATTCGGACGACGAGGATGACGAGTAGGGGCTGGTCATTGTGTTTACGAGCAATGGTGCTTAGATGGCTGGTGTAGAAAAGGTTTGGTTCATTTTTCGTCAGGGTTGCCATGGCATCAATGAGTATAATGAGAAATATTGTCAGTTTGTGTGTGCATTGTGTGTCATGGGATGTGGGCATGAGGTTATTCGCGTGGTCACGTCTGGATGGCCACGTGCTGCCAAATGTCTCATTTAACACATGGTCGTTGGCGTTTGTGATTCAAAGGTGAAATGAGGTCTACTCGGTTAATATCGTTCAACTCAATTAAACGCTAGCTAAGGTAGCTCTCTGACGGCCTTGTGAAGCCATATCTTGGCAGGACCCCGAGCGTTGGTTAGTTCAACGGCTAGCGTGGTAGAGGGCAATCATCACTTCGTGTGAGCCTACGCCGGCGTTTGACGGTGTTTGCGAAATCCCTGGATATTCGCGAGCTGAAGAAGCATCATGTACGAGGCGTGAGGGGGGAGATGAAGAAGAGGAGGTGGCTGCGCCTTGGGCGACACCTGCTTGCGTTTAATTTGACCCCTCATTCTAACTCTTGTACAAGTGAGGCCATCACCAACTGTCCAACTCTACGGTGATGCTATGTCCACGACATAACAGCCCGGTTTAGGCCTTGATATTGATCTTTGATAGTGGGGCGTAGGAAACATGCCGTGTCTGATTGCTGCCTTGATTAATGCGGTTTCATGATTCCCATGGAACACGCGGCAGGTCTTGATTTGCGGAGTAAAACGGATAGTGAGACTACAAACGGGCAGATGACGGTATCGTCACACGGGAATTCATGTCTCGGATTTCAGGTCATTTAATTGCTACTCTACCAGGAACAACACACCAACCCAGAGTACCTCAATACTGCCATTCCTTGGAGCTTCCACCAGGACATCCAGGGGTACCGTAGACACCACCAACGATCCAGAGAATCATGTCGATGAAAGCCCAGGTGCCCAGACCACCGAGAGTAAAGAACTTGAAGATGGCAAGGGGCCAGTGGTGAGCGTAGAACTGGTCAACACCCAAAAGACCGAGGAATAGGGAGAGGAGCATGGCGGTGCGTTCCTGGCGATAGCACTTTTCCGTCATGGGACGTTCATCGAAACCTCCCCAGCTTCGCTTGACGAGAGAAGCTTCATGTTCTAAAGAGTGTTAGTATAAGACCGTTTATGAGGAGTGGAAGACATGCCGGCGTGCATGTAGAGAAGGGCGATGCCGACAATGGTGGTAAAAGTGTAGGTCAAGAGAAGCTGCTTCCACTTTCCAAGAGCAAAAGAGACACCCTTTGCAACACCTCGGCCGACCTTGTCAGCGAAACCAGCGTGAGTATGATCCATGATGATGATGGAGAGAGAAGTGGAGGAGGTGAGATTGTTGACATGTCTGACTGAGGATCCACGCGCTCTTTATGTAGAAACCTAAAGGGTTAATCACGGTCTGTTTGCCCGAGCGTTGAATTCCCATGTGATGTTTCATCAAAGAAACCATCCGAGGGATATCTTGGCAGTGTCATTCAGGCATCGAAGAATGATGCTGATAAAGGACTAGCTGAGGGTTGTTTGCTCACGCATGATCTGTGCTCCAAGTCTCTTTCACCATCTTCTAACAAACATCTATTTTCGGCTAGGTCCCTTGCATGTCACCCACACTGGAAGTGTGCGACGTGTTGGTTGCACCCAACAAAGACGGTTGCCAAGAGTCTTTGCCAAGTTGGTAACTTTAGGAACAAGGTTCATGTCCGGTAGGGCTGTAATTTCACGACAAGGAAGCTTAAATTGGGTTCGAGGACAATGATCGCTCGCAATGTTTAATTAAAAATGCTAATAGACAAGCAGGCAGGGTATCACCCAATTAACCTTCAATGTAACAGACATCCACCAAGCTGTTCGAGCGATATTTACAGAGCAGCAACGACGATACCGGCAACAGCGGCGGCAGCGTAGATCATGCCACCCTCACGGGCAGCACCGTTGGTGGCCTGGGCGGGAGAGGAAGAGGTGGGAGTAGCAGCGGCATCGCTGGCAGACTCGGCAGAGGCAGAGCCGCTGGGCTTGGAAGCACCAGTCTCGGCCTCGGTCTCCTCAGCAGTCTTGGTGGCCTCGGCCTTGTCACCACCAGCGGCGGCGGCATCGGAGCAGATGGGGACGGCGTTGGCGTACTTGGAGAGGGCAGGGCACTCCTCGAGGGCAGACTTGATCTCGGCCTCGTTCTTGGAGTACCAGCCGAGAACCTCGGAGCTGTAGCTGGCGTACTCCTTGGAGAGAGAAGCGGGAGTGCTGAAGGAGCAGGGGTTGGTCTGGGGGTGCTCGGTGAGGTCCTTGACGATCTCGGGGGCGGGAGTGGGGAGGGTCTTGTAGACCTCCATGATGGCCTCCTGGCACTCCTTATCGAGGCCGGCGACAGAGTCGGTGGCACGGGGGGCGAGGAGGTCGCGCTTCATCTGGGGGTGGGCCATGAAGTTGCCCTGGGCAGAGACGGCCGAAGCCAGGAGGGAGACGAGGACGATCTTGGACTGCATCTTGGATGGAAGAAGAATTGTAGAGCGAGAGACTTTGAGCGAGAGGATGGTTGAGGATAGAGATCTGGATCAAGAAGGGAGACAGCTTCTCTTATGTACCAGTCCGCATCCCCAGGCCAAGACACTTGTATCCCTTCCCCAGACCATGCTCAGCCCAGCGGGACGCTACACCCTGGTCCTATTCTCGATAATTTCCACAGAACCACACGACGCTAGCGCTTATCCCGAGTCGGATCAACCCAAGGCTGAATGCCGTTTGGTTCATTTACGCTGTCTGCCTCAGGGGCAGCCACAGTCCTGCATGCAGCCTCACACTTTATGCCGCTTTTGGGTGTTGATGAGCGTTGTCATCAGCCCTATGGGAGAATAGGAGAGGCTCAAAGTGCGGCAGTTCAGGAACCGTTTGCACATTGACACACCAAAACACAAAGTGCAATGTTTTCGTGTCTCATACATGTCTCTACCACCTCCCAAGAATGCGTCTCTCGGCATCCAATGTTTCTGCTTTTCGCCCTTGGCAAAGACGGCGCCCTGCCGATCACAGCCTGAAACTACGGGGATGGGTCAGTAAACCAGCCAATAGAAGCCACGCCAAAGACATGTTTCCGTTGTCATGGAGGTTGCCGACTGCCGACCGTCTTCAAATGAGCCTTGAGCTAGTGGAGATGTGGAGGCAAGCCACACAGGAGCTGAAATCGCCAGAGTGATGCTGGACTCTGATGATTTGTCCATGGATATTAAGGTAGACATTGGTGTGAAGCTTAGACCTGATGACATTGGACATTCAGGTCAAAGTTCAAGCCATCCCGTCTAGAAACGGGCATCCTGAAGCTGTAGGCCCAGCTAATAACAAGCATTTTTGGTGGCGCCGTTACCCCTGAGGGTCTGGACTCTAAGATTGGCATACCCCTGTCTCATGCATCAGTCGGCGTGATTACTCCCGGGGAGAGTCACTGCCCCAGTATCGGAAGCGAGAATTCAATGTCTGAGTGTAAGCACAGGGAATCCTCATTGGGATCAACATTCAAGATAATGCGCATGGAGATTCTCGGGAATAATATTAGGTTATTACTTCCAACCAACAGCATAGATATAGAAAATGTTCTGTCAGATCCGCCCGTTCCAAAACCTTGGCTGACATGCGACACTGATCCTTCACAGCGATGCCGCTTGTTCCGCCTGTCATTCGGTGTCGAGAGTCCCCGGCTCAGGCGTGTCGTTGCAGGTCCCAAACACAGGCTGACATCCTCTTCCACAATGCTCCTCTGTCGAACCGCACCATCCTGCCCGAGAGCAGCAAGTCTCGCCGAGGGGCTCGTGACGACACGTCGCTTCACCGTATCGTGAGCCGCAGCGACCGTTAGACGTCGGTGGGAAGCTGGAGGAGCTTTCTGAGCTGGGGTCATTGCTCGTCGGTTGATTGCCTACCTTGCGGTACCAGTTGTCTTTTGGGTCTTGGAGACACTCGCCTACTGTGACAGCTCTGAAGTCGCTGCTTTGGATGGATTGCAGCATGTGCTCGGTGAGGTTGTAGACTGTCTGGTAGACGGGGTCGTGATCGATGTGTAGCCACCTATTGGTTTCGGGGTCTTTGCCCTCGACAGTATTATCCCAGATGGCCTTGGACGCAGCAATCATGTTGGGACTATCATGGAGATATCCCTCAGTGTCGAGGTTAAAGTAGGTAATGTGATAGCCAAGCTCATCAAGCCAAGCATTGGTATCTTCATTGCTGGCCGAGTACGGCGGTCGCATGTACGTTGGAAAGTATCCCAAGATGTCGGCGAGAGCAATCTCATTGTAAATCATCTGGTTCCAGAACTTGGACCTGCTCAACGTCGTGAGGCGTTGATGAGACCATGTATGACTGGCGACCTGGTGGCCGTCTCTGATCATTCGTCTAATGAGAGCAGGCCATGCTGTGTCTGGGTCGTTGATAGCTCCTTTGCCGAGGTTTCTTCCAGTGATGTAGAAGGTTGCTTTAGCGTTGTATTCCTAGACATGTTAGAGGCGGATGGTCTGTGGGTGGGTCACTCACCTGGAGGAGATCGAGGAGATCTTCTGTGTACGTGAACGGCCCATCATCGTACGTCAACGCAATATCGCCATTTCGACTACACCGATTGATGGCTTCACCGTAAGGAATGTCTCCAATCCTGGGTCGAGCGATATTGGTAGTGTCGGGGCCATTGGGACGCACATTTGCGTCGCAGGCTGGACCGTATTCAATCTGACACGCTGGAGCCGAGCAGTAGAGGTATCCAGTTCCACACCAGCTGCGAGATTAGCATTTCTTTGGTGTTGACGATTCCTTGACTTACCCGGAATTCGAGCAACACTCATCCTCCGCGCAGACCGTGCCAAAGCCAGTTCCACATCGACCGTCTGATTGACGCTTAACATGCTCCCCAGTCCCTTCAGATCTCGCGAGTAACATTCGCTTCTCTGGACGCCCAGCACTTCTGCAGACGAGGGTGGCCAACGCCAATGCCCCAAAGACCTTCATAATGGACAAGTAAACGAATGACTTAAACGAATGGATACCTCGAATGAGATGCGATAACATCAATCCTCATGTCCCCTGGGCCCTAACCTATATAACCCCATGTCCCCTTGAGTTTAGTCGAAGCACGACTACGCGGCTTCCAACGAAGCTGCTAGACTCCCGTCTTACAATCATCATGATAAAATTGAGGCGCAAGCCAATATCTGTCGTCATGTAACACCGCAGGTCGTGGCGTCGGGTGGCCGATAACGGGCCGCTGACGGGTGAGGCCCCGGGAGCCGGCTCCGAACTCCGATGACACTCCGCGATTGACGTCGCAAGGATGAAGTTGAGCTCTTCCAAATTGAACCTCCTGAATAGTGCTTAAATGCGTATGCTTTGTCTAAACTGGAGTCTGAATGCTATCCAGGTAGTCTTCTTGATGTCAAACAATGCAATGAGCCTATCGATGCCCACGTGAAGGGCCTCGTATTTCGGAGGAATCTTTGATTAGAACCCCAAGTTCAGACGAGAACGTTGATGCCGTGCTCATGTTTAGCTATGCTCGTTTATCGCACGACATCTTGCTGCTCAGAGGTTGGCTGACGGCCCTGTAGCATCTGCGCCACTGTCCCACCTCGCTGAAGACTCCCCGTTTCAAAACCCAAGAGCGAGCTTAGTGGAATATAACTGAAGTGGATATCTTAAGACATATCACTGGTAGTTTGTCCCCCTCAAATCGCAGTGTCGCTCGGATGCTGTGCTGGCTTGGCTTCAAGGCTACCAACTCGGAACCGGGACTGAGTCTTGGACATTTGGCGCATCAGCTCTGCATAAGACACTTTGCCAATCAACTCACAGAAATTCCGTCACCAGATCTCGACGAGTATGGATCGTGGGGGTTCATCCGAACAATCCATACATTTGGTTGGAGGCAGAGATAAAGATCACAAGCTGTGAAGCCACCCATGTTGAAACGACGCATGCAAGTAAGCTTGAATGCCATCGCGCTAAAATATCCATGTTTTCTCTCTAGCCCCAAGACGAAAAGTGAACCGAGTTCGTATCGCCGCCGCCGTATTGGGCTCGGCACGGTACCTTGCAGGAGGTTGCGTCAAGCAAGTACATGTGAGCACAATACGACAAGACTTGCATGCATATGGAAAAGCCACTTTTGCAACCTCGCCTCTAAGAAGATCCCCTTCGGGAGAGCCGGGTTTGGAGAGTGGGCCAAGGCTGTCAAACAGCGGCCTTCTGAGCGAGTGAATAACTTGCCAGCACTCAAACATGTAAGACTGATGCATAATACGAAGTAATAAAGGTCTAAGGGTTAATCTGTCACGGCCTAGTATTAGCGCCTAACAAGTCTCGTACTATATGAAGGGCTTCAGATGTCCATGAGCTGGAGTAACCTGATGGAAACTGTGGCAGGGCTTAGTCGGCCCCACGAGGAAAAAAAGTGACACAATGGACCTAAAGGGTTTATTCCTCCTTTAGATTCGGCGAAAGCTGGGCTATAAAGGGATTTACATAACCTGACTTCTATGTATCGCCTCGTGCCCTCAATGTCCCATGCCCCTTGCATCGACGAGGCTGGTTGAGGAGACAGAGTGAGCAACGAGTTGAGACTTACCTATAGCACATGCTATAAGATATTAGTCTTATTCTCCTTTCGAGGGAGATACAATACTGTACCCAGACAGCGATTCTCAGCGCGTGCTTATAAAGGAGCCCAGGAGAACCCAAGTCCTCCAGGAAAAGAGAAAACTGCTGGTCTGACTCGTCTTGGTGACAGTTAAACCTGCAGAGTAATAAATGTGGAGCGGTTTCTCAGCCCTCAGTATAAATACAAGGGTGATGAATTCATCCCCGCACTCTTACGGCTTACGCGTCAAGCAACACCCAAGATGACAACCCCCAATGCCCTGAGACTGGAATTGGCGACTCCAGAGGATATCCCAGCTATGGTAGATCTCTGGTTCGAGGCGTTCAAAGACCCTGACATGCAACGATTGTGGCCTGGTACTCTAGGGGTGCGCAAGTGGTGGCATGATGCCAACTATCACGATATTATTAATAAACCATTGGCACGCTATGTCAAAGTGGTTGACCCTGATACACTGGATACCCAAGGTCGGCCCCGTATAGCAGCTTATGCTAAATGGGACACGGCCATGCCTGAGGAGCGAGGTCGTCGATATCCGCCTTGGCACGACGATATGCCGGGTGAAGAGTGCCAGGCTTTCTTCCAGAGAGAAGAAGACGAGAGAAAGAGGGTTATGGGCGACTATAAGCATTACTGTATGGAAGACTCAGCCCTGTGAGCAGTTCTTGAGCTGATACAGACGCAGACCTCGACACACTTGCTACACACCCTGACTACCAACGACGAGGGGCCGGATCCATGCTTATGAAATGGGGATGTGACCTTGCAGATAAGGATGGAGTTGGGGCTTATGTGGATGCGAGTAAAGCTGGTGCGCCGTTGTATGAGAGGTTTGGTTTTGTCGACGAGAGTGAGCCTGATGCTGGTGAGGTTGCCTCAATGGCTCGAAGGCAGCGTGAGTGATATTTGTAAGCCATGACGCCTTGGACATGGATCTTGATACTGAAGGGGGATTCGGTTATGTATGAACTGATGCCGTGGACGTAGATAGATCCGAGTTCGATGTCCGGAAGGAGGTGGTGAAGGAGGGCATCAGAATCTAGATAATAAATAGATACATTCGACATGAGTCTGGGGAATTTCAAGCAACGATAGGCAGACTCATGCTGGTAGCTATCGTTCATCGCCTTGACGTTGAAACCAAAGTTGAAACTCGAAGGGTGGCAGCAGCCTCGCAAATATGACAAGTATAACACTGCTGGCATAGATGATTCTCGCCATGTCAATCTCAGTTTGATATTGGACCAGATTCGCCCAATGCTTTCATCACGCCGAGAATCCCCAGGGGCTTGGAACAGACATGCTAGCTGTAGACGTCGTCTGCCGGCTCCCTAGGAGGAGAAGGCGAGTTCGTGGCCGTACATGTCGTCCAATTGATACCCATCGTTGTGGCCACACCAAATGACGAGGGAGTCCTTACATACTCGATCGTTCCTCGGCGGTCCGAATGGCCCGGTATCCTTCTGAATGACCAACGAGGCGTCCTGAATAGTTACTACTGTCGTGGCCAGTGAATGCAACGCGGATTATGTACAAGGCACATCAACTAGAGCTATGATCAGGAGAACCAGCTCTGTGCCATGGTTTTAAGCTGCTCAATAGTAGCGATGGCCAATGCGATGGCCGCTGACCAAAGTGCCCGATGGATAAGTGGCCTGTTGTCCAAGGCAGCAATAAGGCTCTCATGGAAGATGTCAAGACGCCTTGCATACGCAACCCTCCCCAACCAGCCTGAATTGCACATATGAGCGCCACCAACCAAGCGATGCCCAACAGTGTGCTTCGGGCACTGACGTATCCATTGGCATTCATGGCATAAAATGCTCAATCCCTGGGCAGACATTACTCGCATGCGCTACTCTTCAGAAACCAACTATCGTATCACCCTCCTGCTTATCTTGACCCTCGCTACTCTCAAGCCACTCTCTATTCAGCTACTCCGGTCCAAATGACACCTATGATGACCGAAAAAGATCAAGAGATCTGCATGTTCTTCGTGGACGACTCCAACATCTGGATCGAGGCCCAGAAGTTCGCCGCCTCGGGGAATAGCCACATGCCCAAACTGACTGACCACGACCGCGACCCGCGTCTGAGGATCAACATCGGCAAGCTGGTCAAGACACTCCTGGGCGGTCGCTTTCAAGGCACGTCGTATCTCTATGGCTCTCGCCCGCCACCCAACGACGCAGTGTGGAACACGTTTGAGAAGTACAACTTCCGAACCAAGATCTACGATCGCGCTCGCGGCAAGGAGAAGCAGGTAGACACTGCCATGACGGCGGACATGGTCGCAGAATCTGCCGAGCTCAGCATCGGAGCTAAGTCTGCCCCAGAGATCAAGGAGAAGAATAAGAGAACCATCTTTATCGCCATCACTGGAGACCAAGACATGGTCCCCCCAATCAGACGAGTCTTGGGCTACGGGTTCCGGGTTGAGCTCTGGGCCTGGAAATCGGGCATCTCTTCTGAGTACCGTAAACTAGCCAACGATATGGCTCTGCTGTCGATAAACTACCTGGAGCATGTATTCAAAGAAATCTCCTTCACGAGCTACCGTTCCACTAGGCGGTCCGGAAAGGTCGATCCAAGCTGCACGCTTGTGCTCTACGAGTTTACCAGCCCAGAGTCCACCGACCCCGTCGACCCGGAAGCTGTTGTCTGCAATGTGCTCGATGGATGGGGCCGCTTGTCCTTCATAATCCCATCCAACGTGACAAACGAGTTCTACGTCGAGTTCCCCGGAGTCAAGAACATCAATGACATGGATGACCTGATCGCCAAGGCAGAGACCCAGTTCGAGGGACTGTGGAAGGTCATGTCGTGGCCTCGATACGCGAACCGCTTCAACGAAGGACCGCCGGCCATGGTCGAAACTAGCAACATGTTTGCGCCTCTGGAGGGTGACGGGGATAAAAAATCCGTGGATATCATGGCCAAGGAAGAGTCCCAACGCACCCAATACAGCGCCAACGCGTCCAGCGCCACAGCCAACGTCAGGGACCCATCCAACCCCTGGAAGCTGCCCGCCGGGGGTGAACGGAGTGAAAACGCAGAGGCAAGCAGCCTTAGTGATCCCAGCAACAGCGACAGCAACACCGAAAAGTGGGAGACGGTAACTCGCACTAATTTGAAAAGCGGCCATCATGCAAAACAGCCATGCCCCTACGGCATTCGCTGTGGTAAACGCGGCGATTGCGGTCATCTACACACCAAAGAGGAGCGCAACCTGTTCCAAGCTCTGCCAGGGCAGAACTTCAAGAAATGGAGGACGAGCAAGTGCCGTTACGGAGACAGATGTTACCTCGGGAAAAGATGTGCGTACTATCATACGCCGGCTGAGGCATGGTGCACCCTATGCCATGTCGAGGGCCACAGCAGGGAAGGCTGTAAATATTAGGAGATTGTGTGATATCAGGTCTTGAACATGCCAAAGTCGCAAGTGGAAGAAAGTCTCAGACAAAGCCACGATAGAGTGAGCATGAGAGGGTGCCGCGGATGGGTGTGGACTGGGTCTAAGTGGGAGAGAGCTCGTTGATCCAAATGTCTGTATATGCCTGTGTCACAAGTGAGGCTAGAGGGCGAGTCAATCGAATACATTGTTGAGCATTGAAATCAATTCCACGTCTCGACGACCGCCATAACTTCTTCAGCGTCTTGAGGCTGGAGCCTATCCAGACGGTTGAGAGATGGGCTACCAAGCTCTCGGGCGCCGTGACTTGATTAAAATCTCTGGGTCTGGCCCATGGAGAGCTACGACCCCAAAACCGGCTGCTCAACGTAGGAGACCATCTCAAGCTTGTCGATTTTGACTGTGTCGACAAGATAGGGAACGACTCACTCGGAAATCCTCCACCATGGGCTCGTGTGCTTGGGTCAGAGGCTGGAGCGCAGCGTGGGTCTTTTGGAATCAATGGGCCACGGACAGACCAGTTCGCTATTGGTTCTTTACTCTACGCCATGACCCGTGGGCATGAGCCGTACGCAGAGCTAGAACCGGGACCGCACATTGTTGATCTGCTTCAGGACATGAAGTTTTTTGAATTGGGCCAGGGTTGTTTAGATGTCATTATCGACCGATGCTGGAAAGGCCACTACGACTCGGTCGAGAGCCTGGCAAAGGAGACGGCATGCTTGGATGGTGCTGTTTCCCTACCTTGTGCTGAAGCATTGGACGAAAGCCATGTTTCTGAGATGCAGGATCGATGCCAACGGTTGGTGGACGATGGCATGCTGGAGACGGATGAGTAGATGCAATCTGACGGAACTGGATACCTGAATCCTTGGATTTGCAAAAGACAGCAAACAGACCTACTTGGTGTCTGGTTCGGATCAACCACCTTTGAGTGTAGACTGATAAACGGGAATACATGCCGATTTCAAAGACAAACCCTGCAGGCATCCCGCCACTTCCCGGCTGGCATTTACCTAATCACCTCTGTGTTGATATTTGGACGTGGGATGAGAACAGGGACCTGAATTCCGCAGTGAAGGAATAATTCCGTGGGATAATAATGGAAATGTAGCTTGATCTATTGATCATGAATTGTTCACTTCGAAAGGAAGCTGGTCAATTATAATGCTGGAGATAGTGATGAATAGTTATCGATTCTACTGGTCCATGCATGCTGGCTACTCACGCCCTTTGGTATTTGAAGGTGGTGAGTGGTTTCTGACATGTAGCTGAGGTAGGGTAACTAAAGGCTGAACCGCCCAGAGTGATGGACATACACCAGAAATACTTTTGGTTTATATTTTCACATCTAGGCAAATCTCCATCTCCTATTCGACCGAATGCACCCTCTGCCCTGATTTCACGCTGAGAGCATTCAGGGGTCTTGGACTTACGCGTCCCACCAGAACATAGCCTGGAGGGTCTTGAATCCACCTTGAACGTGAAATAAGCTCTCTTGCATGAGAGTTCTTTATCATATCATGGAGATGTGGATGAGTTCCTGCAGGAAGCCACCGAGCCTAGCTGTTTGTGGCGTTGACCGAACTGCACGACATTCTTTAGCTGCCCCCACGCGCTTTACAACGACGACCACAAGAGAATTCAACTTCATGGGCATGAATTGAATATTCTACTCTCAAATGACAAGGAGAGATGTATGCGTGTGGCCCTGACCTGAAACTTGAAGTGGGAGTAATCAGGGAATTGAATTCCGCAGAGAGGAATAATTCCGCGAGGATATGAGGAAGTGTAGGCTTTGTTGAGCAGTTTACTTCTTATAGAGAATATTGGCTATTGATATTGCTGCTGCGTAATATAGGTGATGTAATTTTCGACTTCACTAGCTCATATCGTGATGAAGCAGTGGGCATCTTCCTTGTGGTTCGTGTACCAAACTATTGAGCACTCTTCCTCCACCTGGTCTTGGAAGTGATCGCCCGACGACAGAGACCTAACCTCAAGGAGAGTGACCAAAGATGACACGAAAACATCAGTAATCAACACTCAGGATTGGTCACAAACGAGCAAATCCAAGCGCCTTTGATCCAATTCTGGTGACATTCGCAAATCGAGGCTTGGCTCCTCCCGGCCTTCTGGATGGTAGTGGGCTTGGAATGACAATGGACGAATCCGTTTGGCTAGGTCGTCTAGCAAGCATTAAATCTCTTGCTATACCGTTCGTGCCGTCTGGCTATTACTGGGCCACCCACTCTCCCCCGGCTGGCATTTACCTAATCGGCTCTTGGCCTTTGACCCACAGACAGTTCCTCGGCCTCATTTCGATGGTCGCGTGTCTAGAAGACGGATCTGGACTTTTACTCTGTCTCTACATGGCCTGTATGTTCTGACAATCCTCGTGTGATCGATCTATGCCTTGGTTGACATGGTCAACGTTCGGGAACACCCGCGATCCTACACGTGGAGTCTTATCCCACGCTCCGGATATTAAGAATTACATGTCAAGCACGGAACGAGAACCGTTGTAACATCGTGGGTTTTGCTCCGAAGAGCGTGGATATTCTTAACCCTGTATAGTATCACATCCGCGATCCACTCACGGAGCTTTGTGACAGGCAAGTATGAGCGAGATCCGAATTCATCTTGGACCCGGTCAGCCAAGCTATCGGGTCGCTTGGAGTGTCTGTGTGTAGGCCCCTGAACGTGGGATACCAGTGAAAAGGAAGATGAAGGGAAACAAAGTAACGCCATCTCACATGTTGTGGAGCTTGTCCAAGCCGGCGGTACCAGGCCTGTAACGTCAAGGGATGCACGGAGGATTTGACAGAGATTTTACGCCTAGACGCTTCAGTGACAGGGTTTTCGCTTGGCAGGCTGACAACCGAGGTATTTGCCAAGAAGAAGCTTCCGAAAGAACCTGCTGCTAAACTCAAATGGCCTGTTATCAATCTCATCTACAGCCGCCAGACGCCTCTCGAACACAGACCGCGTCATCCGCGCGGTCCGCATTTGGACCAACTGTTTTTTAACTCGGGCTGAAGGATCACCAAGCTATTGCCCTTTGGGATTTTGTTGCTTCAAGAGTGGATCTAAGAGTGACGTTGCATCCACAGCAGGCGAGGGATGGGCACCTTGTAACTCATTTTTTTCGGCCCAGGAGAGTCATTATTGGGCAATGAATGTCTTGGGCGATGAGAATTGCTCGCGTGAGTGTAAAAATTTGCCGCGCTAGACGGGGCCGAAGGATTGGCGCCACGTTGGATGCCTCTTCCTCCAGCACAGTACTGTACAACAACGGCAGAGCTGAACAGGAGACTTTTGTAAACTTCGCCTGCTCCGATCATTGTAGTTTTCAGATCTCGGTGGACGGAGAGAACCGACCACCCCGACGCGTCGAAAAGCTGCTTTAAACCCGGTTGCCTCACTGTAAATCATTGCCGTTTATGTTATTGCCCAGCATCAAGGGTCACTTCCTCGAACTCCACTGGTTGCTCGCTGTAGTCAAGATCCAGCGCTGCTTGCGTCGGCGAGTCCGCCTATTTGGTTCATCCTCCGTGAGACTGAGAAGATGTTCTTCTGCAGAAGCCACGCGGGGGATCCATGAACCGGGGGGTCGCTAGGCAGCTATATTCTGTACCCCTGCAACAATCAGCATCAGGCTAGGAGTGTGGCGGTTTGCCTTACGTACGGGGCTTGGCTAGTTGAATGTCTTCAACGGCGGCAAAAGTACAGTCGTGGATGGAGCGAGATGGACCGAGGAATGGAGACTCTACAGACAAAACACGAGAAATAGAGGGTCTTGGTGATGAGCTTCTCGTACAGTTGAAAAAAGACCCTCTTCACTTCATGTCTTACTGATGCAGGTCGGCAGATGATCAAGCTTACCCAACAAGGAAGCTTACCCGTTGATCACTCTCACATCTCCACGTTGTTGGAACCACTGTTGGCCCATGGCAAATGCAAAGGATTCGATCGATTCAAAGTCTACCCACGCCAAGCCAGCAAATCAACGGCCATGGTTCATATACCCCCATGCCCGAGCTCGGCCAAATACATTCGGCTGTTCCGATCTTTCACCACTCTCCGTCAGTGGACCTGCTCGGCCAACCCTTCTGTCTTGGCTTCTGGGACTAACCCTGAACGCAATGTCGTCCACGCTGAGATGATGGTCGCATGATGGACAAGATCCATCTGATTAGCTTGCCCCTAGTAACAGACACAAACCTTGTAGTTTTATCTAATCAATCAGTGGGTCATCTAAAGCTGTACATATGAAGCTACCATCGCCCACTGTCGATCACTCAGTCCAACCCTCATCAGCTCTCTTTTTAACTCACACTTTGATCAATTGGATCAATTGAGTACAATGTCGTCTCCTGTGCTCAACAAAGAGACCCTCGAGACCAACGACCATGGTCGCGAGGTCACCAACGAGCCCCAGTCGGCTGCTGACGCCGTCCGCGACCTGACCTCCCCTGGAGTCGTCCGCATCAAGGCCATTTCCCAGGTCATCACCTTTACCGACCGCATCTTCATCTTCTTTGGCGTCTTCCTCATCGCCTACGCCTACGGTCTCGACGGTACCGTCCGCTACACCTACCAGCCCCTCGCCACGGATGCTTTCCACGCCCACTCGCTTTTGTCGTCCGTCAACACGCTGCGATCCGTTATTGCTGCTGCTGCTCAGCCTACGGCTGGAAAGATTGCTGATGTCTTTGGTCGTGTCGAGCTCATCTGCATGTCCGTCTTCTTCTACACCCTTGGAACGATCGTCGAGGCCGTCGCCCAGAACCTTGCTACGTTTTCTGCCGGCGCCGTCATTTACCAGATCGGCTACACCATGGTTATTCTCCTTGTCGAGGTCATCATCGCCGATATCACTTCGACCCGAGCTCGTCTCTTCTTCAGTTACATCCCCGCCCTGCCCTTCATCATCAACACCTGGGTTAGCGGCGATGTCACTGAAGCTGTCCTGGGCGCCACGACCTGGCGATGGGGTATTGGCATGTGGTGCATCATCTACCCCGTCTGCGCCGCTCCTCTCATCATCAGCCTCATGGTCGTCTCCCACCGCGCCAAGAAGCAGGGTCTCCTCGTCAACTACCGCTCTTCCTTCCAGCAGCTCGGCTTCCAGAACTTTGCCATTAAGCTCTTCTGGCTTCTCGATGTCATCGGCATCATCCTGGTCATTGCCATCTTTGCTCTGATCCTTGTTCCTCTGACCACTGCCGGAGGCTTCAAGTCCCAGTGGGGACAGGCCCATGTCATTGCTCCCCTCGTCATCGGTTTCGTCTGCATCCCTGCCTTTATCTTCTGGGAGCTCCGAGCTCCTCATCCTCTCGTTCCTTTCCAGAAGATGAAGGATCGCGCCATCTGGGCTCCTCTTGGTATGGCTTGCATGCTCAACTTTGCCTGGACCATGCAGGGTGACTACCTGTTTACAGTCCTCCGAGTTGCTTTCGACTTTAGCGTCTCTGCTGCTACCCGAATCACCTCGCTCTACTCTTTTGCCAGTGTCATCACCGGTACCATCTTGGGTCTTGTCGTCTACAAGGCCCGCCGTCTCAAGGTCTTCATCGTCGCCGGTACCTGTCTCTTCCTCGTCGCTTTCGGTCTGCTCATCCGCTACCGAGGTGACCCCAGCAGCTCCAACAAGTCTGGTGTCATTGGCGCCCAGATCGTCCTGGGTATCGCTGGTGGTATGTTCCCTTATCCTGCCCAGGCCTCTCTCCAGGCCTACCTCCAGCACGAGCAGCTTGCCATCATGACTGGTCTCTACCTCGCCCTCTACAGCATTGGTTCCTCTCTCGGAAACAGTGTGTCTGGTGCCATCTGGACCCAGGTCCTCCCATCGCATCTCGAGAAGAACCTGGCCGGCATCAACGATACTCTCGCCGCCTACGCCTACGCTCAGCCTCTCACTGCCATGCTTGAGTACCCCGTCGGAACACCTGAGCGTGAGGCCATGATTCGGTCGTACGAGGATGTTCAGCGCCTGCTTACCATCACCGGTATCTGCCTTGCTGTCCCGCTCATCGCCTTCTCGCTGTGCCTGCGCAACCCCAAGCTCACCGACCAGCAGAACCTGGTTGAGAATGAGAAGCCTGGTGCGGCTGTTGAGGGAGGTGAGAATAAGGCCTAAGTGCAGAAAAGTATGATAATCTGTTAATATACCTAATTTGTTATTTGTGTGAAGATTAATGAACTTGAATGTGACCTGATAACCCTATGACCCCATGCGAATCCTACATGGCCGAGTGATTCCAATCATGCTCCGACGGACTGCATGTGGGCGAGCCTGGCGACATGCTGCTATGATGTGTTCTGAACCGAGAACACTGAAGGTATCAGACTGGACTTGTACGGAGGGAGTTCGAAAGAAAGTACCCGAACAAAGGATCTCCTTGGGCGATGAACATGCCCCCTTTGGGACCGGCCAGCCAAAGGGAAGCACATATTATTTACCCTGGCATCCGCTTTAGTCTGTTATTGATGAGCATACCACGATTAAAAGGCCAAATGCGCATGCAGTCGTGAGCGGACGATACACGAAGACCAGGGATCCTTGGAGTCGCGTACGGGAAGCCGACGTTCCGCAGCGTTGCCGAGAAGATGAACACAATTCACTTCAGAATATGCAACGATTCAGCACTTCAGAGACTCATCTCAATCCCCTTCTCGACGCTCACCTTTGACATGGTGATGGGGTCCGGCCCTGGCGACAGGCAATACTCAATAAACACCGACGAGGCAAAAAAACATGCGATCAGGCGACAACGGGCTACACCAACTCTACCAGATGACGACGCGTTGAAAAAGCGCTCCTAGATGCCGATCCCTGATAATCTTCAATGACAAAAACGACTCGAGACATCATGATTCCTCCTCCATCAACGTATCCTAACATCCGAGCCCGGTCGCGCAACTGATCAAATCTTGTATCTTCAGTCGGCGTTTGAACAGACAGCGAGAACTCTTGCTTTCTCTTCACAAGTGGCGACCTCGTTAATAATCTTCAGGCTTCCGTCAGTGATGCCTCAAGTATGGAGCGACATATTCGACTCACTCCTCGTTTCTTTTTTCAAGCCATACATTCATAGCGTTGGTACTCTTGTTCTTTTGCTCCGGACCAGGAGAGTCACGCTTCGGATGGTGGTGCAAAAAGCAAGCGTATTCGTACTCTGGGAGAGTAGCATGAAGCTGGTTCCCTTGGAGCGTCGGTGTCTCTTGTATCCATTGGAGAGTGGCTGTCGCAGACGTTAGTAAGTGACAGAGAGAAAAGGCCAATAGTTACTTGCGTGCTTGTCTAATGGTTTCCCGACTCGAGGTCTTCCACCCGCTCACCGAGGAGCCACGCCACGATGGGCATTAAGATAGCTGAGAGGTCCTGCGCAATCACAATAAAGCGAACGCCATGGACGGCCTCTCGGGGATCGATTTCAAACTCCAAGGGAATTCTGAGCCCTCGGGCTGCCGCCGCCTCCAGCCTTTCTGGTCGTGCTCTAACGTACGCCTGACGTCGAGGATAGTCTGGAGCATGGAGCTCCCATCGCATGTGAAGAGTGACGTGCCAGACATACTCGGTCTGGTCTTCACCGTTCTCTGTTAGCGAGTTTGCGTTGCTTGGATCCTGCGACATAATAGTGCAATAAGCTATGGCGGCTGGGGTGAGGGTGTAAAGGAATGAAGTAATGGTGATGGGGGTTCTAGTGGTGAGGTTGGTTGAAGATGTGAGGTTAATGGTGCAAGTTTTGAGTGAGAGAAGGGGTCTTTTTATGTTGGAAGGTGAAGTTCCTGGCAGCTGGCGGCAGCTGTCAACAATACACTGCACAACAATAGGGAATGCGTTTGCACCCCTTGACTTCAGAACATTCTCAGATACGGCTCAATAGATGCGTCTGCGCATTCAACGCTGACGGCGCTTTGATGAGTGACAACAGCGATTGATAGTAGCGTTTAGTTTCTGTTCCTTGTTCTTTTTCGACTTGGTTTGGTGTGTTCTTCTCGTCGCAGTATCGTAGGGGTTCAAGTATGGGACCAAGCGTTCGTCTCTGGCGTTTCATTTCCATTCCCTTCATGATAGTTGAAAGTATTTACATTCACCTCACAGAGACTTGGTTTACTTGTAAATAGAGACACCTTAGAGTCGTGGACTTGTGGTAGCTTAATGTTGATCTTGAAGGCTTCGTTGTGAAGGGCCCACCATCACCACCATTACCATCAACACCACCACCACCACCACCTCCAAGAAGCCTTCCCACCATGTCGGCGGATGGATATTCTACTGGCTCTATCCGTCCATATGAACAGTCATAATGGTAGTCACCGTCAGAACCGGTCAAGTATGACCACTCAAGTGGCAAGGCCCCGGCATGGCGATGCCCATCTCGATCTCTGTCACGCCTGGAACATCAGGCTTGCCGTAAAAGGGTTCATATTCTGTTGGGTTGAGTCCAGTGGAAATCTCCAGAAGCTCAATCAACTTCCTCCCTGTGTCGATTCCACCAGGGTAGTTTCGACGGTGGATGTTCGTATCAACAGATGGCTCCGTACGCATTGTGGCTAGGTGGTAATGGAATTTGGGGTGCAATCAATGTAGTTGTCGGATGAAGTTGAAGTGAGGGCTGGAATGACTTGGAATTGGTCTTATCATTGTAGAACCTCGGTGGTTGTTGGCGCCGCCGTCTCCTTCATGGCCTTTCTCGAGGTTGCACTGGAGTCTTGCGGTCAGAGAGTCTATGTACTTTAGGTGTCCCGATCTTTTACTCATGAAGGCGTGTGGACTTGACCAGAGCGGATGAGACGGTGAAAGGGTGCGCGTTTCCATTTAGACACGAGAGCCCATGGTCGCGAGCGGCCCTTTGATCGTGTAGGTACCTTTATCTATCCAACCCAGTGCCTACCAGAATTCTCCATCATGAGGGTGATAATCCAAACGCTCCTAGTAGCGGGGTCGGAGAAGCCATGGGCTTCAACAAAGGCCTTGTGCCATTTCTTGTTGATCTTTTCGATGGAGATCTTCTGGAGGGCACGGTGGCGGAAAGCGCGAGAGCCCTTGGTGCGGCTGCGACGATATCGGGGATGTTTGGCCGATGGCCAAATGTCGTGGGCTCGGCGATGGGTGAACAGCTCGGGCGATGCTGATTTCTTCATCTTGGAATGAAGATGAGGAGAAGATGCCGGGACGAAGAAGATGAGAAGATGACGATGAGAGGATGAAAATAGCGTGGTAGAGAAGAGAGAGGTGGTGTCTGTGATAAAGCGTTGGGGCTTGAGTGTGATGGTTGATTGTGTAGGCGATGTAGAGCAGAACAAGACAAAATGTGCCCGAAAAGTGAACGAAGCGTGAACACAAAATGCAGATTCTGAATTGGGAAGATTATTAAATATCCCAAAAGGGCTTGCAGTGCATTTTTGGTCAAACAGTTCTGGTCTCATCGGAGATTGATAACCAGCAAGGTGCAAACAAACAACATCACCGTCACCACAACACTCGCGTTTTTCGCTGTAATCGTTGCCGCCAAACCCGTAAAGCTTGGTCAAAATCCTATTAAAGCCGATAATTTTCATGATAGAAGTGGTTTTAAGTGCATCGGCCTGACTTGCTTTCACGTACATCACCAGGGACATGAGAGGGGCCTGGAGATCATTATATATGCCATCACCATCGCGAGAATAACCACCTCCCTACCCAAACGCGCTGCCTAACTCATTTACCCCGTTTAAGTATTGGTACGCAGTTATATAAATATCCGACAACTCACGACGTCCTTGAGCTTGAAATCATGCCCGGTACGGTGGTTGGGGCCATGCCCTTGGTCGACACTGGCAGACGGCCCTTGACACTGTCAGGCCGTAGCGAGCTGCCATTTCCCCCACGAGAGAATTAGCAAAACCGGGAGGCCTTTTCAGATTCTTTCAAGTCCGAGTGGGATGTAGCTGGGATCTCTCCTTTCAATCTCTTCGTTTTCGCCATCGCTATCCCTTCACCCATCTTCACACCAACTTCGCCCATCCACCTACCACTCACAATGACAGACCCCAACATTCCCAAAGCGATGGAGCATCGCTTGATCCCATCGGTGTTCAACGACGGCAGTTTTCCCATGGCATGGATTGGCGATACCCCGACCCTCGACGCAAGGCGCGAGTATATACGCGCCTACCTGGAGAGGCGTTTGCCACATGGCGATATGGAGAACCAGGAGAGGAAGCTACGTGACTTGGCTGAACGGAAAGCAGCCATGTTTCTGATCAATGACAATGTCATCGAGGTTGGTGCGGATCAGTTTGAATGGCTGATTGATGAGATGCTGTGGCATGCTTGGCGTATGTGACCTTATCCTGATCCTTGGAATCGCTTCTTACCTTTCATCTCTATCTAGTTGGCTACCTGGGACAGGCTCCGTTATTCCCATGGCGATGCCCACAGGAGACCGGTGAGCCAACGAGAATATCCCAGGCCTTTGAAAGGTGGCTGGACGTTCACGGGAGGGAGGGAGATCTGGTCCAGGGTTGGAAGATCGCCTGGGATGCAGAGTCAAGGGGCGCAGAGCAGCGCCATGTTCCGGGCAGCGAGGCTGATTTGGCTACTCAAAGCTCGAGCAACTCTGACAGGAACAACGAGAGCGAGCAGTTGCACCAACTGGAGCAGCAGGTGATTCAGCTGCAGCAGGAGCTACTGCAACAAGACGAACAACTCTTGCAGAAAGACGAGAGAATCCGAGAGCTGGAGGAGAGACTGCGACAAGAGGACAACCGACAAAAACAGCTGCAGCAGGATGTATTACTACTGCAGATGGTGCTTTCGACGGAAACGGGACGGCCATCAAGAGTAGTGCGTCGCTAGAAGGGGTGAGTGTAATGGATTGGGATCATGGCTGGTGCTGCCGCTAGGAAGGGAACCTCGGTAGACGGAAAAGCAAATTTAGAAGGTCGAGTAAAGCTAAGAACTACGGCTCGATAAAGAAGCTAGGACCCAATAGCAAGAACGGTTGGAAGTGAATAGCCGAACAGGTGACCAGTTAACCGATGGCTTAGGCGGGAGGCACGGAGTAAAGAGTGAGTGAAACATCTATAATGTTGTCGATTAACCAGTCTGATCTTGTTTATTGAGAGTGATATCGAGGAGGCGAGGAGGAGGATCAAGTCTGATCATGGCAAAGAAGAGCCCGCCCTCAAAGGCCACGGCCGATCAAAGAATGCCCAAGGCACGGTGACAGAGCCATCCGACCGAGCAGCGATACACGAAATCTTCAGGGCTAAGTCCTTCATCGGCGACCAATACATAAAACCATTGTTCAAGAGCATCTGGGCGTCCGTCATCATGCCTCGGCCTTGATCACCTTGCAAGGAGACAGAATGAGATGTACAAATCGACTCCCGTCTCCGACCCCCTAGTCACGATTCGAATGAATACCGCAAAGCCCCCCAAAAGATAGGAACTCAGCAACAACGCTCTAAAATTGTCCTCGAAGAGATCCGCCAGCATGAGAACAGGCCTAGGATCCGGGGAGCGAACAAAGGCATGCAGCAATCAGTGCCCAACAAAGGATATCCACTGACCATCCACCAGGCAAGACAGCGCTGATGTAAAACGTGATGGAGCCCGTTTCACTAAATCAGCTCGCTGTAAAATCACATCTTTGTTGCAAAGACTGACATTTCTCACCCATTTCGGGCAAGGAGGTATCGCATGGTCGATCTCATGCTTGGCGGTGGTTGGGGCTGCGCAGAAAGGACGAAGAATGGGTGATGCTAGACTATGCGAGGTACTACGGCAGGTACTGAATAGAAGGATGAATAATAAAGATAAAAATTGAGGTATCCCGCTACTATCCCTGGGTGCGACGTGGAGTAGCGTCCCGGTGATGCGTGACATGGAAACACCGCTGATTGCGAAGGATGCCGAACAAGATCATCTCCAGGCTTGCCCTATCCCTATGGCACGAGTAAAAAATACGACCGCAATCGAACATCCAATTAAGAGTAGTCATATATACTTGGACGTCGTTCAAATAGAGCCCATGCTGGACCCCACACGACCGGGTTCAACGCCATCCCAGCCCAGCTCCATACACTCACCTCTAATGCTACTCTCTGCCATTGTTTGGGAGGGTTAGTCCTTTCTATAACAACTAAATACTTGTATGCTCTTGAAAGATCACCCGCTCCGACCTCCTAGCTATACTGGCTCAAGAACTCAAGAGACCCTTCGTGTTCGCGGAGGATTGTCGCTACATGTGCCTCGCTCCTTGGCTTGATGCTGACCTTGAAGGGAAGGGGAGCCTGCAAGATCCCCGGGTTGTACGCCTCAGGGTCAAGATGCATAACCTCACCAGTCTTGGGATCCGTAGGCTCGGCGAACTCAAAGGCCCAGAGCAGCTTGGAGGCGATGCGCCACATGTTACGCTCCGCGAGGTGGATTCCTGGGCAGATTCGCCTGCCTGCACCGTAATTGTAGTGGTCGCGGTTGGCCCAGTCCGGACTTCCGGCGTAGTCGTTTGCTAGCCTCGGGTGCTGGGCGTATCTGTCAGGGTTGAAGGTTTCGGGGTCCTCGTAGATGTTCTCGCTGTGGTGAATTGCCCAGGTCGGGATGAAGATGGTGGAATCCTTGGGGATCAACATGCCCTGATACTCGTCGTCTAGAGTGTACACCGAGGTCAGCATTCAAGACTGGCAGCTGGAGAAGTAGAACAAACCTTGGCGAACCTTGTGCGGCAAAGCCGTAACGGCACTATCGGTCAAGTGTCAGCTGGCAATAATTCCCTTTGGCTTACAGGCGAACGTACACAGGCCTCCACCGCATCCCTTCCTTGACGATACAGTTGATATATGGGAGCTTTGAAAAGTCGTCCCATCGCGGCGATCTTTCCGTACCGCAGACCAAGTCAATCTCTTCTCGAGCCTTAGCCTGCACCTCGGGATGCAGGGCAAACGCCAGAATCAAGGTCAGAAGCTGAGCGGCGGTCGTATCGGCGCCTCCCTCGATGATCTCCCCCAGCAGGTTCGTAAAGGCATGCTGAGGGATCGAAGAGGGCCATCCCTTCTTCTCGTACTCGTCGAGTAAGGTGTCGACGATGCATCTTCGCTTCTCACCCTTTGCTCGGCGCTCCTCGACTCGACGACGTGCCTCGCCCCATGTTCCATCCATAGTCTTGCCGGCGTCAATAGCGCGACGCTTCCAGAAAGCAAATGACGAGGGCATGTATTGCAGCCATGTGAAGACGTCTACGGGAGGGTTTGCGCCAGGTTCCATCGCGGCAGTCCACTAGGTTCAGAGAAAGATATGTCAGCATGCGTCCGCCCTGTGCGTGTCGTTTTAGTCCACTCTGGTTACCTTGTCCATGACATTGTAAACACCCTGCGATCCAGTCAGCTTCTACCTCCCTGTAGAGGGGCTACTTAATAGAGTCCAAGTACCTGGCACCAGAATGAGTCCGAAGTTGGGGCCCGGCATCCATAGGTGATGGAAGTGACTACGGAGGCCGTGTACCTGCGAATCTCGCTATAGAAGTTGTCGGGGTTATTGCACAGATTGCTCATAAGCACGGTAGCCCTATAATAGGTCAGCCTTGAGAAGTGTTGACCTCCTCTGATGGAGTCATACTCTGCTTCCTGCACGCGAAAGTGGTTCTCGTCAAGTTGCTTGGGCGAGAAGTTGTGCGAGATGATCTTTCGCTTCTCTCTCCATGTCACGTCCATTTGCTCCAAAGCAAGATGATCGCCCTGTGTGAGCAGCTTCCCGACATAGCTCGGGGGCCTGTCGGAATATATACTGCCCTTCTCTACCAGCAGCTGATGGATGGCTTTTCGATCACAGAGCACCACCGTGTTTGAGGGTCCTATCTTGAGGGAGAAGACGGGGCCGTAGATCTTGGTCCACTCCTTCATCCTGCCGCAGAATAAGTTAGTCAGCGCTGAAGTGATAAAAAAGTCCTACTATGTCTGCCCTTACTTCTTGTATAACCCCGTGGTTGGGAGCATGTGGGCATTGCCCAGGATAGGCACCGTCGGGGGGCCTTTCGGCATGCGTGGATCCCGCTTGCCAATCTGCAACACGCGGTAGATGACGGCACAAAGGCCGATGACAGCGAATGACAGGGAAATGCTGAGATTCATGGTGTCTGAGTGGAAATAGGGTAGGGTTGGAAAGCAGCTTAGAGCTGGTCCGAAATGGAGTGGAGGCGAGGCGCCTAAATGCTTAGCTTGTCATCCTGTTCAAAAGGCTTCATGAAGGCCTCATGACTACTGAGCAAGCCGAAAGACTTCCCTCCCGTGGAGCATCTTCGGGCAGACTACTATAAAGATTACGGTGTTCGAACAGACGAGTGCGCCCGGCGGCCGGAAGTCGCCCCGAAAATCCTCCGGACATTGACACGGCACAATGTCGGCCGGTCGGCCCCACCAGCCGGCTTCCGTTCTCCGACTCACATCGGCCGACTAGAGTAACAATTGAGCAGCGCACGATTTGGCGGCTCGCCTCCTTCTCATAAGGAGGGTGCGGCCGTGTCAGGTCGGTATTGTCTTTGGACAAACAGTTCCTCTACTACTGCCGTGCAGACCAGACACTCCAAGACCGTTTTCTCAAAAAACCATGACCAAGCCCGACGATTCCAAGATCAAGGTCCTGCGGCTGGGGCACGTGTACTACAAACACAAGGACTCAGCCAAGGCCGAAAAGTTCCTGGCGGCCTTTGGCTTTATAGAGGTCAAGAGAGAGGGGAAGAGGATCTACTACAGGGGCTACGGGAGTGAACCCTTCCTCTACTGCCTGGAGGAGTCTTCTGCCAATGAGTTTGGAGGGGCCGCTCTGGTGGTGGAGTCTCCCGAGGACCTCGAAAAGGCTCGCGCGATCTTTCCAGATGCCACTGACATTTACGATCTTGACGAGGCGCCAGGCGGAGGGCGGTGCGTGACAGTCAAGGACCCCATTGATGGCTGGCCTCTGCATCTGGTCTATGGCCAGACGCCTATAGAACCTATCAAGGATTACCGGTACCTTGACTTCAATTTTGTCGGTTTATTCCCCCCTTTGACTGAACTGAAGCTGACCTCCCCCTTCTCAAGCCTCACAAGAAGAACCGTGCGGGTAACGAGTTCCAGAGATTCGAGAAGGGTAAATATCTTATATATGCAACGAGTGCAGGCCAGGTCCGCTGACAGGTGCCCGTTCAGGACCGGCGCTCATCCACAAGCTGGGGCATTTTGGGCTCTGTGTAACCCAGTTCCAAAAGACGTTTGACTTTTACACCACAAACTTCAACTTTGTGCCAAGCGATGTAAGAAACCGCGGCACACTGCATCAGACTCTAGCTCACGACGTGATGCAGATTCAGCACGACGAGACTGGACGACATATTGCCTCATTTTTACACCTAGACCTGGGAGAGACTTTTACAGATCATCATAGCTTCTTCATCTTTGAAGGTCCCAAGTCTCATGTCCATCATTCCTCGTTCGAGGTTCACGACTTTGACGTCGAGGTGCTCGGGCACGACTACCTGCGTGACCAGGGCTATCAGAACTGCTGGGGCGTTGGGCGGCACGTCCTGGGTAGCCAGATCTTTGACTACTGGTGAGAAGAATGTCTTTGTGTTGGCTTGTTGCTGACTTGCTGGGGGATCAGGTACGATCCGTCTGGCTTCATCGTCGAACACTATGTAGATGGAGACCAAGTGAACTGTCACTCCAAAACCAATATCGAACTTGCCACACCCGACGGGCTTCACGTCTGGGGTTAGTTGTCTCTGGTCCTTGAAGATGAAGTACTGACCGGACCAGGACCCCGATTACCGGAAGGATTTCTCACCTGAATGGGGTGCGGCGTGGATTGAGCGTCAGTGGTCGGCAGATGTGGTCACAAAGCAATGAGAGTCAATTCGCATTGCCCAGCCAGAGTGGACAAGTCGGAGAGTGTCGGGGGTACATATCGAGTACAGTATGAGAGTCTAGTGTAAAGAAAAATAGTTCCTCTCCCAGGCATGGTGCTTATGTCGACCACTTTATTCGTTGTTGATGTGGCTGGCTGCCCATTTAGGACCATCATTGACACCAACAGCCTTTCCTGCTTCACTGGCTCTTTCGCCATCTCTACCAATATGTAATGACGCTCTCCGAGTTATTCAGCGTTTTTTTGCACTGAAAATCTATTCTTTCACTGTGATCCTTATTACCCTCCGATGCCACCGCTCCCGCTCGCTACCTATGCAGGGAGAACTGTTGCCACAACACACGTCGGGCTTTCCACTTCAGCCGCTTGCCGGGCGGTGCAAAATCTGAATATGCAAGCTTATCTTTATAGAATAAGGCGGGTCAATTTAGTGTGAGTTATAAGTCACCATCTACTCGTAAAAGACCTCATTGATGAGAGTACCTGTGCGATAACACGTTAGCAACTCAACGCATCAGGATTCATCTCCACCTACCAATTCCATCAATCGAAACGCGCATGTCATCGCCGCTCTTGAGCCAAATCTTGGGGTTTCGGGCAATTCCAATACCTTGGTCGTGTTAGCAGCTTCAAGTGAAGGGCTCCCGTGCACTGCTTACCGGGCGGAGTGCCCATCATGATGACGGTGCCGCGCTCAAGTGTGGTTCCCTGGGATAGGAACGCAATCGTCTTCGCGACTGAGAAGATCATTTCCCTCGTGTGAGAGTCCTGCACCGTTGAACCATTCAAGGTGGCTCGAATGCCGAGGGCCTGAGGATCTTGGATCACGGACGGAGATACCAGGACGGGGCCGATGGGCGCTGAATGATCCAGTCCTGGGAGCACGTTGATAGTCAGCCGTGTGTCTTCGCTGTAAAGCGCTGCTTCATTCATTTACCCTTGGAGAAGGACCATTGGCTGTTACGGAACTGCTCCGTCCGGGCGCTCACGTCGTTACCGCAGGTGTAGCCCAGGACGTAGTCCATGGCCTCGGCTTCAGGTATGTCTTTTCCATCCTTGGCAATCACCACCGTGAGCTCCGCTTCGTAGTCGGTGGTTTCATCCTGCACAAACTTGGGAATGTAGATCTTGCGAGGATGAGGCCCGCTGAGTGCCGTCCTAGGCTTGATGAAAAGGACAGGGTGAGTGGGTACGGGCATGTTGGCTTCTTTGGCGTGGTCGTGGTAGTTGAGCCCCATACATCGGATCAGTGGTACCTCGGAGACGTCGAGGGGACTAAGGAGCTGCGGAAGAGTAGGTTAGGGACGCCTGGTCGTAGAACAGGCATGGCAGACGTACCTGATCTACCGCCATGACTTGGCTTGTCACGCTGCCATCAAAGGCGGATCCATTTATCAGTTTCGCTTGTACGCTCTTCTTCTCCTTGCAAGCAAGGCCGACGTCGATGGATGTGTCGCAAAGCTGGCCGCGATGAATCAAGCCATCTTCGACAGCGATGAAGCGGATGAGGTGTGTCCACTTGGGCGCCATTATTTGTAACCTTCTAAACAGTATGAATGAGATTGACGGCGAGATACGGCTTGGGGCTGGCTCGATTCTTCGTCAAGACTGTCCACCTGGACTTTTTGTACCTGATATGTGGGCGGGTCGAGGTTGATTGGGAGGATGCAGCTCGGGCAGAATCACCCCGACAGATTTTCGCCGAAGAGAGGGCCAAATCCCTCCGATCACAGACAGACTCGGGCGGAGAGTTGGCTGTAAGATCAGGTGAAGTGGAACATTGTCCACCCTAGCGTCCCCGAACGAATACATCAGCCACAGAGAACAAAGAACGCGTTTACTGAGCAGGACAGAACATCCACCACGATTCACTTGGGCCCGATATGGATACATGGATGGGTAGTTACTAGATCCTTTTGCTGTATGGCTCTCTACGAGCAGCATGCCGTGTTGACAACTATCTGACTATCTCTACACTTTTCCCTCTCACGCCGAGACACCAATGGTCATGCCCCCATCCACAGGAAGAACCTGTCCAGTAATCCACTGCGACTGAGGCAGACACAGAAAGAGAACAGCCGCCGCGATGTCATCCACCGTCCCGAGACGGGGCCAGGGCGTCGCCTTGACCATGGTCTGGTGGATGGAGCTATTCTCGAGATTCCCGCGCGCCATGCCCGTGGCAACAACACCTGGCGCGACGCAGTTTATGTTGATGCTGTCCTTGGCGTGATCTAGTGCTCCCGCTCGTGTCATGTGGTCGACCGAGGCCTTGGTGGCAGAGTATGCCACCTCGCCAGGGAAGCCAGTCACCGAGGCACACGATGAGATGTTGACGATGCGTCCCCGGCTGCCCCATTTCTCGTCAAGCTCTTGCTTCAGGAACTGTCTGATGGCGCTGCGGCTCATCCTGGCTGTGCCGAGCGTATTGACCGCCGCCATCTTGGCCCAGAGCTCCTCCGACTCGTCCGCAAATGAGCAGAACGGTGCCCAGTAGCCTGCGCAGTTGATAAGTATGTCGATCCTCCCAAACCTCTGCTCCATCTCCGTTAGCTGGTGTACTTCAGTAATAGGAGATGGTAAAACTTGCCTCAAGGGCTCGGCTGAAGGTCTCCTGCACGGCCGTCGAGCTCGCAATATCCGTCTGTAAAAAGATAGAGTCGCCGCCTCGGGCCGCAATGATATCGCCCGTGGTCTTGTCTACGTCTGCTTCATAACCCTGGGCATTGGCCTTTTCTTGCAAGTCACAAAGAGCAACCTTGGCACCTTCGCCGGCGAGGGCTATCGCAATCGCGCGTCCCACTGGCAGCAAGGTTAGTTCTGATCTGCCTGGACGATTGGAATAGTCTCCCTCGCGGGCACAAGCTTACTTCCAGACGACGCCCCTGTGACGACAGCCACTTTTCCGTGCAGCTTTCCCTTCATGGCGTAAGAGCTAAATGATACGACAAGATGAAATTCGCTTCAAGGTTTCTCGTCACTTCACCAAGTCTCGCCAAGGGTTGCCTAGACACCACCGCCCAAGATTAAGCCCAGGGATATATCTGAACATCATCATCAAGGGCTTAGCAGCAGTTCCTCTCACCGGCCGGTTAGTGGTTCTCGCCAAGTGCCGCGCCCTTTCACATCAGCGCGAGATCAGGCCGACGTTGGTCCGTCCGGGGCCCCGCAGTGGGGCCGTTTTATCGGGCAGCCGACCCGGCGACATGCCGATGGAACCAAAAGCGACTTGAAAAGGTGTTGCTGATATCGTACAGCAGAATGAATCACGATTGAAATCGAACTTGAGTCTCCCCCTAGAAATCTTGATCGAATTTGAGCCATGTTCGAGGGCAAAGTTTACTGCATCTCCGGAGCCGCATCGGTGAGCTGACCCTCATGGTTCTCGCCGTGCACCTTGGCTAGCACGGCGGCTAATTGTATTTTTGTAGGGGATAGGTCGTGCGACAGCCCTTCGGCTGGCCTCGAAGCGAGTTTCGGGCCTTGCTCTCAGCGATTTGGACATTCGCGGTCTCGAGTCTACCGCCCAAGAGTGTAAGTTGATCAGCATCATGGCATAGATGGGAACCTGACTTGAGCAGGCAAGCGACTGGGGCTGCAAAACACGACCGTCACTAAACTCAACGTCAGCATCCGAGCAGACGTAGAGGAATGGGTCCTTGCAACTCATCGCAACTTTGGCAGACTCGATGGCGCTGCCAATGTGGCTGGAGTGGCTGGCGGAACGGGGGAGCAAACCGTTGAGACGATTGTGAGTGCTCCAGGCTTATGCCCCCTCGGTGTTTGTTCTAACTGTCATAGGACCAAATTGACTGGGATAAGATCCTGAGCGTCAACCTCAACGGCGTCCTTCACTGCATGCGGGCTCAGCTGCCCCTGCTCAACCGACCTGGAGGCTCAATTGTCAACGTCGCAAGCACGTCTGGTAGGCGCGGTTTGCCACACAACGCCGCATATTCAAGCAGCAAGTTTGCCGTCATCGGACTTTCAGAGTCAGCGGCAGGCGAGTACGCCAAGCAAGGGATTCGGGTCAACTCTCTTCTCCCGTGAGTCGTCTCAGCCCGCCAGCGGCTTCTGCTGACAGAAAGTTTCAGGGGACCGATCGACACAAAGATCTTCCGAGATGGCGAATCAGCAGGCCTGTTCGACTCGGTGAGCATCTCCAAAGATACCCTGCTTGGAAGGATGGGCACGGCCGAGGAAGTTGCAAACGTTCTGTGCTTCCTTTTAAGTGATGAGGCTTCCTATGTGACAGGAGGTGAGTGCTCCATTAACCATCCGTGTCAGAACCAAGCTAAATCTGGGGGCTTTACAGCGCATTGGAACGTGGATGGAGGATATCTAGCATGCTGAATACACTTTAGTCGTGAAGCCTGGTCAAAGTCAGTGAGAGTTTTAGCTAGAAAGGCTTGGTTGTGAGTGACGAGTAGGTGAGCTATACGTAGGTAGCAATAATAAATAAGAGCTTTGAAGAATATTAAGAGATCAAGAGCTTCTCAGAGCGCTTTATAAAGGTTATTCATAACAAAGTATTGAACCATGGTGATTCAAGTCTGAGTATTGAGTTATCAGGCTTAGGGAGAAAGCTCTCTTGTTGGGAGTAGAGAGTTGACTGAGATATTGGGATCGTCATTTAACACGCAATCAACTACGCAAAAAAGGAAGAGACTGTGATTTTAAAAGAATTCCATTCAAGTTTAAGTAAAAGCGAGAAGAGATCGTCTGCTACAATCCGATGCCAACTAATACACAACAAAACAGTTCTTGCCCTTCTCAAAAGCACCATTGATCTGCTTGGTGTATTCCACCAGCCCACCGAGAAAGTTGAGCATCTCTGCATCACAAGGTTAGTCCAAGTGTGAACCACATGCTACAAGTTGCAAAGCAAACATACCTTTAGGCTTGCCGGGGATGTTAGTACCCATGTACTCCGACTTTGTCTGGGGCAGCAGCGTCTGGTCACCGATCTGCTGGACGAGATCGCGCCACTCCTGCTCGGCCTCGCGAGTGGCATCGATGAACTGGCACTTGTCCCGCCGGAGACGAAGAATAGTCTCGCAAATCCAATCGCCCTGGACTTCGGCGCAGGTCGGGCCGTTGCAGAACGAGGTTGGACCCTGAGGCCCGTACAGGAACATCATGTTAGGGAACCCAGCCGTCATCATGCCCAACTCGGTAGAGGTGCCGTTCTTCCACTTGTCCTTGAGGGTCAGGTTGTCGACCCCCTTGATGTCGATGGAGAGGAGGCCGCCCGTGACAGAGTCGAACCCGGTTGCCAGGATCAAGATGTCGAGTTCGTGAAGTTTCCCGTCCTCTGTGATGACGCCCTCTGGGACGACCTTGACGATGGGGTTGGCCTTGGTGCTAATCAAGTCGACATTGTCCTGGTTGTAGACCTCGTAATATCTCTGCTCCAGGGTCGCGCGCTTGGTGCCAAAGTAGTAGGGGGGCTCCCGAGGGGCCAGAAGCTCAGCAATCTCGAGCTTCTCGATTCGAGGGAGGGTCTTCTTGCGCCAGAACTCGTACGCATATTTGTTGGCGATGGGGTGACGGATAACGTCCTGATAAGTTCCCAACCAGAAGGAGAGCCCTCCCTTGGTCCAGATCTCTTCAAAGAAGGCCTCCCGCTCCTCGTCCGACACCTCGACAGCCGACTTAGGGCTGAACTCAGAGTCAAGGCCAGCAAACTTGGACACGCGACGCTCAAAGATCTCGGCGTACTGTGACTTGATTTGGTCCTTGTCTTGAAGAGGCGTCTGGCGCATAGGTAGGGCGTAGGTCGGGCTTCGCTGGAAGACGGTCATGTGAGCCACCTCCGGGGCGACATCTTGGATGACCTGAAGGCCGCTGGAACCGTTACCAACTATGCCCACTCGCTTGCCCTTGAAGTCGATGCCTTCTTGCGGCCACTTGGATGTGTGGCAAGAGATGCCAGCGAAGCTGTCGAGACCCGAAAAGTCGGGGATGTACGGCTTGGCAGCGAATCCAGTGCAAAGGATGAAGTGGCGCGCTGTACGGTTGGCACCCGTGTTGTCGGCAACGTTCCAGATGTTATCAGACTGGTTGAACTCAGCGGAAACCACGCGTGTGTTGAAGAGGATATCCTTCTTCAGGTGCAGCTTGGATTCGACGTGGTCAAAGTATCTTCGCAGCTCATCGCGGCCTGGGTACTTCTCCGACCACGTCCAGTCCTGCCACAACTGCTGATCCGAGAACTCGTAGAGGGGCACCGGGGTGTCTACACGGGCACCTCGGTAGGCGTTCCAGTACCAGACGCCTCCGAGATCACCGGCGTCGTCGATGGCGAGGCACTTGAGACCGGCCTCTCTCAGTCTGCGAAGGACATAGCATCCTCCAAAGCCGCTGCCTACGATGATGGCATCGTACTCGGGGGTGGAGACGGAACCCATGACTGACGGTGGAGTTTATGCCTTGGTTTGGGATGGCTGTTGTTGTTGTTGTTCTTTCAGATGCTGTTGTTTGTTTGAGTTGTTGTTTGTCTGCTATATCAAGAATGGCTGCGACCGCTGGCTCGTCGGAACCAAGGCTCGCAAGGGAGGCTGCTTCCTTTATAGATACGACAGACACATGCGCCCATCTTTTCAGGGGGCAATGGTAGTCAAGCCAGCTGCCTGCTGTGTAAGATGGCTTGACGGCCTCGATAGACTTGCAAGTCGAGTCCTCGTGCAAGGGTTTGGCCAGCAAGCTCTACCTCTTCGTACCTTGGGCGTGCTGCGGAGTAATCTTGTCCCATCCGTCGGGCCAACTCTCACGATCGGTTCAATGCCCAGATTCCACCGAGCCAGGTGAGCAAGTCGGGCGATGCAACCCTGCATTGTCCAGCATCAAGTTGCCTGCTCTCACAGGCGACTCTTCGGCTCAATTGCTTCAGCGTGAACGAACAGTCATTGCCCCGGGCCTCGCGCCTTGCTTGATCTGGTGAATGGTAGAGCGCGCCATGGTTTTAATAGGCAGCTGGCCGGCAGTCGATGGTGTGCAGAACAACACCATTTCCCTCAATTCCTTCTCCTTTCTCAGACAAAGGAAAACTCATTGTGCCAACCAACAAATATGGATAAGAACGGTTTTGTCAAAGATGATGTGAGTATCTGTTTTCGCCGGAAAAGATCGTGCTCTGTCTGACTTTCCTGCCGCTCAGGCCGCGTACAGTGATGCGAGCAAGGCGTTGACTTTCTTACATATGCCACCGACCAAGGTATGCCTTCATATCGCCTGGTACTATGCTCATGTTGACCTTGAGCCGCAGTACCACAATCCAAGCCTTACCAAGGAAGAGCAGGAGGTGACTGACCAGCTCTACCGTGGCTGGCTTCACTACTGGAACCATGAGTCGCGCCAGGACTTTGCCAACGGCATGAACGGAGCACGCCGCTTCTATGACTTTGAAGACATGCTTAGCTATGACATGTTTGGCAACACCATCCGAGGCAGCTTCAAGGAGCACTTTGAGTCCATCTTCCCATACTGGAACGACGGGCACATGGAGTACAAGGACTTTGAAGTCACTGCTCTGTCCAAGGAGTATGCCTTCTCCACCATGATTCAACACACCTGGGGCACTGCCGGCGGGGTGCCGTTCGACACTGCTTTCAGGAGGACCGGAATCGCGAGGAAGAATAGCCAAGGCGAGTGGAAGTGGATTCATGAGCATCTGAGCTTCCCCACCGATATGAAAACCAAGCAAGCCGACTTTACAGCCTCGCTCGACCCAGTCAAGGCGACCAAGCTGGCGTAGCGATGACTTCCAGGGTAGAGCAAGGACCGAATAGGTTCAGATAGCTGTGCGGACAAGCAGACGTTCATTTCCTGCTGGGGCAGCATGTACATGTCGATTGATACTTTGATAGCTTCTGAATTCAAGTGCGAATGTTTCCGGCACTCATGGCTGTGGCATTGACACAATAAACACCCGGACAGCGAATTTAAAGAGCCATATCCTTGAGTATGACAGCTCGTCATGTGCCTAACCTCTTGGCACAGCGATGCTGCCAGTTCACGGTGACTGGTCAGCTTCCTGGGGTGGAGCAAGAGGGAAGAAGAGGTCGGCGTAGGAATCAAAAGAGATGTCATCTAGTTGGCCTCGCTCCGATAGCATACCAATCCAGTTAGTTGTCATGGGGGAGCCTGAGGCAGTCTGGGTCCTTGCGCCTGGTGCAAAGCCTTCGAGGTCCGGAATGAAGGCTGACGGATCGAAGAGTTCGGGCATGAAGTCGGCGGGTGCGAGCGGATCCATACCGTCAAGGCTTTCAGTCAATCTCCCTTCGAGGCTGTCTTTCATGTCTGCGAGGGCTGGACTGGGTGCAGCCCCTGCTGACCTCAGTCTGGCGCCTCGCTGCTTCGCTGCAGAACGAACCTCCAACTCTGCCAGAAGCCTTCTCTTGTGTCGCAGAAGCTTCTCTAGCGAGTCCACGTTGCGTAACAGCGTGAGAGGTGTGCCCCAGAATAGTGAGTAGCGCTGACAGGTGAGTCGGAGGAGGGCGAGCTTCGACTCAGTCTCCGCTTCCGTGCCAAGTCCATACACCTTGCGGAGGATCTGCAGCGACGCAGCCAACCACACAGTACTAGCCAGGAAGGGGTTCAGCCACTTGACATGCCACTCGGGGGCATTTTGCAAGACAAACTGTATGTTGTCTGCAGCCTCGAGGCAGTTTCGTAGGCCTTCGCAGTTTGACATGGCGCCCGCAGGGGGCTGAGGGGTTGACGTCCAACCAAAGGGTGGATCAGGGGCAATCTCTGTAAACAGTGTGCCCGATGCGATCTCGCCGAATGCTTGATGGTGGAAAATCTGAAAGCGTGCCAACTGTGTCATGAGGAAGAGAGAATAGCGTGCCACGTCCACTAGCGTCGCCTGGGCAGCCGACGACCCCGAGTTCGGCGGTACCTGCGCGCTCTGAGCGTGGGAGAATAGCCTCTCCCCTTGATAGGCGAGCTTTGTCGGCAGGGCAGAGACGGTCTGCTGCAAGGCCTGGCTGAGAAAGTATAATTGCTGGTCACCGGCGATAGGGGACTTCTTGCAAAAGACGTTCTTGAAGTACTGCTGGAGATCAGTCGTCTCATCTTTCCCTCTCCAATCAGATCGAATGCCCTGCAGACTGCCTCTCGCCAAGGCCTGGCCATCCCGCATTATCGAATTGAGAACGATGAACCATGCAGTCGGGCTGTCGTTGTCACACTTCTTCAGCCTCTTCCATCTTTCGCCCGGCTGCGGGTGGAGGAAGCTGCTCTGGCGGTATTGACCGTTGAACCAATCACGATCGGGTATCGGGAGATAGATTTCGTTCACTGACCAGTCAATGGCCAAGGGACACCTCTTTATCGTCGAGGCAAAGACGTCCATCTCCCAGATAGCCCACCAGCAGCGTCGTTCCTCCTCCTTGCCAACCCATCGTCGGATACCGTCCTCATCGCGCGGGGGTAGGATCGGCGCGCCGTAGTCGACGAGGTTAAGATGTTGCTCGTAGGCAACCCGGACGCAGGAGCCCAGCAGTCGCCACCCCTTGCCCCGGACACCTCGAATCAACTCATTGAAAGTACAAAGAACCATGGCTTGTAGGACAGAAAGGGAAGGAACTTCATCGTCCGTCTCTCTAAGGGAATCATCAAGTGCTTTTGTGGCTATCTTGTGGAACTGATCCGACGATGGCAAGCTACCAGCATCAGGACCGCCCGCCTCTGAGCACGCTGGAAAGAACTTGATCGACACGGAGAACATGGAAGCGAGCAGGGCTACCAGGGTGGAAAGAGACGTGATGGTCTGTATCTTTGCCCCGAAAGTCGGGCGATGAAACAAGGAAAAGGCCGTCATGTTGTCGAGATACAGGTCGGTCCTAGGTTACGCGTCAGCTTGTGCATCACGGACATTGCACAGCGAGCGAGTCGCCGACGTACAGTGTCTGAAGGTTATCGACTGAGATATTCAGCGCGTCGCAGGCCTGGTCTATCAGCCTCTGGGCTCCAACAAGGTTGATGAAGAAGCCGTCAGACGAAGCTGCAGCCACCGACTGCTGCGATGGGGGCTCTTGACGCGATTCATGGGTAGGATGGATGAGAGAGGAGAGGCTGATGGCGCGGACGAAATTTGCGGCAGCCTGGTCTGAAGAGTCCGACACATCCGTAGATGCATCGTCAAAAACCGTCGAGATGGGCGAAGGGGGGTAGGAGGCAAGATCGATGAGGCTGGTGATGCTCGGGCGAGCCTCATGTCCAGGCGGTGGAATGGGCACGTGACCTTGGAGCGTGTCACGGTCTGAAGGGACCTGCGACATGGACATTGCGTCTTTGGGCACATTTTCGCCGCTGCCACCCTTGTGTCCTTCGCTTTTCGAGCTGCTCTGTCCATGGTGTGACCTGTTGCGAGGTCGCCTGCGTTCCCGGAGTCGTGAGCCTGGGGGGTGAGGATAGAGCCCGTCAGCAGCTGGTTTGCCAGACCCAACAACCTGGACAGAAATCCCAGACAGGATAACTCTCACAGGGACTTACCAAGCTTTGGCCCAGGTTTCATTCGCTTGGACGGATAGGCGCAAGACTGTGACGTCCTATCACAGGGGCCACAGGAGGGCATAACGCGGTCGCTTTGCCCAGTCATCAGCGAATTGTTCCAAAGGCTCGTTCACGGCTACTCGTCCATCACTTCTCTTACCATTTCGTCTTGCGTCTACATAGAGTCAGTCGAGTTAGCATTGTGCCATCTCAAAGACAGCTCAGGAGTTTTACTTGCCTCTTGCACAGGTTGCAGGCGAGCTCGGAGATGTCTTTGTGGGCCCCTTGGTCTGAGGACCATCGTCTTTCTGCGTGTTCGCTCATTGCTCCGAGTTTGAGGCCTCGCTGTCAGAGATTGGACGAGTGTGTCGGTAGGAAAGAGGATGAAGAGAGTCCGAGTCCCAGGCCTCGAGGTTGAAGATCGACTCTCGGTGGGCAAGCGCGCCCTCGGCTGGACCTAGGCCAATGGGATCACAGGGAAAAGAAAGAAGACTCCCTGGCAAGCGAACTGTGGCTTGAGGAAAAAGCATGCTGATTGGTTGCCAAGGGCTTCCCCAGACTACTGGGATCAGGCTTCAAGGCGGGGAACCCTGTCTCGACGCCAACTTGCCCTTGGCGAAAGTTGGGGAAAAGAACAGGCCACACCATTGGCTCCTCCTAAGCCTGGTGGATGTGGTCCGTCTGTCTTCCCCTCATCGGTCTAATTTCACGTCGGCCTAATTACAAAAGTGTCCATATCAATGGTCGAAGACGTGAGTGAACGGAGGGGGATTTCCGTCCTTCTGGGAGCCCCTTGTACAAAGAGTGAAGGTCGAGGGAAACCTGACAGACAACCCATGGTCTGTGCAGATGTGTGGATGCTACCCTATAGAGCAGAATTTAGAAATGGTGGTTTCCGTGCAAGAAAACACGACCCAATTGTGAACTAAAGAGTCGACTCGCAGTGAAAAGAGAGCACATGAGGCTTTTTGTAATTATAACAGCCAGGGAGTTTATCTAGACTCAGCTACAATTGGCGATAGATTGGCCCGAAAACATCTGGAGTCAGAAGGCTAAACCGGTTCAATCTTTATGTTACTACCCGTTCAGCCTCACCCTTTAGCAATTGGCAGCAGACTACCTAACTAACTAACGGCTCGATTTCGGGACATTATAGCACCCTGCCCTTCTTTGAAACTCATTTTAAATCTCTTGTTGAAGTGAATAGCTTGCATCGTATAAGACAGGGCCTACTTCGTCGTGTTCATGCCAATCTCGACACTCTCGACTCCTCCTTTACGCTATAGTGAACTGAGTAGAAAAAGACACAGGCAGACGCCCACTCTTTCATTATGTCGACCAACCCCAAAGTCACGGCTGGGAATATCTATGTTCGTCTCTCGTTTCCTAACAGGTAGTCAGGCATCAACTCGGTGTCGCCGGCTAATCTGAAAACCAGACCATCCTGGTAGCGGGCATGGGAAGTTTTGTGTTTGGATACGCCAACAATGCCATTGCCGGAAGCCTTGTGCAACAATCCTTTGTCAACAAGTTTCTCAGTGACGGAAATGCCGATTCTGTCATAGGAGGCATTCTTGGAGTGTACGTTTGGGAAGAGCCTGGGTAACAACTTGCATTGGCTAACAAATCGGTCTGAAACAGCTTTCTGGGTGGAGGGCTTATAGGATCCGTTATTCAAGCCCCCATCTCGAACCGATTCGGGCGGCGCATCGCCACTGGTTCTGCAGCAGTTCTCACAATCTTGGCCGGCGCACTACAGGCTGGCAGCGTCCACATCGCCATGTTCATCGTGGGCCGGTTCATCTGCGGTGTCGGGGCCGGAATTGTCATCACCAACTGTCCCGTCTACATGAGCGAGATCTCTCCTCCTCATGTTCGAGGACTGCTGGTCGGCAACCACGCCATCTCGATTGTCTACGCCTACATCTTTTCATCCATTATGGCTCTAGCATTCAACTACGTGGATACACCGTACCAGTGGCGACTGCAGTTCATCCTTCTCACCTTCTTCGGCCTTTTACTCTTGGGCTCGTTGATGGTACTGCCAGAGTCTCCACGGTGGCTCTGTGAGGTGGGCCGGTATCCTGAGGCATGGGAGATTATCCAGAGTCTCCACAAGCACAAAGATGGTGTCGACAACGAGACAGCTGCCACCGAGTTGGCTCAGATAAAGGCTGAGATTGAGGCTGAAAAGTCCCTGCCTGTGGGATACGTGCACATCTTCCGAACCCCGGCACTACGCCATCGTGCCATCTGCTCCATCCTGACTTGGGTAATGGGGCAGTCCACTGGCATTCTAGTAATCGCCAACCTGACTCCTGTTCTATTTGGAAAACTCGGCTACGGGCCTACCTTGCAGCTCGGACTGTCCATCGTCTGGACCGTTTGTGCCTTACTCGGATGCTATGTCAACGCGCTTCTTGTGGACCGGGTGGGGAGAGTCAAGCTTCTGGGTAAGTCGAACATGTCATCTCGGACAAAAGCCACGCTCGTAGGCTCGTTATGGCTAACACATATGGCGTAGTTGGGGGCGGCTTTCTCTGCAGCGCCATGCTTGTAGTTGAGGCCGTACTCCAGAAGTACTACCTTGGCTCCGATAATACTGCTGGGACCAATGCGGCCGTTGCCTTTTACTTTTTCTTCATTTTTGTGTACGGATGCACCGTAGATTGCGCAGCCTACATCTACATTTCTGAAATATGGCCCACCCACCTTCGAAGCTACGGTAACACCCTCGGGATTGTCACCTTCTTCTCCTGCGCTATTGCATACACCAGCCCGGCAACTCTAGCGATGGAGAACATTGGCTGGAAATACTACTTTGTCATGGTTTCTGTTTGCTGCGCTTCTTCCATCGTCATGATATTTGTATGCCCCGAGGTAAGTTTCACTCCACCAACACTTAGAGCAATCTCCTTCGAGGGGAGACCAAGACTGACAGATACGGCGCTACAGACTGCAAAGCTCTCACTGGAAGAGATCAATGCCCAATTTGGTGAGCCAGTTGCGACTCTTGCCCCTGCAGTGGGCGTTGAGCATGAGAAGGACCTAAATGAGAGCGGCCATGAGCTGAGGATTGAGACTGTTAGCAAGTAGATGTAGGCTTGTTGCTGCCAAGCACTAATGGGACTCCCTGGAATCCGATGTTACTCGGATCAGTAGGGAAGTTCATGATACAACTGGCCCGCTGATTACGGAGAGCACTAAGGAGAAGCTATGGCGATGAGTAGGATTGGGAATCAAGGTAGCACTAGCAGTAGTTAATGAATGCCTCCACTTTCCCTCATCGTAATAATAAAATCAAAATGACGTGATAATTTTGAGGATACGCTTCTAGGTAGTTATCAAACCTACTTTATTTTATGGAATACCTCTAAGTGGACTACCTCTTCCTCTCTTTTATGTCTCAAATGAAGGGAAGTTGCACTCTAAAGGCATTGTCTTGTGCATGAATTTCTTTCAACAAAACCTTGGTCGTATTTTGCATCTCAACTGGAGGAAGAAGAGCAGCACAACTGAACAAGTAGCGTTATACCAACAATTACTGGATCAAGCAAAGCCGTCTATGCCTCGGCGACCACACCCTTATCCTTTAACCCAAGGTGTCCATTAAATATCTGCGAACGGTGGACTTGTGTAGATCTCGTCAAGGGCTCCATGTCCGCAGCAAGTGACTTGTATTCCTCTGAATTTTGTAAGTCCTCCCAAGCTTGCAATGAATCAAAGCTGAGTGGTGTCAGCGCTGGAAGAAAGGTTGATCAATGATATGCCTAGGCAACTCACCGCAACCACAGTGTGCTCAGGGTCGTGTCCCTGCATTCTTTCAAGACCAGCGTGCTCTGCAGCCTGACGGGGGCCTGGCGAGCTTGTGTTGAGAAATTGACCAGACGGTCCAGAACCTCTACTCGCCGACTCTCTTGACCGGCCCAGTAGTGAATTGCCACCACGACGCTGGTCTTCGAGTCGGCATCGGGGTCATCCTCCCGCTTCAGGTACCCACCGTACTGGTCGTAATGATGGAGGTCATAATCTGAACTCCCGAGCCCCTGCACAGTTCTGAGCAGTCTGTCCCTATCGACAAGCTCCATCTCGCGCTTGAAAATGTCTGATGACACATGGTCTATGAAGAAGCCGATGGGGTGAGTGTACCCTTCCAATCCCCAGAGTGTGTCTTTGGCGCCGTCCAAATCGTAACCCCAGTAGTATGAATCGCCGTAGGGTTCTGTCTTGGAAACCTCGCAAAGGTGGACAAGCCTTTCTCTCCACTGTGGAATAGGGCTCAAGATTAGCGGCGTGTCTTTCGACGAGAGAAATGACAAGGGGTCACACTCACAAATTCAAGAGCTCCATCTCTGCTGACAACCCGAGCAAGAACAAAGAATTTGGGAGCCATTGTAAAAGACGAGTTCGGGTAACGGTATCCTTGCAGGACTAAGATCTATCCTCGAGGGGTCCCTAGCTGTTATTAGTAGCGCGAATAGCATGGGATAGTTCAGGGCTGATCGAAGAGACGTCGTCGGCTATGCGGTCGGTGTCTTTTCAAACCATCCGAACATTGCCCCGTGCCGAAGTTGCACCTCCGGGACAACTTCCGGAGAGCCCCACACTGTGCATCGCCTAGTCTTCATCGGCGGGGACCTAACTACACAGTAGTCTTTGATGTAGAGTCGGACAAACAGACTGGTTACCGGTTATTGAATACCCAAAATGGTCAATAAGATCTTTGTTGTCCGTCTCAATGTGTTGGATGGAAAAAGGCAAACAAATGGCACGGAACCTGGGAGTGAGTACCTGACGAGCGACTTGATCTCGAAGCGTACAGTCTAATTCACGTGTGAAGCAGTAACGGGTGAAGAGGGACGAGATCGAACTATCCAACCGGCTGACCATGACTGCGGCCATCGCATCTCTTTTGCTGCAGCTGTGGCAAGTCGTCCTAGCCCGTCTGTTGGGATGGATCTCGACCGTACAAAGTCGGCCGACAGCCCGGGGCGGCACCATCTCGACTAACGACCGCTGCATCGCGAGAAAGATTGACCAAGACAAGGTCGAATGTCTTGTTGTTTTTGGCACGCAGTCAGGGACTGCCCAGACCATCGCTGAAAGGTTAGCCCGAGAGGCGCACGCGAGGTTCGGCCTGGGATGTCTTGTCGCTCCTTTCGACGACTATGACTTTAACAACATGTCCGACATCTCAGCGAACACGCTAGTCTTGCTGGTAATGGCTTCCTATGGCGACGGCGAGCCTACGGACGACGCATGCCAGTTCTACAGCCTCTTGACTGACGAGTCGTCGTGGCTCGATGAGCTTGGAGGCAACGGACTCGGAGACCTCAAATTTGGGGCATTTGGACTTGGCAACAGCACCTATACCCACTACAACAAGGTGATGCGACAAGTCAACGACCGACTGCTTGTCAGCGGTGCCCAGCGGCTGGGACCTCTGGGTGAAAGCGATGACAGCAAGGAGACGCCAGAGGAAACGTTTCTTCAGTGGAAGGAAGACATGTGGTCACATGCCGTAAAGGAAATGTCGTTGGAGGAGCGCGTTACCATCTTTGAGCCTTCATACGAGGTCTCGGAGGTACAGACTCAAGACGACAGGACGGACAAGCCCTCCACTTTGTCCAAGCACCACGGCCAGCACCCGCTTGGAGCCACTCCTGTTCCCATTCGCTCCTCGCGCAGTCTCGTATCTACCTATGACAGAGACTGTGTCCACGTCGAGCTTGACCTTTCAGGTTCTGGCCTCTGCTACGAGACGGGGGATCACCTTGGGGTCTGGCCTACAAATCCGCAGGCCGAAGTCGAGCGCTTCCTGCAGAAGTTTGGACTGTGGGAAAAGCGCAAGACGGCCATCTCGATCCACAGAAGAGAGGGCGACTTCTCATCACAAACACCATTTCCGTCTACCACTTTTGTGGAGGATCTTGCTCTTTACCATCTCGACATATGCGGACCCGTCTCTCGTCAGTCGCTTTCTGTCATGGTCGACTTTGTGGCTGATGAGGCCCAACGCACTGCTCTCAAGCAACTTGGAGCAGACAAGAGCCAGTTCTTGAAACTGACAGAAGGCAAGTACTTCAACACGGCTTTGCTCCTGGAGCATCTCTTCCCTGGCGGTGAAGCTGTGACGGTACCACTTGCAGTCCTGCTCGAGTGCGTGCCCAAGCTTCAACCCAGGTTCTACTCAATATCCTCTTCCGCCACCGCAGAGAGGCAAAGACCCACTATCACGGTATCGGCGCAGTCACTTCCCGTTCCTGGAACCTCACGTCGTTTCCTCGGCGTGGCATCCAACTTTATCCTAGACTCTACCCGTACCAGAGAGTCCCAGCCCGTTGGGGCCAACCTGTTGCCCCCCAAAGCCGAGGGCGATGGTCCCCCAAGTCTGCCGGTTTTCGTTCGAACCTCGAGCTTTAGGCTTCCAGAAGACCTGTCTGTTCCCGTGTTGATGATTGGCCCCGGCACAGGCGTCGCACCGTTCCGTGGATTCATCAGAGAAAGGGTAGAGCAGAAACGACAGGGCCAGGAAATCGGAACTCTCACGCTATTTTATGGCTGTCGCAGAGCAGATGAGGACTTTTTATACAAGGAAGAGTGGTCAGTAAGTATCGGGACAATGCTCAAAGACGTCGACGTGGTTTGATAGACCTAACTGACAGGAGATCTACGCAGGCATACCGGGATGAACTTGGCGACAAGTTCCAAATGCACGTAGCTTTTTCTCGACAGACAGAGAAAAAGGTCTATGTCCAAGACATCCTGATGGAAAAATGGGAGGAGGTGACTCGCGTTATTCGCAACAACGGGGCCGTATACGTCTGTGGCGATGTACGCATGGGCAAGGGTGTGTATTCCACCCTCCGCGACATTCTTATCAAGGGAGAGGGGATCTCGGAAGATGAAGCCGAAGACAGACTGAGGGACATGAAGCAGTCTCGTTTCTATCATGTAAGAAACCCCCCCGTCATCTTTCTATTTGCATGGCTAAGAAGTGTCTAGGAGGATGTTTGGTGATACGAGCGAGACGCTGCAAGAGATACATGGCGCGATTACAGAGTCACATGTTTTGGCCGTCAGCACAGTCCAGCTTTACTCCCTTGGGTTCATGTCGGTTCCGACAAAGGGTCTCTTCCCGCATGGATCTATGCAGTATTTGACAGTCAACACTAGTTACGTAGCTATCTAGGCAATATGGTTGCTGACGGACCAGAGTCTTGAAATATGGACGTCTAGCTACTTTAACGTGTTGTAGTTAAGCGGATGGATATGTGGATACTACATAATAGACGGCCAGGCAAAAGAGAAGCCACAGCGTGACGGTTCCAGCAGTTCCGAGCCCAGTCAACCCGCCCTTGCCCGCTTGACTCTGAGATAAATGTTGATTTGATCCGTTGTTGACCTGAGTGGTGTTAGTATTTGATGGGAGTGCTGGTTCACCCTGCGTAGCAGGAGAAGGGCCTGCCCTACCTTTCTGGAGTCGCTTTCAAGCTCGCCAACACATAAAGTGTCGAGTATATCGAGCGCATCACGGCTGTGTTGAATCTCGTCAAATGCTTGTGAGGCATCTGTGCCTGCAAATTCAAGTACGGCCTCTGCGCCGCCCCTGGTGTGTCTGTCAGAACGGACTCTATGCGACGATTGGAGAAGAGGAGAAAGGAAGCCACAGACGGGTGATTCTCGATGAACTGAGTGCAATTGTACACTTTGCCGTGGATTGCCACGTAGACCGCACCGTCCGTGTTTCGCTCGGCCACGTCCTGGAGGCTGTACTTGGTGGCCGCCATTATTTGGACCGCTGGGGCGACAAGTGAGTCAGTGCTAGGTCAAAGACTGGAACCTCGAGCAGAGAAGGGAAGATTGGTGAGGAACGGCCATCGTCGTTAACTTGCTTCGCCATTCGTAGACGGGAGGGTGATTCTTGTGACTGAAGCCATGTTTGCCCGATTCCCAAGTAGTCGGTCTAGTCTACTCTCTTGTCCCCGGGCGATCCTCGGACGAAAGGTAAAGGCTACGGGCCATCTTCGCTGTGTTGTGTTGACACAATCAAGTCCGTCCTCAGGCGTTGAAGAGTGTATTTACAGCTGTTACTTATTGATCTTTTCGTTAAAAGCGGCACAAGCTTGTTCTGCAGCGACCTCTTTGTAAACCTCAGACAGGCACCCTCTGCACTTGATCAAGGACGAGTGTTAGCCCACATACCTCCGCTATCTGGTTGCACACCTACCCACTCACAGCCTATCAACACAGATTCCGCAAATCTCCCAATGACTTTGCTTCAAGAGTCGACAGAAAAAGGCGGGGACAAAATGCAGACCAGCCAGGACACAGGCAATCAGGGGGGTGTGACCGACACTGAGTTCCTCATTGTTGGATGTGGTCCTTCAGGAGCATCTCTGGCGTGCTTCCTAGCGTCCTATGGTTAGTATGGAACAAAGTTTCTTTCACAAGACGTTCCTCTGCTGACATGGTGAGGCATAAGGCCTAGAAGGCATCATGATAGGAGCGGCGCCCGGCACAGCCAACACGCCCCGTGCACACATTACCAACATGGCGGCCTTGGGTAAGTAGGCAGTTTGATAGCAAGGTGTTCCATGGAGTCTGGCTCACAGTTGGGGCACAGAATGCTTGCGCGACATCGGACTCGACCGAGACATCCTCCAAGTCGCCTCTAAGGGGCATTGCATGGTACACACCCGATGGTGCCACAGCATGGCAGGGGACGAGTTCGCGAGGCTCTACTCCTGGGGCAACGATCCCGCGCGAAAGGTTGTCACATTCACCAGACACCTTGGCAGTTGTCCAGAATCTCTAACGTCTCCTGTGTAGGGCGACTATGAGACGGCGAGTCCCTGCGACCCTGTCGATGTTCCACAGACTCTCCTTGAGCCTGTTCTAATCCGCCACGCCTCCCACAACGGCTTCCGAGTAACTTTCAACACAGTTCTCCTGTCCTTCAGCAAGGACACAGCGACTGGCTTGATAACTGCTGTAGTTCGCGACAAGATCTCCCAGTTGGTCTACCGGATCCGAACCCGCTACCTTTTCGGGGCGGACGGAGCCCAGAGCGAGGTCGTCAAGCAGCTTGAACTCCCATTGTCCCGGAAGCCCAGTCAAGGTCTTGCCATCAACGTACTGGTCAAGGCGGACCTCTCCCACCTTGTTGACTCTCGCAGAGGTAACCTTCACTGGATCATGCAGCCGGATCTCGAGCATCCTGAGTTCGGCTGGCTGGGTATCGTGCGCATGGTGAAGCCGTGGGATGAGTGGATGTTTATCCTGTTCCCTAATCGTGACTGGGATACCAAGGGCCAGCCGACGAGCGAGCAATATCTCGAACGCATCCGCCAGTTTATCGGTGACGACACACCAGCCGAGATCTTGAACACGTCCAAATGGTTCATCAATGAGATTGTGGCCGAGGAATATTCGCGTGACAACATGTAAGCACCCTCGCTCTCCCAAGATGCCGCATCATACTCACCTTCTTCATGACAGATTCTGTTTGGGCGATGCAGTGCACCGCCACCCTCCGATGAACGGACTGGGGTCCAACACATGCATCCAGGATGCCTTCAACCTGGCCTGGAAGATCGCCTACGTCCACAACGGCTGGGCCTCTCCCGCCCTCCTCCAGACATACAGCCAGGAGAGGCAGCCTGTCGGACAATCCATCATCGCCCGGGCAAACCAAGCTTTCCGTGATCACTCTGATATTTGGAATGCCATCGGTGCTCTGCCCTCTGACGATGTCGAAGCCCGGCGTCGCATCCTAGACGAGCTCAAGTCGGCTACTCCCGAAGGTGAGGCACGGCGCAAGCTTTTCCATGCAGCCATCAAGAATTCGTCTCACGAGTTCCACGGTCTGGGGATCGAGATGAACCAGCACTACTCGGGCGCTGGCATCTACGATGCTGATGAGCCCAAGCCCTACTCACCAACAGGTCGTGCCGCAGAGGATCCCGTGCTGTACCACGAGCCCAGCACGTACCCTGGCCGCCGACTGCCACACGTATGGCTCAACATGACGATCCCCTCAAACGCCGTCAGCACGATAGACCTAGCCGGGGGCGGCAGCTTTGTGCTATTCACCGGCATAGGCGGCGATGCTTGGAAGACGGCAGCCCAGCGCGTCGGCGACTACCTCGGAACCCCTCTCAAGGCCTACTCAATCGGCTTTCGCCAAGAGTGGGAGGATTTCTACTTTAGCTGGCAGGAGGTCAGGGGGGTTGAGGATTCAGGGGTCGTTCTGGTCCGTCCAGACCGAGTTGTCGCCTGGCGAGCTCAAGAGGTGCTACCTAGCGAAGAGGAATGCGTGGAAAAGCTTTGTACCGTGATGCGAAGTATTTTGGGGCTTACTTCATGAAGCTTCATTTCTATAACCTTTATTAAATGTTTCCTTTCGGCCTTTCTCTCCCTAAGTGTGAAGCGCCCTTTGCGCGACTCTTTGTCTGACCATACACAATGTCCTTCTCCATACTCACTTTGGCTGTGGCTACACGATTGAAGCTTATATCCAAGCTTTTATAACTTAATCAAACTTCAACAAGACTTGAGGACTCGATAAATCACGCCCTGGTAGTCGGACATGGGGCAGCGATAGCCTCAGTAAGGCTTCTTACATGCTGGCTGTCCCACAATGAGCGGAGCAGAGAATAGCGCGACACAACAGCGATTTCAACAAGGGGGAGGGTTTCACTGTCTAAATACTCCAAGGTTATTTACCAACCAAACTCATCCCTGCGATATAACCAAACGTCATGGCTGGGCCGATACTCGAGCCTCCTCCGGGGTACTCGCCGCGCATGATAGAGTTGGCGTCTAATCCCACAGCATACAGCCCCGGAATGACCTTATTAGATGAGTCAAGAACTTGGGCGTGTGCATTGGTATGCAGACCATAAGTGGAACAGACGTTTCCGGGGTAGAGAGTCAGAGCATAGAAAGGTGGCTGGATGCAGGTTCCAAGGCTTGGGTTGGGGAAACCTGCAGAGGGGTCGCCGTAAAAGAGATCGTAGGAGGACTGACCCCTTCCGAACTCGGGGTCTAGACCCTTGGCCGCATTTTCGTTACACGCTGCCACAGTGTCTCGAAGTGCCTCAGGCGGCACTTGGATCTTGTCGGCCAACTCATGCAGCGTCCCAGCTTTAACGAGATAACCTTGAGCAATCAAGGAGCGAGGGGACATGGGCCACGGGAGAGCCATGCCCATGCCGTATCGTCTCAGAAATCGGCTGTCGGCGACAAGAAATGACTTTTCTATTCCCTGCTCGTGCATTGTCTGGACAAACTCCTGGTACGGCTCGGCCTCGTTGGCGAAGCGTCTCCCGGCTGTGTTGATGATGATGGAGCCTGGCTTGGTCCGGTCGACGGAGAAGTGCGGATACCGTCGAACTTGGCCGCTTCTTGTCCGCAGCAGTGATACTGGAGCAAACAGGCCGTTCTTGGGATTTGGAGGTGGCATCTGATCTCTGTGTTAGTGGCCAAGTTGCTGTTGTCCTCGTTGTGACTTACCGCAGCCCCAACCTCTCTGCCCATCCGTTGCCCATCTCCGACGTTTCCTTTCGGCTGTACACTCCAGTCATGGGGAAGATACGCTCGCGCGTCCTGGGATCTTCCAAATCCACCGCTGGCCAGAATCACTCCCTTTGTCGCCACAAACTCCTTGGTATGACCCTGCGAGTCTTGGGCCACGACACTGAAGGCGCCCGTGCCGTCTATTTGCTTCAACCGCGTCACTGGAGAACTTGCCTGTAGCTCAACTCCTGCATCGTCGCAGCCCTTTACCAAGCGAGCGACGAGAGCATTGCCGTTTGCCATCTCGGACCCTTTCCCGTACAGCAACACATCAAGACCAAATCGAGTGATCTTGCGGATGCATGCAGCCAAATTAGACATGCTTTGGAACGGACTCGACAGCACTGGCAGCTCGGCGGGGTCGGCCTGCATAGATCCAAAGGCATGATAGCCTTGCAGAGTGTATCTGATACTCCGCAATCTTTGTCTCCCAAGCTGTCGTCCATCGTACTCTTGCGTGAGGATGGTCCGGCCAACGCTAGCGCCCTCCTTTCCCACATGGTAGTCCGGCAGCGCCACAGGCTTGAACTGGACGGATGTATTGGCCTGCATCCATTGTAGCATGATGGGAGCGTTCTGGAGGAAAGATGCAATTATGTCGTGGTCGTACAGATCCCCGAGGACGTTGCGAAGATACTTCTCAGCAGATTCTCGACTATCCACCACGTTGATTGTCTTCTGATGCGCATTATTGGGGATCCAGGCTCCTCCACCCGAGAATGCTGTAGTTCCCCCGAAAAAGTCGCTCTTCTCAAGCACGAGGGTGCGAAGACCGTGTTTGGCAGCAATCACGGCAGAAGTGAGACCGGCGCAGCCCGATCCTATCACCACCACATCGAAGTGCTGTGTATCGTGTGTACCGGACGCAGGATGGCTTCTGCTTGCTGTGGTGTTGAGCGCTGCTTTGCAAGGTGCAGTGGGAGTCCCAAGTTGGGGACGACAGCGTCGGGGCCAAATGCCATGGGCCGATCTCTGAGCTTGGCGAATTACGGCAGACATGACTCACGGGCGATATTGGGAAGTAGACGAGGTAGATAGGTCTATATATTTAGGCGCCTTTTGATGTAGTATTTAAACTGACAGAAATGGCGGATCAACTAACCGACTTGGACGAAATCAATGGCACAGCTTGGGGCTTGAATTACACCGAAAGACGCTTTGAGAGACAGTGTCAGATTAAGCCGATCCCTCGACACCCTTATTAACTAACCCCATTCAGAGAGAACCGGCCTATCTTTCTAGGGCCTGGTGATATTATCGGGTTGATTTCGTGTAGAAATTGAGATCCTTACTAGTTTATTATCGAGTATTGGCTCGATGTAGCACGATATTGGCTCTGGTCTTTCAGGGCCTAACGAGACGTAATGACACAATTAATTTCGTCAATTCATTCTTCAAGGCATCGAGACAGCACCTTATCAATTCTACTAGAACAGTAACAAGCTGCCTGCCTGGCTGTTGTTGACAAACCCCCCCCCCAAGAACCAGCCCTTCCAAACTGAAAACCCCAGGCCTCCTTCCTCCTAGCCCACGCAGAATCGACCGTCCATCCACTTCATTACAAATCGTAATCTACCACCCTGGCCCCTCCAAATCTGCCGATAAACCTATTATGGACCCTTTCAATGGCGTCGATGGGATGCCCGTCCACGATAGCGAACGAAACCGATCGGGTCATGGAGTCCCAAATAAGAGAGTCTTCGGACTGAGTATCCAAAAGTCGGCGTGCCGATGCCTCCACGCTCGCCCATTCGATCTGACAGTCGCAATGTCCCGTCTGTTCAATCTGCTGCATGGTGATGAACCAAGCGCGAGCTCGCCTGGGCTCGTTGTTTGCGGCGACAGCAGTTTCTTCCTCGCTGGGGGTGCCGATGGGGCTCTCTATAGCCCCAGGTTCTTGCTCGTCGAGACCATTCTCCAACTGGGAGGCATCGGCGACTGGTCGAGGAGTGGGTTGATGGCGGGGGAGTCGACCCCGACGGGCTTGAGAAAGGCGCCGAGAAGATCGGGAATGGCGTCGGCGAACCAAGACGTAAGCTCTCCGAAGGAGCCAGCGGTGTCTTGGGGGCTGGAATTGAGGCCGTGGGTGACGACGGCGATTGCTGCGAGAAGATGGGAGACGGGGCATGGTGTTGTCGATGATTGGAGAAGAAGAGGAAGGCGAAACAGGCGACAAAGAGAGGCAGGCCGCGGCGAGAGCGAAGAATCGATGGCGAAAATGAAGAGTCGAGATGTGAGAAGGAAGATATTTATGATGGTTAGTCTCAATTCCTGAGGCGCGTCTTGACATTTATGTTGTTTTTGCCCCCAGCTGTTGACAGCTGCCAAGCAGCCCATCACGCCAACACCTGTAGAAAGTCTCTTCAAACGTTTTAATCCTATATCGAGTAGTTATTTTTGCAATGACATTGCAGTCCATGTTTGGTCGCGAAGTGAGGGCTTTCATGAACTCATCGGAAAGAGTGGTGTTGGATGCGCGGTTCAAAGCACAGTCGGACGGGTTCAGGTTTGAGAGTGTCATGTCATGGTTGGGAAAAGATTTGACCAAGCCACGTGTTATGGAAATGCAATATATTTCGGCATGTTTCTATAGGTAAAGTATAAAAGAAACGATTCAAGTTATGGTAGTTGCAAAACAGGGACATTACATCCCAGGTGTCCCAAGCAACGGGTAGTGGTCTCTGCTGCAAGTTGGTCCCAGACTGTGTCAGGTTACCGATCTGATAATAAGCTGAAAAATGAAGGGAAGTAACTCCCGGGGTATTGCAGAAACCTGCTGGTAGGCCTCCAAGAGTAGGCTATGTGCCATGGGAGAACGAGCGTCAGGCGTAGCTATCTGCTCGGCCATCTTCACAGCACTCAACATTTTCGTGAATATCGCTCAACTTAGGGCCGGCAATGAATCCTCCGTCATCCATTTGCAGTTGATTAACTGGGATGTCCCCCTTGGAGTCGACTGTGCCGACATGTTTTCAGCCATCAGCCACGGCGATGACCTTTGAAGAACTCGTGGAGCAGAGCCTCATCCGAGGTGTTCGAGCTCCTCCTTATCTATCCTATATGGCGTTCGACTAGGCGCCAGCGGCCCAACGCTGCTGGATGATATTGACGAAACTCTCTTATATATAAATAGTTGGCAGGTTCGCGATTGCTGCTTTTTCCCCGGGTCCAATGACTGATCACTCGTGCTCCTTGGCGATTCTGGTCAGAATTGACCTCAGGGCCGAAGGAGAAACGAAATGGTTGGGTGGCAAAACTCTCAAAGTCTTTCGCTGGGGTAAATCGTATATCTTGGACCCATTTGCATTGCTGTGATCTTCCAGGTACCAAGAGCAGTAAGCATTCATCGCCTTGGTGGCCCCCATCGGGCCCCCCTTCCAGCGGGATAGAGATGCTCGTCTGAGCAATCATCTCTGGGTCATATATATCTGGCCATGCTCTCCCTTAGAGACCTGGTGATAGGTAACCTTCTCCTCATGGATGCGGGCGGTGGTGGGAGCGACGCCAGCTGCCGCGAGCGTGTCGAACTCGGCAAGTATGTCATGATATCGCCCTTGTTACCCAGGACACAATCTCCTTCTCGAAACCCGCCTTTTCGACCAGCGGCATAGCCATCTCGAATACGTGCAAGAGTCTCTGTTCCCGTGGCTATCCCATTCGGTGGGCCCTCCATCGTTGGGTCCGCTTGGGTGGTAAGGGGAGAGGGGATCTCGGCAGCTTCAGGGGTGCCTAAGACCCCAGCTTCGTATAGAGGTGTGGCTGTACACTGTAATCTGGGTGTTAGAAGTTGCTCAGATTGTGCAGGTTCAACCCCGGCCTTCATGGTCTCCATTGCACACGACGCAACCGTGAATGGTCCCATCGGCCTGCACATGTAACACATAGCTGCGTTGCGACCCTCAACACCACAGTTTGAACATCTTTCCTGGGGCGGAGCCGCAGGTGTCTGGTCTGGCGGCGGCTCTTGGTGCTTCTGAGCCGAGGCCTGGGCGTAAGCATCCTCTAGCCACTGCCCCTCTGTCGCCACATGTTGCCCCTGCTGCTTCGATGGCTCAGATCGTGCTTACAACTACTGTAGGAGCTGTATATGAGGGTCTGAATCACCCTGCATTAACTCTTCTTACCGTCGGGGAGGCTGATGCCTGTTCTGGCCCCAAGGCTGTCCTCCACGCTGTCGCTGCTGTTGCCGGCCTACATAATGCCTGACGACATTGCTGCAGCAGAAGCAAAGTTGGAATCGTGATAGTTTCTCTATACATAACCTGCCTAAGATTACAAACTTCTGCTTCAAGCCTCGGCTGTGGGTACGTTTTTCAACAGGTTTGCAATTGCAAAATGTTCATTCTTCGTCGCGAGTTCAATGGCGCGTTTGAAGCCCGTTCCATTCAACATATTGCCCCTTGCCCCAGCATTCAGCAGGAACTGGACCATATCCAAGCGACCATGCTCAGCAGCTCCCTCGATAGCGTACCGCCCCTCAACGTAGGAAGGGGCTCCATTGACATCGGCGTCGTTGTCAATAAGTCGTTTAGCGAGCATTATATCGCCAGATATGGCAGATCCTTGAAGAGCCGTGATCCCGCCATAAACGGAGGGCTTAGCATTGACGTCAGCGCCGTTGTCGAGAAGGAACTGGACTAGGTCCATGTCCGGTTCATCTCTGGAAGTGGCCGCTTGGAGTGCGGTCCGCCCAAATCGATACGCTGGCGCCTCATTGATGTCGGCCCCACGGCCAACTAGCATCTTGACAGCTTTCAAGTTTCCGTATTCTGCTGCTAGCTGAGTCGGCGTCCTAGGCTCCCAGATATAATACTCATCCTCCTCGATTGTCTGATCACACCACATATGGTTGATGATTGCATTGCGCTGAGGCTCGAGCATGCGAGCCAGAATCCCCTCCCACCTGCTGTCCATCGCGCCATGAAGTGCTGAACTTGGCTTTCCGTTCGGCCGATTAACTGGAGCATTGGAATCCAGAAGATAATTGCACAGACCCAGAAGTTGGTCTTCTGGAAGATCAAAGCAGTTATGGCAAGCAGCCTCGAGGGCCGTTAGCCCACCCACTAGGGCGGGTGGAGCGGAGATGTCAGCCCCTCTGTCTAGCAAAAGCCACGCAGTTTCAGGAGTCTTGCTATCCAATGCTGCTTGAAGTGCGGTACGGCCATAATTCAGATATGCCGGTGCATTTGGATCCGCTCCATGATCGAGAAGGAACCCAAGCATTTCCAACTCTCCCATCCTGGCCGCCGCTTGAAGAGGATTCTCTTCGAGCCCAGGAGTGTTGACATCTACTCCAAAGTGAAGCAGGAAGGCTGCCAAAGATGTATAGCCAAGTTTTGCTGCTTCGACCAGAGCTTCCATGCCTTGCTCTTCGAGATTCACGCCAGCCTCGATGAAGATTTGCAGGAGCTTAGAGTCATTCTTATAAACAACGGTTTTGAGAATACCATCCCCGTTAACGTCCGCTTTGTACTTGATCAAAAGCTCACAAACCCTGCGAGATTGCTTTTGTGACTGCAGAGCGGTTCGAAGAGGTGGGCTATCCAAACAGGGGCAATTGGGGCTAACTCCGTGTTTCAGCAACGCGGTAGTGGCCGCGATATACCCTAGCCGGATGGATTCACTCAACGCTTGCTCGAGCTGTTGCTTTGAAACCGTTCTTCGCTGCCTTTGTAGATAGGCATTGAGGGAGTCGTTGCCCTCATTTGCAGCATCGACCAAGTCCTCAATTGTGAAGCCTACATCGATGGCTCCGATGTGTTCCTGCAGAAGCCTGTAGATGTTTCTGCAGTTCAACGAAGACCATTGCATGATGTCCTGCTTTTCCACTTTACATGAAGTGTTTGCATCGTGTTTCAGGAGGACGGCCACAATATCTGACTCTTTCGACAAAACCGCTTTCGCAAGCGGGACTTCATGGTCTCCACCATATGAGAAAGATCCCTTGTTAACATCGGCACCCAATTCGAGCAGAAACGTAACCGCATGGACGTCTTCGCGGCTTACTGCCGAATAGAGAGGAGTTCGTCTGAATCTCTCTCCGTTCATGTTTGCTCCTTTTGTAGCAAGCATCCGAGCAAGATCGAAATGGTTCCCTTCAACACAAAGATGGAATAGGTCAACCCCTCTTTGCCCATCGAAGCAAGTCGGACTAACGCTTGAGAGAGCTAGTTTCATGAAGTCCATGTCGCCAATTTGTAGTATTTTATCCAAGATGCTGTCAAATTTGACGCCAAGATCCATCAGTGCTGTCAGAAACTTGACGTTCTGAACACGAACAGCAGACTTCAGAATCTGAGTGGCAAACGCATGGATTGTTGGTGTGTTGATTCGGAGGAATCGCTCTAAGTGTTCGGTGTATTTTTGGTCAATAACCCACTTAAGAAAGGTATCCATTCGGGTGTGCTCGAGTTTGTTGTTGGATGCAAAATACGCTGCGAGGCTGAAGATGGCGGACAGACTGGAGGGACTAGTCGACCGGGAGTCAAGGATGTGAGCAATCTTGTGGGATAGCTCCCCTTCACATCTCTCAGGTATGGATCTTCGAAGCTTGTTTGTGACGACAGAAACATTTCCCGCAAGCTGATGATCCGATATTGGCCCGAGTAGGTTCAATAAGACACCTCGTCGTGTCTCAGGCGGAAGGGCAACAGACACGCCTGTGGGCGACAACAGGCCTCCATCTAGAAGAGGATGGATCTGCAAAGTTGTGAAATCTGAACTCGCGGTTAGCTTAGAAAACGAGTTGAAGCTTTGTGACGAAATCACACCTAGCTGCTCGAGGGTGGTTTGAAGCTTAAACCACGGTAGATTCGTCATGAGTTGAAAACTAGAGCGAGTATCGAAAATCTCGAAGTTGAAGAATTGAGAAATTGGCGACAGACTTCTTCCTGAATATTGCGGTCTCGGGGAATTGGTGGTTCCGGGACTGGATGGATCTTCCATGATTGTCACGGGAGGTTGGCGATACGGCGTTGGCCGGATTATCTCGCCATCTCCGTCCAAGTCCCACATCCCTAACGAATCAAGCGAGACTACGACTCAATTCTCAGCTTAAATCAGAGCTGTGGGGTAGTATATCTTAGGGGGCAATATATCTTACAAGAGTTGTTAATGACAACCTCGATCTCCATAGCGTCGGGTTGAACTATCTGTTCCAGCTCGAACGGCGTGTCGAAGAGAGCCTCCTGAGGTGATACTTGGATAGAAACTTGAGGCTCATGAGACTCTACCTCATTGCCCATATGGGTGTTCAACGGATTAAGATTTGCTCCTGGCATGTTTGCCACCGCTAATGGTGGAGGAGTCCGGACGGATATCCTTCCTAGAGATGGATTTGGAAGCTCTTTTGGTTGTCTTAGCAGACTGCAGCACAACGAGATGTCTGCGCACTTACGATTTGGGGGTATAGTGACATGACGCCTACGCCTGTGTCGCGCAGTCTCTCTCCTGACGCGGTCCGCTGGCAGCGGCCTCTGCAGCAGGCAGGGCTCAGACTCCTTCCCAATTGCCGCGCGACGCTGGATTTCCTGGTCAATCCAGATCCACTCGTTGGCTCTCACGTTCTTCAGGTTTGAGAATCTGTGCTTATACTGTCTCTCTCTGCCATGGTCGTGTTGTTAGTTTGCAACTTGATGATCTGGCGACTCGGGTTACAATAGGGGTAGTACGTCGCTTTGAAATTGTGCCTTCCTTCCATGTGGGAAATGACCTGGGCTAGAGTTTTATTCTGGGAAATGAAGAGATCGTGGATTTCGTCGGTATGTTTGGCCCAATCTAGGGCTTCCGGGTCATTCGTTTCCATCTTGTCAAAAGGGACATGGAAGTCAACAGGAAAAGGAAGAAAAGGCAAGCAAAGCCAATTTGGACAGAATAGAATTCGGTGACAGGTCTGTTTGAGTTTGCGCCGATGTCATGGGGAGCCGGTCCATTTATGTGCATCTTTGTGGCACTTCACGTGGACGGCATTGTGCTTTTGGGTGTACTTTTGTTTGCGTACTTTTGCTTGATTAGCTCGAGTGCCTGCCTTTCCATTTGAGTGAGGTCGGCGCATAAGTGCAAGAAAAGAAGCGCCACATTTCGTGGGAAAGGCGGTGTCTTTGATGGAATGGCACATAATTGGCCCGCAAAAGGACAATGGAAGCAGCATCCATCACCAACACACGCCAAAAGACCAACGATCGCCCTCTTCTTGTTGAGAGCCAGACGACGAGATTACTCTGACGCGGCTTTTATTTGATGAAAGAAATGAAACAGACATACGGGGGTTTGCACAACTTACCACAGCTGCAGAAAGTTTCAGTTGCGGCGTTTGCCCAGTCCCTTTCGTGTGGCTTGAAATAAGCAGCCTCGAAATGACACGTGTCATGCGACCCAAGATGCGGACTCGTGGTTTGGGGCGAAGCATGTACTGTCGGTGGTAAGGCGACTGATTCTCAAAAGTACGATCCTCAAGTTTTGGGGCACGCCTACATAGGACAGGTCGCCATCCATGTCTCGGGTTGGTGGCGGCGCCCTAGCATAGAAGGACATCCTTTACACATCCTTGACCCCAGCTCGTTCCGCACCTTACGAAAAGGCAGCGAATGAAGAGGCGTGAATTCGACTTGGGCGAGATTGACCTGGGTGAATAGCCGTAACAAAGATACAATCTTGGCTCGTCGTCATCGAATAGTTCAATGCGTCGTGTACCTATGTTCTAATATCCACAGGCCACAAAGGTACAGCACGGGAAAGGAGTGGGAAGGAGGAATACAATCCTCACATGGAGAATATAAATATCTCAACCTAGGTTGCCGTTCGATGCTACTTGGCAACTACTACCCAGCATTATCATCTCTAAGTTCTGTGCTTCCCTCGACTTGACCTTATACGTCTAATTCGACCTTCACAACGCGATTCCAGTCATCATGGCCAGTCAACCAGACTCGTCAATCATAGTCGAGCCGAGCGAATGCTCGACTAGAAAGGATGACAGTTCAAGTTGTTGCATATCAAGTTTTACCCACCAAACGCAACCCATAACCACCCATAAAACGTGTGTACCTCGTACTAGCTTTATATCCCAGGACAAATCTGACTAACCATTGCCCTCTAACAAAACAGGAGGGATGGTGTCACCCAGGGATTGGTTCTCCCAGAAGCGTCATTGTCGATGTTGACCCGATATGTATATGAAAACCGAAAAAGCGAATTGACGATATCGGAGCGGCTGCAGCAGGAAGCAAATGCAAAGGTCTGACTATGACTGGGAGAGTTTATTTCGGGGGGAAGTCTAATCGAGTTGTCGCCGGCGGACCTGTCTAGTCAGACTTTCCTATCTTGATATGCTATCCAAATATTATCTCTGCTATCCTGGTACATCTAATACGATAGATGTTTGATAGGGCTAGGCTCTCTTATCCTAGCACTAGGATACATATTAGGATAAGCAGCTAGCTCTAAATTAATAGCATTTATCTTATAGTCATGAAAGAAGCGGTCAAGGTACCCCTCTGTGTACAATATCTCCTCTCCCTCCTGAAATCTATCTCGTCTTCCCGTCGCGTATCCATCGCGATGGCCGTCATTGTAACCCTCGGTCTACCCTTATATATAGCCGATCTGGCGCTATGGAAGATCAGTCGAGTAAACTCTCCTTGACAGTGACTCTCGAGAACCTCCAACAATAGAAACAAATCCAGTCATAGCATAATTCCTCCCTGAGCCGGCGCCCCTCGCGAAAGCCGATTTGGGCTCCGATGAGGAAACCGTTGCGATGACTGGTCAGATACTTGTCCGGCAAAGATTCATCATCTGGCTGGGTTGGGAGGTTAGGGGTAGTGGTCTCAGCGGTCGTCCCAGTGGTTCCCCCTTCGGCTGTTTGATCGGTTACACCATCTGGCTTAGGCTCATCGGCCACGGCGGCGATTTTGAATAACAAGCTCCCTGCTTGGCTGTTGTTGAGGCCCCCCAAGAACCAGCCCGTTAGCCACAAGGCACTCAATCAGTACACCTCCCTATCCCCTGCGCAACTTGTCGAGCAAGTGAATCATGACAACCGACGAGCCAATCTCTGGTCTTCAGCCAACCTGGCAACAAGGTCCTTCCGCTCGTCCCACGTCCCAGTCCTTACATAAACCCTCTTTCCAGTGAACAAGCTTAAGGGAGGGGGGATCATGCAATATTTGTTTGCCAGAACAGCAACATCGTAGACTTGTTCGGGTGTTAGATGAGAGGCCGTCTCATCTCCGCCGTAGAGAGCACCAAAGGCATTCTAGGCCGTTTCTGGGCAGTCGTCGGGAAGTTTGATCTCAGCTGGCGCACCGTTTCTCTTGCGGAATGCTTTACTCTCCTCGAAATCGGAGTTTAGCATGGTCTTGAAGACTGGTGAGGTCTTGCCGAGTAGATGCGACGAGATCTGGATCTTTTTCTGCTCAGGACCAACGAGGAGCATGATGTCGCATCGAGATTGTACTCGAGTCTTGCGGCTAGAGGCGTTCGAGGAGGTAAAGCTTGGCCTGCACTAGCTCTTGCCACTGTGAGAACTCGGGAATCGTTGTTGTCTGGTATAGCTCTTCCTGTCCGTCGTCGCCATTCCTCCACGATACCTCGTCTGAGAGCGGCAGACGGGGCGTTCTTGACTTGGAGGGTGCATGCCTTTTTCGAGCAGGGACAGCCGCCGGTAGACCTAAGCACCTTGCAATGTTTACAATTTGCAAGCTTTAAAGTTACCTCTTTTGTTGTGTTTATTTGGCTATGCCGCTGTTAAATAGCAAATTAATGTGAAGACGCGTTCGTGTGGCTCGGGTTGGCCTTGAACTGAGAGGGCAGCGGGGCAAAGGCAGATGTTGGTCTTGAGGCGGGGTAGAAGCGCCGCTACGCTGCAGGCAAAAAGGTAAGAGAGAGTCGGGTAATGCGGCGAATTCTGACCCCGAGTATCTTGCGATGGTGTAGGCTGGTGTTCAGTTGCCCCGATTTTTGACTCCTGTCGGTAGCATGCGAATTTGACTCGAGAGGATGTGAGGGTGAAGTTGCGTGGGGCTTTTTGTGGTTGTGAGAGGTCCTTTGTTGGGCAGGTACCTCCTTCCATACAACCTAGTCCTTACCCGCCATGAAGGGACGAGGAATGCAACAACTCGTCTCATCCATTTCCCTTGGCCAAGAAACGCGATTGCTCGGTGGCAGATATCCAGATGGGCTGAGGCGTTTGGTTACGCACTGCCCTCGCAAACCTAGAGTTCCGCGACACATCTGGCCATCGATGCACCGTCAGGGTAGTTCAATAGAACTTGAGGAGTTTTTGCTTGAATGATAAAAGAGTAATCAAAAAATAGGAGAAGAAAATACAAAGTGTGATAGAGTTATTATAGAGTCTTTTCTAAACATTATCATCATGTCGAGATTTGCCTCAGTCGAACACATGACCAGGAGAATAGCCAGTCCGCTCTTGAAGGATGTCTTCGAGTCGTCGGGCCCAACTGGGTGATCCTCCGCGGTAAGCTGCCCTGTTGGTGCTTTGCGTAGTAGTCCCATGCTCCTCGTCCAGTGTTGGGGCCTTGTCGACTCCAGGGACTTGGACAAGCCCAATGAACAGGTCGATCTCAGCTCGCCAAGTCAGTCATCTGATAGTGCATTGCAATCACCTCAGCCTGTCGCTCTCTGCTGATGGCGGCATGAGGTCGCTGTAGCCCATGTCAAGCCATGTACTGGCGCATCGCGAGCCCATGCGGGCAGCGACAAAGACGGTGGCGAGGACGAGGGTGCCAGCGAAGACGGCCAGCCCGCGATCGGGGATGCCTCCGTTGCCAGTGGGCAGTGGGGCCGAGTCGGACATGGCGGCGGCGTCGGGATCCGATATGGCGATGGTCTCGGCTTGTCGCGTTTTGGGTCGCTGTGGTTCATTCATGAAGCCCGCCTTGGTGGTTTGGCCTGGTTGCCCTGTGCCATGCCGATTGCCATCCATGACTCTTGTCGTTCGGCGGTGCTTATATTGACGCGTCCCTGCATCATGTAAGTCGACCTTGGTTCGTACTCCAAGTCATCTGACAATGCATGACGATGGCCTTGGCCTGTCGTGTTCTGATTGCGACATTGAGCCGCTGTTGTTCATTCATGAAACCCGCCCTGGTAGCTGAGTGAGCCCCAGATGATATCGGGTGGTAAGAGCTTCTCTCGTCTATGGGGAGCCTCGTCGATGGGGGGCCTCGTCGGGTCGGCGAAAAGTTGCCATATCCAGTCTGTGCAAGTAGCATCGAGACTTGACTCTAGAACGACTCCTATAGCGGTCGTTCCAGGGACCGTCACCCTTGCTTGCCTAAGCAACATCCGGCCTGCATTGTACGTGTAGCTCGGTGAAGCCTTGCGAGATCAAGTAATTCCAGAAGGTAGGATTGGGGGCAGTTCTGGTGAGCTTCTTGAGGCCGACCGCGGCGCCGACTAGGGAGAGCCGGTCAGTGCGATCTGAGTCTGAAGTCATAGGCTCGATTTTGACAGAAGAAAATACTTCCTGGTGAAGAAAATGTGAAATTGGTGAGAGTGTTGCTTGTGGTCACGGTGAGAGACTAGCTAACTACGTGACTGCTTTCTTGTCAACCAAGTTGTGAAGGCTTCCTGCTTCTCCATGTCGGCATGCGGCAAGCGCCACTCCAAGATGCTGACGCCTTGTATTTCATGAACAGAGGTAGGGTGCGACCGGGACTCGTGATTTACGTATTTCAGGTTGTGGTGATCTCTATGGCCACGGGGGGAGCAGTGAGTTGGAGCTTGATTATGCTACTGGTTAACTTACGTGCCTGATCACATGATTATATGATCAAAAGGAGCATCTTCTATTAGATAAGGCCATGTGCACCGGGTTAGCCATAGCTGGCAAAAGATCGTCGAAACTGCGGCAAAGCCTCAAATCCTGACCTGCCTTGGTTGGCAGCCCTAGAGGCAATTCAAGGAGGAGGAACAATAATAGAGATAACAAAATTCTGGCTTGACCCTACTTTCCGGCACTTTTAACCCTTCACCCGCACTTCCATCTACCTTAGAACAACCTCTGGCTGAGGATCATTCTCCCTGTCCCAAGGGAACCCATTCCTCCACATAAGCTCGTCTCTCGATTTCTCAGTTGACATGACCACCACGCACGAGTAGTCACTGACATTCATGCTGACAATTCGGTAGAGGCCCCGAGCTATGTGCTTTGTCACCTGCATGACCGCATGGTGAACATGTTCGTTGGTGCCCGTTCGAACAATCCGAAAGTTAGAGTCGCCGTTGATGTTGATGAAAATGACAACGACTCTATTGATATTGACATTGCTAAGTTCTGGAGCAGGTGGAGGCCATGAACCCGGGTTGGTAGAAGGGTCAACTGTATAATGAACTGTGGGCTGATTCGCCATGATACTTGATTTTCTTTGATATAATAATCGACGCGGCTCTTCTATCAGCAAACGTTTTGGGTTAACTTCTAAAAAAAAAAGGACCATTGGGAGAATTGATATCTTTATACACAAATTTAGCGATACTTACAACCAACACATTTGACTTGAGACTATGCTCTTTCTGGCTGTTGGTGATGTAAATAATAACCCTTTCCCTGTTCCGCAGTCATGCAGCAACGTGCATGATAAGCATGCGGATCAAAAATCCCTCACCCCATCATATTGCCATTTAACTGAATACTTGGCATTATCGAAGGGGAAACATGGCATAGGTGCCAGCAGGTAAGCGATCCATTCCACGTCTGTTGTCCACGTATTAAAGCTGTGGAAATGGATAGTTCTTGCATATCTTTCCATCTGTTCTACTAAAGTTAGGTTTCAATGGATATCTATCTATTTTACCTAAGGCTGCGTTGATGGAAGTAGAATGGACCACCGGCCTGAGTACTAGAAGTCTCGCGTGCCAGGTACCTCCAAGACGTCGCCCGGGGTTTTGGGCTCCTACACGTGGAGCACAGCGAAATGGAAGGGCTATCTATGGCTCGCCTCGTATGATCATGTCAATATATCCTCGAGACGAGTGGGCGCCTCGCTGGCCATATCGACATCCAGGCCTATACGGCGTATCCAACAGACAGCCTCCGGATCGAACCATTCAGGATGTGGTTTCTTGTCATATGGCGGGTGATCGTCTCTGGACCCTCTCCCCCAAACCAACAATAACCCGCAGCAGACTAGAAACAGCTCGCCGTTCACATACTGCAGTTGTTTCCCGTCGTAGACACTGGCCCTGCCTGGTCAAAAGTTCCGCTACTATTCAAAGAGACTTGCTGTCACTACACTACCTTCCTTTTTGGTATTGTCACACTAGCCCTGCCTCGTAAAAAGTTCCGCTACTGTTCAAAAAGATCTGCGACCAACGGGCGGTAATCTGCAGCTAATGCAAAGGCGACTTGACTCAACTATCGTCGAATGACAGGAAGAGATAGTATGTCTTTGTTTTTTGTTTTTCTGATAAGCAGGTAGAAAGGCTTGCACCCTGGACCACACAATGTTATTAGATTGACTCTGGAAAAGGGCGATCGAGGACTAATAAATTGTAGTTGGCACTATCGTCGACTATCGAGAAAGAACAATCACATAAGTAATATGGAATGGCTAACATCTATTTCATTTCCAACCCGCCGAAAGTCTATGAATTAAGTCTGCCGAAGACTAATTCCATCTTCACCGTTATCAGTGCCCAAGCGATGGAACTTTGCTCTTTTTTCAGCCTAAACATTCCTTCCTGCACATAGCCCTGCGTGGAACCAACAACCAACGACCAACACCCACAACGTTACGGAGTAGACGGCAACCACCACGGCACTTCGTGGCCGATACAAGCGAGAACAGGACACGGTGCTGGATCACGCCCAGGTGGCAGAGCAAGTACCTTCCCGAGAGACAACTCATAAAACATGCCAGAGAGTGGAATTTGCTCAGCCCTGAATGACCAAGTTCAAGTATATAAAGGGGTGACAATCCCTGTGAGAAGAAAGCAAACCTCTCAACCCGACTCACCACACATCACAAGACTCATCAATCCCTGTAAGACACCGCAAGGCAAACTCAAAAGGCACCACCCAGCCAATCGTTGAATCGCCAGGATCAATTCTCTTCAACATGTTCGGAAAACAAGGCCCTGCGAAACCACTCCTCACGTTCGCCCTCTTGGGAAGCATCTTGGGTAATGTGGTCGTCGGCTTGCCCGTCGACCCGACTGCCGATAGCAAAGATGATGGGGTCTCGAAAGTACAAGAGATCTTTTACTCTGTAGATTGCGATGCCGGAACTTGGGGAGTAGCCTCCCGTTGCCAAGCCTGGTGTAGTAGCGCGGGTCGTCTGAACTTTAACACGAGCCGATGCCCAATTGGGAGTCATAATGCTGACGACATCTTGTCGGATTGCTACTGCGTTGGAGAATGCGCGATTTGTAAGGATGAGGATAAGGATGAGGATAAAGCTCAGGATTAGGAAGGGTTGTTTGAGCTTATCGTAATCTTATCAGCCTGTGGAAGTATTGTATTATCACGTACAGCCTCATCATAATGCTGTGAGGGTGTAATTTTAATATGCTGTGGTGTCGTATGTCCGATTCCCGCGGTGCCATCGTAACCCAAAGGTATGGTGCTACGGGATCCGGTGCGAGAAAAGGAAAAGTCGACGAGTTTCTCCTTGCATGCATGCGAGTAGCGAAGTCGAGATGGCTGTTTGCACTGGCTGTCACTGGTTCCCAAGAGCTGCCAGGCGCATTTCTACAAACACATGACAGTTAATTTTTGACAGTGGACAATACGTTCTCAGCAGGCTAGCCCAGTCACCCGTTTCCTATGAGTTAGGCCAAACAGCGAGCAGGAAGCGACGGACCTGTCATGGAAACTTTTGACGGTAGGGACAAAGACTTGGATCCATGTTCACCACTATCCCCCGCCCTTTCTATTGCCCAAGTAGAGTAGAGATGCAGTGAACAAAGGGCTACGGGAAGAGATGACCTGCACCCTACCGTTTGGGCGCTACACGCCAGACTTTGAAGGGTCAGGTACCACCATTCTACAGCTTCGCCATCTTTCGTCGCAACAGAAGAGCTTGTTATGTGAACTCATTGAAGTTTTGGGAGGTTGATGTCGCTTGTTCATGTGGGGGCCACTTGTGTAACACGCCACAAACGGCCACAACAGCCATTGTCAGGGGGTGAAGGCTAGCTTGCGAGCTGTCATTCGTAGATCTATATCTTATCAGATCCTCTCCACCAAGATCAGATCAAATAACAAAGCGGCGGCATACATCAACCGTCGCCCCCCATCTCGGCTGGGCCGCAAGTTGTACAGGCCCCCATCCACTAGGCCATCTTGCTCAGGCCTTGGATTGGCAACCATGGAATCCCTGCCCCCTTGTGGCGAAGAGTGATTTTTAAAATTAACTCTAATTTACTGCCGTGGAAGGCGGGGGTAATAATACACTACTAGAATATGCTGTGAAACCCTTTTTACTAAGTAGATGCCACAAGTCCTTACACCCGGTATGCTGTGTTACTCCCATCCACCGCCATCGTTATCGAGCGTCCAGAACATAGCGCCGCCCATGCACAATCCATCGGCCCATGCCATCTTCAGTGCCAACGTATCACCGTCGTCATAGGCTATCCACTGATCACTTCCCCAGGTCGCATACTTCTGCATGGCGGTTCTGTCAAGCTCAACGGTGGCATCGTTGGCCGATATGGCCGTTTTGATATCACTTAGCACCATGACACCTGTCGGATCTGCGAGACAAGAACCCGGTTCGCTGGGCCCCGACGCAGCACATCCAGCGGTTTTGCAATCAGGGGAGGAGAGGGTATAGCCGCGGCCGTATAGGGGGATTCCAAGGTTGATCTGCGACGCATTGGTCTGGTTCGCCCACAGCGGCATAAGATTGGTGGCGATATCTAGTATGCTGGCCTGGTAGGTGACAACATTCTTTGTTGGCTCGGCATCAACCCCCCAGCCGTGCAAATCGTAGGCCATGTAGTTGAAGAAGTCGACATATTTGCCCATACCGGCAGGGTTGAAGCCCTGGAGGCTACCCCAGTCCGATGGCAGTGGCACTGAGATGCCATAAGCGTTTCCGAAGGCGGCTCGGAGCTCCCGGACGAGGGAGACAAAGTTATCTCCATCGGCGGTTGAAGCTGCTGGAAATTCCCAGTCCAGGTCGACACCTTGGAAGGAATTGGTCTCCATGAAGGACTTGAGAGACGAGATGAAGGCGGATCGGGAGGTCGATGAAGCCACCATGGAAGACCAAGATTTGCTAGAGAAGCTGCCGCCACCTATGCTAATCCACGTTTGCAGTGAGCTGCTCTGCAAAGCGGTGAACTGCGTATAATAGGGGACGTCTTTGGGGTCTTCAGCGCCCACTGCGAAACTCTTTGAGTCGAAATGGGCAAACGCCAAGATCAGATGGGTTAACCCTTTGGTCTGGATCTGGGAAGGAAGAACGACATTGCAAGACCGGTCCCATGCCTGCTTCACCCGCCAGTATCCAACGCGGCGGCCGTTGGTCGCCGACTTACCGCCGGTAAAGCAAGAATTACGGCTGGTAGAGCAAGAAGGGACTGTAGGTATAGAACAGCTCCCGTACTCTGACTGACAGCCGTCTCCGCAGTAGATATCCGATGTTCCGCAGTATCCCGATGAGGAACAACAAGTGTTCAAAGGGCAGCGGGCTCCACCATTGTCAGGACCGCACTGAGCGAGGACAAGGTTGAGTAAAAGGCCGAGAATCAGGGCCAGACGGCCGACGATAGAAGTGAAAGAAGCCAACATGGCCGAATACACTTGAAACGATGCCAGAAAATCGGAGTGCCAGTCACGAATTTCAATCTTCTTGGGCTTTATATTATAGGTCTCATTCCGCATAACCCCAGTCATCACGTCGGTCTGAAAACCAAGCCCTGGTAATGTTCATTTCCGCATTTAAAATAACACTCGCACAAAGACCTCATTTTTTTCCATTTGCCGCTAGCCTGCTTCCTTAGTTAGCAGAACGAAAAGAAACGAGTGGGCCATCGTTACCGAGAAAGAACACTGCCGAGCTGGAAGCGCTCAAACCACGCTTGAGCTGCAAAAGCAGCCATATGTCACTTGCTTTGATTGGTTGTTAAGGAGCTCCAGCCTCAGCCTTAAATGATCTCTCCACACCATAAGCATGCACCAACCTCGAAGAGGTTGTCGCTGAATACCGACTTGTGATGTAATTGGTCTCTTGCAGTGCCCCTGAGGGAAGTGGAGATAGCAGAAGGTGGTCCGTCAGCCTCCTGAATCTCGGCTAATTAACCATAACCTCGGCGCTTACTCCCTTCTTAGCTGAGCGTTAAAAATAGATCCATTCATTCGTTGTCAACCTACGTGGTCGACTCCACAAGGCAAGGTAGACAAAGCATGGTGCGACTGTCAGCATTCTGCTAACTCTTTCATCAGTTAACTTGCTTGAAGCTGGCATTTCCCCTTGGAAGATTCAGGAAAGCTATAGTACTCATTTGTAGGCATGGAGGTACTAATTGTTAGCAGGTGCCGGATGGACGCGTTATCGGGCCGACGTGAGAATGACAGGTCGGCTGTCTTAGTCTCAACCCCTCGCTTATGTTCCCTTGAGGCTTGGGGCTAGGGACGGGCTGGAGTGGAGCAGGACGGACAGACTAACCAGCTTCTGCTAGGGTCGTTTTGAAGGGTGATCCCTCATAAAGGCATTGTGCCCCGCTAGGATCGAGGAGGATCTTGCAACGAACGTCTTGAGGCCTTCGCCTGCGTCGTTTGCCAGAACCAAACAAGCGATTTGTCGCCATGGAGTTTTCCCTGCTGTATTTTCTGTGGATATTCTCTCCAGTCTTGGCATCGTTCCCTCGCGACTTTGAACTGTGAGCTCACTGATCATCCCTTGACCGAATTACCCCTGACCGTTCCCAGCGCATCCTCTCTCATCCTACCGCGCTCAAACCCCACTAGCAGAGACGGCAACTGTGGTTCTAATTCCGAGACTAACGCGACATGCCTCACCTCCACTTTCGGTAACTGCTGCTCTTCCAAAGGGTTCTGCGGCAAGACTTCAGCATACTGCGCCGAGGGCTGTCAAGATGCGTTTGGCACCTGCTCGTCAATGCCTGACGGGCAGCTTGTTAGTACCTCAGGATCATGTGGTGCGACTTCCACAAGCAACATCACATGTCAAGGGAGCACATATGGAGACTGCTGCTCTGCATTGGGGTACTGTGGCAAGAATGTGACCTATTGTGGTGACGGGTGAGTGCAGTCTTAGTCCGAGAAGAGCTGGATTTTCTCCATCGGCTTCCCAAACCTCTTCTAGATGCCGCTGACATTGGGATTTGAACAGGTGCCAAAGTGAGTTCGGTACTTGTTCATCCGTTGACGAGGACGAGACCTCCACGACCACCGCAGCAACCGATAAGACTTCAACCTCGACGGGGGCGTCATCTACGAGCCTTGGTGCTATTTCTATTGACGGAAACTGCGGATCTAACTCGGATATCGACGCTATCTGCAAAGGCAGCGAGTTTGGTGATTGTTGTTCAGCATTGGGGTATTGCGGCGGGAACTCGAGTAAGTGAACTCGCCCAAGGGACGTATCTAATCCAACAACGCTGACTCGACTCTCTAGGCTACTGTGGAACGGGCTGCCAATCCAAATTCGGTTCCTGCGATCCGACAACCTCGTCGACAACCTCGTCAACAACCTCGTCCACAGACTCGTCGACAACCTCATCGACAGACTCGTCGACAGGCTCCCTCAGCACCGGTGCCAAGGCCGGGATCGCGGTCGGGTCTGTCATCGGCGGGATTGGAGCAATCGGGCTTCTCGCTTGGCTCCTGATACGAAGGAAGAACAACAAAAAGCCTTCGCTGTCAAAGATGGATGAAGCTGCGGGGATACGTAATAACGAGGCGAGATATGAGATGCCTGAGCAGAGTCTTGTTGAGTTGCCTGCTGATTATGAGAGGGTTGACGATCGGGCTGCGGCAGGGTATGATGGGGCATACAGGGGACATTAAATTCTGGTTCTGGGTTGCAAGTTGGCTCTATAAAATGTAATAGCTCATAATATTGCTGTGACACTGGTGACGTGTGGCACGAATCGCCAAGAGATCTTGAGGAAACCAGCGGGCTAGAGTGTGCTATTGATACACATAAGAATTGGCTCGTGCGCTCTCGGGCCGTCCCTGAACCTTGTCACTGTCCCTCACAACTCTCAAGTTAAATAAGGACGGAAAAGTCCTGGTTTAAAAAATAGCTCCTAATCACGCCACAAATTCGCTCAATCAAGACAAGATTCACTTCCTTAAAACTCGCTACCCGCGTCGCTACTGCCACCATCGTCGTCTTAGACCAATCCGTGTATGGCTCTTGGACGGGCGCGGCAGCGCGTTGTCGGACCCCGAGGCCGAAAAGGCGACACCCGGGCTCCTAATGATGGTTGAGAAGGCGTCTTCTGACCCGCGACTGCTCCCTTCATAGCCTTACTCTCGGGGCGTTCTATGCGATAGCCGTTTTTTGGAGAGACGCGTCATATGTCCCAGGAATACTGTCGTGGTTGAGAGGAGCAACCCTTATAGGCATGTCGTCACCTCGATACAGAGCCTCGTCCATGTCAAGCGGCGCAGGGGTAGGCCCCCTGAGACGCACGTACTGGCGTTAAGGGGTCTAAAGGTGCATCATCATGAACAGAAGCCTGATCTGGGGTCAAATGCGCGACATCCAGAGTCTGCGATGCCTGATGAGTCCGGCTCTTCTTGCGGGCCCTCTGAAGAGGCCGCACCAAATCCAGGCGGGCTCTCCATCTTTGCCATCTTAGTGCAGTCATCCCGTTTCTCTTGGGCTGGCACAAGCAGCGAATAGACAAGCGGCAGCCGTCTGCCATCACCGAGACGCATCCACAGTCTCAGTGGAGTTGTTTTCCCAAGTTTGAGGGCAGCTCAATCATTCCGCGGCGAGTGCCAAACAGTGAGCTTTCTTTCGTGCTTGCCAGTCCCTCACGTCTACGCCTTTGCTTCCCTCTACGGCTGTGCCACCTTTCAAGCCTCAGCTTCAAACAGTGAGCCGTCGCATGTCCCTCGTCCATGATCTTTGGCGTGTTGATATGCAGGTGCCTCAGTTCTGAGATGCTCTGTTGCGTCCACGGAATACCGTATCAACACAAGCGCTTCCATTGTTGTTGGGGTTGAATCATCCGGCACAACCAAGTCTTGTACCAGCACAAAGCTCTGATGGTAGGGAAACAAAGACTCAGGTAAGTTCCCATATTTATCACAGTTTCTACTCTGTTTAGTTACCGCAACAAAACAAACATCCAGTTAACAAAGAGAACAAACACAGTCAGGTACACTTGCGTCGGCTCCATGCTTGCATGCTGCATATCAGGACGTATTCAAAACCCAGGACAACGTGAAAGAGGGGGGACAGATGGGGAGCGCGGTTGACGACCAGAACCGCACTGCGAACCTTGAACGTTTAGTTTAGTAGTAGGCTAGCTGAGGGGGAACACTTTTGGGGAAGGTGGTGTTCCCATGTACCCCTTCTGGAGTTCATTCTGATTGAAATCTTAGGCTTCGTCCCTACTCACCCACGCAGTATGTATCCTTCGAAAGTGTACCGGTCTCTGAAGTGCCTAAAGCTTGACCTTTTTGGAAGCTCTATTCTCTCCAATAATGATAACATGCTCTTCACGGCAGTTCTTGCTAGAAGGGCCTGGCTTGTCGGGTTGTTCATTCGAGTTTGAAAGGTTCTTTGCCTGTGTCCAACATGGCTGTTCACTGTTCAGTGAAATCATCGAAGTATGTTTTGTCTCCTTCTGGGGTAGTCTCAATTATCGAAAGCTCAGCATCCATGATTGATCGGAGGTAGTCTAGGCCTTTACTGCCTATAAGGAACGAGCGCTTCTGGCGAATTCCACTCATTTGTGCACAGGCTTTGAGGCAATATTATGCAACCATGCTCCTCCTTTAGATAGTATACGTCCAACCCCTCCTCGGCACTTGCACTAATAATGCTTCTCGACTGATTATCTAGCTTCCTTGTTCACCGCTGGTTTTTATTCTAGCTTATTGGCCAGTCTGATCATCTTGCTGGAACCAGTGCATGCTGCCACAGGGTAACCGCCGGCGCAACGTCCCTAGGCGAAACTTAAGTCTCATTAGGATCAGTAGCACATTGTGAAAGATTCTTTTACGAGTTCATTTCAGATTTCACTGGCACAGTTGATGGGTTGCGATGAATATGTCTTGGTAAGCTATGTACAAGAAGTGGTAGTGCAGAAGGTACAAAAGTTCATCATCATGGTCAAGAGTGATATCCCGCAATGGTTTAGTTGACGGAGATGGTGTAAGCAGAGGTCTTGAGGACAGCGTTGGTACCTAAGACGGTCAGCAATTGAGCATAAATCATAATATGGAAGCATCACTCACCCTCGAAAGGCTCGGTACCAGCCTGGAAGCTGGTGGCAACGTAGTTGCTGGGAAGACCCTGCTTGCTGGTCAGGTAGTTGAGGAACTCCTTAAGATCAGCCTGGAAGTTGCCCTGGTTGCTGGAGGCGACGAAAGAGATGACGGTGACGTCGCCGTTGGGGCCCTTGTAGACGTCCCACGGGATACCAGCAAGGGTAGGGCGGTCAATAACACCCTTGCCGGGTGTGGAGATGGGGAGGGCACCACCGTAGGCACCGACCCAGATCATGATCTCGTAGGCGTTCTTGGAGGACGCGGTGGGGGCGAACCAGAGATCATAGGAGACGTTGGCGATCATCTTGGTTCCGGTGTATCTGGCCAGTTAGACAAAGACAAGGTTGAGGGATCGGGATTCTTACCGCCAGATCCAGCGGGTGGAAACCGACTTGATGTCGGAGATCTTCTTGTTGATCTTCTCAAGAGCCACGTTGGAGTAGGACTTGACCTTGCCGGGGCCACCAGCCCAGGTCCAGCTGGTGGACCAGACAAAGCTGTTGCTCTTGACCGAGGTGAAGGTGGTGCACTGGGAACCAGAGGTGGCATCGCCCTTGCCCCAGTTGTTGTGGTAGACGGTGTATCCAGAGGTGGCCAGAGAGCCAAAAGCATCGCACCAGGTGGTGTCTCGCTTCTCGATAGTCTCGGTGGGAGTGGTGGGAGTGGCCACAGCCGTGGCGGCAAGGAAGGCCGAAACAACACCAAAGAACTTCATGGTGACGATTTGAATGTGAGACTATTGAGATGAGATGAAGTTGAAACTGGTGATGAACAAACCAACAGAACTTGGCATTAGCCAAATACTTATATAGGCCAGAAGATCTGCCGTCTCTGATAGAGTAAAATCCTAGTCCCTTAATATCCGGGCTCCTGAGATTGGCCCGTGTGTTGGACCTGAAACCCCTGGCTCGGCCAAGAAGTCGTATGCGGCAATGGGCCGTTTTACGGGACCCCATCAAGTGCCGACAAAACCGAACCACATCAGGCTAAAACGGGATATTCCACCAATGGTGTAATTCGCCTTAGAGCCATTGTTTAGAGTTGCATTCCCGGGAGTTCTCCCAGCAATAAGGGCCGGGCCTCGTGGCGTGAGATGAGCCTATGGGAGGTCGGACGATTAACCTAGCTCGATTGAGCAGGTTCTCGGAGGGGATTGTTCGTTTCTAAAAGAGGAAGTTGGCCAACGCTAAGCTATCCCCTTTGAGCGTGAAAGAGAAGGTTCTTGCGCCAGTGTCGGTTAGATCAGTAGAGTAGAGTTTACAAGCAGACGTAAAGCTTTCGTATAGGACGGTGAACCTGCATATGTTGAACTGTATTCTCTCGGGAACTCCGTTATCCCTGTAGTGTTTCGCGGTTCTGAGCAGGGTTGATCCATCGCATGGGGCTGTTCAGCTGGCTGTGCATTGTCCATGAACAGCTGATGTGCACAACAAGTAATCAAGGTACCCTATTGTCACGTCGCTTCTGTTACCTTGTTGTCTTTTTCTTTGTTTGTGCTGATGTTTGAATTTGTCAAGCTGTTCGGTGTATGTCATCTTTGGGCAAGGTGTGTGAAAGATGGGTTGCGTAAGTCCTTCACAATGGAGAGACACAACCAAGCACAATTGAATCGCTCTTTGTGCAGATTGTGAATTGAATTAAGCAATCTGTGCTGATTGTTCATGCCTCTCCAAACAACATGATGAAATCAGGGTGATAACCGTAGAGCCAAACTGATGGCATGCTTGTGTTCTTGGACGGATAGATGGCAACAAATACAAATAATTTCCACACCTCTCACAGCGAAAACTTTGCCTAAACTGTTGACTCTTCGTCACTGTTTACCATGCATGCCTTCGTTTTGACCAACATGACGCAGCCACCAGTCATGAGTAAACTCCGCTCACAACTTGCCAGACCACAACGGCATAACATTCTTTGCCCGCCTGCGCAAGTATAAATACCCCATGGACATCCTCAAGATGTTCTGTCCTTTCGAACTCATCCAACACACCTTTGTCGTCATACTCAAGCCCGAACACAACCATCCTCCAGGGTGGCTTGAGTCTAAAATGTACAAGTCTTCTCTTCTGCCTTTTATATATTAACCATTACCTTCACAGTAACATTATGTACAAGCCTAAGTCACAGCACTTCAAAACACCCTTCCTAGTCTTTCGCTCTTTTAGTGTCATAGACTCTGGTGTCGGTTCCCTTCCCACTTATTAATCCTTGGACATCATATATGCTCAGGTAATGGATTTATCTACTTCCAAAACTGTAACATAATCTCGCTACCAAAAGATCATCACATGAATACACCTTTTTTCTCTACTTATATCTTTCCCCCTCTTCTTTCACAGCCATGATATTCATAGAGCCACAAAGATATCACTCGACACTCACTACCACCACTAACCTCCAAGTAAAGCAATACTTAAAGATTTTATATTAGTCCCAAAGCAGACATTCTATAAATAATGAATTAGACCACCATTCACTCCTTTGTCTAAAAAGAGACGCAAGTCTTAGCGCCATCACCTGAGCAGTGGCCGCGCACTGGCAGGCAAAACGCACATTTTATATAACCAGATCTTGTTTTTGGTTTTTGGATTTCTTTCTTCCCACAAAAATACAAAAAAATCCACAAGACGAAAGGAATTTTCTACGCAAATCATCAAAATGCCACGATCTGGACGCTTCGCTCGCACCGTCCCACGCCGAAGAGCATTCGGCACTGCCATCCGGGGATTTCGCCGCGCGCGACGCCGCGCCCTCGTGGCTGCGGTCGTTGCCACAAGCGGACAGGTCAGTACCAGATATGACCCTTGGGACTTACGAGCTAACAGTGACTAGATACTCTCAGTTAGAGAGACGGATCCCGATATTGATATCGGAGGTCCCGAATACAACGACGAGGAGGTATTAGATGAATACCTCCGAGGGCATGAGAGAGGTTTCCGCCTCGGCCTTCGCCGAGGGCAAGAGCTTGGCTACCGACGAGGAGCTTCCATTGGGTTTGCCCAAGGCCTCCGCCAGGCTCAGGAGGAGGCATACAACGCTGGGTTCCGTGATGGGTTGGACGACACTCACGAGTATCAGTAAACGGTAAGAGCACTGCCGCCTGTTCTCTTTTCCACTCTAACGGTTCATGGTAGGAGCGAGGGTGGGAAACGGATGAGGTTACCCCGACGCGGAGACGCCCGTCGACGGCTACCTGACCGGAAACGGACAGGAACTTTCGCTTTGGCTTCCTCGAGGGGACCCAGCCTCGGGACATCCAGGGACAAGCAGGGTCATGATGGGGGCCACCAATATAGATGTATCGCCAGAAAAGACATTTTTCGGGAAGGACTCGACTTTTTATATGACGAAGGTTATCTCGGGGGGCGGTCCACGAAATCTGATGGAGGGAATGTGTCTGGTGAAGGCAGTGACTCAAAGGTATGGCGTTTCTGCCGTCGCTGTTGCGACCACCAGAAATATCACCACTGCCAACGCTTCCGCTCAGACAGCAAATGACGACACCCTCTTCGACAAGAGACTGAAGACCGCGCTCTGCTTCCATCGACAGAGACTGCAGAGCTGCACGAAGATGAAGGCGCCCGACCCACCGACAGCGTCGATGACGAGCAATTACTGGACGACCTTTTGGTCTTCGACCGTGAACACGGATACGTTCATGGGCACAACCAAGACTCTTTTACTCTCCCCAGAAGAATATTTGCTTTACACCTATAATATAGAGCCACCCCCTCAGGCAGTTATGCGCGCTTGCCGCGCCGCCATCGTGGCCTCTACGAGCGTGGCCGTTGGCTTTGAGTATGGCCTTCGTCAGGGTTATCAGTGGGGTATGAGGATGGCTACAACGATGGTGCTGCGAACGGCAGCGATCAGGCTTTAGGTAATAGCTCTGCCGTTTCTTCCCTTTTCCATTCTAACAGTTCATAGTAGGAGAGAGACCAGGCCTCATGGAAAGGCGATCTCCAATCACACGCCATCTGAACGCCCACCACCCACCGAACTGAAGGAGGAGGTATCATCGACGATGAAGAAGAGCACTCCAACGAAGAGGAACGTCTAGATGACTACCTGGGCGAAGACTATCAGGGATTTCTTACCGGTGCGCAGCTTGCGTTCCTCGAGGGGCGGGGTTCTGGCTACTCAAGTGGCCTCTACCCTAGGTACATTCAGGGGCAAACCGAAGGATATAACAAGGGCCACCACGATGGATATGCTGCTGGCACATGGCACAGGTTCCAGGAAGAACAAAGCCTATCCTCCAATGAAGGGTACTTGGAGGGAAGATCCCAGACCTTTGGGGGCGGAGATATGCCCGGGGGACAGTAACCGGAAGTCTGCGTTGATGGTAAGTGCTCTGATGTCTGTCTCTTCTGTATCACGAATGATTCAATTCAGCAGTACATGTTACTTTGGGGGCACGCAATCATCGATGTGAAGGCCAGAGAGCGCAGTCTTTGTCTAGGTGCCCATTTCCACCAACAAGGCAGGGCGTGCGTTAAAGCACCATTCTTCCCATACCCACTGATTCCTTTGTTATGCATTTGTCATATTGTTTCCAGTGAGAAAGCTCACTATATAACATTCTTTAGCTCTCCTGGTGAGAGCTCTCTTTCATTAACCCAATCATATAGTAGCCAACACTACAGCGACAAGAAACTTCTATGAGTGCCTCCAGGGTCACCAGCGAGGCATCGCATTGGCCTCCGCCAGTAGAGGTTTTCAGGACCATGGACATCGCTCTGCCTCTGGATAACAAGGCTAAGATCCTGTCCCCTTCCCAGGCCTACCCACTGCCTCTTCCCCAGGCCTACGGGCCACCAGCCACTCATTCCGCCCCTTCTTCGAGCATCGACAAGGGCTGTCAATCGTTGAGGGCCAGTGGCGGTGAGCCTGCTCAGCTCATTGACTCAGAAGGGGCTCAATGGGGTCATTAAACGTGCGACGGCATTGGACATGACAGTCAGTAAGACTGTGAGGTGAGAGATCTGTCGTCTCTTTCCTTTTCTACTCTAACCGTTCACATTAGAAGCAATCTAAATTCCCTTGCATCCTCGACAGTGGACAGCCAAACTTCCAGTCACGTTTCATTGTCACCAGAAAATGAAATTCACTCTTTCTCTTTTGAACCATGGTCTTACTTGCTGCTACTTCATCGTTTGGCCTTTATCTTGTCTATCCTTTCTCGTGGGTGAGAAGCTCTCAGCCCGCTCTCTTTTCTCCCTCCGAGAGCGAGGACTATATACCTTTATCTCGGCTGTAGATGGCTGTCTCGCAATTCTATAAGGGCAGATCCTATACCGTTAAACTTGAAGCCGAAACAGTGCCTCACTTTGTCAACCACACACCGGGCGAAGAGCAGCCCGTCGAGAACCCCACCTATCAAGCTAAAGGGGTCGATTACGGATGAAGAAGAAACCCATATGATGAAGAACACCTCGAAGGCCCTATCAGCAGACATAACCAGGGATTCCTTGCAGGCGGGTGTCTCGGCTTCCTCGAGAGACGATGTTACGGCCATCCGAGTTGCCGCCACCATGGGTATTTTCATGGCCAAACCGCAAGGTAAAACGAGGGCCATCAGGATGGACATAACGATGGGGAAGTGTTGGACTCTTGAACACACGTTCTGTTGTTTTCTGAGAGAACGTGCTGCATAGAGTCTAGAATCACCACCTAGCGGACACAAGCACCAACGCAAGAACGAGCCCAATAATCGATCCCCCAAAGCAAAGCGGACATTCGCAGTCATACTGTACGGATCTACCAGTTCGTACGCCAACACTTGTTTGGTCCTGCAGGGCGAGACGGAGTTCTACCATCCTCGAACGTTGGCTGAATGACGAGACCTCGAGCGGCTTCAGCCCATGTCACATGCCGACGCGGGTCGACGGTCCCTTTCCGGGAACATTAGAGGATAGGCTCATCCATTCTAGTTACTGGTAAGAGCTCTGCCTAGGCCTTTGAACAGCCTTCAAGTCACCTCTTTCATCTCGGAGGGGGATGGGCATCTTCTCTTTCCCTAAGGACGTGTCGGAGAACTGTGTCTTTCATGTCGTAGCCCTACGCATACGAATGTCGCTAGTTTCAACGCGCCAGTAGGGAAGCCGCTGGCGTAACCATCACCACCGTCTCCACAGCCGATGAGCCTGAGCGAGAAGACATAATCGACTATACGCCGGTCAAAGGGAAACCGTCGAAACCCCTACTACCCTCCTAAACCAACGAATGAGAGACTGCGGACGAGTGCTATACTATACTGACGAGGAGACGCTGCGGGCATCGATAGGGATTCCCCTCGGATTACTCGAGGGGCGCCGATCTCAATACGTCCGGGCAAGTTAGAGGGTTCTATATATGTGCCACCGGAAGAGATGGCTTCCACAAAGACACCACGTTTTATGTTAGAAAAGGCTGAATATGCCTGGTGGAGAGGGTCACCTAATGGTGTTTCGCCATGGCCGACGTATCGCCGCCGTCGCTGCCACTAGATAATACTCGCAGCGTAGTGTTCATGGTCAATTGCTACGGTTCACCGAGTCAAGTTGGAGGGCAAGGTTATTGATGGCGAGCAGGCAATGCTCTGACATTTTATTAAGTGATATAGGGCCCCTTGCCCAGTCTGGCCCAATGGGCCATCCAGTCTATACCACCCCAAGGACCTCACAGGTCGGGAGAGGCGTCTCCATTAGAGGAGGTGTCGCCATGCTTGTTTCTTTGGCCTTGATCGTGGCCTGGCTCTCGGCGATGTTTCTTGCTTGCCTGCCAAATGTTAGACTGATCCTGCACTCGGCCAAGAGATTCTCACTATACCTTCATCGTCCTTACTCTACGAGATCCAGACCATCCCCGCACGGAAGGTTGTCGGGGTCGGCTCGACCATTCCTGGCCATAGCCTTGAACCTCTTTTGAGTGAGGTGCTTCTTCAGTGGCGCCCAACTTCGAGCCGGGCCTTGGCCACCTTGAGGCTCTGTTCCCAATGCTGGGAACTCCCGCTCGTAGGTCTCCTTGGTCTGGGAATCCATCTAAGCTCTTGTTAGTACCTAAGAAAAAGGAAAAACTGAAGGCTTAGCCTCGTACTTGTCGTGTGTGTGTGTGCGTGTGTGTGTGTGTGTGTTGATGAGAAAGAAAGGAAGACAGGATGGGAGGGAGAGGGGGCATTATATAAACGGTTGCTGCAGTGAATCACAGCGCAGGGGCCTTGACCCTTCGCGACAGTGATTCACAGTCAACAACCGTTTATATAATCCCCCCTCTTCCTCACGGTTTCCCTTCCTCTTCTCTTCTTCATCAACAATACAACAAACATGGCTGAACATTTGGAGCATAGAGCCTGGTCATCCATGTTCTACCCCGGTGATTTTGCGATGCCTTGGGTTGGCAAAACCCCAACCATCGATGAGAGGCGGCGGTACATGGCCGCATACCTCGCGCGGATGATTCCATGTGTAGGTAAAAAGCCAGGCGACTACGAACAGGAACTCCGCCAAAGCGCCCAGAAGAAGGTCGTTGCCAAGTACGTTGCGGACGGCACAGCCAGCATGAGGGATGGCACCTTTGAGTACCTGGTCGACTGTGCCTTCTGGAGGCTATAGCGTAAGTTCAAATCACATCGTACTTGGACATTGCAGGTTTCGCTAATCACGTCTTTAGTGGGCAAGATGCACCCAAACATGCCCAAGTGGCCCTGGACCCCTCCAGCCGAGGACCCTGAAGGCAAGACATCGTCTACGTTTGCCACTCTGACCAGCGACAACGAGGTCAAGGCCATGGCAACGAGATGGCTGGCGAAGCGTGGGAGAGAGACGCCGCCCAACGAGTCTTCTGAGCAATCCGACCTGTCCAATCTTTTTCTGGTATTCGCACAGAGGTCGTCGGAGCCGACAGGATGCCAGTCGAGACAGTGGTAGGACTGGCAAATACACTGGCACAAGAGGAGCATCGCGACAACCTCCATCGTTTCCAGGGGCGGGGGAAGCTGGATGCATGGTTTTGCCTCAACGAGGTCTACAAGACAGGAGACAAGGCCATCAACGTCCTCGATCCGCATGGGGCAGGCTGTCGAGACCACACACAAGTATGCAAGCCTGTCATGGTAACTCTGGATGAGGGAGTGAGGAAGCTGCGGTTCTGGGATAATGGGGTAGAGCAATGAACTTGAAATGAAACTGGTCTTGTGGATGCTTGTTTTGATACATCAAGACATCCCATCACGCCTTGTCTCACATACATACCTCGCCTCTCTGATGAGCCGTGTCCTTTTCTGGTAATGCACCTTGAATGCTAAGATTTCACAATAGATTCCATCCTTCGCGGCCACTATTGGCACTTTCTCTGGCTCCAAGCTTAGCCCTCCCAAGGGCATTCAAGACTCGATTTAGGCGCCTCCTGGTTCAGCTTCAAAGGCTGCAGCCAAATCCGTGGCCCTTCCTCTGGCTCCCAGACTCGTGTCTACTCAACCAGCGGCACCCAGGTCTACGGTAGCCCGGCCAGCGGCTCAAAAGGTTGTAGACACAAAGCCCAAGGGTGGTTTTAACCTGACGGAAATGGCCATTACACTTCCCTCGCTGACTCCAAGCGACCAAGGTCAGTTCCTGCCGGTCAACGGGTTCGAACACCAAGGGCGGTACTATCCCGAGCCACCCTATCAGCCTGATCGTACCCATCGCGAGGCGTGGCGCTTGGCATTGCCGGGGCTCCCCTTACCCTCAGAAGGAGAGCCATTCAGAATTGAGCTCTCAGAGCAAATGGATTTTGTTTTCCTTGTCTGGGGCCCCAACGGTGCGCACTGGAAGTACATCCAGGAAAAATTCGTGAACCCATCCCTCAACCTCTCCTGGGGGTACAAGGGTCCTATCCCAGGAAATGCCACCGCATTGTTGCCCCGGGGCCCGGGGGGTGCCGGCGTCGCCAGAGTTACCCGTGTGTTGGATCTTGGGTTTGCGAACGTCCAGCGCCCAGGCAACCTGGAACGCATCCAGGACCTTTGGTCGAGCCTCTCTCATTGGATCCAAGGCGTCCGAAGGGGCCAAACGATTCCCCTCCACAACTTCCTTGACCGACAGAAGAGGAAGGCTAGGGAGGGTCTCTCCAGGATAGGGGCTGGAGAGTTGATGCCGGATTACATGGGCCCAAACCTTGGGGGCAAGTCGACGGATTCACGGGTACCTGCAGTAGGGTTGATGCAATGTTGGTCTGGCAGGGAGGAGCAAACTTGACGCCAATCAATCACTTGAGTCATCGCCAGTACGGGGGAAACAACAAAGACCAGGTTTTCTTCCAACAGTAGCCACGCCTGGCATCCCCCTACACACGACGTCCCCTTCCACCCAGACAGAATGCTGTACTAACCCGCCCCCCTTGTTCCATGCCACTCACAGGCGCTCAAATTCGCTGGCATTGCGACCCAGCCTGAAATGGTTGGTCAGTAAATCCAGGTTGCTGGATCCATCGGCTTGCAGATGCCATTGTTCCCAGACGTTGGTTGGGATCCAGGTCCAGACCATAATAGTCGTCTTGGACGTATTGCGTGTCGGCACTCACATTGTATTTCGTGGTCACACATATTCCTAGGCAGGGCTTCCTCCCTTGGTTTTCAGCTGCCGCTCCTGTGAATGGGTACGTGGAAGCTGTAATTCACCAATCCATTAATATGCCCGGCTCCGAAACTCCTTGGGGAAGCCATCGAACGCTAGTTGGACCATAAGCCACGATACCATCTGGGGATCGACGGGTCTCAGGCTCTCGTCACTCTTCTTCATCGCCCCCTTTGCCCTCTTCCAAAGAGAATCATCCTGTCGGCACTCTTTGGCGAAATCACGGTGTCAAGTGAAAGCGGTAAACTCGATGCCGATTTCCATTGAGAGGTACTCGGAGAGGAGAGGGTACCAAGGAGTCCCCTTCAGAGGGGCATATTGGGTCGTTGTGTGACCAGCAAGTTAACTCGCTCAGCCAGGCCCTGAGGAAACGTGGAACATTCCTCCGTGTTGTGGGAGAGGGTGTTGCAGAAGATGCATCCATGCACGTAACCGTCTGAGCGAGGCAACATGCAATCGCGGACGATATGACTCGAGCTGGCGCAGTTGGCGCACCGTGGAATGCTCTCTGTCTGAGTCATCTCCTCATCTTGGTTGTCGGTGCTGGTGCTGAGGCCAGGCCTAGAGCTGGAGCTTGTCTGAGATGGAGGCGAATGTTGGCCTCCGTCGCTTCGGTTAGATTCTTCGCTAACCGTCTTGATGTTGCTGGTATTGCTGTTGGTTGTAGTAGAATGTTGTTTGGAAGCCTTTCTAGCGCTCTCGTGTCGGTCTTTGGCACTGGCCGACACTGACATCCATCCTGTTATCGCAGCTCAACTCTTATTAGGCCCCTTCTGGCAGATAGGCAATCCGTTTGATGGAATTGTAGAGGTCTTGTCTGTTGGGGCCGTGATTCAATTCCCCAATGTCACTCGTTCCAGTCGACAAGGGGATTTTATCAGAAGAATACAAAGTCCTGTAGCATCTGATTAGGTTATAACTCAATAATCTATCTGGTCTTGCCTCTGAATGAGAATGCATGAATCTGGAGTTATCTAGAGTTGGTCTGAACGGCTTCACTGTTGACGACATCGGGTGAAGGATTTGTCGCACCGTGATTCACCACAGATTCATAGGTACGATGGCTTAGTAGTTGACATAAGTTTGGCTCAAGTGTAAGAGTACTGGTCCTGAATTATCAATTCAATCTCTTTGCTCCTCCAGGGAAGGAACATCTTCGCATGGAATGTCGTTGTGCTCTGTGGGTCCGGTCGGCCCAGGTCCGTCGACAATCGAACACGACAGTCAAACACTGCAGAGGTCAGGTTTTCAGCACGTTCTTCTCTTCAGCTCTCAGGAGTGCTATCAATCATGCATGCATACCGTTGACCCCTACAGGCACCATTCGAAGGGGGCCAGGCGTCGGCGTTCTGTCGGCGGAACATTTTCACAAGTCCATCGGTTCGAACATCAGCTCACGGTCCCAGAGAGGAGGCACGCAGCCTAGGGAACTTGAGGCCCTACCAGAGATCATGCCAAATGGCGATGTCGTTCTCGGTTTTGGCCCCAAGAAGCAAGATCCAACTTTCCTCCCACCTGCCAAACTTCGCCCGAGATCCGAGTCTCTTCCCACTTCCTCAGCAGCACGCCGTCGGTCCCTATAAGATCAAGATCCAAGTCTCTTCCCACTTCCTCTATAGCACCTCGCCAGTGCTCAAGGCCATACTTAGACCCAACTTCAGACAAGGGCCCTGCCAGAGATCATGCCAGCGGCATCGGCCCTAAGAAGATAAAGATGTCGATCTCTTCCATCTTCTCAGAAGCACTTGACGTCTTCCCTCTCAATGAATCATGTCCCCCTTTCGCCGCAATTTCGTATACTTGGGGAGACTCTCGTATAGCAGAGCCCATCCGCATCAATGGGCACTCATTTTTAGTCCGGAAAGCGGCGTGGGATCTACTCAATGAGCTCCCGTCCTTGGACATGGACTGTGATCCCCGACCACAGTTCATTTGGATTGATTCGATATGCATCAACCAAAGCAACATTGCCGAGAGAAATCACCAGGTCAGACTCATGCGAAAGATCTATTCGTCGGCGACAGTGGTTCTTGTCTGGCTTGGTAGGCCAACTGCAAAATCCGATCTCGCCATGTACAGCTTAGCATCCCTCACCCACCATCTTTTAGGCAAGTCAACCAAGAAAACGTCACGGGTTCTATCGGGATCAAGAGTTCTCTACGGCCAAAACCCAAATAAGATCGGCTACTCCTATCAGGGGGATCCCGGTGCTCTTCGGATGGTCCTCGACACAAAGATTGGCGACGCAATCTTCAGCCTCTTCAGCCGGGTATACTGGAGGAGAATCTGGATCATCCAAGAAGTGCTTCTGGCTAGCTAGAGAGATAAGAATAGTCTGCGGCCCAAGGTGTATGAACTGGAACAAGCTGAACAACTTCTTCGGCGACATGGAGTTCTCCATGCTCCAATCAGGAAGTCAGTTTCACGGATCTCAACGGGCTTCAAAGATAATGAACGCACCGGGGTATATCCTAGTCAAGGAAAATGCGTTTCTTGAAACCAATCCATAGCTGAAGGAACAAGGAGCCCCGATCTCCGACTTACTACTATCATTCGGCAACTTCGAATGCAGAGACAGGCGCGACAAGGTCTACGGCATGCTCGGGATCTCGAGCGACATGGTCGATGTTAACTATGCAAAGTCGGTCCAGCACATCTACAACGACGTTATTCGTCGTATAGTCAGGGGAGGTCAGATGGATACAATCTCGAAGGCAGAGTATTTTGGCAGACGGCTGGCCTCTGCGCTCGGGATCCGTATGGATGACCGGCAACTTATCAGAACAGACAGTCTCTTCATTTGCCCTCCAAGACTACTAACTTGGGCGGATGAACGTCCCTTTTGGGAGAACGATCCGGCAAGGGTACTCCCCAGGTCCTATTACAACCACGTAACCAACATATTGACGTTATCAATGACGCCGTCGCGACCGACGCCCCAAATTTCCCAAAGAGCCATTCTCAGTACCGAAGATAGCTTGCAGTCATCCCAGGCTGTTCCTCCTGCTGGCCAGATATCTCCACAGGCTGTCGCTCCGCAGATTGTGCAGCCAACTGACTCTAGTTCTCTTTTGGTAGGATATAATGAGCCTGATGAGGAGTTTCATTTTATCGTTTCACATTACAGCGACGCGTCAAGCGTTTGGGTTGAAGGCTCGGAGCCACCGACTTGTGCCGAGTCCTGGTTGGAGTCTCGGAGAGCCCATGTTTTCGATGTTCTGCCTCCCTATGATCAACCCAGGTGTAAGGATGACTCTGAGGTACCGATCACGTCTAGCCGCTCTGTTGACTATTTGTCACACCGGTGGATCGATGAGGAGATTGGTCCATCATGGAAGGCAGTCAGCTCGGCGAAATCGCTCATCAACAAGGGTCGCCTGGAGAATGGCATCTGGAGAGCATGGACAAAGTTCAAGAACAACTTGTCAACAATCCCACCGGAGGAAATAAACTGGTAGGTACCCAAGCAACTCACCATGATTGCATATCTCTGACAATGACTAGGTTCAAGGATTGCGATGTCACCTGGCTCTACGGACCCCTCTATCCAGACTCTCAATCTCACCCTACCGATTGGCAAACCGATGACAAGTCTATTCTGAGACGACACCGGACATTTTATTCTGAATTCTCATCCCGAGGGAAGAAACCGATCGACCTTAAAGTTCGTATTCGGGAAGAGGTGGAAGTCATTGGCCATGATGGTGGTATTGGCTATTTCGAGGACGAGAATGATGATGACACCACAATTAAGAAGTATACAGATACCGCATTGTAGAAATACATACACCTCTTCGCGCAATGTACCTATTTACGAGCTAGTTGAGACCTCCCCAGAGGCTTCCCCCGTCGCGTAGACTTGCGGCTAAGCCAGATGTTTGTAGTTAGACTTGGCAGGACGACACATCGCCATGATCACCACAAACCGCCGTCTTTACGATCTTCTAGCTCAGTTAACCCATCGAGGGCCGGGCTTCAACTATAATAAAGAACACATTCGCCGTCTTTAAATGGTGTTGAGACTGGGATTACCGCAATCTATACAAAGCAGTCGGATCCATCCTTCTCACATCACCAAGACTTCCATCCCAGCTCCAGAGCGTTATCTGTAGCTTCATCCGCCGCTTGCTCCCAGAGTGACCTCTTCCTCATTTCCATCCAACCAAAAATCCCGTCTTCAAACCCGTCTTCGTCCTTGGCCTTCATCCGCCGTGAAACGATGGGACGTTCCATCGGGCTGGGCTTGCACTCCACCTCCTCGTCCCAGTCCGGGGTGGGGATGGGGTCAAACTTGACGAGGTACATCTCACGCGCCTTTTGCTCAGCAGTGCGGCACTCGATGTCTGCGTCCGGATACATGAAGAACCAGCCGCGATAGATTTCTCCCTCACAATCGCCATCGCTTTTTGGCCAGACCAGGCCAGGAAGTCGACTGTCCGTGGCGGTATCTTGATCAGAGGCGAACTCTTCAGCCAAATCATCCTCCAACCCCTGGCCGTTTCCGCATTTCTTGAGGTTCATTGCCTCGTTGACTTTGCTGATCTGGCGCCAAATGGTTCCTCGAACCTCCATCTCTCCACGAAAGTGAGTGAGGCACTCTTCAGCCGTGGCGCCGGGAAGGAAGAAGAACTCGTAGCGAAAGCTGCCACCTCTGCACAGCTGGTGGTCCACCTCGAGACTACTATAGAATAGAGAGCCGTCAAAATCGCGTGGCACATCAGGATGGGTCATGTAGAAGATCCAAGAGGCGAGAGGAGGCAATGAACGCTGAACCCCCGGGCTCTCCCATGACATCAAGGCTGGTGTACCGGTGTGGTCGTTGAAGATGCGGTTGTTGTACACAATCCTGTATTTGGGTGGAAACTTAATGTCGGGGGGACCATTTGGATATCTCTCCTCCAAGGTTCGAGGTCGTGTCTTTGTTCGGACCATGCTAGCGAAGTTGATGGCGTTGGGAGTTGATTGAGGTATTATGAAACAGGCAAGAGTCGAGGGCTGGCAGCATTTCACCGCCCGGCCCAGTCTGGGAACAATCCCATTATGTTTACCTGGCCAACCACCCATAATTAAGAGAGCCAATCCCATAGAGAAATTTACCGAAACGTTCAAGGTTGGTGCCAGGGGTGCATCATCCCAGCATTCATCCAACAACGAGGTGGCCATTGCACCTCCACACGGGTCCGGCCCGCTGACGAAACTCGGACACCATGTCAGACGATCTACCGGGACAAATGAAACACAGAGGCTCTCACTGGATGAGAAAGCCTGTAAGTTTGTCGATCCGATCGCGCTAGAGCTTCTCCTGTGCAGTTACGTAGGGCTGCGGTGACCAAAGCGGTGCTTATTCTGGGGTAGGTTGACGACATCTCATCCATATAAAAGAAGCTGACCACCTCCCTTGACTGGATTTGTTTCTTCTTTCCTTTAATTAAGATGCCTGGTTGAGTCCTCTGTATCGCCATGGCTGTTATATTCCCGAATCTTGGCTCCATTTGCCATCTTGTGGCTCAGTGGTGGCGGGCAGCTGTCTTAGGCGGCACATTCTACACCATCGCCACGATCATCTACCGTCGTTTCTTTCATCCGTTGGCAAACGTTCCAAGTCCTTTTCTACCAGCTGTGACGAAAAAGTATGCCTGGTACTTTAACGTGCCTTGCAGTGGCAAGTTCTACAAGGAGATTGAGCGGTTACACGACGTCTACGGTGAATAGCCTCCTGCAAACACGAGGAACAAAGCCACTGACTCTCACAGGTCCAATCGTGCGCATCTCTCCAAATGAAGTCCATCTCAGTAATCCAAAGCACTATGACACAGTCTTTGGCGTAAAGTCCGACTTTTACAAAGATCCCGGCTTCTACGGCGCACTCGGAGTCGAGTCTGCAACCTTCACCACCATCTCCAACAATGTCCACCGCCGACGTCGCACCGCCCTGAACCCCTTCTTCTCCCGCCGAAAGGTCCTCAAGCTTGAGTCATTTGACGTCATTCATGACAAGGTCGAGAAGCTGTGCCGTATGGTCTCTGATGACTGTGCTGCCGGGCGGCCTACCAACTTGCATGCAGCGTTCCGAGCCATCAGTGTCGACGTCATTACTGATTATGCCTTTGACGATTCGTGGAACCAGCTGGATGACGAAGATCTTGGAGAATGGTTCAGTAATATGATCCGTAGCTCGGCGTCTATGTTCTGGACGTTCCAAGCATTTGCTTCACTGAGGGTTCCCATCCAGAGTCTGCCCGACTGTGTCGCCAAGCACATGAGTCCATCCGTCGCCGACTTTGTGGGCTGCAAAGACGTGAGTCTCATAGTTCACTTACATCCCTGATGCTGACATTTTCATAGCGAACGAGAAAGCAAGTCGAAGACGTCCAAGCACGCATCAACCAAGGCGTCCAGCCCAAGCGCACCACCATCTGGCATCAACTCCTCGACCCCAACGCCACCGAAGGCCATGTCGTACCTACTATCAACGAACTCGTCGACGAGGCGTTTGGCATATGCACAGCTGCTGCCGACACGACTGGCAACGCCATGAGCATGGCTGCCTTCCACGTCGTGACGAACCCCACCATTTACGACACCCTTAAGAAGGAACTCCAAGAGGCATTTCCTAATCCAGATGCCCGATTGAGCTCCTCTGAGCTTGAGAAACTCCCGTATCTGACGGGTGTTATCAAGGAGGGTCAAAGGTGAGTCCAGGCCCTACCCCTTTTTTGACCCAACTAACCAACATCCATCTCAAGACTCTCGTATGGCGTTCTAAGCCGCCTTCCCCGCGTCGTTCCAAAAGGAGGAGTCGAATTAGAGGGACACTACCTGCCCGAAGGCGTACGTCCCTATTCCCCCAGAAGTCCATTCGCTAACAGGCAACAGACGGTCACAAGCATGTCCGCCTGGATGATGCATCACAACTCCGAAGCCTTCCCAAACCCCGAAGTCTTTGATCCCACCCGCTGGACCGATCCTTCAACATTTCACGAGCGTGACAAGTGTCTTGTTCCCTTCTCTCGCGGCCGTCGCATGTGCATCGGGCATGACCTTGCTTGGTGCGAGTTGTACGTTACACTCGGCACCCTGTTCCGCCGTTTTCCAGATTTGCACGCGTACGAGGTTAATGCTGAGGACATGGTTTACGTGGATTACTTTACTGCATATCACCCCCTTGAAAAAAGGAGGTTCAAGGTTGTCAGCGGCGACATGGAAAAGTCATCTATCCACGTGTAATGCTTGGAGGATGTGAGTGTCTTACCCATGCCCCCTCCTCCACGCGAAACCGTGGGGTCTCAGGGGAAGCTGTAACATAACCCAGATACTGCCATTGTCGGAACCTTCAAGCATCGTTCTCCATGTCCTTATCATGGTTTCTGTATGACACGAACTCTGTTCTGCCAATGGAGTTTGGAATAAAACAGGTATTGCTTTTGGGTTGAATCTATCTGCCTATTTCAAGATTCTCCCCTGGCCTCTTGGTGCATTTTAGGCCTTTTTTTCGTATGAATTCACCCCCAGAGCTCCAATGTCCGCAGTTGACAACACACTAACGTTAGACAATAAAGAGGAGGCAAAAGCTTCATCCCCCAACGCAAACTCACACACTACTTTACATACCGTTCGCCTTCTCCTCCAAGATGGAGATCACACTGGGAGTCTCCTGAGCAGGCTCTGTGGGCGCGCCGTTGGCGCTGCTAGGGTCCAGAGTCTTGGGACGAGATGCAACGGGCTTCAGAACGGGGCTTCCAGGTCTGCTGGTGATAAACTGGAGGGGTGTGTTAGTCGAACCAGGAAAATGGGTACATTGACAATAAGTAGCACAATGACTTACGTTGCTGGCAGCGCTCAGCAGAGCAATCAGAGAACTCTGAACCACATCCTCGTGGATGCCGACTCCCCACACTGTCTGCTTAGTGTTTCCAATCTTGCACTCAATGTAAGAGGCAGCCTTGACACCACGACCCTCGCCAATGGCATGCTCCTTGTAGTCATTGACATCCAGGTCAACACCAACGTCCTTGAGAGCATTCGCCATACTGGAGATGGGTCCATTGCCACGTCCACGGAGCTTAATCTCTCTACCATCGACTGAAACAACACCCTCAAAAACACGGTTCAGGTTCTTGGTTTCCTGTGTCTTGCCCGGCGCAGGCGGCGCGGGAGATTGTGAGCGGTCAGGGGTAATCGAGTAGTCGACCAGGCTGAATCGAGGGTTCTCATTAAGGAAGTAGGTCGTCTCGAAAAGGTCGGTGATTTCCTCGGGTCGAAGCTCACGGCCAAGACCATCGGCCTGCTTCTGGACAACGCTAGAAAACGCAACCTGCAGACCTCGAGGGATGTCCAGAGAAAGCTTCCGCAGGATGATCCAGGCAGCGCCGCCCTTGCCGCTCTGGGAGTTGACACGGATGATGGCCTCGTAGGTACGCCCAACGTCCTCGGGATCCAGGGGTAGATAAGGCACTTCCCAGTAGTCCTCGTATGACTTTCCTTCGCGCGAACGGATTTGCATGCCCTGTAAACGTATCAGTAAGTGGTCAAATGGGTTGAAGATTTCGGAGTCCATTCTGCTTGCCCTGTAAGGATGTTAGCAAAACGATCAAACATATTAGGGTTTGGGTTACGCGACTTTTTGATAGCATCTTGATGTGAGCCACTGAAGGCGCAAACTACTAGAGAGCCGGCGTAGGGAGCGCGAGGGTGAACGGGGATCTTGTTACAGTCCTCAACCAGGTCGATGATCTGGGTCAAGTTGGAAAAGTCCAAGTTGGGGGGGACTCCTTGGGTATACAAATTCAGCGCCAGCGTCACCAGGTCGACGTTTCCAGTACGCTCGCCGTTTCCAAAGAGGCATCCCTCTACGCGGTCAGCTCCGGCCATCTGGGCCAACTCTGCTGCCGCTGCTGCGGTACCCCTATCGTTGTGGTTGTGGACACTGACGCAAACCGTCTGACGCTCAGAGATATTTCTGCAAAAGAACTCAACTTGATCGGCAAAAACATTGCAAGACGCGTTTTCGACTGTTGCCGGCAGGTTGACAATCATGGGTGTCTCGACCGTGGGTCCCCAAGCCTCCCGAACAGCATTGCAGACCTTGACGGCAAACTCAGGTGAGGTATCGGAAAAACACTCAGGGCTGAACTCAAACTGCCAGTTTGTGCCTGATTGAGCGGGATCGTCCTTTGTCAGGGACCTGACAACCTTGGCACAACGCACGGCGAGTTCCAGAGTGTCCTCCTCGGAGTGGTTGAAGACGATTCTCCGGAAGCACTCGCTGGTGGCGAGATAGATGTGAATAATTGCGTTCTTGGCGCCAGAGACAGCTTCGACTGTGCGCTTGATCAGGTCGGGTCGGCATGGTGACAGCACTTGGATCGCAACATCGTCGGGGATAGCTCCAGGGGTCTCGACCAGGCGTCTTGTGAAGTCGAAGTCGGTTTGAGAAGCAGAAGGGAAGGAAACCTCGATTTCCTTGAATCCAATATCGCAGAGCATCTTGAAGAATCTCCATTTCTCCTCTCCGTTCTATCCAAATTGTAAGCCAGCCGTCCAAACAAGGTCAAGGTGCTCCCAGGTCCAGAACACCCCCACTATACCACCAATGAGATATACGCACCATTGGGTCTGGGTTGCTCTGGTTTCCGTCTCGGAGACTGGTCTCCAGCCATCGAGGGGCTTTCTCAATCGATTTCGAGGGCCATTGGCGATCAGGAAGGTTCATGCGAGGGAAGGGCTTGTATTTCTTCCATGGTTCCTTGAGCCTAGAATTTAGAGGCACAGTGTCAGTTTATACCTTCAAATACAGTACGCCAGTGTAAATAGAGGCCACAACAACTTACATAGGCATCTTGAAAGTGGCTTTGGCGCAATTTGCGCGATCGTTCTCGTGGTTGTTGATATAAAGGTTACAAGTCGCCACCGCGGGGTTGCGTCACGTCGATGCTCCAGGAACGAAAACCGTGCGGGCAAGAGTAAAGATCAAGATCTTAAGTAAAATAAAATCTCAGATCAAGATCCCAGATCAATCTAGAAGTAGGAAAAGACGATTGATGGGTTTGCGACAAGATTGATGGAGGCGGGGTCGAAAAAGATTCCAGGCTGAGTCACCCCTCCTCCCGAGTCAGAGTTTTGAAGAGGCCGTATATTGCCGCTCCGGTACCGCCCCCGCGAGAGTCACGCTTTTCGGCCCCGAGCGGGGCCGTCTCGCGTCTGCCGTGAGTGCCGACCTCGGTACTTGTCTCCAAGCGTTGAATTGCGGGTGGGCTGATGTAGCCTCTGCCGCCCCGCGACATGACTTATGGCAGGGATTTGATAGGTTGCATGCGCGCACCAAATGCAACTTTTCTGGTTGGACATCCGGTATCGGATCCTTGCATGTAAATATCTACAATTGACTGCCATCATGGGTTGGAAGACTCATTTGCGGTTCCACAGACATCCATCGAATGCGTGTTTGCAGGGAATTCGATGACTCTGTCTTCCTGTTGCACCTCCCGCCGCAAGGAGGGGACGGGAAATTGACTAGTAAACCGTCAGTGCGGAATCACGGAAAACTCTAGGTCCAATCGGGGAAAATGCCATGTTACGAATACACATGTCTCTCACGCCCTACCTTCAAAAACACATCTACAACCCGGCGGGCCGTCCAGCCATGCATCCAGCCATGCATCCAGCGGTGACTCCTTGCAGGCTTATGAATGATATGACCAATGCAAGTCGCTGCTTTGTCAGAGAGTCTTCTCGTATGCGACTCGATAGGGAAAGATTCCGTCGTGCCATCGAAGTCATGCAGCTTGAGTTAACGAGACACCAGAACGTCAAAGATATCTAACTGCGCTTGAAGTTTAGACAAAGCTTATGGAATAATATTGAAATAAAGAGTAAATCTTTAGAGCTCTTTTATTTACTCTATTCCAATTCTTGTTATCCTTTATTAGCTATCATTAGGGAAGGATAAGCTAATTGATCTCTTTGTACTGCATCTCGCCTTTTCTTCACTCTCATGTCATAGTCGCTATGCTGGTTGAGGATATGCACGTCCATCCCTTTCGAGACCGGACGACTACGTCACAACTGCCCATATCCTGAGCGGTCAATGGTGTATGTGACACCACCTTGCTGAATATCTCATTGTGGTTTTCGGCCTGGCAACGCCAGTGAGTCCGTGGCGATACTGGATTTACATCTGACGGCCAGGTCTCTCATGTAAGGGACACAGCTGAGTGTTTGCTTTGGAGGCATCGGTGCAGACCTGTCTCTATGGGTTTCTCATGATCCCGCTTCTCCGTGGGACAGGATCGCATCATCAGAAGCTTAGCCGTGAGATATAACTTGCGCCTCAATTTCGGTTGCGAACTTGACGTTGTTTGATGACGCTCAGTCTCTGGTTGCGCCTACAAACCAAGAGTCCAAAGACGGTGACTTCGCAGTCTATTGTGTCTAAGTTAGGGTGAAAAGTCCCACTGTGGAACAATTTACTCTAGACTGCTTCCTTGTGTTCATCGGGGTGATGTTTGCCCTGACCGGTGCGAGATGCAGTTGGATAATAGACTGGCTAAGAGGTAGGCGCAGATTACAGCTGTCCTCAACAGACCAAGGCGCTCTATCACCACATACATGACAACTTGGGATGGAAAAAGTGCTTTCGGGTTGCATACATGCAGTTGTCCATGTCCATGTATCGCGATCAGGCCATGGCGGGCAGCGGGCGTGTCTGCCCGCGCCCAATCCACTAACAACGCCGCCCTGCTTCGCCAAAGAGGATCGCAAGACATAAGGCTCGTGGCATAGCGGCACAGTGTTTCAGATTAGGATAAGGGCCTCATGAATAAATGCTTTGAAGGTGTCTCCATAAGCGTTAGCTGAGACTAAACATCCTGGCACTTGATAGTGGTGTAAACAAGTCGCCCCGACCGTACGTCGTCAACAGAGAGACGCAAACTGAATCATGGAGGGCGAATATCGAATGCTATTCCATCGCGCATTCTGACCTCTTCGTTACATGTTCGTACGTCATTAACTATATGTAATCAGAGTCTCGTCTTCACCTGGAGGCATTCATTGCAGCCTACCTACCCTGGAGAATTGAGGTTGCGATAGACTCATTAACCTTCTGGGCTCTAAAATTAACCTTAATGCTGACAACCCGCCTTATGATGACAGTTAGGTCTGAAAATAGACGAGGAAAGCGCTGGGGAAGGAAGAACCGGACGATGAAGCTATCGCGACTTTCAATGTCGGATTAGGCATTAAACGGCGACACTCAAATGTGTTGTTCCATAATTAATCAGTTCGGGAGCAACCAGACAATCTCTTTGATCATGTGCAAAAAGGACCAATATTACCCCGAGAACCCCTCAGCAAACAGTTATACGAGAGTGCACAAGCAGTGTTGCCCATTAACTAACCTGTGAGAGGAAACGTGGTCTCGCACATTGCAAGCCACATGCGGACTTGGCGCCAGAAAGAAACGAGGGGGCACATAAGCTTGTTTTCAGCTCCGACGACCCGACGTTCAGCTCCCAGGCAGACGTTTCCTTAAAGGAAGTTGATACGGCGACACTCACTGTAATAAGAGAGACATCAAACAAGTGTTTGGAGTTTTGCATCGTTGAGGGACCCTTTGAGCATCTGTTTGCACGCAACACCACAAACGACAGCGGACCCACTATCACCACGCACAATGACAGAGTCACAAGCTTGGGTGTTTTCCCAGCGTGGCCTTCCCTGGGACGTTCTGAATCTCACAACTCGCCCGATCCCGACCCTACCACCACCTCTCCCACTTCCCAGCGACGTTCCGAAGCCAGAAGAATGGATTCTCGTCAAGGTCGCATTTGTTGGTCTCAACCCCGGCGCGATCTTCCAAATGACTCTCGTCCCGCCTTTTATCCGACAAGCTTCCTGTGTGCCCGAGATGGACTTTTCCGGTACCGTGATCGATGTTTGGCATCCTGATGAAAACGCGGGAGAGGCAAGCAAGCGGTTCAAGAAAGGTGACAAGATCCTCGCCATGCTACCGGCTAGTCACACCCTTCCCACAGGCACTGGTGCTCTGGCTCAGCACGTCCGTATTCCGGCTAGATACGCCGTCCACAAGCCCGAGCATGTGAGCTTTGGCGACGGAGCAGGATGTTTGCTACCTGGCTTGACAGCGCGACAGCTGGTGAATGAGTCTGGTGCCAAGGCTGGAGACAGAGTGTTGGTGAACGCGGCCAGTGGAGGAATCGGAACGAATGTCGTGCAAATGCTTCGAAAGGTTGTTGGAAAGGAGGGATGCATCGTGGGTATCTGTAGTGGAAAGAATGCTGAGATGGTCAAGAGTATTGGAGCCGATGAGGTGAGTGAGCGAGTCCTTGGAGGTTGCATCTCTGACTTTGTAGGTCATCGACTACACTCAACACAACGATCTTCCTGGACATCTCACGACTCGCTTTTCCTCCAACCCCTTCAACGCCATCATCGACACCCTCGGTCACCAGTCACTATACCTTGCATCTCCCGCCTACCTCGTTCCCGAAGGAAACTACTCTTCCGTCGGCATCAAACCGCCAACCTTCTTCGTCCCCGACTTTCTCCGCGCAGTACTCCAAATGAAGCTCAACGAATGGTGGCCAGTCTCGCGATGGCTCGGCGGAGTCGGACGACGATGGTTGGGCACATCGATGATGAGCCCTACCCTTGAGGATCGTCAGGCCGCTGTCGACATGCTTGGGCGAGGCGACATTCGACTGGTGAGGGATAGTGTGTGGTCGTTCGCAGAGACAAAGGAGGCGTATATGAAGCTTGGTGGACTTCATGCCAGAGGTAAGGTGTTGGTCAAGGTGGACGAGCAAATTGGAGATGATGAGTGTTGAGTGATGAGGGAGGCTGTGCTGCACTCCGCTCCGTGTATTTTAATGTTTATTCATCATATCCGTGTATTCTCATGAGAGAACGTAATGAAGCCGAGTTATCATGTTCAGCTCTTCAAGACAACCGTCATGCAGGCTCTCAATATTATCTCAGCACGGCCTTCGTTCAACATATCCGTTCTGCCGTTCTGCCTCGTCCTGCAGCTAAGCTGAGAAGACCTTATATCGTCATCGGGGCGGGCTGGTTGGCCGGCAGTGAGCCTCAATCACTTAAAGCATGGCTTGGTATCTTACATGCATAACAAACGCTGACGTATGAAGGAATTGGCAGCGCGGGTGGAAAGAATTTATGTGCTTCTGGAAAGCCTTATAGGGCTATTTAAGCGTAGAGCAGGGGTGGAGAACGAGAGTGTCAACTCGAGTCTCCCCCTTTGCAACCACGTCATCCAAGGTGTGAATATCCCTGCTTCTTTCGGGGAATTTCACTCCTTCAGGGGATTCTTCGACCCGAGACACAATTCAGCCCATGCTCAGACGGAATCGGACTTGTAACAAGTTCAAACCCGCCATATCTAAGCCACTCTGTTGACGACCGTGCCCATAAATAGCGTTCCATCGAGCCAATCTCAACGACAGCTTCGCCCCGTAAGCATCAAACCACCCTTGACCTGTAAAGCCTAATCGATGGCCTAGTCGTTCTGCCCTGGAAGAATAATGTCCTTTGTCCGAGTCCGACCCTTCTTTGCTCCGCAACCACAGCCACAATCAACCCCCCAAGTCCGTAGCAGCTGCGTCCTCCACCGCGCGTCCCAGAACAAGGCAGCAAGATTTCGCTTCGTTCTCGCGTTCGACTAACTCCATGACCTACGGGCACGGTGATGATTGCAAAACTCCTGCTCCGTTGACATTGTGAGAGAGAAAAAAGATGAGCCAAATCTACGCGGCCCGGTTTCTGCGTCCGTAACTAAATGACCCCTTCACCCCGCAGGAATTTCCCGCGTAGAACCTTGTTACTGTAAAACCTCTCTACGGATACGGAAATACACAATGGCTTCGCGTTCAGACTCTGGAGTTCCTCTCCTCAAGACGTGCCAGACGTGCTTCCACGCCAAGATCCGATGCGAAAAGTCACAGGACTCGGGCAAGTGCGATAGATGCCTGCGGCTCGGAAAGACATGCGTCTTTAACCCGTCTCGGCGCCGGAAGGCCCTACGGCCAGGGTAAGGTGGACGGAACCCGTGAACTACAATTGACCGCTGACGGCTGGATAGACCACCAAAGAATCTCGATGCAAGCCCTACGAGATCGAGATCACCATCAATCACGTCTGCCAATGCAGCTTCTACTTCGAAAGATGCCACTGGCAGTTCACCGGCTTTCTCCAACACGCCGGGCAGCATTGACACGGACGCGACTTCAAGTCCGTTTGCCCGCGGTCTGCTATCATTTGAACATGGCCAAGATCTTTTGGACTTGTTTCGGACCAAGATGACACCCCATTTCCCGTTTGTAGTGGTCCAGGAGAACGTGACTATCCAGGATCTCGTCCGGGAGAAGCCAGCACTCTGCGTGGCCATACTCTCAGCAGCTTCACATGGGGATCCCAAGCTTCAACGCGCTCTGGGTCAAATGTTCAATGAGATCGTGGCCGTTCGATTAATCAAGGGCCCTTTTGCCACCATCGACATGTTGCAGGGGCTGCTGGTGCACTTGGCATGGTAGGTCCACATGCTCGGTAGTCTTCTTTAGGTGCTGACAGTTACAGGGCACATTATCAACAAGGGAGGATGAAGTACTCTCAGCATCTGTCACTAGCTGGTAGTATTGTCTCGGACATGAGGCTGGATAGACCGCGGGTGGCTAGTCTCTGGGCGCTGAGCAGAGAAACGAAGCAATCTGTCGGCAGTCTCAACCACGATGAGATGCGAGCCCTGGCAGGGATATATTATCTCTCGTCAAGGTATGCAAGACTATAGATATTATGCGATTATATGCTGACACTTCACAGTTCGGCAGTTCTACTGCAAAAGTCTCACCACTTCAGATACACCCCTTACATCCTCGAGTGCTGCCATCAACTCACAGCAAGAACAAGCCAATCAACCGATAAACACCTCCCATACATCATCTACCTTCAGAAACTTACCGAAGAAGTCGACGACGCCGTAACAGGAGCCACTTCTGCACAATCAACCACAACACAACAACTTCCAGCCGAACTCCATCGGATAAGAGAACGATACATGACGACAAAAGCGTCACTGCCCTTTCCTCTAAGTGAAAGTCGTGAGTATATGGGTGTATCCCCCAGTTTCGCATAGCACTGCTAACAAAAGCAGCAACCATTCTCTTGCAGCTGCACGTCCTCGATCTTCTCATCTGTCAACCTTCACCAGACGGCGTCTCATACGGACCCAACGGCTTCCAAAGCCTCCAAGCAGCAGGCGACCAAAACCGTCTCCTCGACTGGCTATCCCAAAGCATCTCGGCAGCCAAATCTCTTATCAGCGTCGTCCTCGTCTTGCCTCAAGGTGAAGAGGGCGCGATGCCAAATACCGGGTGGATCATGCTCTATTGTGCGGTGTCGCTCGCGGTTCGGCTCGATCTCGTGGCTGCGCAGGCGGAGAATGCCCAGACGACAGGACATCTTCGTCGTATCCTCGACATGCCTCATACTCTCCGACAGATCGTGCTTCGAATGGAGGCTGCTTCAGGCCCAGATGCAGGCGACGGAGAAAAGGATCCATTCTATGGTCTCTCGCGACGAGCAAGGCGCATAGAAAAGTGGTATCTCGAACGTTGCGGTCCAACCGACTCACCAGATGTCGCAAGCCTCTTTAACCCATCTGTATCCTCACCAGCCAATGCCCTCGCCGCTCCAGATCTCGGTCTCACACCATCATCTTTCGGAGAGCCGAGCAGTATGGTACCGAGTCTGCAAGTAACAGGCGAGACGGACGAATCGTGGACGTCGAACCTCTTGGCCGACCTTGATGCCGAGATTGGAATGAACAACTTTTTGTATACGGGGCCATTCGAGTTTCTAGGAGACCATCAGTTCTAGAGAAACATGAGTTCCAAGGCGTTAGATATACCCGAATTTGCGTGGGAGGCCGCCGGGGCGAACTGTTTTTATATAGAGCGGGACGGTCGGACACGGACAAGGGGGAAACATCGGAGTTTGAAGGGGAGGCCAATAAATCCCATCTTTCACCGTCGGATGTCATTGCTTTAAAGTCTATATATTCTTCTATGCCGTCGGATACCATGAATTATACATCTTTCATCTGCATAAACCGTCGGATGTGCCTTATACATCTGTCCAAGTCCGAAAACTCCGTCTATATTCCCATGTCCGATCCCTTCATGTACATCGTTCATCTATTTTGACTTGGTCTTTTTCTTCCCAGCTGTCTTCTTCTCCTTCTCTTTGCCCTTCTTGATAGCATCCACCAACTCTTCAATCTCTTCCTTCTTTTCTTTTTCACTCTTCTCCTTTGCCTTCTTCTCGTCCGCTGCCTTCTGAGCAGCCCTCTTCTTGGCCTGGATCTTTTCCACCTTTTCAATCAGAGCATCACTCTCCTCCCATAGCTTCTTGGCTACTTCCTCATCCTTGACTTCACTGCGTGCAAAGTCTACCTCCATGCATTCCTTGATGAGCTTTCCACCGGGGCCTCGAGCGAATTGGTTATCCATAGCAGCGTAAAGGATGGACTGGGCGGCCATTTGAGGAGACTTGAGGAGGAACCAGGGCACAATGTAGCCGGCAAGGTAGATAGCAAGACCCCAGAGGGAACCACGTGTCAACCAACGGCGAGTGCTTGGTGTGCGAGCAAGACCGGGGTCGACAAAGATCACACGAGCGTTATTGGGAAGCTTGTCGGGTCGTTCGTAGGCGTCGAGGTGCTTCTGGAAGGCCTGGCCAAAGACATTCATGGCAAGCTTGCTGCGGGCGTACGCAGTTCCTGGGGTCCAGTTCTCCTTGGAGACTGTCTTCTTCAATGAGGGCGAACCAATGTAGGAGGAGCATGTCGGGATAATAACTCGAACGTCTCGATCGATGGGTTGCGCTCGGAGCGCAGGGCTGAGAATGCCCAGCAGGTGAAAGTTGGCCAAGAAGTTGACCATCCATGTCTCCTCAATGCCCTCTTCAGATTCCTTCCTCTTCCCACCAGGGGCCGTCATGGCAGCGGCGCAGAGAATAACCATATCCAACCGTCGGGGCGGCGCATTGTCGATCCATTTCGTCGCAAACTTGCGAATACTGTAGAAACTCGACAAATCGACCTGCTCGGCGTAGATGAGCTGATTCTTGGTCCTTTCGCGTAGGTCTTGGATATATTCGACGAGGAACGGATCGGAGGCGGGAGTTTGCGTGAGCAGAACCAGCTGCGCACCGCGAGAGGCGAGTTGGAGGGCTGTTTGGGCACCGATGCCCGATGTTCCGCCTGTTAATAGGACGACTTTTCCGTGGAGGAGACGTTCTGAGGGATTCTTTCGACCGGACATGTACACCTTGAGAAGGGTAAGGAAGGCCAGGGCGAGGATGGTGAAGATGATGGCGCGGCCATGTTGTCGAACTGGCTCAGGGATGCCATTTTCGATGACGCCCATCACAAGAACGAGAGGCATTGTGGCGAAGCCGGTAGGCGAAACGAATTCAAAAGACGGTTATAGTACAGCGCATTCCGGAAAATCCGATCAACGGTCGCCGACGCTGCGCAATGTGCTGGCTGAAAGTGTTGGCTGGAGTTTTTGATGTCGTGGCCCTGACGCTCAAGTCCAAGTTGCACGTGACGTCTTACATCCTCTAAACTCCTTCCTCACTCACTTGAACCTTCAACTTCACAACGAAACAACATCAAGAAAGGAGCTATTATTAAGTTACTACTGCCTCTTCTTCTGCTTCAAATCATGAAAAAGTGAATTAATCGTGCAGTCTGTCGTCCTTCTTCTTCCTCACCCAAATCTCTCCCACCGGATCTCCCTCGTCAGCGACACACACCCAGTCTCCCATGCCATGCTCAGCTGAGGCCTTTCTAACGCCTCGACCACCGCCTCCAATGATCAGATTTCCTGGACGATAGTTCTCGTCCATCTTCATTCGACGAAGGACACTTCCATGGATGCGTACCCCGTCCGGAATGTCTCGCACTTCACCACATGGAAGTGGCCATCGAATCGGCCTCCATGATCCATCAGACTGAAGATCCATCCTTCGGAATGGGAGAAACTCCATGATCTTCCATGCTGTGACAGCCATGGCACCGAGGCCTTGACCGTATTCAAGTGAATCATGTATCCGAGCACTGCAAGCGCCGTGCATAATGTCGTGGAAACAACCTTGCGAGTCCTTCTCCGTCTTCTCATCGGTGGGCATAGTTGGTGTACGACTTGGTCCTCCGTTGGTACTGGAAACTCGAAGATCGGGGATCGAAGTCAGTCGTCCACGGTCCTCCTTCTCTTCATTCCATTCATGGGCAGCACAGCATCCCATCTCGGAAACCTTTTCCGCGTCGAAGGGAAGTCCAGCCCTTTGAGCTTCTCTCACCATCCAAGCAAGTGGTATATGGCTGGTGCTCTTGGTGTTTTCCAGCATCTCCCAACCTCCACCCACATCAGCATGCCCTCCAGAGAACCACACCTCGTCGATATCCTGGCCCGATTCGTCCTCATCGGCGTAGTTCATCTCGGATAGTGGCAACCCAGAAAGGTTGGACATTGTGTCTGCATCGCAACGCTGCTTTGAGCGCCCCCTCTGACAAGACTTGGAACGAGCGCGATAGGGGGCATAAGTAGACCCCCTTCGCTTCCTCTCTTCCGCAATCTGGCTATCACGTCTTCCTCGGTCATCGTGTCCATGCACGCCCTCGCGCAAATCGTCGATTACCTGACCCAAATGATGGTGCTTGTCATGTTTCTTGTTTGGAAGATCTTGATACATCAGATCCTGACGAAACTTGGCTCGCCGCTCATCAATGCTGACCGCGTGGCGGATCACTTTGGCGCTACTTCGTGCAGTGTAGGGAAACTTGCTGCGTTGCATCCAAGCCGTCTCGAATCGGGGAACCGAATTGACCGTATCGAATAGTCCAAGGAATCGGATGCGACCGACAGGTCTCGAGAAGGTCTCGCGGAATCCTTTCATGAATCGAAACATCTCGTCCCGCTTCTTTCGCGCCTCCTCAGCCTCTTTGTCGTCACTCGTGGTTTGTTCTCGCCCTTGCCATTGGGCAAACGCTTTCCAGGCAAACTTGACCATCTCTTCGTTGCCATGAGACAAGAGGCCGATATAGTCTAGCATCTCAGCCAGGAACCGTGCGATGTACGCCCCTCGACTGAAGCCAAACATGTAGATCTCATCACCGGGGTTATAGAATCGCATGAGGAAGCGGTATCCGCCCACAACGTGTTGGTCGAAAGAAGAACCAATGGCTGAGTCCTTGGCTTTTTGATACCAAGAGCTTATTCGAGCGCGGAGGCCGGTGTGAGTGAGTGAGCGGGAGACGACATATGTGCCAATACCCGCTTCATCATGTCAGCTACGAATTTGATGGTGGCGAAGAACTCACGTTGGTAGTAGTGGTACTGATCATTCGCAGTCCGGTCCAGCATTCGAAAGATCTTGAGGATATTGCTGTCGCTGTCGTCGCCGTGGAACTTGTTTCCAGTTCCATCGAAGCAGAGCACCAGCTTCCGCGGCTTTCGACCGGGCTCAGCACCTGGAACGACGGGGCCCATGGCAGGCGTTGATGGTCTGCTCTGAAAACCATGGGAGGTGTCGAGAGGGTCCTTGAGAGAGTCCTTGAGAGACCCATTCTGGGCGGCACTCGGCGCAAGGTGACTCCAGTCCATGGTTACACGGGTGAGCTGTACTTCACTCGATGTGATACCCCGTCGGAGTTTTGGGTGGCTGCATTTATCGATGTACCGCAGAATGCACACGAGAGAAACGAGCAACCAGCAGTTCACCAGTTGCCAGAAAGAACGAGGAGGCCGGGGCACGACATCTTATCTCTTCCCTACGAAACATGGCCCAGCCTAGTCTTGAAGCTTGTCTCAAAGCTCGACAAGGCACCGCAGCGACCGCACGCCGGGCGGGCCGCAGAAGATGACCTCTTGTCGATGCGATGATCCCAAGGCCAATGCGGTGTACGACCTATTCATTCCGGTCTTGCCAATCCCATCCCCGCAGACATGGTTGACCAATACGGACAGCCCTAGACTGCATCGCGAGCGCGGGCCGAGCAAAGCTGGTAAGCATGTCTCAGCTGGCAGGCCGATTGAGGGCAAAGCCTGTGGATGCTAGTGGACGAACGAGGTCAAGGGCTCTCGCATGTGGCTATCTGAAAAAGCCCAGCCGCAATGGAGATCCGACGATCTCTGCCGTCATGGGTCTCGCAGGGCGACTCAATGGGCTCACGGCCAAGGCCTGTATTGGCTTGGGCCAAGACATTGTTCACCCCAGCGCCAAACCAGCTCTCGAGCTTTTCCATGTCAAGCTGTCAACTCCACTGCCTGACAAGGATGATATTTTACCCTGCGGGTCTTTATTTCGCCAACCAGCGCCAGTCGATCGTCAGCAACTACCGAAGACATTGGGATTGTCCACATTGTTCCCAGCAACGCGTCCTTGGATTTGTCCTCATCTTGGCGTCGAGTTCAGGGTCTCGAGCCACCCCTCGCCACGGCTCTTTACTCGCCTGCTGACATGTTTGGAGCTGTCATTGAATATCCCTCGCCTGCCTGGCTTCAAGCAGTGTCTCGGATGATGCCAATCGGAGGTCGAGGCGTTTATTTAGCCCCATCGCGGACGCTATCGAGGGCCGTCCCTAGGGAAGGCTAAAGACGCCCCCTTTTCCGCCGAGTCATTCGTTACACAGCGGAATTGAACGTTGGATGCCGGTGCCGCTGAGGTTTGTCACTAGAGAAGCCATCGACGTTGGTGGCAGACAAGCAAAGGATGAAGCAAGAATGCATGTCAAGGTCTGTCTGTCATTGTCTTAGATGCATAACAAGATCGGCTGTAAACAAAGACTCGCCAATCTCACAGCTTACTATTCTTCCACACTGGCTTGCGCTTCTCGACAAAGCTCAAAACGCCCTCCTTCATATTCTCCCCGCCATCCAGCCCCCGATATATTCCTTGATCGACCCTCCTAGTGCTCATCTTTGGATCCTCGCCGTCCCATCCCCCGAGCAATCCCTCGCGCGAGACAATGACGGAGTCGGGTGAGTTGTTTGCCATGTCGACCGCCCACTGAAGCGCCTCTTCGACGACTTGGTCGGGCGCCACCATCTTGTTCACGATGCCCCATTCGACGAGCTGCTGAGCCGTGTACATGCGGCCCAGCAGCGCCATCTCGGATGCCCGTTGACGTCCCACGATGCGGATGAGTCTTGGGAGGGCACCGGCGATGGCGACGACGCCACGAGTGACTTCTGGAAGTCCAAACTTGGCCTTGTCGCTGGCGATGATGATATCAACGTTGAGCACCATCTCCATGCCGCCTCCCAAGCAGAGACCATTGACAGCTGCGATGACTGGCTTCTTTCCACGTCGGTTACTCAACCCTCCAAAGCCATTCTCAGCCCACTTTTCCCCTTCCAGGTCATCGCTTCTCTTTCCCTCGCTATTCTTATCATGCCACTCCTTCAAATCCGCACCCGCGCAAAACGCCCGTCCCTTGCCAGTGATGACGGCGCATCGCAGCGATGGCTCAGCATCATACCAGTTCCACAGCTTGTCGAGATCAATGTGCATCTGGCGTCGAAACGCGTTGAGCTGGTCTGGACGGTTGAGGGTGACGAGAAGGACGTGAGGTCGTGGGGATGAAAGCAAGACGCCGGGGATAGTGGGGGGAAGGGACGAGAATTGCTGAGACATTGTGATGGATTGAGGGAATGTTGTATGGGAGATGGTGAAGAAGTGAGCGCCGTGGTGAGTGTGATAGTAGCTGGGCATTAGCTATGATGTCCAGTCGTAGAGGTGATGGTTGATGGTGACGATGACTGTTTCAGTCGTGGTGGTGATGATGATGATGATAACGCAGTAAATCTGCTTTACTCTAATATCTTACTGACTCGACAGCAATTGATCCCATTAATAAAGAGACATAGAACAGAGTAGAGAAGCGACAATGAGTGACAGCTCCTCAATTAAAGAGCGTTACCCCAGATTCCCCAGCCGTAGCTTTTTGTGGGGAACCTCGGCACCTCGGAAGCTCCCCCATCAAGAGGGGAAACCCGCAAGACGATCCCCCTCACATTATAACCGTAACTTCAACTGGGGGAATTAAAAAAAAAATCATCTTTAATCCATGGAAACGCCATCCTCGCCTTGGTTATTGGTATTAAACATCCAGATAGTCTGATCGAATAGTAATACATTTTGAGCCTCTCATCCCCGCCATCATCAATCCAGCGCGTATACAAATCATCCTGGAAGTCCTCGCTTCTCGCTCTCGGTAAAGAAGATGACCATACGCCAGAGCTTCTTGACAAGATCCTCTGCCTCATCGTCGAGTGCCTAGTAAACAGTTAGCCGTGATCATCAAATAAGACAGGTGAACGTACCCCCTCCAGTTCCTCCACCAATGCCGTCGCAGTCCCGTGAGCTCGGAGATGCTCCTCCACAGCCTCGACGAGCATCTCCTCTTGCACGCCAAGATACTCGACAATCTTCTTCTCCACAAACGGCCGGAGCTTGTCCCGCACGATGCCCTCGTCCATGTAATCCCACTTGACGTCCCAGCTCCACAGACCTTCCTTATCCGAGGGAATCTCCTGCGCAAGAGCCCGAACAGCCTGCGAGATCTCTTCCTCTGTCATTGAAGCCGTCGCGGACGTGGGTTCGAACTGGATAGGGATCAGCTGTCGCTTAGTCGACGCGTCACCCTCCTCATCGTCCAAAAGACCCTCCACCTCGGCGATGGTGCGCCGTTGAGGAGCCGCCCTGGATGCCTGAGCCTTCTGAGCTGCGGCACCGAGTGACAGCTTGAACGGCTGAGGTGCTGCCACCGAGGGAGCCTGTCGCTGCTCCATCTCCTCGGCCTGCTTGTCGAGGAATGAATCTGCCATGCCACGTGCTCTCTCCATCTCGACCTTCTCACGACGTTGCTCATCGTGCTCAGCTCTCCTGTCCGCTTCATCTCGTCCCTCCTCATCTGCTCGATCGCCTGACCTCTTACGGGCCCATCCACTGTGATCTCGGTAGTACGAGTGCGCCTTACGACTTGCCTCCTTCTCATCGTCCCAAGACTTCTCCCTCTCAAGCTGCTCCTCCTTTCTTCGTTCCAAAGACTCGGCGTCCTGGCGTTCGCGCTCTCGCTCGCGTTCTATTGCTGCTTGTCTCGATCGTTCTCGGTTGCTCCACTTCCGCTCGGCTTCGAGGTATGCCTTTTCCTCTTCGGCCTGCTTCTTGGACTGCTGACGGCGATTCAACTCTGCGTCACTAGCGTCTGTATCCTCGTCTTCCTGGTTGATAGACAGGTCTGTGTTGGAGATGCCGCCATTGACAAACGCAATACGACCCTGCCCGTTCTGTCCCTTGGGTCCTGAAGGCGCATTCGGGATGCTTCCACGAGGACCAAGGGGAATGTTGTTGGCGCTCGCAGGTGGTGAGTCAAGTCGAGATGGCCGAGAAGGTCCGTTTCGTCGTCTCTCCATCTCCTCCATCTCTTCCTCTCTTCTCAGACGCTCCAGATCCCGCTGATTACTACGCTCGCGGAATGCCGCAATCTCCTGAGCCACAACTTCTCGCATCTCAGCCGGAATGTCCGCAAGCTCATCGTCCTGCGCGAGAGGGATGTTCACGACTTCGACGTTGTCGCCAGACTCGGTGTTGCCCATCGTGACGTCCTGGGATTCGCTCGATGTGTTGCTGTTGGGGTAAAACATGTCGTGGATAACCTCCTTGAGTGCCGCCTTGGCTGCCTCCAGCTTCTCCGTACCCAAAGAACCATCCTGACTCTCCTCGTATGATTCGATGTACTTGAGTGAGCTCTCGTCGACAGCCACTTGAAGCTTGACCTTCTCAATGCCCTCGTAAGAGTCATCCTTGGGAGCTTCGGCTGTCGCCTGCTGTCGCTTCACAGGGACTTCCACTTCGTTTTCGTGCAGGAGCTTGATCGCAGTCGAAAGCGACCATGGGTCCTCGAACAAGGCGAATCCAAACTTGACGCCCTTGTGGTCTTCGGTCACGCTAGCCGCCGAATCCCACTTGCGCAGCTTTCCAACAGCCCCGAGCAACCGCTCCATACCCTGATCGCCGCCTACACCGTCGGGAATCTGATGTATAAAGATCGTCCGTAGCTTCTCCTCGTTCGTCGGGGGCACAAGCACCTGCGGCGCCTCCCTCGCTCCTCGGCCCTGGTCAGCCCCCCTCTCCATTCCCAAGCCGGGTCGCCCACCAGCACCGGGGCCTGGCATGTCGCCTCTGCCGCCCGCCGTCGGCGTGCCAAGCTTGCCGGCCGATGTACCGAGTCGAATCACGGGGGCGTTGAAGTTGATGTTGGGCATGTTGGCCGGCGCTTGGAAGTTGGGCGGGAGGCCGCTTGGACGATTAGCTTGCGTGGCGCTAGACTGCTGGACACCCGGAGGTGCCATTCCCGGAGCAGAAGACATGCCTGGAGGAGGTCCTACATCGTGTTAGCTGCGTATCGTTAGAGTCTCGAAGGTGGGCGCACCTAGACCAGGTGGAGGGGCCATGCCTGGGGGGGCATTGTGAGATCCGGGGTATCCTCCATAGGCAGGAGGCGCGCCATAAGGGTTATCTGGCCACAGTTAGCACCTCATCACAAAAGAACCATCGCGCAACTCACTTCCATACGGATTGTAAGCCATGGCTGGCGCACGCCGTCGCGTCGCAAGCGCAGAACGAAAGCCTCAATCTCCGATATCGGTCGCGTCCCGTATAGATGCTGTTTTATGACGCGCGACAAAGCTTCCGGTGCCGTCAGATGCGCAATCTTTTTGTCGTTCGAGTCGCAATCGTGGTGTTGACTGTGAAATTCCCCCAGGCACGAGGCTGAACGACTTGTTCTGCAAGGTGGGGCCGATGCATGACCGAGCCCCACAACTTTCGTTTGACCGCGGGCCTTATCGCATCAACGTTTTTCCGCAACATCGCGACTTTTCTGCTGCCATTGCATGTCGACATTCAACAGCTCTCGACGACAGCCAATTGGGCGATTACCTTGGATTTTGTCCGCAAGATGTATGTACAGTGTTGATATTCAATTGGACCAGTTGCTAACTTTTCTCAGGGCTGCTCCATGCAGATTTGGCGGCGCAATGCTGTCGAGGGTAGCTACACCCTCGACACTTCTCACCACAAGAGCCTTCTCAACCTCTCTCGCTTTCCGAGCCGATCCCAAGAAGCCGGAGGCTGCCCCCGTCCGAATGAACCCTCTCGTGGGTAACGTCACCCGTCTTTCGACCCCCCAGCCCAAGGCTCCCGAGAAGGCCCCCGAGAAGGCCCCCGAGGCACCGAAACCCCAGGTCACCAAGACCCCGGTTCAAGCGACCAAGGCTACTCCCTCCGATCTCCCTCCCCCTCCTCCTCCTACTACCGCCGCCGCCGAGGAGTCCAAGCCCGCTCAGAAGCACCCATACTCGGCCGCCTCTGACACCTTCGACATCGTTTCGAACCTCATCGCCAACAAGGCCATGGCATATGGCGAGGCAATCGCCACAAACCCCATAGACCGCCCTCAGATCCGCGCCAAGGCCGTCACAGGCCGTACCGTCTTTGTCAAGGAGCGAATAACCCGGACAAGCGGACCGACTCCTATGGTTGCCCTGAGGGTGCTGGGCAGGATGATTCGAGAAGACCAGGTCAAGAACAAGTACCACAGCCAAAAGTTCCACGAGCGCAAGGGTCTCAAGAAGAAGAGGTTGAGGAGTCAGAGGTGGCGGGCACGATTCAAGCACGGCTTCAAGGCGACCGTCAGCCGAGTCATTGAGCTGAAGAAGCAGGGATGGTAGGTGTATAGTATTGAAAAACATGTACAATAGATGTGAGCATGTATGAAGCAACCTTACGGGGTATGATCAATCTACATTGGTGGGTTCGTTATCGTGAAATTACATGTACTCATCGTCCTCCCAGTCACGAGTAGGACTCGGTAGGGGGCTCGCCTTGATCTTGGGTCGGGACCGGAAAACAGCCTCCATATCCTCCTCTGCCATGAGTTCCTCGGTCAATATCGTCTTGTCCTCCTCTTCAACCTTGGGGAAGTAGCTTCCTTCCTTTCTTGGTGGCACTCTGGATTTTCTGAGAGAACGTCTTCTCTCGATCTGAGCTTTTTGTCTGGCCTTTTCGAAGCCAGCCATGCTCTTGCGAGTTCGAGCACTAAGATCCTCAAACTCGTCATTCACAAGAGTCTGGCTGTTTTCATCCGGGGTCGGGGCCGAATCTGTGGGTGTCGGAGCAATGGGTAGCTCAGGCTCATCAAGATCAGGGAAAGCAAATGATCCATGAGCCATAGAAAGGCGAGTGCGTTCAGCAAGGGAGAGGGTGTGTCGAGGCCTGGGTCGCTTCTTTGGCGAAGGAGACGCTTGTTCCATAGACTCGAGGATCTGATCGGCCATTTCCTGGTTAGGTGAGGGCTCAGGAGATGGCTCGGGAGACAACTCGGGTGAAGCCTCATGTTCGGGTCGTGGAGGAGTCACTGCAATAGTGGGATCATCATCAGGTTCCTCCTCGGGCTCTGGAGAGCTGGTGCGCTCGACCGACGAGGCACGAAGAATACGGGCCTCGTCTTCAGATGGCTTGCGAAGGTTTCTCGTGCTCGACGAAATGGAAGCAAACGAGTCGTCGCGATGGACGAGCTTTGGTCGGACTGGCATTCTCCTAGTCATATCCAGCCTCGTCTTAAACGACTTAATCGGTGACTCGGTGAATGGGTCCTCTTCCTCCAGCTCACTGATCTCCCCCTCTTCTTCCTCCACAGCTGGGGCTGGAATGTTGATCTCCGGTGCGTTCAGCGCAGCAGGTCGTTGCAAAAAGGCCAAAGCCGAAGACTTTTGAGGTTTTGCGCTCTCAAGTTGCTCGTCCAAACCGCGGAGTAGACTATCGTACTCCTCGCCCAAAGCTCGTTTCTGTCCAATGGTCGCCTTTCTAGGGCTTGCTCTTCCGGAATGCAAAGCCTCGTGAGCGCCAAATCCAAAGTCGATACCCTTCTCTCTGTTCTCTCGTCGCTTAACCTTTGAAGGAGATGGCATAGGTTGATGCTGAGATAGTTGCCTTCGGAAACTCTGCCACTTTTCAAGTCGTTCCTTTTGAACTCGAACCCGGCTATCGAGTTGCTCCAAAAGACCGCTTCCATGCTCTTCGATTTCTCCCAGTCGACCTTGTTGAACTCTCCTCCAGACTCGATCAAAAGGCATGCCCAATAGGGCGTCCTTCTTGGAGCTTGCGTCGCCATACAACAAAGTCTCCATCCATCGCTCGTTTCCGGACCAGTTGTTTCGGATGGTGCGCCACATTTCCAGCCTCGCATCGTCAGAGATTGTCTTGCCCTCTTGTTCCAGGGCCTGCAGTGCTTCGGTCCTCTTTGCAATGTCCTTCTCTTTGTCGGTCAACAAGCTGGCGAAATCGCGGAATCTGTTGTTGGCGGCTTTCTTGCTCCTCAAAATCCGGCCGACAGAGGCCTTGTGAGCCAAAACCATAATATTGAGGTCCGTATTGGCGCTCTTGTAGTCGCGATCCTCAAGGGCCAGTCCAAGGGCCAGGGCGGAATGTTCACCGCTTGTTGCCAACTCTTCAGCAATGACATGCTTCAAAACGGCAGAAGAAAAGGCAGAAAGAACCTCCTCCAGTCTTTCGCCCCTGCATTCATCCAGCATAGTCTTTCGTACAATGGCATCTCTTCCAAGGACTCCGCTCTTCTTGGCAAGCTCGAGTGATCGTAGTAGGGCGGCTCGGAGGTTGATCGACTGGACCTGATCGAGGGGAGGAAAAAAGGGCTTCAGCTTCTGCATCCGGTTAGCTGTGCAACTACATCTCAATCCTAATCACACACCTTCTTGGTCTCTTCAGGATCCCACAGGGCAAAGAGCTGGAAGAGAGCCCACTCGACACATTGCACCCTCTTCTTCTGACCCTGTGCACTCGAACCGCCCGTCACAAAAGTCTCGACGCATATTCCCGGCCAATCTGGAAGCTTATCGAGGTCAAGAAGATGCAGGTTGGTCAAGAACAGCGAAAGAGCAGAGGGTCCGTGGCTGACAGCGTGTGATGGTGCTGGTGGAGGTGCATGTTGGGCCGACTTGTTGGTGAAGCCAGCCATCAACCGGGCCGACCGAGTGCGTGTGGGCTGGACGGCAGCCATGATGGCCTCTTTAGTGAATCGGCATGAAGAAAAGGTTCGATGATGATATCTTAAGCGCCGTGGTTATGCAGTTTGTCGTAGAAATATTGGTCCGAGGCTCAAAAGGCGGCGTGCAAATAAGGCTGATGTAAAGTAAACAATGCATGTGGAGGCTTGCGGAGGGGCACGGCACCATCGACGGGTTGTGGGGCCGGTGCTTGGCTTACCCTGGACAACCACATCGACCTCCCGTGAAGATGTTCAACTGCATGCTGGTTCCTTGTGTTACTCGAGTTCCTTGCCAATCGGCTTTGTCTTTCTTATTTTGGGTCTCAAAAGATTACACATGCAGAGCTAATGCTGCTTGCTTTGCCAAGGTGACGAAAGGTCCACACATCTAACCGATGACAATGTTTGCTGTCCGAGTGTTTGCAGAATCACCTCATTGATAGAGGGTTGGGTACCAGATGCCTGGTTACACCAGCTAAGGAGCGGCTCGAGCCTTCTCCGATCATTTACAGAATCACTTTACTTGGCATCGGTCCAAAGGTGGTAATCTGGCCTGAGTCCATTCACAGTCGAGGGCTCTTGAGGGGCACAAGGGTGAAGGAGTGAACGAAATGCCAGAGTATTAAGAGGGTTACCTAACTCCGCATAAGTATAATATATTAATTCATAAAAATATCATAAAATAGTATAATAATATAGACGATTTTTATCTATTTTTATTATATTTTAGTAACTATATTTAGCGAAGAATATGAGGGGCATCAGCGCAGCATGAACAGAGGCTATTGTCACTTGCACCTTACGAAATCCTATCAATGCGAGCTCTTATTTAGAAATCAGTATTTGTTCCATCCTGAAATCTCTTCATGCTGTGTAGTTCTCGCTCAAAACTCTGCCTTGCCACCTGGTGCTTCATCCGATACCTCTGCCCACAGCCGAAACCTATTGCAGCTGCAGAGAGCCCAACAAGGAGCCATACAGGTCCACCTCCATCACACCCAAATCACGGACAAAATGAGATATTTCGATGCCCTTTCAAGCAGGAGGCCCCTCATCAGCGGCCTGGGCCTCCTTGGCGACTCGATCCCGCTCCTGCGACAGCTTAGAGATGTATCAGAGCCTTCTTTACCAGAGCCGAGGCCTTGTTGTCTCAAGCCACCAACGGTTTTCAAGTATGTGGCGATACCTGGCTCGGCTCGGTTGAAGAGGTCGGCTGGAAGATGGTGTTGTAAACTGGAAGAGAAGGGCGCGAGAAAGCCGGTAGATGTCAGGTATAAGTAGGAGTTCTTGAGATGCTTGAACGCTCGAGAACTCAGAGAATTAAGACTCTCAAATCGACCAAGAAGACAAAATGACCCACCCTACAACCAAACAAGACGAAGTTCCCACTCCTTCAGAGGTGGACGAAAGCTCCCCCTTAATCCCGTCCACCCCTGATAACTGCAACGTGAGTAACTCATCTTGGGTTGCAGCAAAATGATCTCCAATTAACAAAATTGAGCAAGTCTGAAACCAAAAGGCCCATTTTCGGACTCCTCTCGGTGCTTCTAATCGGTACACTCTTCCCCTTCCTAGTCATGATCGACACTAACAGTCAGTAGGCGTCTTCGTCTCGCAGACCGACACTTTCCTCGTTCTCGCGGCATACGGTTCCATCACGGCCGAGTTCAATGACCTCAAGAATGCTAGTTGGCTATTCTCTAGCTACATGCTCGCCACGTGTGTTGGGCAGCCCCTGTACGGCAAGCTGAGCGACATTTTTGGTCGCAAGGCGATGCTTCAGACTTCATACGTCTTCTTTTCAGGAGGCAGCATCATCTGGTAAGTCAATTCTATAATACAGTACCATGTTAACAAAATAGTGGCGTCGGAACTTCAATGCCTCAGATCATCGTCGGCCGGGTTATCCAGGGGATTGGGGGGGCTGGCATGGTCTCTCTGGTCTCCGTCCTGATCACAGGTACGTGAGCCCCAATACTGTAGACGGAGCTAACTGCGCCAGATCTCGTACCCCTGAGAGACGTTGCTACCTATCGAAGTTATGTCAACATCACCCAGGCCGCGAGTCACTCATCTAGCGGGGTTATCGGGGGGTCCCTCACCCAAACGATCGGCTGGCGATGGGCCTTTCTCTGCCAAGCTCCCTTGACCATTGTCACTATGGTACTCGTTGCTTTCAGGCTGCCCAACACATACGTCACTACAACAAAGACGTGGAGAACCTCTCTGAAGCGCGTCGACTTTGCCGGCGCTGCTGCTATGAGCTGCACTATCCTCTGTCTTCTGCTCGTCCTCGACATACGAGGGGACAAAATTCCCTGGTCGTCGCCTGTCCTTGTGTCCCTCGCTATTCTCGGCCTCCTTTTAAGCGCTCTGTTCTGCGCCGTCGAAAAGTTCTGGGCAACTGAACCCATCTTCCCCTTGCACCTCCTGGCTAATGGTCATGTGGTCATCTTTTACTCGGTCATGATCCTTTGCTGCTCTACACTGGCTGGTATGATGATGTTTATTCCTCTTTACTTCCAAGTTACACGCAACGTTTCTCCCACGACTGCCGGCGCATCCCTCATCCCATCTGTTCCGAGCAACACACTGGGCGCCTTGTTCACGGGAGCGTACATTAAGAAGTGAGTTGATCCACCCAGCCAAGGCGAAGCTAACGATTCAGAACCGGTCGGTACAATATTCCATGCATAATCTCTGGAATCTGCTCTTCCATCGCTTGGTCGCTATTGCTTGTCTGTTGGCGTGGGTCGACCCCCAGTTGGCAGACGCTGTTTCTTTTCCCTGGAGGCTTCGGTATCGGTCTTGCTCACGCCTCTCTGTATATCGGACTCGCGGCTAGTGTTGAGAAAGCAGACATCGCTATTGCAGGTACTGGGTATTATCTTTGTGGCAACATTGGTGCTGTCGCTGGCTTGAGCGCACACAATGCTCTGTTCTAGACCGCTCTGCAACACTCTCTCGAAGTCAAGCTTGATGGTTTTGTAGATGGCGATGAAGTAGGTGCTCCAACACGTCTTTTGAATGAAGGTGACCGTATTAGATTGCCCAACGAGCGATGGAATCTCTGGAATATGTCAAGGGCCTCACGAGCGAGATGAGGGAGATAGTTACGGAGGCTTATGTTAATGGCTTTCATGCAACGTATGCCTTGCTTATACTCACGGCTGTTGTTACTGTAGTCGTGTCTCTTGAGATTAGAGAGAAGCATCTCCAGTAGAGTCAGTTCTGCAACGTCCGACTGGGCATTGACTGTTGCTTAGTTGTTGGAGTTCTGTCTGGAAAGCAATATTTAGTATGAACTTAGGTAGATATTTAATCATGATTGGCCTCTTTTTAGTAAATATTTATTATATTCATATTCTTCACTCTTCCTACTTTTATGATTGGACGGAACAAGTTCTGGCGTTCATCAGCCACTTGGCCAACTGCTCCGAATACTCGCGATCATCCCCCCTGACCTAGGAGCCATAGGACACCTTCAACCGCATCTGCCACGATATTTCGGTCGAGCTGATGTGGCTCTGCGAGTGGCTCTATCCAGATCCTCGAAAATAGTGCTCAAACACCTCGACGACCGTGGCATACGCCCTGAGAGGTGACCCGGAAATCTGCGGAAGACCCAAGACAGCGGCGGCCTGCAATTGACCAACATATCTCAGGTTACATCCATTCTCTACAAACGGGACTCTCTCATGCTCTTGAATTCAAGGTGGCTGGGCATAATGTGCTGAGGAAAACATCCAGAAGGACACCTTTGGCACCGCCGACAAAAGAAAAGGGGTAACTCCGCAATTGACAATCTTGGGAATACAAATCACGCACTGGCAATCCAAGATCATAATAGACACTGTTGATAGTGTTTTCATGCTCGTATTGATAGGACTTTGATTCAATATCAGCTGTGTGCTCCAGCCAAAGTAGGCCCGATGGTCATCTCGTTGGGCGTTCGCATTACAGTCCTTTCCGAGTTCACCTGGTCAATAGGTAGGCATCCAGCATTTGCCTGTAGCATAGAAACAGTAAGACTCTACTAATTCCCTAATGATACAAGAATTACAGGTCATTACCTACCTACGCTCTGATTGAATCTCAATTGGCGGCCCCTCGTTGTTCCCGTCTGGGCAGGCACGCGAGGCAGCACCTTCCCCCTCGCTTCGATCTTGCCAGTGCCCGGCAGCTGGCAACGCACCTTCCCGACCCAAAGCCTCGAGAAAAAATTCTCACCTTCCGTTGGATTCTAACATCTTCCCCGCATCTTCACAGCAGCAGCATCGCGATGTTTCCTCGAGAAAGTCACGGTCACGGAGGTCGATATTTTGGCCCCGCTTATGATCTCTACGGCCGAGGTGGAAGCTGTGATGGAGGATGGGGACGAGGACGTCGGGGAAGACGTCGAGGTGGACATGGTGCGGGATGGTAGGGAGGCAGAGGTGGCTTTCCAGCTGCTCAATCGGGGCAGAATCATGGCCAAGGCTATGGCCAGGAGGATTACGAGGATGGCAACAGAAGAAATTCGAGCCCTCTGGCTAGATCTGAGGTGTCGGATCTACGTGAGCAGCTCCGGGGCAAAGAAGAAGAGGTTGTGTCGCTGCGCCGTGCTTTGACAGAGAAGAATGAAGCCTTTCAGAGCAAAGTGGAGGAGCTTGAGTCGGTCAAGAGAGAGCTCGAGTCGGCGATACAGGCTAAGCTTGACCTGAGAAGCTAATCGTGTGAAATCGTCAGTCGTTTGAGATCTAAGCTGACTCTGGCTGAGGAGGCCGAGAGAGAGTTGAGGGCGGAGCTCCTGGCTGTGAAAGAGGCGGCGAGTGAAAAGGGTGCGAGAATCGAGGCCCTGCTGAAGGTGCTCAAGGAGCTTGGGGATGAAGTTCGTCAGTAAGGAGCACATGAAAGCCCTTGACGCTATTTCAAGACGGAAAGAGTTGTTTCGGTTCGTTGAAGATGATGGGTTCAGCGTCAGAACCGTGTGTGGGCGCCAACCTGATCGAAGCCAAACCCAGGAGAAGGCTTGCTGCCTGGCGCACGGTGGTGTTGTGTCGTGCCGGCTGGTGATGGTAGCGGCTATTGACTCGGCAAGACGCCTTCGTTTCTTGGATAGAACTGGCTAGATGTAGTTAACGGACGCCCCAAAAAACCATGGAAAGCTCCAGGACGAGCTAATCGGGGCGCTATACAAGCTTGGCATGGAACAGAGTGAGGTACATACAAGGCCGAAGATCGTTTCATAGTATGTTTGTCTGAACAAAACACATACGACATGCCAAAAGGCACGTTGGCAAGGGCTGAGCTTTCTGGAAACGGAGCATAGAGTGATAAGCACCATTCACACCTAGAGAGATGAATAGTATTGACAAGGTGACTTGTGCACAATTCGACCCGTGGTTAGCCCTCAGGCTGCCAGGTTAAATACCATGAAGTTATGTTCTCTCTGAATGAGGGTCCTGTCGCGTATTCATAGAAGGATATGTGCGAGGCGTGGTTCATCGACTCTAGCTGTTCTATGGCAAACGCGATAAGCTCACCTACAGGAGATACTCCTGCCAAGATCGATCAAGTACCTAGTATAAGCCCTCTGCCGATATCCCCAGTACTACCAGAGGTTCCGATCCAGAGTTCCAATCCCAGCCTTGATTCTGTTCTCGCTCCCATCATCTCCAATGTCGAGCACCACCTTTTGTTCCAAAAACACGAGAGGCAATGCATACACCCCGTTCGGTAGGACCGCTGAGTGGCCCCGGGGGCTGCTGAGACTCTCGTTTCGATTATTTCAGCGTGTGCGCTTCGAAGGAATCCCAAACATGGAACCAGTACTGCTGATGGACTGGGTGTCCTCAGCAGGAATGGACCCAAGCACGGAACGAGGACTGTCGACGGCCCGGGTGCTCTTGGCCGGAATAGATCCAAACACGGAATGAGTACTGTCAATGGACCCGGTGTCCTTGGCGGGAGTCGAGGTTGCGTCTTTATCGGGGCGTTTGGCAACTGTGAACCCCCTGTCAGTGAATCTGGGAGGCACATTGGGTAGAGCAACTTACGAAGGGCCTGAAAGATCGCTTCCTCAAGGTCTGACCAGCCATCAGTGGCCTCTTCAGAACGAGGAGTGATCATAGAAGACCAGTCAATGTTCTTGACATCGACAAACTGAGTGTCCGCCTTTGGAGCCACACTAAACATGACACCTCCGACAGGAGCCGAAGGATTCATGTCCCGGACTTGACGATACGCCTGAAGAGCAGTATCCTCGCTGTCGACCCTAAAGCAAATGGTGCTCTTCGCCTCGGCAAGCTTGGTGTAGATGTTGAGCTGTCTTCCTCCCCCGCTGCTGTCACTGTGCACCGAGAGGCCGGGGGCCTTGTTGCTGTCGGTGATCTTGACGGTCTGAAGGGCCATGCTGTCGACCATGACCAAGTCATTTCGGTGTCTATGGCTGCTTTCTCGGTATGCTCTGGGCGGTCCAGAAGGGCCTTGACGCCAGGAGACTTGACGCTTGGATTGCGACATGCTGGGTGATACCAGGGGGTGATTCCACGGGATGGTGAGCAGAAGGAACTTGGAAGAACCAAATTATGGCACAAGAGTAAGGCTAGGTGATTCAAAATCCAAGGCTGTTGATTTTGGAGGAAGTTTTTCTTGCAACTGGCAAACAGCTGGCAGCCCGCTTTGAGTCGTGTTGCCTCAGGTAGCCCTACCAACCGAACACTGCCAAACAGAAATACTTGTCTGATTCACAGACACTCAAGCCCTTTCAATTTCCACCTTCTTTGATAAAAAGATCAAACCTCCGCAAAGCAAAGCAAAACAACACAATCAACCACCCTCTCTCGCCTCTGTACCAACCATGTCGCGAATACAGCAACGAAGCAGCCTCTCGAGAGCGCTCGAAACTCTATCGGGCCTGGCTACCCGTATACACTGCGTCGAAGACAAAGATTTTGATGCGGAGCTTGTCGCTTTCCTGGTCCCACACCTTAATGACGACAACGCCCGCCGCCGCCTCCTCTCTTTCCTCGACCACAACAACGGCATGTGGGCTTGTTTAGCCTCGATATGCGCTGAAGGATACGGGGTCCGCAAGGGAACAGTTGGAGGGTGTGACTGTCCCCATCATGGGAACCCTCGGGCGATTGTGTGTGTCGTCGTTGAGCATGGCATACGAAAGTTGAGGTTTAAGCGTATCCATATGCCGAGATGATTGTTTCCGGGGCTAGGAACATCGGTGTGGATTGTTTACGACAGGTATGAGATCCGCGTTTACATTCTCTCCGAGCCAACTAACATGTCACAGTCCATTATCGGCCAAGGCACCAACTCCATGGCACCAACTCCCATCGATGAGAATCTGTGTGGGCGATACGAAGATCCATGGCTCCGGCCTGGGGGAAGCGGCGGAGCTGGGTCAGAGAGTCAAAGACATGAACCGGGTTGAGGGTAGCAGAACTTTCTACAATTAGGAGAATACGAATGCTTTGGCTCCCATCATGGGCATTGAGCTTGCAAAAGTGACTTCCATCAGATGCCGAAACTGGCACTTACTGCAGGTACATTGTCAGCGTCTCCTATTGATCTGTTCTAGCCTTAGTTTCATTCCCCTTTCCTACCGAAACTCATCTACCTAACTATTAAACCCCCATATAAAGGCTTCCTGTGCGCTTCTGAATATGATACGCCGTCCTCGCGCTCTGAAATATCCCCAGTGACAGGCCCTTACGCTGATATCAACTTGAAGGGGAGAACAGTCAACAAATGCCAAAAAGCGATTATTCAGGTCTAAACCTCTCGGCTTTAAGTGGTTTTTTTTCCCTATAAATGCAGTGGCAGACAGCTAGCAATACAGAGCCATCTTATGGGTAGTTATTGCCTCAGGTAGCCCTAACAGTCGAGCACTATCAAAGGAAGGTGCTTACTTCTCTGATTCACAATCACTCGCGTTTTTAACCTTACATCTTCGAGAAAAACTAATCAATAACAATAATAACACCATCATTAAATCGCAACTCCCATCGCATCAACCATATCATTAGGAGAAGCACCGCCGGCCAACCCGGCACCTAGCTGACCTAGAGGTATCCCCCGTCACCGAGAGTGGGAGTCATTCAAGGATCAGAAATAAAAGCGGTTTCCCTTGCGCTGGTTAGGCGATAATCCGACTATAGAGGGGAGGCGCGTCTATATAGAAGCCTACCTTGACTGGATGATCTAGGGCTCTGGTGAGGACAAGCAACGCGTCGAAAAGAAAGCCGAGGAGGACGCTGTCAATAAGTTCACCCAGGAGGGCAAGACTAAGGTGAAGACTGCCGTCTTCGAATGGGCTGTTGACCGCAGCTACTGGTACATATGGTGTAAGTTTAAGCCTCACCAAAAGGACATTCCCTGCTGACAATACTTGTCTAGTCGATCCCGTCTCTTCGATCATAGACTACTCGCCCCTGTACCCTTAGGGGAGGCTAGAAGAGGATCCCAATGAACCATGCTCCGAGATGTTTGCCAAGATTTTGGCCAAGCGCCGCAACAAGGAGCAGGAGAAGCAGCGCCAGCAGCAGCAGCCTCGGGGCTTTAAGCGACAACAATCCGGCTCTGCTGATGAGCCCCAGAGCAGGCAACTCGAGGCCCCAGCTGCGGAACGAGGCACATCATCGCAACCCCTTGATCTGATCTCAGACATGCTTGTTCAAATACCCGTCTGTGACGATGGGGGGTCAGACTCTGACATGGTTGGCTTCTTGCTCCCTCATCTCGCGAATCCTGAGTCCCGCCAACGGCTCCGTCACTTCTTTGAGGAAGCCGACTGGGATTGGCATTACTGTCTGCCATCCATCCTCAATGTGGGACTCAGCAGGAGCGCTCGCGATGGTGGCCGCCGTTGCCGTTGCTCTTACCATAGGAACCCTCAACGCCTTATAAAGGTGAAGATCATCGGTGGTGACGAACAGCGGGCTCTCTCCTTCCAGGTTGCCTATGAACGCCCCTCCTCTTCGCACGATTGGTGAGGCCTATACAGGTTGCTGCCATGCCATATCAGACGCTTAGCATTGCTAGAGCACCTGAAGGGCATCTATCTTGCATTTTCTCGAACCTTGCCTTCACGAGCACCGTGGGTGGCGATGAGTTCATTGTTCTTCATTTGCCTAAGGGCATTGGAGTGCAAAGTCTGTGACCTGCCTCAGGGCATCAAAGTTCACTTGCCTCAGGGCAAAAGTCCAATGTTTTTTGCTTGCCTAAGGGCATTTGCACAAGCGGACGCATACGTACATGGGAGCTAATTTGCCTTGCACTAATTGGGACAAAGGAGACCCCGAAAGGGAACTCCATCCTGACCAACGAGTCACCCCAGAGCTCGGCGACTGCTTGATTTACCGTATTGCCTCGTTTTTTGCGCCACTTGGCGGCAAATGAACAGGCGAAGATTCGTGTCATGGCTAACCTGAACCTTTCATAGGTAGTTTGAGGAGATCATTCTAACATCAACCTCACGAGAAGCCAGGATGACACTCGCTGGCGCATCAACATCGATCCTCCTTTGGAGCGGTACGAGAGAGATATACCAACGAGCCGAATGAGCTAAGATGTTACTTTAGGTCACCTAAGAAGACAAAATCGCCGAGGATGTCCTTTACTCTGCCAGTGACGCCCTCATTGGTGTCAAGGGCAGCTATCAGGCTGTCTGTCAGCCACCGAAACACCTGGAGAGGCAAGCAGCCAGCGACCATTAGACCGATCACGACGGGTATGAGAACCGTCTTTTTAATCTCTTCCAGTTGGCTAACATGTCACAGTCGGACGCATGCTGGGGCACAAGGAATCAATTCAGCCTTCCAATGATGAAACTCCTAGGAGCGACCTGAGGAAGACACGAACGAGGCATACTGCGAGGCATTGACCCAGACTTTGAGCCAGCTCCATAACAAGGAGTAGGAGAAGCAGCGGTAATGCAAGAACCCCAGAGCAGCATTGCAGGCGACTTGAGGCCCAACCTGAAGAAGAGAACGCGCTTGTGCTCGCCATGGGTCGGATATTGACTCATGATTGACCTGCGTTACCAGTAGACATAACCCTATTGCTGTACTTGATTCCTCTAGGAAGCCCTCTTGGACGATTGGTACTGCCTGGCATTCACCTGC